>NC_084924.1:47806818-49006818 GCF_958298935.1 Phragmites australis
GAACGTGCACAACACGCATAAACAGCATAATTAGTACTCCCTCTGGTCATTTCCTGTCTGAAACGTCAAGTAAACTTGACTGGAGGTAGTAACGTCTAACTTCTTATCGGTTATCCTCATCTTCAGTTGGAATTTAGACCGAGCTAAGCCTACATTCGTCCCATGAGCAATGCCTGATTCAGTCGGCTCACAGCTTCACTCGAGCTTGCTGTTCCAACCCTTACACTCGTGTGCCGACCTGCCACGAGCCTTCGGGCTCACAAAATCTGTCACTGTGTGTGACGTTGGTTAGTGGTTACATGTCAATTCACTGATGATGTTAGCTGTCTCAGGAGAAATCACGAACCGAATCAACCTATGAATGGTCTAGCCACACGTCCAGATTTTTACTAAAAAATGATAAAATGAAGAGAACCTGCTGTTCAGTACCTACCTTGAGATAGCAACATGCTAAAAATCATCAAAAGTTTTGAACTGAACTAGCCAAATCATGCGCCCAACGTTATCCTGAAGTGATGCTGCCTTCATATCAACGCGAAAAAAGGGGGGATATGATGGACTATTACGAAAAGATGTTCTGGACAATTTACAACCACCTGCTCTCTCATGGATGCAGAGAAAAGGATAGGAATAAAAAGGAGAAAAAAAGGGATCGCGCCGCTAAGAAATAATCTAATTTTATACCTCGCTATCAGAACATTAATTACCATGCGGAGTCTAAACAGTGTTTTTGCAAAGAGCAACACAGCAGGTGCTACACTACACTTGATTGCAGCTGCTGCTTTCATCTCCCATGTGCATTGTACTGTTTTCTTTTCAGTATAGCTTCTTCAGTAGGTGCTGTTCAACTGTGCAGGAGCTGAAAAAGGCGCAAGGGATTTCGTGGGAAGGCTGACACCGCCCCCTCGAAGAGAAATTGAAGGGCTTTTGCTCCAGCCAGCTTTGCTCATGGCATTTGAATCAAGAAATACCACAACGACGGTTATATCATCGTGGAAATGCCGCCTCACCCCACGGTCGATTTTCTTGAGGTCTGAATACCTCATTTCTCTTTTCTTGGCTGCTTCCTGCATCGCGGCTTTCACTAGTCTTCGAGCAATCCCCTGGTGGAAAGAAATTACACTTTTGTAAAGAAGGAAGCAAATAATATCATGCCAAAAGATAAATGGAGTTCGATAAAAAAAAACAGCGTCCCCAGATGAGATCTGGTTAATGAAACAGCTTGTGCTATGTTGTTCAAAATACCATTGGAGTTCAGAGTAAGTGAACAGCGAGTGAACTAGGGGTTAACAAATACTCTCCAGGTGAACAAATAAGCATCAGCAGAAATGTGACAATTAGAAACTTAAGACATTAGAATACAACGGTGGCTGGGTTCATTTCACATGAATATCACTAACCAAATCATCGAACGGTAGATCTAATGGTTGTGAATAATCAAACGCAGTGCTATTATTGAAATTAACTACACTTTTTCTAAGCATGCTTAAGCTTTGCAATCCAAATCATGTAATTAGCTTATGAATAAAACCACCACCAGTTTGCCTTCATTCACACAATTGTATTTTTTAATAGGCTTATCTCTTCTCTATTTTACATATATTTAGACTTACTGCCCAGAAATTATCACAATACGAAGGAATAAGTCTACTTCACCCCCCCCCCCCCGGGTATTGAGGTTCATCTACTTAACCCCCCGAAGTATGAAAACATAACAGGTATTGAACCCCCCCCCCCCCAAAGTATTCAAAACTGTCTAAATAACCCCATAGGGTGGATTTGTAAGCGGTTTTGCTGATGTAGCAGTGACATGGCAGATGAGTTGTCACGAGTTGGGTCCACATGTACGTGAAGTACATCTTCCTTCTCCCTTTCCCTGTTTCTCTCACTCTGTTCTCCATGCCCGCGAGCGTGGCGGCAGCCGGATCTAGTGACCGGGGCCGATCAGGTGCCCCCAACTCCTCCCGGCCGCCCACGCACCGTGCATGTCCCTGCCTGGTGTGTCGATCTGTTGTTGTTCACCTTCTCGGTTCAATTGCGCAAACACACAACCTAGGTACCAGAGGTCCCAATGGAACGATGGCCTTACCGGCCTCGCGGCAGCAGCAGCCGCTGGTGTGAGAGAGGAAGAAGGAATGGAGAAGAGGAAGAAGGAAATGACTCATAGGACTGGAGTGTATGAGAAGAAGAGAAAGGTGCCTAACATGTGGGGTCAGCGCCACATCATCATCCATGTAATCTGCCACAGTGGCAAAACCACCTCCAAAACCGCCCTAGGAGGTTATTTAGACAGTTTTGAATACTTGAAGGGGCTTAATACCTGGTTTTATACTTCTGGGGGATAAGTAGACAAACCTTAATACTTTGGGGGCTGGGTGAAGTAGACTTATTCCCAATATGAATAACCCTGGAACTTAAAGCTTCAGATGTTATCAACTTGCCGTTCTTTCATTTTAAGAGAAAAATGCATATCCAATAAAGGCACAACAGAGTTCAATATGTTGATCAAATATCCAGTAAAATGGGACAGTATTTAGCCTTGAATGAAAATTGGATTCCAACCCATGGCAATTGTAGTGAAGGAGAAGAAAACATACATTACGAGGACTACTTTGGACAAGGTCAACTGCTTCCTGATTGCTGAGGTGCTCCCATAGCCCATCAGAAGCAAATATAACAAACTGATCGTTGGGCTGTATTTGGTGTACAGTAATTTGAGGTTCAGAACTAAGAATTGGCCTCTGGAAGGTTTCCCGAAGCCGAAACTTGCTATGAAGAGGTTCTCTGTTATACTCTGGTCTCTTTAGATATACATCTCCGATAGACCTTGAGATCTGCATCATATGATCTTATAAGTTATCATGGATAAAAGCAGATTGACAAGGCTACATGAAAAACAATCACCGATAGAAATTCACTGATGGTGTTAAATTAGCTTGATGGTTATGTGAATGAGGAAATAAATACTACCTTTGGTTTGTCTTAAATCAAACCTTTTTAGCTTTGACCATCAATAACTAAACAATCATATAGATTGACAACATAAGGTTGATGTTACTAGATTCATCATGGAAAATACTTTCATAATATATAACTCTTTCTATTTGAAATATATTTTTATAAATATTATTAGTCAAAGTATCATATTGGAGACCATGTTGATGTCTTAATGGACTTATATTTGGGTTCAGACAAAGTATTAATGAAGAGCAGCATGAGTGTATGCTGAGTACATGGTGTGCTCACCTTTCACTAAAGTGAAAGCACAAACAATAGGATTGGGGGTGGGGGGGGGGGGACAAGTGGTATCAGTGGCAGTAACATTGTATATTGACCAAAAAGTTACATCTTACCATCCACATTTAATTTGAGAAATGAGTATGACAGGCATACTACATGATTATTGACAGCTGATAATGGACCTTATGATGACTTAACTATAAAGAATGCAGATAGCTTAGCTCTAGGAATGAGAACTTAACTTACCTAACTTAAGAAAGTTAATGCTAATACAAAAGTAATTATCCATACCCTGATACCCCACAACGAGGAACGTGGAATTATGATGAGGCAACAGATGATGTCAAAAGTTTGAAGACTTTCAAAGATTTATTAGCTAGACAAGTCTACAACATAAAGTGGTAAATTAGCAACTTGATATTAGAGTACAGATTTTTGTATACCTGGATGAGACCCTTAACACGCCAAACGTTGTGTTTTAGAACCACAATTTGCGGATCATCAGGATGTGATGACTGCAGCTCTTGCCTAACTTCTTCATAGCAAGCATTGTGCTCCGCTGACAACTGCATGGCCAGAACCTCTCCAGTTGCCTTGACAAGTCTTCCAAGAACTGCACGCGAGTCACCAAGGTTCGCAACATAGAGAGTCCCAGAACAAATTACACCGACTAGGCAACAGGAGCCTACTGCTGCAATCTGAGGCTTCAAGGCCCATTCCTTGATTACTAGAGAAAGAAAACCCTCCTCGGTTGCTTGGAAAGCTTTCCGGATCACTTCTACTGACATGCACTTGTGCTCAGTTGCGAATCCTGCAAAAAGAAATAGTTTGTCATGCACTGAACGCATATGACAACTAATAACAAGTAATGGAACACACTCGCGGAAACAGTATCAGCACCAAGCCACATAATCAAATAAAATAATTCATTTTCTGGAGAATCCTAACGCAATGCAAACTACCACCGACATCCGACGCAAATTTACAAATCAGATCTACTGAACCATGATCATTTCTGTTCCCCAGGCAAATAGTACCGACGCACTTCCTTTTTGTGGCATACAGTCAGCATCATCATCATACTAAATAATCATACAAATGCAACACATGATCAAAGTAATATAGCAAAAGTTGCCTCTGATCATTCCATCATCATCAGTGCCTCCAAAACGAAAGAGAAAACAAGAGGATCATCACCAGGAGCTTTTGCACACAGAGCCCTTACTTCTGAGATGGTTGAAGAGGTGGTCATTGATGAAGCGGGACGTCTCCGGGCCGCCGTGCCCATCATAGACGCCGACGAAGGTGCCCTGCGGACCGGGCTCCGCCAAGGAGAGAAAGCCGGACTCCACTTGGCTCTGGTCCTCAAGCAGCTGGTTGGCCTGCACCACCGCCATGGAGAACTCCCCCGTGATGAGCTGGCCGGCGTCCTTGTACCAGAGGAGGCCGTCCTGCCGGCTGGTCGCGTCGGAGCCCTTGCCCCGGTGCCCAGCCCGAGATCGCGGGCCCCAGCAGGAGCTGAAGTAGTCCATCACCGCGGCCAGCATCCCTCATCTCATCGTCCTCCCCTCCACGCGGTTTCTTGACGGCATCCTCCTGAGACCCAGCTCGCTCTTATCTCCACGGCCCAGCTCAGCTTCTTCCTCCCCTGTGCAATCAAAACACCAAACGGAATAAAAGAGAAATTAAAAATCACCAATTTTTATGCGCATGAGCTGGTGGATCGTATCATCGTATGCGAGGATCAATAAACTGCATCCAACCCATTATCTCGTATGCATCAAGCGTCATCCAGTGTAGGCAACAAAATCAGATCAAGAAACAACAATTAAAGCTTACCAATCGGAGCTAAGACTACGCGATTACTTCACTGGCGGACAGTTTGGCAATGGTGGATGAAGAGGGAGACGAAAAGGGGCTCACCTTTTCTCGAAGAACTCCCTGTCGAGTTCGTGCTCGGATTCCTGGAATCCACTTGGCAGGTGCCTCAGATCTGGAGAGCAATCAAGCCCGGGCACACGAACAGCAAGGATTAGTTGGACTGGGGGGTACTCTCCGGGATCAAAGAGAATCAAGCAAGAAGCTGGATAAAAAATTCTCCTTTTGCCCCCCTTGAGCTCTCTCTTCTACTTTCTCCCGGCAGCTCTGCCCAATCTTGAAAGAGGTCTCTCCTCTCATGCAGAGAACTAGTATGCGCCCAGGTGAGAATAAGCACAAATCCTAGGAGACAAAAAACCCATTAAAAGAAGCAACAAGAGAGCGAGCTCAGGGTCAGGGCCAGCAAGGCAGGGCTCAGAGATGGGCTCTACCAATCCTGATGTTGTGTGTGACTGGTGGTGGCGTAAGGTTTTGTTCCCTTAAATCAGTTTCCTTCACCCAACCTGCAAGAAAGGCACCTTTTCTAATGGTCTTCTTATACTTTGCATTGACATAATAGTACCACTATTGTTTGGGATTCACATCCTCTGATTTTACTTCGACAGTACTGCTCCGCTAAAATTCTAATCATTCATTCGTGATCTGATGAAAAAGACGCGAACTGTGAATTACTGTAGCACCGTTGATTTTACCTAACAAAAGTCAGAGGATACATATCCGTTTGTTTTACCCTTTACTATTCCTAAATATCATATGATCGACTTTTATGTCTCGAATCACAGTTTTCAGGCCATTTTCCTGCTGTACACAAGTACACATGACTCGGGAGAGTATCTTTGGACATTTTATAAAGGTTGTACATGTTTCCATGAGCAAAAGGAAAGAGCGTTGCTCTTTTTCATATAGCGATATTAAGTATCCTTGTAAATGAAAACTTCCTTACAACTATTAAAATGCCAAATGAGCGGTTTCATGATTATTGGAGCAGGAAAAAAAAAAGAAACTTCACAGGCTCTGAAACGAATGTTACTACAACTGAACCTTCTGCTGTCAAAGAGACTTGTGCTGTAAAATATGCCGTAGAACACAAACGAGCAACGGTTAACTAACCGGCTAAAATTTAAAGTTAGACAACATACACGATTATATCTATCAAAATAGATAATATATTATCGTATTTATAATTTAGCATATGTATTTGACACCTTATTTACTGAAAATTGACTTTCGGTACACCGTACGTTGAAAAAACACGGGCACAACCATAATCGGCATATGAGCTGCCGAATATGACACTGTAGCCTATATTTGACATCACGTATGCCAAAAGTCAGATGTATTCGGCATACGAGATATCGAATAAGGCATTATAGTCCATATTTGATACCTCATATATCGAAATCAAGTGTATTCGGTATACGAGGTGTCAATCCTGAATATTCGGCACCTTGTATGTCGAATATGGTTTCCTAGCATAAAATGATAGTATTAAAGTGTCCGCAACCGGTATAGGCCATATTCGGCACATGAGGTGCTGAATACGGCACTGTAATTTATATTTTACACCTCATATATCTTATACACCTGATTTTCGATGTATAAGGTGCCGAATATGGTCATATCTATATTTTTTTTATAGTGTATGAAAGTCAGTTTTCGATAAATAAAGTATCAAATATGAATACTAAAATTATAAATATAATAATATATTATCTATTTTGATAAATACGATCATGTATATTAACTACTTTTGAATTTTGACCTTAACTAACCGTAAGTCCGCGGCACATTGGAACGAGAATATAAATAGGAAGCGGGCAAACAAGATGACAAGAGCGTGTACGCATGGTGGCGTTCCAACCAGGACGAACTTGGATGGGTCAGACAGGGGTGTGTGCGCTGCGGTCCCTATCTCATTCCTTTGCACGCATTTAGCTGTTCAAAAACTTTTTCGCTGAAAAACAAGGCAAAAATCATTTGCAAGCTGAGGGTGAGTAGTATTCTCATTCACAGTTTCACACGGCCGGGCTGCTGCATGATTTGCCGAGGCTCTAGAGCCGGCCGTGACCTGCCCGGTCGGTTACCACGATATGTAGCGCATGGGACATTATCAGAAGTCAGAACAAACGCTTTCAGGTGTGTAGTTGCAAATGCAAACACACAATTCTGAAGAAAAAATTCGGGAACAGAGAGCACTCGAGAAATGGCTTCCAATCATCTGGACGGTGACGAAGATATACGGCGGATTTGTCAAATGGATATGAGCAAGCGGCAGAGCGCGCGCCAGATGGAGTAACAAACTGGTGGTGCCACTAGCATTCCGTTTTTGGAGGGGCCACGGTTAGATCTGAGATTGTGATGTAGTAGCATGTTTCTGTTATTTCCAACTAAGGTTTTTAAACCCTAAAAAACTATGGCTTTTAAAGATGGAATGATGATGTTTTGAGAAAATTCTAGAGGATGGGTGTCACTCACACTATTTCTGAAACACAACAGGCGCAACGCAGGCAACACATGCTACGTGCCATTGCATGACGTCTTAGCCATGAAAACTTTTCGTGATTCTTTTTTAACATCTACACTTCATTGATCGGTTTTCATCTTCAAACGGAAACTAATAAAAGGGTGATGTTATTCTCCATGCTTCTACTTTTTAAAAGCTAGCAGTCAATAAACGTTACCCTTTAATCTACTTTTTAAAAGTTATCTCAGTCAATAAACGTTAGCTCTTTAATCTACATTCTACGATTGTCTTCTTTTCTTCAACCTCCATCCCGTCCCGTCCCGCCCGCTCGATCCACTTGATGTTGTTAGCTCCCACTGTTCTCTGCTCGCCCCCGCTTACCGTCCACCTTCGCCTGTCTCTGGTGGTGCTCTCGCTGTCAAACCTGTTCCTCCTGTCGCGCTAACCAGGTCTTGCCGTGTTGCGTCCTTGCCTCCCCGTCACCGACACCGTCCACCGGTCATCCTCTCCCATCTGAAGTCAGCAGCGTCCCCACCGCCCCACGTCTACCTTCTCCTCTAGGCTAGTCTGCTTGCCTCGTTTCCCTCTGAACCTAGAAAACACACTGGTGACCTCTGAAACCCTACCACTAACTCCTTTAAAATCATTGTCCCTTGAGAGATGGGCTCGATTTCATACACCTAAAGCATGAAAAAATACAGTACCACTGAGATAAAAAAACGTTACTACTACTATCTCAATTCTTTTTTAATATTATTTTAGCCTTCGTCACACAGAACAACATTGCAATAAATTCTTTCATACTTGACATGTTTACCACTCTCGATTTCTCTAATATTCAATTAATAGCACATAAGTCATCAATCTACCACGATCATTGAATTGAAACTTCACTTTTCAATAGCTTTTAATACGAGCACTATAATAAAACACCATCTTAAAAACCTAAAACAACATCTATTTAAGAACAAAATCAAAATTTTAAAATGAAATCTATTTAAAAACAGATGGGTAGTAAATACCAATTCGTAACGACCTGTTTTACTTTACCTTTTCCCACAAATTGCTGGGGTCGTCATGAGAAAGCGGCTTTAAATTTTGACCTGGAGTGAGTGAATGAGTATCCAGTGGCCAAGGATTACCCTTCGTAAAGCACTCATCAGTGCATCGGTTACTACCACTGCGCTGACACACTCCCCGCACCGGTGGCGCCGGGCCGGGGCCGGCCTCGTCGGGGTCAATGGAAATGCGTCGGATTTGATGGCGAGAGCGACCAGATTAGGTCGTGGCAGTGCGACGTGGTCCAGCCCCACTCAGCACAACCCAACGCCCAGCACTGGCCGGGACCGAACCGAACCGAGCCAAATTGAGCCGAAACAAGGCGAGCTCCTGCGTCGGAGCGTCGAGCTGTGGCCGTGCTGGTGCCTGCCCGTCGTGCACGCTCTCCCCAGCCCCAGCCGTGCGGGGCAAGTTCGGCGACTGGTTTAGTCGCCCAACTTATGCCCGTGTCGCGCGGGTGGGGGTGGTCGTGGCTTTCCCTTTCGTTCCGTTCCGCGCGTACCCCCGCGGCGGCCAAGCTATTGTAAGTTGATTGGATTGTAAAGTAGGTAAATAAATAAATAATTCGAACTATCTCTTTCATTAATTAATGATTAATATATAATATAAGTTTAAGAGGTATTTGTTTGGGAGACACCCCTCCAAACGGGTATCTATTCGACCAACAGACATATAGCAACTATACGATAGTTGCCAGGCTTAAGATCATATTATTTCTAATACTTTCTCTTAATCTATGTCGGTCCATGTACATAAATAATCTATCTTAAAAGTTCCTTCAAAAATCCTATAGAAAAAATATGAAGAGAGTAATAGTGAAATGTTGTTAAAACCACTTTAAAATTTAGTGAAAAAATAAGAAGAAAATGATACAGTATATATTGATTGTTGTCTCTTTGTTAACTCATATAAGAAAAATTTTGTAAAATGAAAAATCCATAATCGAGTTTAGAAAACAATAGATAAATCTTGTATACCTCCTTTAAAAACTCTTATAGGGAAAATAAGAGATATGACATATAATTTTGTGTAGATATCGTCTCATTAAAAATTATTTATGAGAAACTTTATGAGTAAAACTCATAAAGGAAAAATAGTACAATATGATATATGAACATGTTAAATTCAGGAGGAGACTTCTCCTGATTCTTGCAAATCTCGAAACCATCGCATACCAATACCATAAACATACTTTTGAAATGTCGAAGTTTGTAAGAACTTTGTGAATAAATCTGCGAGATTATCACAAGATTTAATTTGGAAGAAATTTATCTCTCCACTTTGTTGTAACTCATGAGGATAAAATAATTTAAGGGTAATATGCTTAGTGATATTGCTCTTTATATAACATATTTGTATCTGAGCAACACAAACAATATTATCTTTATAGATAATGGTAAGTGATTCAATGGAACTAATATTACATGATATTTGTATGTGGTTTATCATTCTGCGAAGCCACACGCATTCACGTGATGCCTCATATAATGCAATTTATTTTAGAATGATCGGTGGATGTAGCCACTAAAGTCTGTTTGGAAGACTTCCATGAAATGGATGTCCCACCATATAGGAACACAAAGCCTGTCTATGATCTGGTATTGTGGGGATCTGATAAGTAGCCAGCATCAGTGTATCTTATCATATTTAAATCTTAGTTTCTTTGAAATTGAAAGAATAGACCAAGATTTTTGGTGCCTTGGAGATATCGAAAGATATTCTTGACCCCCGTCCAATAACGTTTAGTTCACTGCAAATGGGATATCAAGCCTGGTGCAATTTGCAAAATACATAAGTGCTTCAATGGCACTGAGATATTAAACATCGGGTCCCAGTATCTCTTCTCCATCTTCCCATGGTCTAAATAGATCTTTCTCCATGTCTAAAGATCGAACAACCATGGGGGTTTTAGATGGATATGATTTGTTCATATTGAATTTCTCCAATATTTTCTGGATATAGGCTGCTTAGTGTACTATAATCCCTAAGGGAAGGTGCTTGAGTTGTAAACCTAAGCAAAATTTGGTTTTTTTTTAATCCTTCATCTCAAATTCCGTCTTTAGATGATTACGTACTTTATTGATATCTTGTGCGTTGCCAATAATATTTAGATCATCAACATACAGTGAGATAATACAAAATCTTGTCGAGGATTTCTTGATGAACGCGCATGGACAATCATCATTGTTGCAGTAACCTTTCTGCAGAAGAAACTCATTAAGTTGGTTGTACAATATATGTTGCGGTCTGTGTTTGGATTCATAATTTGGATTCCATCAAGAACCTGCATGTATATGTCCAAATCAAATGACCCATATAGATATGCAATCACTATATCTATCAACTGCATAGATAGATGATTTTATATTGCCAATGAGATAAAATATCGGAATGTGATTCCACTCATGACTAGAGAATAGGTTTCATTGAAATCAATGTTGGGTCTCTGTGTGAACCTTTATTCTATTAGCCTTGCTTTGTATCTCACCACCTCGTTATTCTCATTCAATTTCCGAATGAAAACCCATTTAAATCCCATAGGGAAGATATTTAGAGGTGTATGTATTACTTTTGTGAATACCTCTCTTTTTGTGAGTGAGGCAATCTCTGCTTGGATTGCATTCTTCCATTGAATCCAGTCCGAGTGTTGTTTACACTCCGCCATGGTTTTGGAATCTGGATCATTTTGGAGGTTGTTTGTAATCATAGTGGAGAAGTATGTGTCGATAATTGTAGTCTTTCAATCATATGATTCTCCATAATCTAGATGGTTGGTGGAAATTTCTTGTACCCTTAGTGATTGTTCGTGATTTTTCAATACGATTGAGTCAGGGTATTTCAATGTCCCAATATCATTAATTGAGTGCAATTTTGAGCTGGGTTATGGATGTTGCCCTTCCACTGGGTGTATACTAACCATTGGGTGTCTGTCAACTTGATGTTGACTTACACTTACTGTTTCAGAGGGTTCCTTCCTCTGTTTCCTTTAGCACTTGTAAGAAGCTGTATCTTCCTTTGTGGCCGTACTTCTCCCACTCTTATTTTGAACATGGAGTTGAGTGGTTTTTATTGGTAACTTCACTCTTTCCGGTACATTTTTGGCAAGATTATAAGATTTTGTGACACCTTTGTAGTCAGTAAATGCATCTCGCAGGTTATTTGCAATATATTGTAAATTGATGACTTTCTAAACTTAGAGTTCAGATTCTTGAGTACGTGTATCTGAGGCGGAAATACCTTGGACATTCCAATTAGTTTCCTGGCATTCTTTCTGGTACTTGAAATCTCACCTAATGCCGGGAAATGGTCCTCATTGAATATGCAATTAGCATACCGGGATGTGAATAGGTCCCCTGTGAAGGGCTCGAGGTATTTAATGATCGACGGAGATTGATACCTCACGTAGATCTCTAATTTTCTGTGCGGGCCCATGGATATACGCTGCGGTGGTGAGATTGGTACGTATGTAGCGCAATCGAATTTACACAGATAGGAAATACTTTGTGGATTTTCACATACTAATTGTAGAGGGGAAGTATTATGATATGCAGTAGATCGCAATTGAATTAAGTCAGCAGCATGTAAAACTGCATGGCCCCAACACGAAGTTGGTAAATTACAATTCTGTAATAAGGGTCGTGCAATGAGTTTAATTCTTTTAATAAGGGATTTTGCCAAACCATTTTGAGTATGGATATATGAAACATAATGCTGAACTTGGATTCCTAGGGTCATGCAATAGTCATTGAAGTCACATGAGGAGAATTCTGCAGCATTATCCATTCGAATTGATTGAATTCGATGTTCAGGATAATGTGCTCGTAATTTAATAATTTGAGCTATTATTTTGGCAAATGCATGGTTTCGTGTGGACAAGAGACACACGTGAGACCATCGTGTAGATGCATCTATTAGAACCATGAAATACCTAAATGGTCCGGTTAATAGTTGGATATGACCATATATATCGTTTTAAATACTTTCAAGGAATTTGAGTGTTTCTATTTGAATTTTAAAGTAAGATAGCTTTAAAATTAGCTTCCATATGACACATGAAATGCACATAAAATTCGAAGATTGAGGGAATTTAGCATCACTTAAATCATGACCAATGAAATTATTGATAATTTTTCGCATCATCTCTATGTCAGGATGACCAAAACAATCATGCCAAGTTTGGAATGCATTGACATTCTAAAAAATTATCTTGTACGTAATATTTGCTACGGGTTTGATATGTGTGTAGTACAATCCGAATGTTAAATAGGGAATTTTTTGAAGTACTTGTTTGTCATATCCGTTGTTTTTTTTTAAAGAGAAGACATTGTTGTTATTATGGGTTTTAATATAGAAACCATTCTGACAAATATCTCTATAACTTAGTAAGATACGAATTGAATCAGAATACAATCAAGCATCATCGAATATAACTTGAGTACACATAAGAAGTGTAATTATGGCACGACATGAGCCAACAATTATTGCATCGCGTCTAGCGATTGTCAAAATATTTCCTGGTCTCTTAGTAAGAGTTTGAAAATATTTTATTTCTTTAAATATAGAATTTATGGTGTAAGTGTATACAAGACACATTTCCTTCTTCATCGGATTGACTCCTATAGAAGTCGATTGGTTGATGGATGATGAAGGCCTTCACGCCTCCTGTGCTTCTTCGATGATCACTCAATGGAGATTCTAATATGTGATAATGTATTGTAAGTTGATTGGATTGCAAAGTAGGCAAATGAATAAATAATTCGAACTATCTCTTTCATTAATTGATAATTGATATATATACATGTTAAGAGGTATCCGTTCGCGAAACACTCCTCCGAAGAGACATCTACTCAATCAAGGGATATGTAGCAACTGTACTATAGTTATCAGGCTTATATCATATTATTTCTAACACAATCTCCGCTTTCCGCTCGCGTCGCGTTGCATCATTGCATGGCATGGCATGGCATGGCCGCACGGGGGACCGAGCAATCGGACGGTGTTGCGGCCGCTGGATGCCGCGGATGCTCTACCGCTACCAGGCCGCCACCCAGCCAGCCTGCCAGCCGGAGCGCGTCGCGAGTGGCCAAGACGGCTCCGTCGCTTCGTTCGTCGATCAGCCGTAGAATCCCTGCTCGATCCATGTAAAACGTGCGCTGGACACGACACGGCAGAGGGCGTGCTGTTTTCCGCTCGCGGATGATGGATCGGCCCTACGATCCCCACAGACCGGCCGGTTTGCACGCATCCGCGACCACTCTTGGTTGGCTTCGCTGTTACTTGTTGCCAACAGGTGTACTACATTCACCTCGCCGTGCTATATATCGATCGGTCCAAGCAGGCTGCAAGGCTGGACGTTGCAGAGAAACGAGCACGCAGTTCAATAATTGAGCCAAAAGCCCTCTACGAAAACGAACCGCCTCTTCTTCTTCTTCAAAGAGTAGTGCTCCTGCTCAGGGTTTCCAAAAAAAAGAATCGCCTCCATGCTGCTGGTCCCTAGGCCCTAATCCCCTACGGACAGTTTGGCCGGCCATCCGATCCGTCACAAACGTTAGGTCCACCGGTGATCTGAGCCGTCGGATCTGTCCCTATATATTGCTGGAATTCACTAGCGCTGCAAGTTTGCAACTTGCTGCTGTGTTTCTCTCTCTCATCCTGATTCTGTTCACGTGCTCGTACAAACACAGTAAGTACTGATAGCCACCGTCATCTCTTGCCCATTCTGCAGTACTTTGGGCGACGAAATTCTTCATTCACGTGTGGGAATGATATATATGGTAATACGTACTCGATCCAGGTACGTCTAGGCTTGTTGAATTCTTCTTTATTCTGATGCACTCCTATCTAGTACCCGCCATAGAAATCTAGGAATGAGACCGTCACGGCCGGTGAGAGCACTGCTCTGAACATTTTTCTACGCATGCACCGGCATCCCGGCACGGCGGAGACGGATGTGTGGGTAAACAATGACAGTGCAGGTACTGCCCTACGACATTAACCTACCAGAAAGGAGCATGACGTTCCCATGGTGAATTGCCACGTTTCACCAGAGGTCAGCCCCAACTGATAGGTAGAGTAACTCTAATAGTATATTCATATTTTAATTTTTATATTCTTATATAAATTGATATCTATAAAGATTTTATCTCCCTATCACTCTATCACTTCAACAACATATCTATATTTCACTCTTCATATTTTCTCTTTCATTTCTTAATAATATTTTATAACTAACAATATATTCGTAACAACTATATTTTTATAACAGCTATATTTCTAACGGATATTTTTCAATTGATATTTTTTTAATAGCTATTTTTTAACAGTTATTTTTTTTATCTATATATGCAAGTATATTTGTCATTACTAAGCTATGTCTTCTCTCCCAGCTCTCTCTCTCTATCCTTTCCCATATATCTTTATTTCCTCTCCAACATCGCAATAAGATGTCGCAATATTGTCAAGCAAATTCTCAAGTATTGTTTTCCTTATAGAGAGGTGTAATATTTTCAAATTATATATGATGATATATACAGTTTTTTTTTTCTAAATTAATGTATCATATTCTTTTGACATTACTTATAGTTCCTACAGTAAATAGCTCCTACATCAAATAGTTCACACAAGTATAGTTCACACAACAAGAATAGATACAAATTTTGAGCTGTACTTAGCCGTAGCCAAAATCAATTCTGAACTTTTCGTGTATGATTGTAGTTGTACAAGAAAGTATCATGTTATCAATACTATCAGTCTACTTCTTCATTTCAAAAGGGAAGAAAAATACACTTTTGAAAATGTTGGATAGAGAGATTATTCTAAGATTTTAGAAACTGTAATTGCATTTTTCTGGTGAACGGATTTAAAGATACGAAATTCACAAATTCTACTGTTCATGCTTAATTCACATTACAAGCCTCCTCAGAGGGTCGACGGCTGCTCTGCTCCGGTGGCTCGCTGGCGAACGGCAACGTGGTGGCATTGACGAAGTAGCAAAACAGAATCGTGACTTCACACTGAGCACTCTAGTGACGGTGTAAGTCTTATCGACGATGGAGCAATGATGGCGATGATGTGATGAGGAAGGCGGCGATGAGCTTCGGCTCCACAATGAAGACGATGATAGCAAACTCCGTCACCTCGGTCAAAAGTAAGGCGTAGCCGAGTGGGAGAGGAGGGACGATCCTGCCTATAACGGCCCAGCTCGGAGAGGAGGCGTAGCTCGGGGAGAAGAAAGAGGAATAAGGAGGATGGCGTGGGAGGGAGGCATGTCAAATTTGGCGTGCGGGAGGAGGCGGTTGGCGAGCCCATCAATTTAGCGTTTACGTTGGAGGTTCTTTTGGAGATGAAAAATATTTTCTTTAATTGTAAATATAGGTTATTTTAGCCTCCTCAATTATTCTTTAAATATAAGTTATTCTCAAACTTTTATGCATTTTTTTTCTCTTTTATTCATTTCTTGCCCTTATTCAATGAATACTAACACTCTCATAAATTGATGAGTTATCTTTTCTAATGCATAATAAATAAAGGGCAACAAGATTATTTGATCTACTTTCTTAATCCTTATACACATGTCTAAAACGACCTACATTTGTAATTGAAGGGAGTAGCTCATTTTGACGATGAGCAAGGATGGAGGATGGGATACTGGTCTCTTGGAGTGCCACACATCTGACACGACTGATTTAAAAAACACATGTACTATAGAGAAAGTTTGATGGTTTACCTACTCTCTCAGATAAAGTAACATTACATACCGCTCCAAACAATAACTATTTAGAATATTATCCCAAACAATTTTATTAAATAGCTGTATGTAATATCATCAACCATGGCAGATAGTTTTGTATATGAGAATATCTCTGATATAATTACAGACATAATTACTAAGAAGCTATCTGCAATGTAGTAGTTATCGTAGTCGGTTGTCATTTTGAACTGTCTAAAATACGTAGAGTATGATAGTTAAGCGGGTGACATAGACACTTCATATTTGTGCAGGAGATCCAACTATTAGGTTTTCACTCTCACTTTAGTCTTTCTCTCTCTAACTTCGCTCTCCAAAGATTCACACCATGGCCGCCTCCTCTTCCTTCTCCCGCGTTGTCCTCCGACGATGATGAAGTGGCTGACAATTGGGCGGATGCTCTTTTTGCCGAGCTCGGCTATGATGAGGAAGAGCTGCCTTCGACCAATGATGAGGAGCTTGACACCGAGGAGTACTCGGACTCTACGGAGGAGCTTGAACCCGTACAATACGAGGAATAGGAGCCTGAGCCCAAAGAAGATGACTCGGAGCTTGCGCCCGTGGAAGGAGAGGAGTTGGATCGGTGACCTAGTAGGAGGAGCTCGGCTGCAGCATGCGCAGAATTGTACGATTTATCGTGTACAGGATACAAAACTACACACAATCCGTGTAAGGCAGCTGCGAGTTCTACAGAGCATATAATACTGAGGTATATGACGACACGAGCCAATCCGGGACGGCAGGAGGGCGATGATTTGATCGATACCAACCTGCAGGACCAAAATTTAGCTGCTACTGTTGTGCTTGTGCATACAATAGTAGCATGGGAATCTTCTCCGCTCGTTCTCTCCCGGCAGCAGAGTGTAGTCACGGTCGATGTTGCGTGCGGTCGGCCTTGGTACAGGCTGGAGAAGACCTCCAGAGGGATAGGCTGCCCAGCCCAGCTGCTGTGCTGGCTACTGCATGCTCCCCGGCAGGAACGCAGCGCTCTGGTACGTACGTGTGCTGCATGCCTCCGGCCTCCAGGATCCAGCTTGCAAACAGAATCGGACAAGGACGTAACGCTAAGCGCTTGTTCTCCTTGCGAAAGGATCCGCTGTAATCGTAATCAGTGAAGAGTATAATTTTCTCGTTCAAGTGGGCGATCCGACCTTCGTTATTTCTTTAATGGCCAGAGAGGGCCAATGTTTTGCAGGTCCAGCCAATTAATCCGATCGAAGTCGCCCCAGCTGCCGGAGCAACGATCGATGTGCTCGATCGATCGATCGGCCGTGTCCCCGCGTCCAGCGGTCAGTGCTCTTCTGTTGTCCAGAGGTGGGCAGCGTACAGCTAAGGCTGGCACGGCTGTTGCGATCGTTTTGTATTTTGGCGTCCGTCCACTCTCGTCGATCACCTGTCAGAGATGAGCCAAATCAACTTACTGTATTAAAAGCCACGTAGGCGCCAGCCACACGGCCAAAAGCAGCGTCAGTTGATGGATGGGCAGGGTATCAGTATGACAAGCCATCTTAGCCATGTCTCCCCTTTTCTTTTTCACCTACTGCGTGCACACATACACACACTTATGTATGTATGTATGTATGTATAAATTGGGATGTCATAGGGTATCATCCAGTTTCACGCGCCATTTCATTTACTAGAACAGTTTCTCACGACTACTGTTTGCGTTACGGGCTATAGAAGAGCGCATCTGCCGACTTCCCGGCACGTACATGTGCTGTCCCAGGCAATTCAGCTTAATTTCAGCCCTTTGGTACAACTGCCGCTTCATCATCATCCTGCCCTGTCCCATGCATGGGCCAGAAAATGACACAGTTCGTACCGTTTCCACGTTTCAAACCGGCAGGCATGCAACATCACATTCCAAGTTTTCTACACTTGAAACGATTGATCATAACGAATGTATAGCACTAGCGGGTGGCAATCAAGTAAATGAATCGGGAAGCAGGCTTCTGACATATAGTAGTATTTCAAGATCTCAACCAACTCCATCGATTTCATGAGCTAGCGATGGCAAAATATAGGCCTTGAAAGTTTGAAACATCTCTCTGATTCTCCATCGTACCAATGAAAGGTGCCACGAGGTCTGCTGTCTGCACTCAGCAGTCGCCAGCTTCCCCGAACGAGCCATCTAAAGCTCGAGACGTAACTCCCTTTCACATCAGCTTACTAGCTCGCATTATTTTGCCGCATGCCACATTTGACCACTCCATTTCGATATGCAGAGAGCAGACTACCTGTCGTCTAAGTAGCCCAGGAGTAAATATCAGGTGCAGTATTACCTGCGTCAGATCGTCAATTGCCGTAGCCAAACTCCGGTAGGTAGTCCAGGGAGTACTAATTCTTGGACCATGACGAGCCAGCCAAGCTAATCTATTAGATATATTAAAGGGCCACGAATCCTAGTCCAACATGTCAAGTTACTTTAGTTACTATTCATTTAGGTCCCACATTAAAGGGCTACGAATCGGAGTCCAACATGTCAAGTTAATGTAGTTACTATCCATTTAGGTCCCACATATATACATGTATATATAAATATATATATGCATATATATAATATAATTTTCATTTTCAGAACATTCTTGAAAATGTCAAAATAAATATTAGTTATATTGATAAATCGACTGAAATAATCTAAAATACAAAGAAAAATATCTAAAACTTAAAAAATATATAACAAATTTTGTTAAATTCGTAGTACCGTCGTCTACGTATTAAAATCATATACATACATGAAAGTACTAATTCTTTCCTTATAATTAAATGAATATGTTAAATATAAATATTGAGATGTCCAAAATTAGTAAACCTAATTTTTTAAGATTTTTTTTATCATGCTCTGTATAAAAAAACGCCGCCTAGTTTTCTACTGCAACCCACCGCGAATCTGGCCAAGCGAGCGGACGAGAGGCCGGGCGGCTCGGCCCCATCCCCTGCCGACCAATCATGCCCGGCCGAAACACAAGTGGCCATGCATGCATCCGTGGTGGAGCAAGTCAGGCAGGAAGCATCGCCGCTGCTGCCCCGTGCTGCGCCACCGCGTGCGTCGCCCCGCGAGTTTTCTAAGCACAGGCGCCAATAATTTTAGCGGAAGCATCACCTGAACACCTGGTCACCAGCATCAACAACCCAAACACAAAATCAACACATGAGATAGATGTTTTTTAAGCCAGTCTATATTATTTGAGCATGACTACAAACTGTTTTCATTGGTCTACAGTTATAAAGACTGTTTAATATTTATAGACCTGAAAATAGAAAACTAAGTATAACCATATTCCTAATCTCTCCAACTACAATTAAATCTGTTTGTAACCGACTCTTATACATATATTAAACACATGGTCCAACATTCCCCATTACACATCTCCGGAATCGAAGACCGGCTCCCCTGCCTGCACACTTCGAGAGCCAGCCTGCCTGCCTCGCATCAAACAATTATATATCAAAGAGGTTCCCATCGTCTCCTTCCTCCTGCAGTGCAGGCTCGGCTCATCTGATCGATTGACTGGTCTTGTCTGTCCATCCATGTCAACTCACATGGAGTAACGAAGCTGGCCAGCGCCTAATAGTATAGTGTATATAAGCGAGCAGTGCGGGGGAGGTCGAGTTCATGAGTTGCTGCTGCCTGTCATATGATGGTGATAAGCTGATGGTAGGAGCGAGATTTTCTGACAAGCTCGCGACTGAGCAGTATAAGTTTGATAATTTCAGAGCTCAGACGGTGGAAGTGGTGCCACATGATCGCTTCACTGCATGCCCCTGCACCAGGTGACGACTGGATTTGAACTGATTGGTGGCAGCCAGGACTCCAGGGGTCAATGGTCTGCAGCTGAACAGTAGTCGGATGAGAATGTGGTTTCTGCTTTGGACCTTGTTCGACTAGTTTTATGCAGCGGTTTGGACCGGCAAGGGTGTGGAAAATAGCAAGTGGTTCTCTGCAGCGGTTTGGACGAAGCAGAAGCGAAGGAGACACAAGATTTTTCCTTTTGGGACACACAAGAAGTAACAATGAAAAGAAAAGAGATGGCAGCACTCAACATGGGCCATGTCACACGTTTGAGTCTGTGGCCTGGACAGATGAGCTGCGTACTTGATTCCATTGGTGGAGCAGAAGGGAAGAGCTGAAGAAGAGCAGGCTGTGGAAGCTCCAGGTCGCAGGCCTGCACGCACAGCTACTCCACTCCCGGCCCAATTCAAAACATGTCACCAGCCTTACGCCCGGCCCGGAAAGAACACTGAGTTTCCACAGAGAACTAGAAAAATAACGGGCCAGCGCGCCGTATGACCCATATCACTGACGTAGAAACTAAAATGCAAAAGATTTTTTGAAAAATCAACTCAATATGTTTTGCGCCACTAAAACAGCATAGGAGGAATCTTCGGAAATTAAGTGGATAATTTTCATGGCTGATATATATGATAAGTCATTGATATGTGTTTATTGATTTTTTTTACTAACTTGAGTTGAAGTAAAATGAAATTAAAACGATTTTCTCTAAATCCAGGTGATTTATTCTCACCAGATTATCAAGTGCCTAGGAAATTAGTTTTATCGAATGATCTAATGCTGTGCTGATATTGACGCCGGAGTTTTTCAATTTAACGGCAAAATTTAAAATCAGCACCGAATGGTCCAATTTTAGCTAACTATGTACACCAGACTATTTCCAACAGAGAAGGATGCAAACTAAATTCTGCTGAGTGGTATTCACCGAACAGTTCGGTGATAAGCTGTGTAAGCACCAAAGAGTATACCAGAGATTTTCTTACAGAGGGTGAAATTACGAAGTCTAGTACTACCTCCGTTTCGCAATGTTTGTCCACGCCCACCATTACGTATAAACCAAGAAATACTGAAATCGAGTAAAAAATGCAGTGAGATGACCATGCTACCCCTAATCAATGCAAGGATGAGAGTAAGTAACTCATCAACTTTGGAGTAAATGTATGCATGCACTCAATGTCATAATAGGAAAATAGACCATAAAGCATCCTTGGTTACCGCAATGGATAAATAATTTGAGATAGATACTCCCGAGGACATGGACAAACATTGAGAAATGGAGGGAGTACAATGTTACCCACTGGAAGGTCCGGTATATGCAGGATTGAACATCGAACTAATCAACAAACTATTTTTTCAGAGGGATTGAAATAGTGTGTTCTTGTAGAGATGAAGTCATCGAATATTCCGGTGACTAGACAGTGAATACCGAAGCAATGCCTTCAAGCTAGCTGCAGCGGTGATTGGCGGCCGGCTTCGAGCGACGACGCACAACAGTGTAGGCGGCAGCTTCTTCGGCGGCCAGACGAGGGAGGAGATGGCCCGCGACATGGCGAAGCGAGGAGGTCGTCGGCTTCCATGCCGGCAGTGTCCCCTCCACCCACCTTTTTTTGTTGTTATTCTTTTGATCTGTGGCAATGGTCTTCGAGTCACCATGTTCGGTGCAGAGGACGGTTGCCAAGGTTTGGGCAGCGTCGATGATTAGTGGTGCACCTAGAACTGGTTTGGGAGGCCACCAACTTCCATGCCGACGAGGTGCCGTGCCTCTTCCTTTTTTTCTGATATGTGCAGATAGGCACCCATCGGTTCCCGGGCAATGGCGTGGTGGCAACTGCAGCCCCCACCAGATCAGCCACCGATGTTACTATTCATACTATTCACGCTACTGGTACTGTTCATGCTATTCACACATATATACAGTTATGAAGTAAAAACAACCGTAGCTAGAAAACATATCGAATCAATCGTACATTTCAATTCTTGCGAAGGGAGACAATTCGATTCCCTAGCTTGGTCTCCAACAGACCTTCATGCTGACAATTTATTGAGAAACCACTGCTACCGAGTGTAGTCTAGCGAGCCCTCGACAGAACAATTACAAAGGAAACATAATATAAAGAAAAATACTTATTCTTTATTTATCTATATTTACAATAAAAAATTATATCCGTATATATCTTTCAAAAAATCAAAGATAGATCTACATTTGATTGCAAAATCCAGGCTTCCTAATACTTTTTACTAAGATGATGGCTAGGTTTAACGATAGAGACAGCGAGTTCCACCATTCAAAAGTGATGACTACGGGTAGCAATCTTAAAGATGCCAAAAGAGTGTGTGCAACTCCAAATTGAAAAAAGATTCCCAAAAAAACTCCAAATTGAAAAAAAAATAATCCTAACTCGATATCTGTGTCACCATTTCCAGTTTCAGCAACAAAAAAGATGAGACACTTGTTTATGGAACTCCATTCGAGCTTGCAACTCATCGTTGACTTTTCCAACTCGAATGTTAGAGACAGAGTATACTTGCCATAAAATTGGGACGTCGAGGAAGCGAAACGAGCTTTGTTCTCCTCTGTTTTCTTATGCAATCTGAACTTATCAGATAACGCATCTTTCTCAAGTGAAGTGCCGTTTGTCTTCCACCTGCACCAACAAATAATGCAGGAATCATTTCGTGATAAAAATATTTGCAACAAATAATGCAGAAATCTTTTCGTGATAAAAATATTTTGGATTTATAAGAGAATGTATAATTGGTGTTTAGAGGATGTGTTTATGGGCACTGACATATGTGATTAGATAGAGGATGAAGTGTTTACTTTAAAAATAATTAATCTTATTTAAGTACTTATAATCTTTATTTACATTAAAAATTACAATATATATATATATATGTTTAACATTTTTTTTCTTTTTTAAGCACATAGTATTATTCATGTCTACCACGAATTGAAAAAGGCCTATCATGAAGCACAAATAAAACATTCGATCAGATGACTGTACTTTTCTATTGTTGCAAAGGCAATACACTGATATGCTTTGTTTTTCTCCACATAGATAGTTTGCGGAACATATTCCCACTTGTACTACAATGCCGACCGATATTTTATAAAACCAAAGATTGTAGCAAGACCATGAGGACAGCCAATATTACCCTTTACAACCCGCGAGTCCAAAACGAAACCCACCGCGGCAACGCTACCGGCCGCTCGCCCCGCGCCTGCCCACCACGCGATTCCTTTTTTTTCTCCCAAAATTCGCGGTCGTCTATATAAACCCGTCCCCCACCACTTGCCAGATTGTCACCCCTCCCTCTCCTCCACTCTAGGCTGGGTCGCAGCCATGCCTCCCATCACGAGCTCCCTCCTCTCCCGCTCCACCACCAGCTCCTCAACCCGCATCTCCGCTGCCGCAGCAGCAGCGATCTCCAGGCCCACCTCGGACGCCGCCCCGTCGTCCTCGTCTCCTCCCTCCCGCCCAATCACAAGCCCGCGGCCCAACCTGGCGTCGCCCTTTGCGTCCGGCCTCGCAGGCCGCCTCTTCGGTGGCCACCGCGCCGCCGCCCGCTCCGTCTCGTCCGCGGCCGCCGTCTTCGAGCGCCGGTTCGCCTCCGCGGGTATGAATTGCGACTTGGATGGGCAGACTGGGTCAAAATATTGCATCGGGTTTGGGTCGCTCCCTCTCTGATTGAGTCTCTGTCTCGGCTTGTGTGTTTTTTCCTCTCCAGCGACCAGGAACTCGTACGATGAAATCCTGACGGACCTCAGGAGGCCGGGAAGCGGGGAGGAGTTCGGGAAGTACTACAGCCTGCCTGCGCTCTCCGATCCGCGGATTGGTGAGTTTGTTGCAGAGGATTTTTGGATGCTCTGGTACTCTATTTTGATGCAATTTTGTTCAATTGTGGTAATGATGTGGTTTGATCCTAAGTTTGTGGTGGGTGAATTGAGAATTCACGAGGCTTGTACGCTTCGATCTGTTTCCGTGGGTCAATTGTGTGTAACGTGTTTGGTGGATGAATTGGTGGGTCATATTCGGAGGTTCAGAGTCTCTGATCTACTCTAATGGTGTGTTCTGCGTAATGCTGGAGGTGAAACATGGAAGGCTTGATGTGTTTTTGATGTGCGAATTGTCTGTGATGATGATGTTGACATATCTGTTGGACGCGTTATTGTTTTTTGGTTTTTCCCCATGTAGTTTTGTAGGTTTCTATCCGTTTCTATGGCTGAGTTATCTGAAAATATTTATGATTTGATCCATGTATTTGGTTCTTCCTGTCAGATCGGCTCCCCTACTCTATAAGGATTCTTCTCGAGTCGGCAATCAGAAACTGCGATGACTTTCAGGTCACTGGGAAGGATGTTGAGAAGATCTTGGACTGGGAGAACAGTGCACCAAAGCAAGTTGAAATCCCGTTCAAGCCAGCCCGTGTCCTCCTCCAGGTACTGATCTTGCAACATCTCTCAAATTTCCCTTTTATTCCAAGTTCTGTGGATAGAATGATTATGAGCTGGAAATATTCCTGTCAATAGCTTTTCATGGAAGGAATCTTGCAATTGTAGCTCCACTTTTCTATCCTATCGAGAAAGTGGAGTTCCCCATGGTTTATCTTTTGCCGATGAGCCAATCGGTGGGGTGTTTGATTGGTACTGTCTGTTGGGTTGTTTGATGATAGACGCCAACATCAGAAGGTGTAGGTGGCATTGCATTTCCATATTGTATTCCTGTTCTCATAAGTTATAACAGTGGTTAAAGGTCAACACCGTTCTATTCTAATCTGGCAAGTGCTAGCTAAAGCTAGATATATTGCTTATCTAAGTCTGATATTACTTCGATGAGGTGTAGTTGATGTGATTCTATGTTCTGCTTTCCGAAATGTTATGATTTTGTTGTTGAGGCTAGTTCACTGATGACTCAGTCTGCTCACTTTTACCTGTTGTCTGAATGATAGGATTTTACTGGTGTCCCGGCTGTTGTTGATCTTGCATGCATGAGGGATGCTATGAGCAAACTTGGCAGCGACCCAAACAAAATTAATCCTCTGGTGAGTTAATAGCGCAATGCTGATATTATAATCTTCTCTTCTTGGTGTTCTGTCATTTTTTTTATTGCAACGTGTGGCTGATGTGCTCTACAACTTATCCTTCAGTATGCCATCAATTAGAATGCGATGCATCTATGTTTTATGAACTGCAATGAACCTTTACGGTTGTATGAACTGCTAGGAATCTTGCCTGTATATGAACGATTTTGTGTTATTTAAGAAATTCTATCATTATTATTACAATTAACAACAATAGGTGTTACCTTCTTTAATAGAATGATGTACATCATGCTTGTGATTTAATTTCTAATGCATGTACGCTATTGGCCAGTCTTTCTTGGAACTGTCTTCTCTAGTTCGATTTTCCTTTGAATCGGATGAGGCCATGTTCTGGATGTTGGGTTGATTGAATGGAGTTTTGAAAGTAATTCTGTGAAGTCCTTTCCCCTCCAGTTAATTTTTATCCTCTAATGTTGCTTTTCCCCACACATCCCCATAATGTAGCTAGCATGCATATAGATATTGCAAATTGATGCTTGTGCCTGTTTATTTTTGCTGATATAGCTGAATGTACTATATGACATGTATTTTGTTTACAGGTACCTGTAGACCTTGTTATTGACCATTCAGTACAAGTCGATGTGGCAAGATCACAAAACGCTGTTCAGGCAAATATGGAGCTAGAGTTCCATCGTAACAAGGAGCGGTTTGGGTTCTTGAAATGGGGATCCTCTGCATTCCGCAACATGCTTGTCGTTCCACCTGGATCTGGCATTGTCCACCAGGTAGATATAATTAATATTCCACCAGAGTTGATTTTACCATTTCAAAACTCTTAACACCCATTTCATTTTTTAGGTGAATCTTGAATATCTGGCCAGGGTTGTGTTTAACAATGGTGGGATCCTTTACCCTGACAGCGTTGTAGGGACTGACTCTCACACGACTATGATAGATGGTCTCGGTGTTGCTGGGTGGGGAGTTGGTGGTATAGAGGCGGAAGCTGCAATGCTTGGTCAGGTGAAGTAAATGTCAATATCTAAAAAGTCTGCGGTTCTGATATTCATTCTCTCTTTATTTAATGGTGTGACAATTGCAAACTTTGAGCCTTTAGTTCAAAACTTTGAGCCTGGGTAATATTATGTACACATACCTTTTCTCTTTATTACGTATCATTTTTTGGTTGACCATCTGCTTCGACAGCTTCTGTATTGAATGTGGCTCTTTGTGCAGCCAATGAGCATGGTCTTGCCAGGTGTTGTCGGCTTCAAGTTATCAGGCAAGCTGAGGAATGGAGTTACAGCCACAGATTTGGTTCTAACAGTAACTCAAATGCTTCGGAAACATGGTGTTGTTGGGAAATTTGTTGAGTTTTATGGTAATCATAGTGCCTTTGTTTTTTAATCAATGCCTTTTTTTAAGAGCTTCTCTAATGCTATATATCTGAAGTTCTGAACTTCTAAATTTCCTTTTATTAAGAGCTTCTCTAATTCTATGTATCTGAACTTCTAAAACTCAGGGCAAGGTATGAGCGAATTGTCACTTGCTGATCGGGCCACTATTGCAAACATGTCACCAGAATATGGTGCAACTATGGGTTTCTTCCCAGTTGATGGAAAGACATTGGACTACTTAAAGTTGACTGGCAGAAGTGATGATACAGTAAGCTTTTAGCGGCAGTAGTCTATCTGTGTCCTATGCACTTGTTTCTAATGTTGGTTGTTGTATATTTTAGGTGGCCATGGTAGAGTCCTACCTGCGTGCCAATAAGATGTTCGTTGACTACAACCAGGTCAGTGTCTGTCATCTGTTGAGCAGAAGCAGATGCTGGTACTTCGGTACATGCCTATTGTTTTACTGACTTTGTCCTGAATGTAGGTTGAAGCTGAAAGAGTATATTCATCTTATCTAGAACTTAACCTGGAAGAGGTGGAACCATGTCTGTCAGGACCAAAACGGTAACGTACTTGATTTAGTCATGCTATTCGCATATCTTTATCCTCATTCAGTAATGAATTTGATGGACCTTCTCAACAGGCCTCATGATCGTGTGACATTGAAGAACATGAAGTCAGATTGGCTTTCTTGCTTGGACACCGATGTAGGGTTCAAGGTAAGGATTCCCTCTGTATGGATCGCAATATCACTCCCAACTATGCTTATTGTGTATATTCCACTGATCACCGTCTTGCAAGCTTATCAATTATATCAAATAAATGACTGGAGCTGTTCCATATTTCTAACATTGCACAGAATAGTAGGATACAGATACAAACCATTTATAATTGATATTGTTCTGTACTTTGTTTCCCATTTCCTTGTTCCTATGCTCACTGCAACCATATTGCAGGGTTTTGCTGTCCCCAAAGAATCACAGGGCAAAGTTGCAGAATTTTCGTTCCATGGGACTCCTGCAAAGATGAAGCATGGTGATGTTGTAATTGCGGCAATAACTAGTTGCACTAACACATCAAATCCTAATGTAATGCTGGGAGCTGCTTTGGTTGCCAAAAAGGCTTGTGAATTAGGCCTGGAGGTTTGGTTCTTGACTTCATCTTCCAGCTTGTTTTTTTCTACTTATTTTACCTTGGCTAACTTGGCTCAATATTGATGCACTGCTTCAAAACAAAAGAACTCTGTTGGTTTGGTTTATACCTGGTTCCAGGCTAAATTTTTTGGCTATTGTCCCAGATAAATCATTTCAGTTTTCTGTTATTATTATTGGAAATTTAAAATTCAATGCTGCATTTGGTCTATGTATGCTATGAAAACCATCCTTTAGTTTAACACTGGTTCGTGTCAATCAGGTAAAGCCATGGATTAAGACAAGCCTTGCACCTGGTTCTGGAGTTGTGAAGAAGTACTTGGATAAGAGGTGAGTCTTGCTTCAATGAACTCGAATTCTTATCTTGTACTGTCAGGCTTTGTAACTCTTTGTTTTTCTGGCAGTGGTTTGCAGAAATATCTCGACCAACTCGGCTTCCATATTGTTGGCTATGGTTGCACAACCTGCATTGGAAATTCCGGAGAACTTGATGAATCTGTGTCTGCTGCAATTTCTGAAAATGGTGATTTTAACATCATTGGATACAAGTTGTGAATAGAGCACATTGCTTATCTTCCCTCTTCTTTTTTCAGATATTGTTGCTGCTGCTGTATTGTCCGGAAACAGGAATTTTGAAGGACGTGTGCATCCATTAACCAGAGCAAATTACCTTGCTTCGCCTCCACTAGTAGTGGCTTATGCCTTGGCTGGCACAGTAAGTGGGAGGACCTGTTTCTAGTGTGCTACTGTCCTTTATGTAGTTTCAGTAAAAAAAATGTTGCTTACCAACTCTTGCATTCTGTTCCTAGTTTCTGACTATCCTGCCCATTTTAAGGGAAGACCGTCCTTACTGATCATCACAAATGCTGGTATAATACAATGAGCAATACGATTTATTTAGCTGAAACAGACTAATCAGTGGAACTCTTAAAGCCGCAGTCTCGGAAGCAAATCAAAAAGCAGGGATTATGAGTACCTTCCATGTTATTTCTTTGTCGTTTACGTTTTTCATTCACTAAACAGTTACATTTGCTCAGGTTAATATTGATTTTGAGAAAGAACCAATCGGCACCTCGAAAGATGGGAAAGAGGTTTACTTCAGGGACATTTGGCCTTCCACGGAAGAGATAGCTGAGGTCAGCACCCAGCACTGCAACTTTGACTGTATTTCTTTTCCTGAACTCTTTTTTACTTGCTTTGTGACACCTTTTAAGAGTCAGAACATGTTTCATGCTTGTGCTTTTAATTCTGCTAGGTTGTCAAGTCAAGTGTACTCCCTGACATGTTCAAGAGCACATATGAGGCGATCACCAAAGGAAATCCTATGTGGAATGAGCTGTCAGTCTCAACAAGCACTTTGTACCCTTGGGATCCGTCATCCACGTACATACATGAACCTCCTTATTTCAAGGATATGACAATGACCCCTCCTGGCCCACGGCCTGTGAAGGATGCATATTGCCTTCTGAATTTTGGCGACAGTATCACAACTGATCACATCTCCCCTGCCGGAAACATCCACCCAGACAGCCCAGCTGCAAAATATCTAAAGGAACGTGGTGTTGAAAAGGACTTCAACTCATATGGTAGCCGACGAGGAAATGATGAGATCATGGCTAGGGGAACTTTTGCCAACATTCGCCTTGTGAATAAATTCTTGAAGGGTGAGGTTGGACCGAAAACAATCCACATTCCATCTGGAGAGAAGCTTGCTGTTTTTGATGCTGCTATGGTAATATACTCCTAATCCATATTTTGCTGTCCAGTGATACAATCTATGTACTAGCAGCATACAAATTTGATTTCCATTCAATTTTTTTTGGGTGCTTCTACAGAAATACAAGAATGAAGGGCATGATACTATAATCCTGGCTGGTGCCGAGTATGGCAGTGGAAGCTCTCGGGATTGGGCTGCAAAGGGTCCAATGCTGCAGGTAACGTTGCTTCTGCAGTAGTTTCTTCAGCTAGGCCATTAACTAACCTCTTTCTTCTTACTAATGGGATTGGGTACCTTCATTTGGCGACTGCAGGGAGTAAAGGCTGTGATAGCAAAGAGCTTTGAGAGGATTCACCGTAGCAATCTTGCTGGCATGGGAATCATCCCTCTATGTTTCAAGGCAGGGGAGGATGCAGACACCCTTGGGTTAACAGGCCGTGAGCGCTACACGATCCACCTTCCGGCCAATGTAAGTGACATCAAGCCTGGCCAAGATGTTAGTGTGACAACTGATGATGGGAAGTCATTCACTTGCACACTCAGATTCGACACTGAGGTATGATTGTTCTTTCCCATGCATTACGTGCTGATGGTGATTTTTTTAGATTAAAACGCACGCTATACACGCCCCCTGATACGCACCCGTGGTTCCCTAAAACCTGAACCGCGGGCGGGTAGCGCTCGTACCACTCGATGCGAAAGGCAGGGGTCGAATCCCCGACCCAGCCTCCCGCCACCTCGAGCGCTACCAACGCGCTGGGAGCGCGTTCGCATGCTGATGGTGATTAACCATACTGGTTGGTTGCTGATGTTGCCTTGTTATCTCTGTTCAGGTGGAGCTTGCATATTACGACAATGGTGGCATTCTACCATATGTCATCAGAAAGATGGTGGAACAGTAGATTGTACTATTGAGACGATTCCGATGTTGTGACTCGTAATTGGTGTAAATGGTTTGTTTAGCACACCCCATTTTTGAAGAGTACTTGTAATAATAACCTCTGAGATACTCGCAGAGAACTTTATGTCAAAAATTTTGTAAGCTACTGACCATTTGTCTTCTTTAAGACACGTTAATAATGTTGCAACTTTGCAAAATATCTATGTTCTACATATTTCTTTACTTTGCTATAGAGCATAACAATTCTAATCCCTTGTCATCTCCAAACTATTTTAAAAAAATTTATGTATACATTGCTACTTCAACAATCCTTAGTTGAATATAAATTGGATTACAATTGTAATGAAAAAATTGTTGTGAAAACCGTATGGTTGGTACAATGCAGGTTTTGTGTTCAATATAAATATATATTGTTGTAATAAAAAATACTACGAGCATATGATCGTTCGCAAGGACAGAATATGTAGTTTTTTGTTGGATTGTTGCAATAAGAATATATAATCTTTTGCATTTCAAGTGTGTGTGCCCCATCACATGTACACTCATCCATTAGCTAAATTGCAGATATAATGGTGTGGAACTTACAATAATTCAAGACCCTAACCCATGCTCTCAATTGACGCTTTACAATTTATTGCAAAATTGCAAATCTTACAGATTAAATATGAAAGAACAGGTTCGTGCGTAAAAGAGTTATTTGGCTGTTTTCTACTTCGCTTGCAAGTTGCATCGATTGAGAACAAGAAGACAAGAATAGGTTCGTGCATGGTGCGTGAGATGAGAATTTTCTTACCTTGAGTCCCACCGATGAGCGACAATCCCGGATTGCCAGCTCCTGTAACCGGCAGAGTGCCAAAGCGGTGCTTCCTGCGGCGATAGGCAGACGTGCAGACAGCATGTAAGGCCAACTCCAGCAGCAGTAGGGTTATTCAGTGCTACAGTACTTGAGGGTACTGTAGAACTGGGAATCAATCTGCAGCAGATACACGCCACAGTGACGCACAGTACCACTACAGTGTTGCGGAGGGTGAGGGTTGGTCTGCTTTTTGTGGGTTACTGTAGCAGACGCATCGCTATAGCAGTGCTGTCTACAATGATGTCAGTGGGTCCGGAGGGCACTGTAGCGGTACTGTTCACAGAGGCCGACAGCAGTATCAGAGAGAGAAAAGGAGTAGTAGAAGGTAGGAAATAGGGTGACTGCTGGAGATAAAAAAATAAGGGATACTGTAATAGTAATAGGGAATGTTGTAATAGTATTTTTAAGATAAAAATTTAAGATAGCTACTAGAGATGACCTAAGACGCTAAACGAGGACACACAAGATAGGTAGACGCGTGTGCATGCTATCAAACGACAGCCGCATCACTGTTTAGACACGGATGCCGTCTCTGCTATTCCGGATCTATTTATAGCAGGGGTTGTACACTGTAGCTATAGTGTTACGGATAGGATGAGAAACTTAAATTTGAGGTATTCTGTCTTTCGGATGGTTATGTATAAAAATAATAATAAAAGACAGTAAATAAAGTAACGGTTAGAATTAAAAAAAAAGACATCGTAATAGTAATGAAAAATGCTATACAAGATTGCTTCTGAAGTGCTATCCAACATACTAAAACTGATCTGGTCGGAGATAGTGTTGGAAGAATAGAGTGCTTTTGTACCTGAAAGGCTCATCACCGATAATGTGCTAATTGCTTATGAGTGCTTGCATTCCATTTGAAAGCAACGCTCCCAGACCCCTTTCTTTGCTCTGAAAGTTGACATGACAAAGGCCTATGATCAGGTTGAATGGTGCTATCTTAAAATCGTTTTGTTGAAACTATATTTTTGAAAGGATAACAATATCGTATAAAGGGGAGGTGAATAGACATATTCTAAAAAAATTTATAAACTAAATGTAACGGATTAGTAATATGCGGACAATCCGTAAATTTTTCTGGAATCTCCGCAAAAATGCGAACATTTCGTAGAAATCTACGGATACTCTAGAGATTTCAGGAAAAACTCAAGAGATATCTATGCAATATAACATAGATGAAATCCATAAATTACCCAACACCAATATATTTATTCCAACCTATTTCACCAAATACCTGTAGCTAAAACTTTATAAAAAGTAGATCGAGTAATATGTATAAATAAAGAGCAAGAACTCAAGAACAAGAAACAAGAGATGAGTCACGTTATTTATTTTTTAAAGTTTAGACACATCCACTAGAGTTTTTTACATCTCTGTTGAGAACTTATGAAACAACATACTAACAATTCTCAACAATATTGTTAGTCTATAAGTATTATCATTAATTACTAAAATCATATATAAGGGCTAGATGTACTTTCAATCTCCCCTATTTTGGTAATTAATGATAGTCTCACTGGATGGTTATATTTGATTTTAAAAAAAATTCTAAGTATACATGTAATCCGAAGACGAATGTATACAAAGAACAAGATTTGAAAACATCAAACATCACAAAGATATTTGAAATTACCAAAATTAGTTTTACTAGCATCAAACACCACAAAAGGTTTTGATGTTAGTAAAAATCAATATACATATGGTAAATTTCCCCACAATCTATGGATGCGTGAGTGAATCTTGAATATCATTGTATATATTGTCTATATCAAATTTTAGTGGAGTTTTTAGTATACATATAAAGAAAGCAAGGCAAAGTATGTATGAAAATAAATATGTTCAAGCAAAGCAAAAGCTTTAAAAAAAAAAGGTTTGCATGGTTTTACTTTTGAAGCTCCCCAAAATGACATCCTCTTTACAAACATAAGAGATTATAAATTTTTCTCGTAAGCAAACTCTCTTACAAAATATAACATCTAGTCCAAATTCTTCTCCAATTTACATCAATGTCAAAATGAAATCATCGAAACTAATTCTCCTCCAATTAACATCAAATTGGTAAGAATTTAGAAGGACTTGCTAAAAGAAGAAATTCTCTTCAAAACACATTAGCCCTATCCAATAAAAAGAATTATTAAAAGCTAGTGCATGACCATATATAGTGTAAACTCCTCATGATATATGCATTTCGCATCATTTGAGTGAACTCAAATGCAGTTATCCAAACATGACTCATGTGAGGAGATTATGATATACAATAGGTCAAAGGGGTTCAAAGATATGCCAAATGAGATTTCGAAAAGAAATACTAATTAAAATTTATGCAATAGTAAGAATATCAATTAAAATTTTAAAAATATCAATTGCATACCCATAAGAGATACCAATTCCAATTAAAATAGATGTCAATTGAAATAAATTCAATTAAAGGCAAATCAAGCATTAGTTCGAAATTTGAACATTGAGTATCTATTTGTGAACATATTTTCCTTCTATTGAAAATTTAATATTTGAATGTTGATTTATTAACTAGATCATATTTTTTATTAATAATTTATTGCTTAAAAGTTTGCTTAGGTTCTCCTAAAGACGTCTAAATAGGCCGTGCCTACAGTGCCGTGTCCGAGTCGAGACGGGCCGGGCTGGCACGGCACGGCCCGGCCGAGTTGGGCTGGCACGGGCACGGCCCAGCCTAGGACGGCATAGCCCGGCACGATCCGGGCCGGCACGCAAATACCCGATTATTTTCTTTTTATATATATATTTAATTTTATAGCTATTTTTTATATTTTTATCTATTTTCTATATATTTTTTATCTATTTCGGTCCATCGGGTCGACTGGATCGCCGGGCCGAAATCGTGCCCAGGCCGACCCGGCACGACACGGTCACCGACAGACCGTGCCGTAGGCCGAGAAAGAGGCCCGCAGGCCGACACAGTACGGCCCGCTACAGTAGATAGGCCGTTCGGACCGTGCCAAGCCGGATCCATGCCGGGCTGGCCCGAATGTCCCATTTGGCAATGTTTGGGCTCTCCTATTATCGTGGCTCCGCCACTTGGCGGCCCCGTCGCCTACCTCACGTTGCTCACCGCGACGCTCGCCATCCGCGAGGTGGAGGCGAAGGTGAGCAGGGCGCGCCTCGGGCAACGCCTCGGCAACTCATCGGGTACCACCTCGGCGGTTGAGGCTGCGGGTCCATAGTGGCGACGGGGCAGGAGGACGACATCGACCACTACGAGGTACTCTGCCTCCCATCGAGGTAGGAAGGAGCGGTGCTGACCATCGACCAGATCGAGAAGGCCTACCGGACGCAGTCGCAGCTGCGCCACCCCGAAAAGCACCCCGACGATCCCAACGCCACCGCCGACTTCCAGCGCCTCTCGAGCTCCTACAAGCTCCTCCCCGGCGAGTCCCTCCGAGGAGCGCGAGCGAGCCGCCGCCGCGGGCCAGCCCGCCGACCCCGTCGAGGCTGCCAGGCGTGATTCCAAGCGGAAGGCCGCCGACATTCAATGCGAGGTCGACGAGTTCCGCGCCGCCAAGCAGGCTGCCGCCTCAGGCGCCGCGTCCACTTCGGTAAGGGTCTGGAACTGGAACGCTTTAAGTCTGACGTTTCTGTGCTCTAGGAAATCGATTCAATTACAATAGTTTGTTGAATTGGGTGGGATGCATATCGTTGTGTCATGCTATTGTTTTTGCATTTAATTAGATTAGAAACTTTTACGATGTGGGATCCTGGGTGTTCGGATTTTTGTGAATTATGATTCATGTCTTACTTTGGATGCAATATACAATTATAATTATTATTTACCTTAAGCATCACATTTCTTCAAGATTATTGGTGAGTAGTGTGATCAGAGGGGACAATGCTTGCAGTTGTACATATCGAGTCCATGCTAAAGCTGTGCAAGAGGCTGGTTCAACAGTCATAGATTTTTATTGATTAATAATTACATTTCGATAATGACCACAACTTGGTTATATGTTCAGGCGCATGGAGATAAGAAGGGTGGAGCCTCACAAGACGGGGTGAAAACAGACAAGGGCCAGACCTTGAAGGTTTCATGGGACGCGAGAGCGGATTCTTATACTGCAACAAAGTTGGAGGTGTTCTTCCAGAGGTTCGGCAGAGTTGAAGACATTGTGATCAAGACAAGGACATCAAGGAGTAGGGGCTCAGCAATTGTATTTATGGGGACCAGAGAAGCTGCAGTAAGTCCTGTTTCTTTACATTCCACATTTGGCTTTGAAGAATAGTTTCTGACTTGCATTGATCAATTACCAGACTTATGTTTATGCGTTAGTGTTACTTTGATCCGAATTTTTACATCGGGTGGTAGGGGCAAATGTGCATCTTATACTAGCCTAGGATAGTGACTTGCCATTTTAATTCACAGCAAGATAGGAGAATGAGCCCAGTTTTTACAAAGTGCACAAACCCATATATAATTATGCGTGGTTTGTATGTTTCAGTAGTTAATAATTCTACATCTTTATCCTTATGGCTTGGAGAAGACAAGGATGAGTTTGCACTGGTTATCCAGAGAGCAAAGCAATTCTTGAAAGTTACCATGCAACATTGGTCGAGTAGTCTGTTGTAGGTTCTTTTTTTTTTTGGCTCTCATTTAGGTACAGCTTGTAGTATCTAAACATGCGCAAACGCACACCTAATCCTCACACATGCATACCTACTCACACACCCTACGCACACATCTACACACATCTAGACCTACAGACTACAGACAGAGGCAGTAGCGTCCCTAGGGAGATCGACAAAATCATCTAAGACTCGGTAGATGACGAGCACATCATAGATTCTTGTTGTTGTACATTCTCTTTTTCCCTGCTTGTACATAAACTCTCTTTTTATTTATAAAATCACAGTAGGAGCCTCCCCTCCTGTTTCAGTTTTAAAAAATATAAATCTTTGGGATCATTACTGAACTGTATTTCCTGTCTTGGAATTTTATATTACTCTGCATTGTGCAATAGCTCTAACGAATATTTGTTGCTCTTTTGACAGCTATTAGCGATGCAGAACCATTTTTCTCTGTTTCCATAAACTGTTGCTCCTGTTCAAGAATCGGGTGGGTTACCAGCAAGGTCAACTCAAACACATGAATCGAGGACAGTCAACATCGATGGAACTGGATTTAATGATTTGGAAGCATCGGTATTCCGGAAACTTAAAGAGGTAATTAGTAGTAATTAAATATGACTCACACTCTTGTCTGTTTTGTGTTTCAGTTGGTGGACAACAAAGGATACATTTTAGATCTTGGTAGTTTTGTACTTGCGTTACGTGATAAAGTCTGTAACATAGAATGTGTTGAATACTTGGGACTAATAGATGGTTTGTTGATTTTGCAGGCCCAGAAAAGGAAACAATGTGGCTAATTGCTTCTTTCTGAAACATGTGTTGGTACTTATATATGACATCTCTTGTCACACAACACCTCAGAATTGCTGGGGTAACCAAGTTACAGAAATCTGAACACGTTTGTTCAGTTTGGAGTTTTGTCGCTGATAATTTTCTGTGAATCATTGCAACGACCGAGATAAGTTTTGTCAATGCACAAACTGTACCATGTATGTCTGAAATGTTTGTAATCTCAATTCTTAACTGTGTACTTAGGCCACTCCTACTAGTGCTCCACAATGGGCAACATCGTCTTAGACGTTTAATGACCATGACACAAAGTATTTATGGCTCGTAGAAATTATGTATTGGAAAGCTAATTTCTATACTTTTTTCTCTATGAGATGGAAATAGATATATATCGCTCTAAAACACAAAGTATTTAGGACATTTGAATTGCAGTAACGCAGATAACACCTTCCCCTCCACACGTTCCTTCCCTCTTCTCCCTTCCCTGATTGGATAAACCGCGAAAGCAAAAACCCAACACATGAGCTGAGAAGGACCAAGCAAAAGAGTGTGCTAGTTAAAATTGATTTTAAAAAAGTATATGATAAGGTTAAGTGGGTTTTTCTAGAGGAAGTTATGAATGGCAAAGGATTAAAAGAAACTTGGTGCCAGCTACTCAGTGCCAAATACATGCTAAATGGAAAATTTCTTCACCTCTAAGTACAAAGACACTTCTTAGTTTTGACAACGACTGCACAAAGTCAAACTTTTATTCCATTGGAGGCCTGTTACAAAATCAACAATAGCATGAAAACTTTTTTTTGGAAGGACATTTGGCTAGGAGATACCCCTTAAAAACCCAATACACTGACCTTTTCTGTATGTGTGCTAATCAAAATGCTGTGGTGGCTGAATGCTAGGATGATGGGAGCTGAGACATTCAATTTAATAGGAGCTTGAATGAAAGTGACATTTCATAGTGGGAGGATTTGTCTAGCAGATTGCAATAGGTTCATTTCAATGAGGGTGAGGATGATGTCCTATGGGTCTTAGATAAATCAAGATGATTTATCACCAAATCTATATATAGATTCCTCATTTTTGAGTGGGTTTTGAGCTCAGAGGATCTAGCGTTATAAACTCCCCTTTATGATTAAAATATTTTTTTGCAAATGCTACATGATAGGCTCCCTATTGCCACTTCTCTTAAAAAGGGGTGAAAATGGAGTGAAAGATGTGCTCTGTGTGGTAAATCAGAGATGATCGACCATACTTTCTTTGGATGTGTGATCGTTCAATGCATCTGAAGCGTTGTGCAAGAGGTTTTTGGATGGAACAGCTTCCCTTGCTCGGTAGCTGACTTATGCGCAAGTTAGCTCCCGGGTATTCTTTAGGCTTATTTCTTTTTGTATGATTGGTGTGGGTCTTGTAGAGATACAGGAATAAAATGGCGATCGAGAGAAAGTTTCTATACAAACCGCACGAAGTCTTACACATTGCTATATTATTCGTGCAGAATTGGAGTATCATCCTCAAAGAAGATGACAAGATCAAGGTGGACAACGTCACACTAGAGGTCACGGAGTGAATGCGTCTTTTTACTTCGGTTGAGGGGCTACTGTCTTATATTTACGAGATCTAAGGTCTTTAACTTTCTCTATATAATTGGATAGTTGAGCTTCTAAATTTATTTTCTTTCGTTTGTTGTCTAAGTGGTTCTTCTAAACTTGTCAGGATAACTGGCGTCCTCAACTTTTCTTTTAATCGTTTATATCTGATTTTCAAAACTCATATTTAGCTTTTAATATAAATCGAGATTTTTCTCCCCTTAGAAAAACCCCAACACGCAAATATCCGCTTCGGTTCACTTCCCTCCGCCCCGCCCCCACCCATGGCCACGCCGCTCCTTCTCCCGTCCCGCGCCGCCCATGCTTCCAACACCTGCGCCTCCCAACACCTCACCGCGGCCACCTCCAAGGAGCCTCCGCCCCCGTCCCGGCTCGGGCGCAAGCGCAGCTGGGAAGGGATCCCCTGCCTCGGCCCCAAGTCCCTTGTCCTCTCCCACGCCGCGGCGGGCCGCATGGACGAGGCCGTGGACGCCTTCACGGCCGTCAGGAGCCCCGACGCTTTCCTTCACAACGTCATGATCCGCGGCTTCGCCGACGCGGGCCTCCCGGGTGACGCGCTCGCGGCCTACCGCGCCATGCTGGCGGCCGGCGCGCGCCCCGACCGCTTCACCTTTCCCATCGTCGTCAAGTGCTGCGCGCGCGTCGGCGGCCTCGACGAGGGCCGCGCGGTGCACGCCGCGGTGATCAAACTCGGTCTGGGGGACGACGTGTACACGGGCAACTCGCTCGTCGCGTTCTATGACAAACTCGGCCTCGTCGGGGACGCCGAGAGTGTGTTCGACGGAATGCCAGTGCGTGACATCGTCTCGTGGAACACGATGGTGGATGGTTACGTGTCGAACGGAATGGGGGAATTGGCACTGGCATGCTTCCAGGAGATGAACGATGCGCTACAAGTGCAGCATGACAGTATTGGGATATTAGCTGCTCTTGCGGCTTGCTGCTTGGAGTCAGCATTGATGCAGGGGCGGGAGATCCATGGATATGTCATCAGACACGGGCTGGAGCAGGATGTCAAGGTGGGGACTTCTCTTCTTGACATGTATTGCAAATGTGGTGAAGTTACGTCTGCCGAGAATGTGTTTGCAACAATGCCATTGAGGACCGTGGTGACATGGAATTGTATGATAGGTGGGTATGCGCTGAATGAACGGCCTGCAGATGCATTTCATTGCTTCATGCAAATGAAAGCCGAGGGCTTCCAGGTGGAAGTGGTCACCGCTATCAATTTTTTGGCCGCCTGTGCTCAAACTGAAAGCTCACTGTATGGAAGGAGCGTTCATGGTTATGTAATTCGAAGACTGTTTCTTCCTCACGTGGTGCTTGAGACTGCTCTTCTAGAGATGTATGGCAAAGATGGCAAAGTGGAGTCATCTGAAAAGATTTTTGGTCAGATAACAGACAAAACTCTTGTATCATGGAATAATATGATTGCTGCCTACATGTACAAGGAAATGTATAGGGAAGCCATCACATTGTTCCTGGAGTTACTCAATCAACCTCTCTATCCTGATTATTTCACCATGTCGACAGTAGTACCAGCATTTGTCTTGCTGGGGTCACTGAGACAATGCAGGCAAATGCACAGCTGCATTATCAGGTTAGGCTATGGAGATAACACTCTCATTATGAACGCAGTTATGCATATGTATGCAAGGTGTGGCGATGTTGTGGCCTCAAGGGAGATCTTTGACAAAATGTCAGGCAAGGATGTAATCTCCTGGAACACGATGATTATAGGATATGCAATTCACGGACAGGGAAAGGCTGCACTGGAAATGTTCAATGAGATGAAATGTAATGGTTTAGAACCAAATGAGAGTACCTTTGTCTCTGTGTTGACTGCTTGCAGTGTTTCAGGCTTGGCAACAGAAGGCTGGTTGCAGTTCAACTTAATGCAACAAGAGTATGGTATGATTCCACAGATTGAGCACTATGGATGCATGACTGATCTTCTGGGTCGGGCAGGTGACCTTAGAGAGGTGTTGCAGTTTATTGAAAACATGCCAGTAGCTCCAACATCCAGGATTTGGGGTTCCTTACTAACTGCAAGCAGGAACAGGAATGATATAGATGTAGCAGAATATGCAGCGGAGAAGATATTCCAACTGGAACATGACAACACTGGCTGCTATGTTGTTCTGTCCACCATGTATGCTGATGCTGGGAGGTGGGAGGATGTGGAGAGGATAAGATCTCTGATGAAGGAGAAGGGGTTGCAAAGAACGGAAGCAAGAAGCCTTGTTGAGCTTCATGGCAAGGAGTGCAGTTTTGTCAATGGGGACATGTCTCACCCTCAGAGCGAGACAATTCATGAATTGTCTGATATTCTATCAAGAAAGATTGGAGAAACTTTAGATGACCCAATTAATCACCGTGATTCGGTTCCTTATGCACCAGGGAGAACAGTAATGCCTAATAAGCATAGTGTAAGGCTGGCTGTTGCTTTTGGTTTGATATCATCTAAGGTTGGAACCCCTATTCTTGTTAAGAAGAATGTGCGTGTATGCAACAACTGTCATTATGCACTCAAGTTGATATCAAAATATTCGAGACGGAAGATTGTCGTTGGCGACACAAAAATCTATCACGTATTTTCAGATGGCTCTTGTTGCTGTGGTGACTACTGGTGAATTGTTACCTACCTACGGTTGATGCATTGCCCGAATGAATTTCGGCAACAACAACAGAACGCCTGGGATGCAAAACACCCGGCATTTCAGAAAATTGACACAAGGTATGATGGTAAGCTACTACTTGCATTAATGGAATCCTAAGTAGTGGTAGCAGTGGCTGGAGGGAACAGTTTTTGCCCCTCTTTGAAACTGCGACAGGAAAAAAGTGACTCACTACTGATTACACACATTGGACATTGGACACGAAGTAAGCATCATCTTTTGTAGCAATTGAAAGTAGCATGATGTACAAAGTCGATTCTTTTTAAGTGAATCTGAAATACAAGTAACTCTTTATACGATAACATCATACACCGATCAAAATGCTAGAGAAAAGTTGTTTTACTCTTACAAATTCTTGCTAGGAGAATTAAACATGTTGAGGAGTGTTGCTTGAGATGGCTCAATCCTTTGAACCATTTCATATCAAGTGTATAGACAGCATACAACAAGATTAAACAAAAAGTACAGGATGCTTGGATTTGTGAATAGTCGTGTCGCGCCGAGGATGTCCCGGTACAGGCCCAGCGCCTCCCGCCGCGAGCTCATCATCCGCCACCGCGCCTCGGCCTCCGCTGCGTCGTCGCCGAGGAGCACCGCGGACGTGGAGGGCTTCTTGGCGAGGTGGCAGTCAAGGAGCTCGTCGATTGTGTCGGGCCCCTCGTGGATGGATCGCGTGGGCGGCTTCCTCGGCGCAGCGGAGGGCGGAGGCGCGGGTGCGTCCGGCTACGGCCATGGTCGTGTGCTGCGATTGGTACTTGAGCTGAATGCGATTGGGTTGGGCTGGACTCCGGATGGCTCGAGTATGTGTTTGGGTTGGGTCGGAATTCAGAAGATGCAGTCATTGACCATGGCCAAATTTTGGTCAGGTTTTTAGGGTCTATAGCCAAACACACCCCTAGTTCCCCATTGATGCGATGCAACTCAAATGAACCTACACATTTTCATTGCCCTTTCTAAACTGCTGGAGTCTATCCCTGAGCAGCCGGGTTCCTTTCAGGCAAGTTCAGGTACATCCATGTCACAGAGGTTTCTCTGAACCATAACGTACCATCTTGCTTACTTACTGACCGCTCTGCACGCTGATTAATACTACTATTACCTAGTAATGAGCCTGTGAACCCCGTAATCCTGCTTTTGGCTGAATTTCCGACGACTAATTTTCTCGCCAACGACACTAGCCGCGAGCGAGTGGTTCCATTCAGAGCAGTATTTCCTTCCTGAACAGAGCACCCTGTTCCTGCTTACAGCACAGACGACAGGGAAATGAACAGCAAACGTGTCACATGCCTGCGATCAGAAAACACAGAGTACGAACTCGAATCACACTGCACCATGAAAGCTGCGTCTGTTGAAGCATCAGTAGTTCAGAATTGTTGGCGCCGTGTCCCAGCCGTTCATTGGCACTCCCATCTTCTTAAAACCGATATGCATTACAGGCGCACTTGGTCAAAAAAAAAAAAAAAAACGCAAGAGACACTACTGGCATCCGACATCTCAGTGGCACATGAGCATGACTCGGGCTGCCCTCTCGACCTTGTCTTTAGATTTTTTTTCATGGAAAAAGGATATATTAACCAAAGCAAGAAGCAATACAATCGTCTACAACACTCTCCTCGTGTTCTATCCAAGTACTATTAGTACAATAGATACGGACATGATTCGTTAATTCATAGCTAGCTATATATTTGCTTTGGTCAACTTTTTTTTTTACCGCCAATATCCTTTGATGGGTGAATGGTCGTTTCACATCTCTAACCATATGGGCAATGGTTAAACAGTCATTTTCTTGAAATGTGACTAGCCAAATAACAGTAACAGTCAGTCTCTACAATTATCGGCGATGATGTATACTAAAGTGCTAACTTGATGTCCTCCTTGCATGCAACTAGCTCAGCCTCAAGAGTATCTGCATAATGCAAAATTAGCCTGCATGAAGTGACGATCCGAAACGCCAGCTAGACGACCACAACAAGTCAAACAATAATGCCAAGCGTTCGTTACAAGAGGCCATCTCCTTTGTCAGCTGTCGCCAACGCTCCAAAAGCGGTAGGAACACCAGAGAGCTCCAAAACTGGAGATACTTTTTTTTTCACGTACAACCCCTTCAAACCATGTGCGAAGCCACAGCCTGGATCATTAGGTTTGTTATCTTGCCATCTATGGTTTATTATTGTGACTCAGCTCCAGGGAACCTAAGTTGGTAGAGTTTTTCTGATTTAAATTATTTTAAAATGATTTTTTGAGAAAAATATTTTTATAGTTAAAAGTGATTCTCTAAATTAAACTCTATAGAGAAGTGTTTTTTATAGAGAAAGTGAATCAGGGAATCACTTCGTGAGCTGAAAACTGTAAATTTTCATTTGGTAAAACTCCTCGGCTCTCCCTGATTCTACTTGGGAGCTGGTTTGGGAGTTATGTTAAACAAATCTTAGGTCAGATATCAGCTCACACTGTGACGTGTTATTTTTTTCTTCTTGTTTGTCGGTATTTCGTTGTTCTCTTTTTAGCTATTGTTCTCTGCTGATTTCACTCGGTATTTGTTCGGTTAATGTAAATACCTATGTTCTTCTTTAATAGATGGTATAGATGGTAGCGTGCCACTGTTTCAGGGAAAAACATATCTCACGCAAGACAGACAGACAGACAGTGACCCAAAGCCGATACAGTTGTAAGCATCTGATCAGAAAAACGGCATCTGCTCACGATCGAATGAAAGCTGCCATAAAGATGATTGGGTGCCAGCTAGTTGAAATCTCTAATTGGCGATACTTAATCTGAGCGCAGTAAAATATTGGAAGCCGGCACAGCACTGCAGCTCGCTGGACCATTTGGTTCGTGGTGTACTCGTATGAGGCGACTGCAAATCCAAATCGGGACATCATTAGATACGTAATATGCCATTGCGAAGCCAGCAGATATTCCCTCACAGCCTCCAGCCCAGTCCAGTCCCAACAGGCAGGCAGGCATGTGAGTCACAGCCGGGCAGATCAAGATCCCGGTAACTCCTTGGCAGTTCTGATTCGACGCACGAAACTGCCTCGCTTTTGCTTGCTCCTGCTTGTAGCTTACCAACTTCTTTTCTTTATGTTTTTTTCGAAAGAGTCGGATAAAATAGATGTATGGCTGCCATTTGCAATCTGCCTCTAGGCTAATCTTTCTGGAGTTCGATTCAGCAGACTTGCTGCACAGCTGGTACTCATGCTTGGTACGGATGGCGTAACAGGGCAGGACTGAGATCCAGATCGCCTATTACAATTGTTACCTGCTCTTTGCTTAATCTAGGGTCAAGTGCACCAATGAGGGTACTAGTATCTAATTCGAAAATCTGAAGTTTTACAAGCACGACTCGTCTGAAAACGACATGTTTTTCGTCTGAAACACCTCATGCCACCGCAGAGACAGAGGTGATCCATCTCTGACAGCGACCGATCCTGCACGCTGCTGACACGAGAGGTGGCCCCACCTGCCATTGGCATGCTCCAACGGATATTTTCGCTCGGCTCCCGGCCCGGACCACTGGCGCGCGCATGAGGGGCCACGCCCGCGCGGATAAAGCAAAGGCCGGACAGGGGTCAGCTTTCCGCCTCTGCAAAAAAAAAAAAAAAAAAAAAAAACTATAATGTCTCTTCAACTATTGTTGGAATATGTTTTCACTCCGAACGGTAAAATCAGATATATCATCTCCTCTAACTATTTAAACTGATATAATTTACCTATTTAACTAGTTTTGATAGTAATTTTATCTTACATAAGGACAACTTAGATGGTGAGCTAGCCCTTTTACCGTTGCTGGCAGGTGGGACATGAAGGCCCACTTGGTCTTTCGACGGGTAAGGACTATGGCTCCCAAGGAAAAATCCCTAGGCTGAGCTTTCAAACAACAGTGACTCGTTGGAATTGGATTGATCTCCAGCAGGGTTGCACGAATGACGATGAAATGCACCCTATGGTTTCTACTCAACAAGGTGAACCTAGCTAGGGAAATCTCAATGTCGTACTCGTGGTGAAGCAGGCACAGGAGCTCGCCAGATTTGGACCCGACGACGGCGCCAAATGGAAACAAGCAACATGCCACTAGACAAAGCAATAAACACATCTACATCATCACAAGAGCACCAGGAACCTAAAGCACAACACCTCGACAACGGCCGGATTATGACGGTGGGTGACGACAAGGATGCATGGCGGAAAAGCATCATGAGATCGACCTGATGCTTCCTAACCCCGACCGCGCGTCCATAGCATAGTCACGGCCCAAGACACCACGGAGCTCCTCTGAGCATTGGTTGTTGTTGCGATGCATCGAGAGAAGCTGGCATCGTTGCACCTACTTCTTTGATGCCGCATGTTGTCGTTATGCCGCTAGAGGCCACTGTCGCTTGATTGCTTGCGCTGACACCATCCTAGAGGTCACAGGAATTCGCTCGAACCACTGGCTGCCCTGCGACATGCTGTGGAGAGCTGTCCTTAGCGGCCTTCCCTCCTTCAGCAAGAGGAGATCGTTGCCGCTGAGTCACCTCGACACCGCTCGAGTCTATCCAGTAAGTTGTTAGCTCGATCTCGACTTCGCCCGTCTCTAGCGTGCTCCCTCCGTCGCACCTCACCGTGCAGCCGAGCACGCCGCCCACGAATAGTCGCGCAAGCATGTGAGCTCGCCGTGCTGTCTCGCCGACATTGCCCCGCAGCAGCTTCATGCAGTCATCCCCTCTGGTACCCGCTATCGCACGTGACCAAACTCACCGAGGGCCACTGCATTGACCTCCGCGCCTTCTCCCCTAGCTTCAATGTAGAACCGCCTCCCTCTCTACCTTACGTGCGAGCCCGCACGCATGCCGCCATCCCTCTCCAGCCGCACCCTGCCCCACATAGCCTCCCCTGTTCGAGCCGCTGCACGGGCCCATGGCACCTCCCTTGCCACGTGTGATGAGATGTTATATGACATGTGAAACCCATTGCCACGTATGATCCACGTCGAATAAAATCATTATCTAAACCTGTTTAGGGAGGAAAATAAATATTTTAATTGTTAAAGGAGCATGTGTAACTGATTTTCTGATTGAGGAGCAAAATCGGATTGAGACAATAGTTAATTAAAATAGACTTTTTTCAAAAAAAAAGAAGAAGGCGAAAGCTAAGGCAAACATCGGCCTCCGTGACGCGCTCACGTGCTCGTCTTGTCCCCATTCCCAGGCCTGTTTTTTTACTTCCTGCAGATGGATCGCTTAAACAAAATTCCAGATCCGATCTCTGGCCCCACTTGCCATAGGACGAGAGGACGTGATCGTCGTCGTCGCTCCGCTTGGTGCTCGCAGCATGCTTCGAGAGAGTAAATCCGACGCAACCTTGGGGCCATCTGGCTCGTGGTCGCGGCCGGGTAAAATAAGGTAAACGCGAAGAGCCGGAATGTTTGTCGTTTCTAACCTTTTTCACCGCGCCCTGGCCGGCCGGCCGGCGTGCGCGGCACCGCACAACGCAACGCAACACGAGCCCTACGCAGCGGGGCGAGTGTATGAACTACTGTACAAGGATGATCCGAGCAGCGCGTGCCTGTGCAAATCTAACCAAACAATCACACTACCAGCAGTTGTAACAATTAGAGAATCCAATTCCAATCTATTGTTCCAGACAAAACATGGCTGATGATGATGATGACAGATAGATGGATCCATCGATCGAGCGAGAAAACAAATTGAAATCCCAACCACGTCTCTCTCCAACCCGAAATCCTCCAACAAAATAAGTTAAACCGGAAGCTACGAACAAGACAAGAGTAACACGAAGCATGGTTCCTATTCTCCTCTAAAAGATCAAATTTGATTTACGGGCTCCTGAAGCTCTCCAAGTAGCATGCTCTTCATACCTCTGCTGCTCTGCGAGATTATTTTTCTTCTTCTTCTTCCCCTTGCGGTGGGTGGGTAAATGAAGGCGACGTCGTCTTACACTATTTCGCCTCCTCGGCGGGCTTGCGGAGGAGCACCATGTGCATGGGCGTGAAGATGCCGGTCTCGCCGCCGCGGGTGAGGTGCTGCGCGGTCTCGTAGAGCATCTCGTGCACCTCGGCCACGCCCTTGGGGGCTATCCGGAGCATGGTGAGCACGCGGACGACCAGGGAGTTGCGCCAGTAGGCGAGGCGCCCCATCTTGAGCCGCGTCCACCACGGCAGCGCGGGGGCCAGCGCCAGGTCCTGCTCCTTGAGCACCTCGAAGCCGACCTCCTTGGCGATGGACGCGATCTCGTCCTGGCGGCGCAGCCCGGGGAGCGCGTCGCCGCGCTCGATGCCGTGGATGCACTCGACGTGCTCCGGGTCCTCGGTGCGGTAGAGCGAGGTGGTGACCCACTCGTAGGAGACGTAGAGGCCGCCCGGCTTGAGCACGCGGTAGACCTCGCCGTAGACGTCCTGCAGCCTGGGCGCGTGGCAGGTGGCCTCGATGGAGTAGGCGCCGTCGAAGGAAGCGTCGGGGAAGGGCATTTCAAGGAAATTGCCGCAGACGACCTCGCAGCGGGATTCGAGGCCGGCCTTGCGGTTGTGCGCGCGGGCGCGGTTGACCTGGTACTCGTTGATGGTGATGCCGACGACGTTGGACCCCGAGTGAGCAGCGATGGCGCGCATGGGCCCGCCGACGCCGCAGCCGACGTCGAGGAGGCGGTGGCCCGGCTTGGCGCCGAGGAGGTCGGGGACGCGCTCCTCATGGATGCGCGTGGCGTCGCGATGGGAGCGGCCGGGGAGGGAGGGGGAGAAGTGGAAGGACTGGCCCCAGCCCCACTCGTAGATGTCGGTGACGAGGTTGTAGAAGGTGTCGACGAAGGCGGGCACCTTCTCCGCCGAGGCCGCGGTGGTGGCCGTCTCCTTGGGGCGGCGGAAGAAGGACCAGTACTGCGTGTACTTGTCCTTCACCTTGTCGTTCGTGATAGATCCCATCTTGAGATCCACCGCCCGCTTGCCCTTCACCTCCGCCGCGCCCATCACCCACACGAACCAGTAGACCAGCCCCACCCCCACCACCGCCGCCGTCCACGCCATCGTCGCCGCCTCCATCCCGCCCGCACACAAGTGAGGGCCCTCTTCGACTCCTGACGAGCGGCGAGGAGGAAGAGGATGAAATGAACAGAAGCAGCGGGGGATTTGGGTGGGCTTAGGGATATAAGCGTGCGGAGGAGGGGATTTTGAGTGGAGCGCGTGTGGGCTGGCTCGCGCCGCACGTCGCGGTGCCCCTGCGGCGCTGTGCCGCGATCTGATCGGACGGCTGGCGCGGTTAGCTGCGGCTGCCGAGTTTTTTATGGAAAGGGCCGTGATTTTTTGGGGGGAGCGCCGAGCCGCGCCGTGCGCGCGCGTGGAGGCGCTGGTGGAGGAAAGGGTCGGTGGTGGCCTCCACGCACCCGTCCAGCGGAGAGCGGAGACCAGCCAGCCAAATTGTTTTTGGCACCAGGCAGGGGCACGAGGTGGGGCGCGCTGGTGCTGCCACGGATGGAGATGCGAAAGGAGTGGCCGGTTGGCACGGACATCCTGCCGTACTGCCATGTGTTGTGTGCGGTGATGTGTTCAGGCCTTTCACCGCTGGCTGGCGCTTGCAGAATCGCAGTGGTATATACTACTAGCATCTCTTCGTCCTGTCGCTTCAGAAATGTTTCTTTGCAAAAGGATGATGATCGTTATGCCGGTGGTCTGATCTGACTGGATGGAATGGAAGTAGCTTTGTTCACCACCATTGTTCTAATAGCTACAGGCTTACAGCTAGCTCTAACTATTAAAATACAAATCTTAATATTTATATGGATCCCCTCACAAAGGAGAGATGTATTAAGATAGAGCACACATCACATAAATTTTAAAAATATGTTCTAATAATTAGAGTTAGCAGCTAGCTCTCACCATTAAAAATATCTTAAGGGGATGTGAATTAATAAACGAGGTGAAGGAGTACTTGGTATTAATTAGTATCAATCAGGGCCGATCTCAAGCGGGGAGGGACAACCTGCGAGTGTGTTCCATGAAGAGGAGGGAAACCCCTGCGAGTATTTTATGAAGAAGAGGGAAATCTCTGTGGGTATTTGGTATTAACATAGCAATATGTCGATGGCAAGGCTGTTTTGTAATAACAATGAAACTATACAACACATGTTTGTTGAATACCAGTTCGCTAACTTCATTCGGAGATCCGTTCAAATATCATTTGGTTTACAATCACCAAAGTCTGTAGCACATTTATTTGAAAATTGGCTATATATTTTAGACTCAACTCTTAGACCTCAAGTTTTGGTTAGGGAAAACGCATTATGTTGGATTATATGATTAAGCAAGAATGATATTGTGTTGGATAAGGTAAAACTAAGCTCTTATATACATGTTATATCCAGAGAAACCATTAGATTCACTTCTAGGCCTTGCTAAAAAAGAGGTAGCAAGTGAGAAGATGGAGTGGGTATGTGCATACTAGAGACAATCGTTATGAAGATATTCACGATGCATGAGTAGATGTTTATTAATAGACTTTGTGCTCGATTGTCTTTACAAATCACTTTGCTTGTATGAATTTGCACTATATGTTGACACCCATTTCACTACATGTGGCCAAACTTTATAATAATGGATAGTTAAGTGTATACCTTGTGCACACAAGAAACCGGAATAAAAACATTCATTTATAAAGAAATAGGGGCTAAATAGTTTGAAGCAAAACATATTGGGTAAACTGACTTTTGACAATTTTTTTAGAGAGTCATCGACATTTTTGTGAGTGAAAAATCGTATTGATAATCTGCTATGTTTCCTCCCTGTGATGACCAAGTGTTTCTGTGAGACCTTTACTTTTGCAGTTGAAGGAAGAGCACAAGATCAGGTCTTGCGGTGAGCCACGAGAAAATTTCTGCTCAGAACGAAACGTAGCTTTTGAGCCACAAAATCTCAACTTGATCACCGAAAGCGATTTTCATGGGAGAGCCTAAAATTGAGGCCTCCTTTACTATTGGATTGTGATCTAAACCACAAGTTGATGATGATCTAACTTGCGCAGAGGGTATTTGTTTTTCCTTCGCGATTTCTGCGGAAGATCGGGCGAAAGTTTTTTATGCTCGACTTGATACCCCGGAGCATTTCAACTTTAGACAACGGCGGCCCACGGGCTTCTTTCGGCAACAGATCAAGCCCCACTGCCTTTCCGTTATTTCATCCTTTTCCTGAAAGCTGCTTTGCGCTGTGCTGTTTTTTTAAAAGTAGATAAACCATTGCCGAAACGAGTAAAGCTAAGCAAAAGTGCTTTAGTAGCGAAGACTGAGTGGTGTAATAGTAGCCAGTAGGGGTCGTGCTCGTGCTAACAAAAGAGTTCCCTACTGAACTGTCCACGTACGTGGACCGTGGAGCAGAGCTGGGCTAAGCCAATGGGCTAGTCGTGGCCCAAGCGGCAGGAAAGTGGGCTAAGGTCTTGCTTGATATAGTTTGTGCTTCTACACCATCTGTTTTTTCAGAAGTCTGAAAAAACAGATTCTATTTTTTCGGATTGTACAGTTTATTCTCAGAATCTGTTTATTGATAATCTACTATAGAATCCTACTGTTTAACATAGCTTCTGTGGAATCCTCTAAAATTTAAACAGAAGTTGTACCAAACAGAACCTAATACAAAGAAGCGAGGAGAACAAGCCGTAGCTCGTTTGGTAAGTCGGCATGTGAGCGATGAAGGTGCTCATTTGTGCTCGAGTTGAGTTTAGGTTAGGATAGGTAAGGTATACATTGTGTGCGTTCAATGGTATTATATGTTTTCCCGTATTGGAGATCTTGAGCCTCCTATTTTATTTTAACATGTGTATGGACATGTATGCATGTGTGCGTATAATGTATGTGATATGTGTAAACAGTGTGCGTTTGCTAGGCTTCACCAGGAAGGCATCGAAGAATATGAGACAAGTCACCTTCTTCTACCTCCCGCTTGGATCCTCCCTCCGTGCTTCTTCTCTGTTCCCAGCCCAATCTCTTCTACCTGGTCTAGATTGTTCCTCCCCATTCTATGCCTCTATTTCTCCCAACTTGTATCTTTGAATTGTGATTTTCTCGGTTGGCAATATATCTATCTGAGATTGAGGTGATTTGAGGTGTTTGTGTGTTGATTTGAGTGCTTGACTCACTGGGAACATGACAATTTGTATCATAGTCATTCGATCTGTGGAATTGGTGCTATGGAGAAGTTGATCGATGATCGATTTGCTGTGTTACGGGAGAAAATAGCTGAGCAGTGTCGCTCACTGACAAGCTGTTCGAGTCTGTGAACCAGTTGAAGATGACGATGAAGGAGCCCACACCGCTCGATTTCACCCCGAGAGCCCTCACTGCCTCCGTCCTTCATCACCGATCTGGCCTTCTGGGCGCTGCATCACCTGCAAGCGAAGCAGGAGGGTTCTGCAATAGCGGAGGAATGATGACACAGCCACCGCACGACACGCCCACACCGACGCGCACCATTCTCTGCCTGAGCCTGCTGGAGTGGGCGTCGTGGAGCCCGTGCAGGGTGGAGGCCATCGTCTTCGGCGGCATCATCATCATCGTCAACGGCGTCATGCTGCCCTTCTCGGATGCCATCCCATGGGACCAGATCAGCGCCTTCGTCGCCGAGCGCAATGTGCCGTGCCTCGACCCCATCCTCACCTCCTTCACGCTCGACGCCATCCTCATGGATCCTACTAAGCATCTAACGGCCACGCGCACCAAGTGTTTGACGTCCGGTCGTAGCCGCTCCGTAGCTCGTCGTGCCTCTACGCTGGCATGTCACCAACCCAGGTTGTGAGGATATTGTTGGGGAAGCCACTGAAGAGGGTGACAACTCAAAGGAGATCAAAAGTGAGGAGGCGGGAAAGAGGCGGGAGACATCAAGGCGTGCCAAACAAATCAGTAAGAGGATAAGTGAACCATAATGGGTACGGTGAGCGTGGCGGCCCATGTAACGTAAGGAAAGTTGGCCCGATAGATGTGATGCTGAGCGAGTAGCTTTCTGTTGGCAAATAGTATTAAGGAGAGGAACTCTTGTTCTTGTGAGACAAGTAAGAAGAATCGGATGAACTCGACGAAGAACAAGTCCGACGAGTTGCCATGACGATGTGTTATCTACTCCATCTATCCGTGAAATCAAGTGTGTATGTGCATCACCACCACAGGACCCGGCTCTAGATCAAGATGAAGACCGACGAGCATTACGCGGAGTTGGTCACAATGCTGAAGGATCAACACTCACAAAATCACCAGTTGTTCTCGGAGATGAGAGTGGCAATTAAGGAATTGAAGACCACCAAGGGAGAATTGGAGCATTGGAAGCCACAGGTGGAGAATGGACTGTTGGATATGCAATCCGATCTGGCGGATCTGAAGGCGCAAGTGGAGCAATTCATCCAGAAGCCTAGATCCTTCACCAACAAGTCAAGAGAAGGAGTTCCACCTCAAGCTCAAGGAGCGGAGATTGAATTCTCGCTGAGTACGCCGGCCACCGCTCACCTGGGGGCTACCTCGACAAAGGTGGCGTTCGGGCCAAACAACCATCATTCTGCTCTACCGCACCAGGGGACTGGTTCGGGAGTGGTCACCACTCTCTTACCACCTCTGGTCACAGGTGCGCATCATCCTAATACCTATGCTTCCATTTCCTTCAAGATTGGAGACGTGAGCGCCCGAAGCACGGCTAGTTTTAGCTCCAAAGTTCATCCAGAAAGCCCATATCCTTCACCAACAAGTCAGGAGAAGGAGTTCCACCTCAAGCTCAAGGAGCGGAGATCGAATTCTTGCTGAGGACACCAGCCACCACTCACCTGGGGGCTACCTCGACAAAGGTTGCGTTCGAGCCAAACGACCACCGTTCTACTCTACCGCATAGGGGGATTGGTTCGGGAGTGGTCACCACTCTCTTACCACCTCTGGTCATAGGTGCGCATCCTCCTAATACCTATGCTTCCATTCCCTTCAAGATTGGAGACGTGAGCGCCCGAAGCACGGCTAATTTTAGCTCCAATGTAGCTACAATCTTGCCTCAACTAGAGTTTCCCCAATTTGATGGCTCAAATCCTAAAATATGGATTAAAAAGTATGAAACCTTCTTCGAACTATATGAAGTTCTGCCAAATTCCTGGGTTAAACTAGCTACTATGCATTTTGTTGGGTCACCGGCATTTTGGCTGTAGTCTATTGAAACTAGGAGCATGTATTTCAGTTGGAATGATCTATGTACGGCTGTGTGTCAAAGGTTTGAGACGGATCAGGGCAATCGGTTAATTAGACAATTCTTTCACATTAGCCAAACTAGTACAGTTGTGGACTAGATAGAGAGATTTGATGACTTAATTCATCAATTGCTAGCCCATGACCTATCTCTGAACAAATCTATCATAACCAACCATTTAATAGATAGTCTAATAGGGGATATTAGAGCTGTTGTTCTTATATTTGGCCCTGATCACCCGCCAAGTTGTATCCGTCACCTACACATCATAAGATAAGCAAACATATTTCTCCAAACCATTTCCAAACCATCTTCAAATCATCTTAGGTTATCTCAATATCAAAATCTTCAATTGAAATCCAATTCAATTCAGAGCACATCGCATCAGTTTTCTGAACACCAGATGTTCCAGTCTGAACACCGGAACATATGGTGTGTGCACTGTTCTCAACCCGAAGCACCACCCACCGGAACATCCTGTCCAGTTCATAGATAATACACCGGAACTTCTGATGTGAAGATTTCCAATTTTTCTCCGAAAGATTTCTTCTTTGCAAGAAAAGCTCTGGTGATACCCTCCGGTGTAATCACCACACTCACCATACCTTCCGATGCATTGATCTCTAATTTCGTCCAAAAAATTGCTCTCTACAGGAAATAGTCTGGCGAGTATTCACTACCCACACAGGAGCTTCCGGTGAATACCGAAACATCCGATGTTCACATCGGAACATCTGGTATGTGTAATTTTTCTACATACAGAGAAAAATTCGCTAATTTCAAATAACACCAACTCGAGTTAGACATGAACAAGAACAATCATCCACAAACACATGCTAAACAATTTCAAGACATATCAACTGTTGTCACATGCAAACCAAGTCACTTCTCCACTTGATTTCTCACGTTGTGAGCCCCATAAAATATCACATGTTAGATACACGACACCTTGTTATCGTCTTTCAGACGAGAGATAGTAATATAAATGTGCAATATTTTAAAATAAATATATATCCTTACAAATATTAAAAAATAAAAAATAAATAAATAAATTCGCGAGCAGCACGCCGCCGCGGCGCCGCGGGCGCCATCCACTTCTCCGATCGTCTTCCGTCGCTCAGGCGGTCTCCGCATCAACCATTCCATTATTCTTTGCACTTTGGAATAATGGCCGACGCACACGACTCGTTGCAGGTAAAACCGTAGTTTCTCTTTGATGTTGTATTTGTTCGGGTAATGTTAGTGCACTCGCCGCTTATTAGCACAGAGGAGGACAGTGGATCTTCTGGCACACCGTGAGGATATGATTTATGTGTCTTTCTACGAGCAGAGCGAGTAGAGCCTGATCTGTTTCATTATGGCACTAAATACTGAAGATTGGGATTTTCTTTTTGAATTGGAGATCAGGAATTTTTTTGGTGTGCTTCATGGGAATGTTGCAGATTAATTAATGTGATTATGTTAATGTTTTTAACTTGTCTATCATCATTAGTTGTCTTACACGATTACAGTAGAGATTTGGGGACAGTTTAGCATTGATGTGTTTTGCTTGAGAACTGACTAAGTGCTTTAGCTGAGTAGCTAATGAAAATAAAAGGATGCGCATGGTTTAGTGATCTGTTCTGTTTATTCAAGAGATTACAAGTTTAGTTTATCTTCTTCTGTGTACACTGTACAAAGGTGTGCGGCATTTTTTCGACCATTAGAGGGCCGATGCAGATCTTCTGTTATTCTTGACCAAATCGTTACACAATGTACACAGTTGTATGGCATTTTCTTTGTGTGCGACACACAAGTATGATGCGAACTACAAATAGCAAGCTACTAACTCCCTCTTAATCATGCTGTGCCAACTATTTTAATTAACTTGTTTCATCAAGAATCACCCACATTGGAAAAATAAATGATCAATACAGACCTCGAGAGTTTAGGTTAAGTGATGTTTAGTTGTATCACACTACTACTTACAGGTAACTGGTTCAAAGAGAATACTAGTTGATCCTCAGTACTTGACGAACGTCTACGTGCTGGTTCTAGGTTAGAGTTTAATCAGATACATTTACTTAATATGAGATCGAACTGATCAAGTTTTGTATATGTGGATTAGCAAGCATGTTGGTCAAACACATGATGTAGGCTCATACACAACACTTGGTCAAGTATTATCCTTTATCAGTTCACAAGGAATCACTACTACATAATAGCCTTTTACTGCTGACATTACATAATAGGTAGTGATAGTCAAATTGGTATCACTGTCAGTTGTTGTCCACTAGCAGTATTGATATATTTAGGAAACAGCGCGCTGGCGCGCTTCGCCACCGCTGCCACTCCAGCTCATCCTTACTCTGCCTTGCACAAGAAACACGACAACATGAAGACCGCCATCACAAAACACACTCTCTCAGCAGTGTGGGCCTTGCCACCGCCGCTTCTTCTCCTTGAGGCTGCCGCCGCCCTGGCACGAAGACCACCGCTTGGAGGTCGCGCCCGCGTTGCTCTGGCTCTGCTACACGCACCAAGGAGCCACCACCATCACCGCTAGCGAGATCCAGCCGTGGATCTCGCAAGGGGTGGAGTTACTAGTGGGGGAGGAGGAGGCCGGTGCTAGACTTAGATAATCAGAGTGGGTGCTGGCTTGAAGAGATAAGAGAGCTGGACCTGAGGCCACGAGCCAAAACCAGATTCATCCAAAATTCAGGTCCGGTCCCATATTCACTGCCAGATCAAATTAGCAACCGGCGGTGATACTTTTATTGTCAGGTTTTAATAGTAGCTGGCAATGATACAGTTGTTTTCTACAACCGGCAGTAATACCTATTTTTTATGAATTGACGAACCAATAGTGATGAGATGGCAAATATGACAATTTTTATAAGTAGTGAATAACATTCAAGTTAGAGTTTGGATTTACTTGTGTTATATGTCTACCTTTACCTGTATTTGTTTTCTTTCTTGTTTGAGATGATATATATCTTCTTTTGAGGTAAGCTTTTGTATGATGGGAAAAAATGCACCTGTATGGAGTAGGACCACATGTCGCTCTCTTGCACCTCCTTTTTGTTCTTCCTTCCATCACGAGTTGAAGTTTGTCTTATCAGATGAAATTATTCTCTCTGAAGCATTGTATATTTGTATCATTTATCACTTGATGTCTCGTAGACTCTAGCGTCACTAATTTCCTAGTGTATCAGTGTTATGATTGTTTCCTGCTTATTCTATTATATTCTTGTGTATGCTTAGAAAAGGTAAATGATTTTTTAAGAAAAATGATAAATCAAGATCAATTTACAGCATAAATTTTAGACAGCACACATAAACCGGATAACTGGTGAAGTTTGAATGTGCATTTTTCTTCCTAATGCTGCATGTGAGGGAGGTTCTTGAAATGTAGGATAAGGCCAGTGTCTTGTTGGTATTTTCTATAGTAGTATATGAATCGTGATGGACTTTAAATCATTTTGTTGCTGTGGGTCTCTAATGGGATTTTCACTGACTGGTGACCATACTTCTTAAAAAAAGTTTTACCATGAGTGTGAGGTTGTTCACTTGGATGTGTAGCTTTTGATCCAAAGCTCTTTATTTACGATGTTTGATTCCAAGTTTCGTTCACTAGAACTTGCTTTTCAGTATTAGCAGATAGTTAGAACTAATTACATCACGTCAGAGCAGAAATAGTTCTGAGTTTTGATGTCTAATGTGATGTGAATTTTCCACTTCCCCTAGGAATTAATCTGGGTCTAATTTTCTTGCAAGAATTTTTACCCATTAGAGTTGTCCAGCCTTGTAGATGCCATGTGTGTTTGGTTAGTGCCCAAACAAACCTTGCCAAAATTTATCTTGCTCCAAAAGTTTTGAACCATACCAAACAGCTGAGATTCGTCTAGCAAGTCAAAAGAACATTTTTGGCTTAGCTGTAGGCACCGTAGTATGATTTATATCTTATTCACTAAAGCATAGGGTCTGGATTTGTTGTAAACTGGTTGATTAAGCCGGTCTATCAATGTTTACGGTAATCGATCCAGAACTACAAGCTCGCAGTCTCCTTACAGAACTAGAGATTGTGGTCATCCTCAGCCATGATCTCCTTCGTCATGACCAGGACCACGTTTTATAGTTCTGGAAGGTATGCATTTTTTACCTCCGCTTCCTTTCGTGCTTGACATTCTTAGCCTGTAATTTTCTGCATGATTTGTTGTAACTGCTTTGTCAAATAGAGTTATAGAAGGGAACTGAAGGCCCATATCTCAAAAAAAGGTAAGGTACCTTTTTCTGTTATGATTATTGCTCCATGCTGTCTGTCTAAATAACCACTCTCCAGGTTTCCTGTATCACCACTCTAGCGACTTGTATTTTGGGTACCGGTAGCTCTGTTCTTTCAGGACAGACTTCCATGCTTATCGGCTTTGTTTGCAGAGAAAAAGATAGGGGTGTTTGATTGAATCTTGTGGCACGTCATTGTAAGTTGAAAGTGTATCGTCATACACAGTAATATATGTCGTGCTTTCATTTGTTTGATGGTAATATCTGGCGCATGATGATTCCTTTTTCGAGAATGGGCAGGAGAGCCTCATTCATCAAGAGGGGAACTGGTGCATGATGATTACTTTGACGGTTTGGCTTTGCGATGTCATGGTAGCATATTATGACTTATTTGCCTGATGATTACGGTTTTGAACTATATCGACAATTTATGGCAACATGGTCAATTGCATTTGTCATTTCATTTTGCTCATGAAGTACCAGCTCGGATTGTTGCTAAACTCTGCTTCTGTCCTATTGCGCTTGTTGACCCAGCATACATGTCTTCCTGTATAATATGTTACGAGCTCTATTTTTCTTAAAAAAACTGATGTGCTGCATGTTTCTTATATGGTTTGCATCTCCGATTCTTGACTAGCATAGGCAGTTAGGCCTTTGTTTTCTGAATCCATTACTTGTACGGTAGTGTCTGTGGTATGCTTGTTTTAGCCATTGTTATAGATACCTAAAGTTTTATTGTGCATCAAATAACCAATGCACTTATTTGTTTTGTGTAGAGATGAGATGCTGTATTTGGTAAAGTGTCAAGTCCTCCACTATAATATTCATAAATTTGGTTCTTTTGCAGCATCCAATGATGTAAAAAACAAAAGAAAGGAATATATAGCTGGAGGAGATTCTTATACTATGACAGTTTGAGGTTGAATTCTTGTGTAGGCAATGAGTTCGCTGCAGAAGGCTTCTTATACTAGAACAGTTTGAGGTTGAATTCTTGTGTAGGCAATGAGTTCGCTGCAGAAGGCTTCACAGAATCTTCAATCTTTCAGAAATCAGACTAGAAGGGCTTCGAGAGTCTTTTGAGTTGTTCCGATGTCGGTATCTTGGTAGGCTTCCTAGCTACCCCGGCGGCCTAGCAGAGCAATTTTCAGCACCTTGTATGACTATCGAGTTTTGGAATCCATCCCACTGCAGGGCATTGGTGAAAAGCGATGTGTGTCAAGCAACAGCGACGATAGACGCTGATGGGTGGCTACATTGCCTTTCCTGTGTGCGGCTTTCGAACGGATGCTAACCTTGATTGGTGGTTGTATTGAGCTCTTGTGTAACAGTACCAGTGCGTTCGATGTCGACCATGATCTATACCATAACAGTATTTCTAAAGCTCGGCCAAACAATGCCAGTTCAGACTCCTCTCGAACCCCAGCTACAGTAGAACGAGACGACTCAGAGGCAATTCGGCCGGTTCCCTCTGGCCGGTTCCCTCGCCGTCGACAACCTTCTGGCATCGGAGTAGTAGGGTGGCCCGATCTTGGTGGTTAGGTTAGTGTATTATACTCCCTCCGTTCGGTTTACATGGCGTATAATTTTTACATGCAGATTCTACATTAGATGGCGCATGCAAGACTTGTAGATATTAGTTTCTAGTAACACCCCTCTCTTATTTAATCACGTAGTCCCCTCGTAATATCGAGTCATTAATATAGTACTCGATCCCGTAATCTCTGCATGCAGCTCCTCCTTCATCTCCTCCTCGCATGCAACAAGAATCCCTGCAGCTACTCCTTCCTCTTCTCCATTCCCTGGCAAACAGCGAGAACGAGTGCCATGGCGAGGACAGAGACGGCGGCCGGGATAAACAACGAGGGCGACGGCGATCTCGGCCATGGCGTGCACGCTGAAGATGTGGTGTGCGCGCGCGGGCTGGCGTGTCGTGCGTCGGCGGCGGAAGATATCTTGGACAGCGGCTTCGCCGCCGAAACCGACGACAGCGAGCACCAGGTAGACACCGTGGATCCAGCCGCTCCAGCCGTGGCGAAGGATTGGCTGAAGAATCTCACCGAGGCACGTGTTTGGCCTGCATGGCGCTAACAGATGGCGCATGCTGGCATGGGTTAATGAGGCGCATGCAAATTAACAATGATTTATGCGTTTAATTAGGGGTAAGTTTGGAAAGATTAAATCGAAATATCCCCTCCTAGGTCTTTGCAAAAAACACAGTACACCAGGTAAATCGGAATGGAGAGAGTATAAATCGGAATGGAGAGAGTATAAACACAGTACACCATAGTTCTAGACTTTGAAATGAGTGGTTTGTAATTTTCATGTTATATCTATGAAATACCAACCTAGTTCCTTAAAAAAAAAGTTTGTATTCTCGAGAAAACTAGCTGGGCTTTTCCATAAACGGATGCACCTGATCGATTGCTTGCACAAAAATTTGAATTTATCGTTTGCATTTGGCCTCTGACGGCTTGACGCAACCACAGACGGGCCAATGCCTTTTGGTAGAATATAATGGCAGTCAATTATAGAAACAGCGCCGCAGAACGTCGTATATATCCTATCGGATAGCACGCGTATGGCGTTCCCAACTCAGGCGAGGGACCCAGACGGCCTACACGGTCCATTTCAAATGCCACAGTGGCCGAACACCGTGCCCCACGGGCGGGCCGACGCGGGCAGGTGTCCCGTGTCCGGACGACGAACTGCGACGCTCGCTGATGAGATGACGCGCGCGGACGCAAGGCGGGCCACGTCGCAGCAGCGTGGTGACGCCACACACGTGAAAACGGCCGGTAAGGTGAAACAGGTCATGGCATCGTGCATTATGTCGGCCAGTGCATTGCCCATATACGCACAGTGGAACGAAAGGGAAGCGTCGAAAAGAATAGTCCCCGCACGCGACAGCGCACGCCGGCCCACCCGCGCCTATGCGGCTATGCCTCCTTGGTGGCACGAGCCGTTGCTCCAGCACGCCGCGGGAACGGGTTTGCGGCCGTACGGATCAGCGCGTGTCGACTCGTTTCCTGGGTTCCAATGTGCGTACGGTTGTATTAGTCCCTGATCAAGTTATAACGGAATAATAGTGTGTTGGATAAAATGTAGTATCTAAATTAAGTCATACAATAGTATTGTGGATTAGGAATCCTTACATCCATAACCGACCAAGCAATAGAAGAAGAACACAACATCAAATACTCGCTAGCCTATGTCATACGCGACTTGGGTGAAGACACAATTTTAATATTGTATTCTTCATCATCATACTTAAGTCATGCTTCAATTTCTCATCTGAATCAAATAAGCAAGTTTAAGTACGAAAGGTACTTTTTTTTATAGATGCTGAAAAGGTAAAACAGATGACAAAGCTATATGGCTTTTAGTTTTAAGTAGAAAGCTAATTTTATATACAGTGGATTTAACTACATTATGAAAGTATTGCGTAAGAGTCAGGTTCAATCAATATAAAAGTTGCTTGCTTTGGGAGAGATATCATTCATCCTGCTAGTTTCTAAGTTTTAAGTTAATCAACAGGAGATCAGTTCAATGGCTCTGCATCGGCGTATGTAAAAAAACAAGGCACTTAGCCCACTGCAATGGCACACATCCTTATACACGGGCACTCAACCTACTCACACATCAAGGAGTACTCACACTATCAAGCTAATCATTGTGATCGAATTATAGCAATGTCTTTGACCGTTGACATAACTATATGAATAGATTTAGACTCTACATATGTTGTACACTTTACTCATAAGATATGCATAGCCTCTCACCACCATCATGGTTTAAGTCGACATAACGAGACATCGCACCCTCCCAACATCACCATAATATCCAGCCACAACACACACAACCAAGAGCTCATGTAGAACATGACTCACTTGGAGTCTCATAGCCGAATCATGGGATGTCACATAGAATGCCTGAATATTCTCCTAACCCCTGTTGCCACTACCAGCCTACGAGCGAGTACTAAGCTAAGTCGGAGGGGTTGAATCAAGTTCTGCCATGTATAGGACATGTGCTTCTACGGTTGACACTCGGTAAGATGTCACGGTGAACCAAACCCTACATGACTAAGGCAAACAGGAATGCCACACAAGCGAACCAACCTAAAGTGCACGCATGCATTGTTTCTATTAACACCAAACCACCCATTTTACTCACACACACACACACTCACCACCGATCACAAAACAACACACACGTTTTATAAAATCATGTAACATGATTGTTTGAGTAATACATCTCTGAAGAAAGTAATAGTCATAAGTATACTAGAATCAAGGCATTACTTATCATTATTATAGTAAAGGATAGATCATCCTAAGTTTCATAAGGTATTTATGGACAAGGCATGAGTTAATGAAAATAGGTTGTAACGATCACAATATTTTAATTTCATGAATATAGCATGTAGGCATATTAATCAAGTTTTATGTTCAATATTTTAATTATATAAAATATAGGTTCAACATAATCAGGAGTTAGCACTTGCCTTCATCGGGGACATTTCTCGGTCTTTACTGGTAATACGGGTTCCTCTCAAACATGTCTTGTTTTTTAGTTCCTTTCTCGTATTCTTGCTCATGCTCTTGTATTCAAATACAGGGCGAAACAAAAAGAGTTCCAAGGCAAGGAAGAACACTTATAAGAACGAATTTGGTTGATCTAGAGGGGGTAGACTCTCTTGTTATCTAGTACTCTGTGAATTTGAAGTATCAAGACTACATGTGGTTGTCTGGTGAAAACTGGATCAAGTTTATTATTCTACACCATTATGTGAACTGAAGTATGAAGACTATGTGTGGTTATCTGGCGAAAACCAGATAAATTTTATTATTCCACATTATTATATGAACCTGAAGTATTTAGACTATGTGTGGTTATATGACAAAAAATCATATCAAGTTATTACTCGTTATATGAATATGAGAGAAAGCCTGATCAAATCATTATATCTATCTTGATGTGATTCTATTAGTTAACTGGTTGTGGAAAAAGGCTACTAGGGTTCCTTATGTGGTGGACATTCTTGTTATATAATACTATGTGGATCTAAAGTGTGATGATTAGGTTTTGTTATCTGGTGAAAACCATATCAAGTTATTATTCTATGCTACATATAATCGTAAGAGAAAGTCTAATCAAATCATTATAATTGTATGCCCTAATGTGACTCTACAGGTTAACTAGTTGTGAAACGACTACTAGGTCTTTCTATAGGTGTGTGTGCCAATAGGTGCGATACTTCCGTTTATATGTGTGTGAGTATGTATACATATATACAAAGTATTTTACATGTTCCATGGTCACTCTTCCAAATTTAGGGTTGTCTAGCATGTAGTCACCAGGCATTTACTTATTGGCTACACTAATTATGATACTATTCGGTCTTACCAAAATTTACATTTAAGCTTAAAACATGATTATTTCAAACTTTATGGCAAAATACACCTAAAATAATATAAACTCAAACAAAAAATCAAATGAGCTCTAGAAATCATGAATTTGACATAGATGGATAGATTTTAAATTTTTGAAATTTGGTGGAATAATCCTTGAATTCGGAGTTGAAATGGAGAAGAAATGGCTTTCGGGACACTTGCTGAAGGAATAATTCTAGAAAAAGAAAAAGGAGAGAATATTCTTTGAATTTATTGGATTTATTAAATATTTTTGGAAAATCAAAAAAATTGTGAGAGGCTAACACACGGGGCCCAAGTCAATAAGATGGCACTCCTTGATGAACATGGTGTATAGGGTTGTGGACCAAAGGGGCTTCAAAGAGTGGCCCACGGTGAGCCGGTGTCCATGGACCATAGGCTGATATGGCAGGTTTGTGGATAAGGTGCCGAGATGGTAGTGTTGATTGGGCTTTCGTGGGGCCCATGTGCTGCGTGGCATTGATATGGCAGTGGCCTCAGCCGACTCAACACGGGTAGGGGCCACTCATCAGTCAAACAAGGAGAGGGTGAAGAGAGAACAAAGGTGGATGGATGCTGACACAGTGGAGAAGACGATGGCACTTCACCGGATTCTTCGTTGATGATGGTCAAACTATGGTGAACCTCGTCAAGAAGCATGTACCGGTGGTCTACACGTGGTATTGAAGCTTGGGGTGGGGGCGGTTTCACCAACAACAAGCCTGAGCGATGCACTGGAGAGTTGTTACGCAACATTGTGACACAAGGTGAGTTGCGCAAGGGGAGCTCTCAAGGTGAAGGCAATGCACTGGAGAGTTGTTGAGTGGCACTGTGACTTTGCCTGCGATGTCGTCTAGGTTGTCCAAAGGTAAGCAGAGATGACTGGTGACGAATGGAGGCAGCAACAGAAAAGATAGCATGGTGCAGTGCACGTGCATCTCGAAGGAGAGGGAGAGAAGGCATCGGGAGTTAAAGAAGGGGCTGGTGGAGCTTACCAGCCACTCAAGGAGGTCAGAGCTAATAGATCTATGGCGGTGGTGGCCTTGCTCCTCTAATGGAGCATCAAGAAGAAAAGAGGGATGGAGAGAGGGGCGATGGTGGCACGGCGGTGCGGAGAGAGGGGACCGAACGTGCCTTTTATAGGCGCGTTACGTCGGTTCTGTGAGGAAATCATGCCGACTTTAATGGCAGCCGGTGACACGAGCTCGGCATGGCTATAGTGGCTCGTGTACATGTGCGGCGCCAGTTAGAAGTGGCTACAAGGCAAAGGGAGGATGGGAGTGGGAGTAGAGAGGGATATGGCTCTCGTGTCGTAAGGAGGTAGTCGACAAGAGTGGCGCTAGCTGCTTTTCGGGGTCAAATAGGGGGCACCTTGGATTTCGAAGAGAGAGAGAGAGAGAGAGAGAGAGAGAGAGAGGAGATAAGGCGGCGACCCCGCATGCCAGTGACGTGGGCTGGGCAGCGCAGAGCGGGTAGTGTGGTTTGGTGGGCTGGGTGCTGGGCTAATTCTAGCGGTCACGGTCTAAGAAGAAGAAAAAAACAAAGAGAGGTGACATGGTTCATTGAAGTTTAATATGAATTTTTTGGGACTTATTATGAGATTTATGCCCGGCCACAGTTCAGGAAGAAGAAAAAGAAAAGGAAGATGTGACATCGTCATGCGCTGGACTGAGGAAAGAGGCAGGGAGGGAAAAAGATTCAACCTATTGGTGTTTTGGATTTTGATCTGATTTTATGAATTTCTAGGGAGAGGAAAGGGTTCATATTTGAATGAAATTGAAACTCAAATCTGAACAATCAGACAAAATCCAGTAAAAACAAAAAGACTCCAAAATGCATCTTGAACCATTTTGTGGATGTTGTCAAAATTGGAAAATTTATTTTGTTGTATATTTCATGAGTACCCTACTCGTATTACACACTTTGTGGTTGTATTTGATGTAATTTGAGGTTGATTTTTTAGCGATTTTTATAAATGAGCCAAAACACAATGTGATGCAGCACGCTTGCGGAGGCGACGGGCGGGCGGGCGGACTGGACGCCGTGCGCCGACTCCGCGCGTACGAACGAAAGGCACGGACCAGCCCCTGTCACCTCAAACTGTCGCGCGCGGATGGCGGCCGCGCGCCCGTGAACCGACCGGCCGCCCGCCCTCCTTTGTTTTCGCGCGCGCCTTGTGACCTGAGCTGCTAGCTGCTGTGCATGTACGCACCTATAGCGTGGCACGAGGTGTTGGTGGATTGCGGGCAGGTGCATAGGCGTGCACATATGTTCGTAAGCGAGCCTTGTTTGATGCTGCACGGGCAGTGCCACCACGGCATGTGGTGAGCAGCACGGCACTGTTCTAGTTTGTGCAGCCGTGCAGGGAACGCCTGACGGCCCGGCCCGCGGCGTTATCGATTATGAAGAAGACATGCTTTTTTTCTTTGAAGGAGAAGAAGACATGCTTTTTTTCTTTGAAGGAGAAGAAGACATGCTTGAAAATATCCGCTTAAACTAATACGTGCCCAAACCCAAAAAAAAAATTGAACACATATACACGCCCGGATTATGACGAAAACATATATTGCGTGTAGTGTATGACAAGAGAAATTCTCCGCGTCTCAGTCAAGTGGACTGCTGACATCCCCACAACAATAATGCTAGTGCTATACTACAACTGGTTGCGCGTTGTTAGTACGAACTCTAACCAATGACAGCGTAGACGTACCAGTGGTGCCATTCTGATTGTTAAGCTCCGAAGATAAACAATCCACTGCGCTAGCTTTTGTTCCATGCGCATTGTTTTAGTCTTATCCACACATCCATCAGATCTGATAGCTCATCCGAACCAGGATTAGGATGATAATCAATGTAGCGGATACAGTTAGTGCTCATCTATATTTATATTCACCAGTTTTTCTCCGTTCACGGGTATACCTGTGAGTGCCTGCAGGTATCCGTTGCTTGTGGGCATACCGTACCCATGGGTGGCAGGGAGGGTGGTAGCAGTAGCAACGCAAGATGGGGAGGAGAGGTGATGGGTGGCGGCGGCGTGGCAAGGGGCGGGGAGGGGTTGGGTAGCGGCGCAAGGCAAGCTGGTGGCAGTGAGGCGCGGGACTGACGATAATAGTGCGGCGCGAGGTGGGGAGGGGTTGGGTGGTGGCGAAGCAACTTGGGGCGAGGTTGGGCGACGCTTGGATGGCGTGGTGGTGTCCGATGGCGGATGAGCTGCGTGGTAACGCACAAAGGCGGTGGGCAGCAGGGAGGCGGGTTGAGTGCCGACGGGGTGGGGTGGTTGGGGTTGGAGTTGGAGTTGGTAATTAGGGTTAGGAAAAGTAGGGCCCGCGTGTCATATATATTGACGGGTAAACGAATTTCACAGGTATAAGTATGTCTTATCTATATATGGATCTGTATATTCGTTAGGTAGTGATTTGTGTCCACGAACATACTCGTGGGTAACAAATAAGGAACAAACCCAATCCTATTAGAATATTTAGTCACGGGTAAAATGGGTAAATTTTCCATCCCTAACTAGGATTAATCCCGCTCAAATCTCCCGGCCAACTAGCCCCACGATTAAGGATTTGTTTATTTTTTATTATGATTCTAGAATTCTGATTTTAAAATTAGAATTGAAATCAAACAAACCGATTTCATAATCCAGATTTCATAATTTGGAGGTAGATTATGTCATAATCTATAATCCAGAGAAAGACTGCTTCTAAATTGTGAATTGTGACACATATTTACTCATCATTGTTATTACAAACATAACATTTCTTTTTTCTCTCCCTTCGCTCTCTCCCTCTTGATGCCGATTTGAGCTCCCGTCGGCCTAAGCTCCTGCCGGTTCGAGCTCCCGTTGACCCGAGTTGCACTTGGGCTCGTCAAGGTGGAGAAGTAACGGACTCGGTCGGAGTCAGAGGAGTGTCAACGGCGGGATGTTAGATTTTGGCGGTGGATATAAGGTGGGGAAGCGGCGGACCCGGTCAGAGTTGGCGGAGTGTCGACAATATAGTATTATATAGAGAGCGAGTCTATAAGGGAGGAAGAGAAAATGAAGATTATAATAATTTTATAGGCTTATTTTAGATTATATAATGTAGATTTAAGATTATGAGAATCATAATTTAAATGGTTAGAATCACGATTAAAAGCAAACGGACCCTAATCCAGCAGCAAATTCTTCCCGGACGCGCAACGCACATCCTAGTACGCGGAGCCACTCGCAAAGCACGCAACTAATCAAGCGACATGCACGATTACTCGCACTCGTATGCGTCGTACCAATCGCTCGCTGCGTCGCCAGCCCATCACCACGTCCGCGCGGCGAACCCCGATCAGATCTGACTCGGCGACAGCGACGCGGCCGCGCTCCACATGGCCGGGCCATGGCCGGGCGCGCACGCGACGTCTCCACATCCCCAGAGACTGGCGCGCACGTACTCCCAAGGCATATTAGCTCACCGTGGGCCGATCGAGCCGGGCGGCCGGGCGCCATCCGCCATATATCGTCACCAACCGTCAAGCGGCCAAGGAATCTGCCATTAGACAATGGCGTTCAAATTGGATTAGTATAAACTATAAAGCCTACGCGCCGAAATTCTATTTGCACCGAGAGGAGGCCGGGGCGGTCGTCAGACCTCGAACGCTGCCAGCAGCAAGAGGCATTTAAAAAGCCTTTGGCCGCGAGATTGCAGATTTCAGGCGGATACGACATGGCCGGTAATTGAAACCGAATGTCGCCAAGGGATTAAACAAATGCAAAGATTCTATTCCATTCTTACGTTGCCATGCTTTGCTACTTCCAGACTCTAGAGTGACCGCCCGCCCCAGCTGCTCTGCTGGCGATCGAGTGTGTGAGCGCGCCGTGGCCATGCCATACAGACCGATCGATGTACCTTAACACGCACCTGCCATACAGACCTATAGGCGATAGATATACCTTAACACGCACCAAACTGAAGTCTTTGAGAAGGAATAATTGTCGCTCAGGTTGCCCAGGAGGGCACCCTCACCCAGGCCCACCGCGTTGTCATTCGCAGGTTGCCTCAGTGCATACCCGGTTCCTCACTGTTCGCTGCAAGTTGGGCATGTGGTGCTACCAGCAGACCGCGTTGGTGTCAGTTTGTTATAAAGCGTGAGGGTTTGTGCAAGGGAGGAGAACATTAGAGGAAAGGAACCTGAAACTGTAGAAGCATCTGAGAGAGCATGAGTGAGCTGGGCATGGAGCTTGACGAGGAGACGTTCTTGGACGAGCTCATGTCGCTGCGGCGGGAGGCGTCAGCGCCGTGGCAAGCTTACCCCGGCGTCGGCAGCATGATGATGAGCGACCTTCTCTTCTACGGCGGCGAGGGCGCCGACGCGAGGAGCGGCATGGACCTGCCGCCGTTCCAGGAGCTGGCACCCATGCCGCCAGCCGCGCCTCCGCACCCGCACGAGGACTTCAATTTCGACTGCTTAAGCGAGGTGTGCAATCCTTACAAGAGCTGCGTCGCCCTCCCAGGGGAGGCAACCGGCGGCCAGACGCTCACTCCTCTCAATGACGCCACCATGCTGGAGGAGGAGATAAGCGGTGATAAGGGGCTCTATGGAGGTGGGGGGTCTCCGCCGACGTTCGTCTTCGGAGGAGGCGCAGGCGAGAGCTCGGAGATGGCCAATATCAGGGCTGTCGGAGGAGCCCACCACAGGAGCAAGCTCCACGGCGCGCCGTCAAAGAACCTCATGGCTGAGAGGCGGCGGAGGAAGCGGCTCAACGACCGCCTCTCAATGCTCCGGTCCATCGTTCCCAAGATCAGTAAGGTGAGACATGTCTTGCAGCGTAGCTAGCCTAAGATAGTTTTGATCATGTACGCATATATGTAACTAGCTTGCACGGATCATGGCTCAGATGGACCGGACATCCATTCTTGGGGACACCATTGACTATGTGAAGGAGTTGACGGAGCGGATCAAAGTTCTTGAGGAGGAGATCGGCGCCTCGCCGGAGGACCTGAACCTTCTCAATACTTTGAAAGATTCGTCCAACAGTAACAACGAGATGATGGTGAGGAATTCCACCAAGGTATGCACGCGCGCACATTCACATACGCTCTCTAGCTTGTGCCTTGTAGGGCACATCAATATTGACTGTGTTCTCTTACACACCTGAACTGATTTTGATTGATCCATGTGGGTCGGCACAGTTCGACGTCGAGAAGCGGGGCAACGGGAGCACGAGGATCGAGATCTGCTGCCCCGCGAACCCCGGGGTGCTGCTGTCGACGGTAAGCGCGCTGGAGGCTCTGGGGCTGGAGATCGAACAGTGCGTGGTGAGCTGCTTCAGTGACTTTGGCATGCAGGCCTCTTGCTTACAAGTAAGTGATGATTAAAGGGTTTAATTCTGAATATTGTTTAATGCCCTTAATCTCTGCCTGAATCTTTCTTTACAAGGATTTGTTGTTTGATTAGCTAAATTCTGTTATGAATGGGTCTATCAATTTATGGTAGGAGGACGGGAAGAGGCAAGTAATAAGCACCGACGAGATAAAGCAGACATTGTTTAGGAGTGCAGGCTACGGAGGGAGGTGTCTCTAGCAGCTTGAAATCCGTCCAGCAAATATAAGTTGCATGATCATCATCATCGTTGTTGATCGATGCTTTCCATGGCCTTGCCCCATGAATTAATATAGAGCTAGTGTTCATCTATGAGTGTACCAAGTTATCTGAATCCCAGCAAATTAAAGATTTGCTTAGGTATTGTAAGTTCATCTGTTGTGTTTTTTGTATCATGGGTTGTATGTGGATCCATATTGTGATGTATCGCGCGACATGATTTGGGTTAATGCCAAGACTCCAATTGTTTATTCTGTAAGTTTAGCTGTGATTTTTGTTCTTTTCCTGGCAGGAAACGGTTCATATAGTTCTTGTACTTGAGCTACCATATGCTCATATGAGAAAACAGTAGTATGATAAGTTTATTCCCTTTAATCGCGGGCCAACAACTGTGCGAGACGAAAGCCCTTCGACGTACGTACTAGCATACTGGGTAAAGAACAAGGAAGACGCTGATTTCTTGATAGGCGATCCTGTTCCCTGTTAGTTCAGTGACATGCAAGAACAGTTGTACATCTGCATTTTAGTACGTACACTGCTACACACATGGAATGATTCGTTATTTTATGGCCTATTTTAAATGCTAGAAGCCATACATCGTACATACATGCATCAATAAGAACACATACAATTTAGCTACTATATACAAGAGCGAAGTCTCTATGATGGAAATACATATCAAAGTCCCAATATATCGCAGGGTACGTACTAATAACATCTTAATTTCCTACTAGCTAGCATGCATGCACGGATGCACCTGGGTACTTTTTTTGTTGCTTCTGGGGACTGCAGAAATTCTAAGCATGTTCTTACATATTATTCCTTCAATATGTACGTGTTAATTGGTACTTGAACGTTTTCATGTCCTATTTAGGAACTACGGAAGTTTATAGCCAGTTCTTAGTTTTAACCTCCTTCAATCTTTTTGCAGATCGAGACCCTGGCCGAGGCGGATCTTACACTTGCTAGGGCTGCAACCCTACGAAAATTCCAAATAATTAATTGAAGAGTCTAGCCTAAAACACACTAATCCAGTCTGAGGTGTAGTCTAATCCTAGTTTCGTCCCTGCATGCTGACATATGGCATACAGTGGCAGCCAGAAAATTTGGCAGCCTAGACAAACTTATAAATAAATAATTTAGTACTAAAAATATGCTCTAATTTATAAAGCGTCATCCAAATATTAAAATTTTGAAAAAAGAAAAAAGTGACAATATTATCGACCTGCCAATAAGTTAGATTTGAAGTAGTGGATCATTAGCTTTGAACTGGTAGAACAATATTATGGAACTAGTGGAACATTACGTTTGAATTGGTGGAACATTAACTTCAAAATATTCTAAAAAGTGTTGTAACAGTAGTGACACATAAATGAACGCAAAAAACAAACGAAATCTAAAAAAGAACAAGGAAAATTAAAAGTACAAAGCTTCGTAGGCATACTACCATACAAACAGTAAAAATAGACAGAGTGACACAAACGGTTTCCTATGACACATCGCTGATAAAGTGCCCAGTGACGATTGCTAAAACAAATCTGTCTGTAACATGATTGACTGTCTCGGTGTGCCAGAACACATAAGGTTTTCGATAAAACTGCATGTGATAAGACACATACAAACATTAATAAAAATTGTCTGTGATGTGTTATAAAATACAAATAGACATTAAAAAAACTGTCTGTGACAAACAATAGACGGATATTAAGAAAAATTATCTATGATGTGATATAAGATACATACAAACATTAAGAAAAACCGCATGTGTTTGTAGAGTAAATATTTTATGAATTTTCAAATGTTGTAAAATGAAGAAAAAATTATATGAAAATTGTAGCTCTCAACGAGATTTACAACTTTACAGTTTTTATTAACTTTTTTATTTGAAGTAATTTAGATGTCCAAATAATTGTCTAGTGCTCTATATTTTCATTTATTTTTTTAAAAAAAAGATTTTTCATCCGTATTGATGCTTCCGAGCGCAGCTGTCATTCTTTGGGCTTGCCTGCTTACTGAACACCAGGACTCTTTTCGGCCTAACCAGAGGATGTTTTGCAGGACTTCAGATCTGAAATCCACAATAAATCTAATTAAAACTCTATTAAACAGGGTGAATTTATAATTTTTAGAGCATCTTGATCCATAAATCTCCCTATATTCCTGTACAATTATGTAGAACGGTTAAAATATTACTCTAAATGTAAAATCACCTTCGTGAAAAATAAACAGCCCACCAAATTAGTTCACAGGTAGATCTAATTTACTATGAATATGTAGATTTAGAACAAATGGAGCTGGCCGTGTCAAACAGCCCTTAAATCATGTGAGATGTTAAAAAACTACGCACTAGGCTAGAGGTCGTAGGTTGGATGCCCACAAATCATACACGTGTGAAAAATCACATGACTTGTGACAACGTGGGCAGGGTGTGAAAAGTATTTTTTATTTTTCCTATATCCAAAATCTTATTTTTCTAAAAATAGTATCACAGATGATTTCTTAATAAAAATTGTCTGTGATACTTTATACGCACAAACGTTTTTTTTAACAAAACCCGTCTATGTATAGCTATGTTACAAACAGTTTTACTTGTTTATGACAAGTTCGATATCACATGTACCTTTACAGGGATGAAGTCTAAAATCATCTATGATAGAGTTTAACATCTATTCATGATAACTCGTTATGAGGTAGTGACGGTATAGAAGAAAAAGAAAAGACCTAAGTAATTAAGGCCTGCTCATTGGGGGTCGACGGCACTGGGCTGATGGCTTAGTTGGCCAACTTGTGGTGGGAGGGGGATTGCTGGTGGGTGTGCGCTGCAGCAGCCCGTTCTCCATGGTAAGCCGAGGTAGAGCCGGGCAGTGGCCCAGGGTTGCCGGGCCATGGCTGGCATAAAATACAATACATGTATGTGTACATTATTACTAGTTTAGATGGTTCTGCAGATCTCTTTTGGAGATTGATAACTAAATAACTAATGAATGTTCATCAAGTGACTCATTAGAAAATTATTGCAAGGTTTTGATAAATTGTTGAAGTAGTTTTTCTAGAAATTGTTGATCTAGGTTCAGAAATCGCTGCCAGGTTTTCATTGTTCAACTCGGTTTTTTGAAATTGTTAAACTAGGCTTTAGACATTGTTGCTAAGTTCTTAAAAATGTTTGGACGGTGTTCATTAGATATATCTAGTGAGCATTCACCAGATTGAGCCTTCCTTTTCTTTTCTTTACGTGTTGTGACTAAGTTGTAGAGGAAATGTTGTACTGTTGTTTTCTTAGAAAACAATAATTACTGTACACATGTCACAACAATATGCGTGTACTGTAACATTATTAGGTTTAACCATAATAAACTGGGCTACAGAGAAATTTAAATTTATGGTGCTAAACTAAGGTAGAGAGAGCATAGATATAGGATGGCTAGCTTATTGTCTCTAATAATTCCATAGCTCTATATTTTCATTTCTTTTTTAAAAAAGATTTTTCATTCATATTGATGCTTTCGAGCGCAACTGTCATTCTTTGGGCTGCCTGCTTCCTGAACATAAAAACACTAGGATTCTTTTCGGCCTAACCAGAGGATGTTTCGCAGGGCTTTAGATCTGAAATCCACGATAAATCCAAGTAAAACTCTATTAAACGGGGTGACTCTATAATTTTATAGAGCATCTTGAACCATAGATCTCCCTATATTCCTGTACAATTATATGGAACGGTTAAAATATTACTCTAAATATAAAATCATCTTCGTGAAAAATAAACAGCCCACCGAATTAGTTTACAGGTAGATCTATTTTACTGTAAATATGTAGATTTATGGAGCAAATGGAGCTGGGCCGTGTCAAACAGCCCTTAAATCATGTCCCAGGTAGAACCGTAGTGCGTGGTCCGAATACCCGGCCCAGACATAAACGGTTGCATACACCGGGCTATCCTCTCCGCTTCCGGCGCGGCACGGCCTCACCGCACGGCGCGGAACGACGACATGACGCCGCTTTCCATCTCTCTCCACCATCACCACCGCCTCCTCCTTCCCTTCCCTACCCCAATCCAAGCCCTAAACCCATTCGCTGCCTCCTCTCCTCGCCTCCACCCGCCTCCCAGACCCCTTGGCGTGTCCCTGCACCCGCGACCACTCGTCTCCTCCGCCTTCGCGGTCGCCGCCGTCGACGGCGACGAGGATGCCGTCATTGGGGACTGCCTCGTGTTCGAGGACGACGCCTTCGAGGCCACCGACCTCGACCTCCTGTCGTCCCCACCGCCGCCGAGCACCTCCCGCCCCGGCCGGAAGGCGGCGGATGCCAGCGACGGGGAGAGCCTAGTGCCGGAGAGGTGGAGGGACGCCGAGGAGGAGATCAACATGACGAAGAAGGAGAAGCGACGCATCGCGCACGGGCTGCGCTTCGGTAGCCGCCTCGAGCGGCGGGCGCCCCCAGCCGTGGCCGCCCCTGACGAGCTCCGAGCGTACCGGGAGGGGAGGTTGGAGGCAGAGATTGGGCACGTTCGAAGTGTATACTCGGGGCCGCTGGAGAAGGTGGAGGAGCCTCTGCCACCGGAGCCGGGGACACGCGTGGCGCCGAGGAATCCGAGAATGGGGATGGATGTTGGCAGCCTTGAGGACATTGCGGAGTTTTTTAGCAATCAGGAGTATGTGCCGGGCGAGATGGACGACGGCAAGACCCCGAAAAGTGAGTTTGATAGATTTTGTTTTACGATACTGAAATGTTTTTGCATTAGAATTGTGTATAGAGTTGATCGTTCAAATGGTTCGGAAGTGGTGTTTGCTCATGTCGGTATGTGTGTTGGAGATTTGCTCCATATGAGAGGTGGGAGCCACGGATAGTGATTACAGCATTTTTATATTTAAATTTTACATCAAACTGAAGCAAGTTTAACCAATCATACAAATATCAAGTCATTTTACCCACGAATGGCACTACAATAGGTAGAGATTAGAGTAGTTCATGAACTTATGGTGAATGTAACACCGATATCATGGGTCGCTCGGTGAGAATGAAATGTGGAATATGTGTATTTTGACTCCTATTGCCATGTTAGTATCTCCAAATGCTCATATCATACAGCAATGTATGCTCAAATGGACATTATCAATCTTACGGTATAAATTTTGTTGCCTTGGTAAATTTGGTATAATCATGTTAGTATCTCCTGCTATATAGGACTGACTGAGTGTTAGATGATGCCGCATTTCTGAAACAATACATCGCCTGCTGTGAGAAATCTGTATCTTTGCCATGAATGTTTGGCAGTTGGATGAAGTAGTGGTTTGGTTTCATACACTTATCACTCAGTACCAGACCAGGGTGAATTATTTTTTCTTTTTTGCATCATCATTTTTTTTTTTTTTTGTTATACATATGAATGATCCTCCTTTTCTTTTTACTTCAGGTCGCCGCAAGCTATTCACAAATGAGGAGAAGATTCTTCTGAATAAGCGAGTGCCTGATCTGGAAGCCGCTACTTCTGTAAGCGATCTGTGTTCAACGACTCAGTTGTTGTTGAGTCATTACTAACATGTTGTAGCAGCTACTTTACATGGGAGTCATGGAGATTTTTATACTCCAACCACCTAACATGTGTGCATCTTCTGCCTCCTAGCCTGTTTATGAGGATCGGTGTTAGTTCAAGTTTAGTTTCCTGTGTAATGTGACCTTGTACCTGTTCTTGTAGAGTAAATGGCTTCCGCTTCACTCAATTGCTGCATCAGGGGATTTCTATCTATTGGATAGTCTTCTAAAACATAACATGGACATAAATGCGCTTGATAAGGTAATTGCTACTGTAATTTCTGAACAGTCTCATGCTCTCATCTTAAAATAGTTATATGCCTACAAGGTTTCTATGGTTTTGAGGTCATGATTCATTGGACCTTTTTCTGGTTTCCTCAGGATGGTTTCCCAGCAATTCATAAAGCAATTCTTTCGAAGAAGGCTGCTATTGTCAACTATCTATTAAGGAATTCAGCAAATCCATTCATCCAAGATAAAGTGGGTACATGTTTTGTTTAGCATGTCTGGAAACAGTTTATATGAAGCCTATTACAAGTAGTGTTTTTTTAATCGGTCTTGATTAGTTTAGGTTCCTTGGTGCCTAGGTCTCAATGTTGCTCTTTGAGTATTTGCATTGGCTATTCTTTTTATGTTAAAGTTTATTACATTTGCCTCTGTTAATAATTAGTTTGACAAACTGTCATGCTCCTGGATTCCCTCTGGTTCCATGCAGTCTTATATATGCTATTTATTTTCCATGTGGGGTTTTTCTTTGTGACATGTCACCAACTTTGCAATTTTTGTGATACAGGATGGCGCAACCCTAATGCATTATGCTGTCCAAACAGCATGCAGTCAGACCATAAAGACTCTTTTGCTGTACAATGTTGACATCAATCGTCCAGATGATGTATGTTAAGTTCCGGAAGTGCCTTGCTTTATACTCTCTTCAGTTGGTTGGACTAACCGTGCAGCTCGGGCAATTTGCAGTATGGATGGACACCTTTGCATCTTGCTGTACAAACACAGAGAACCGACATTGTGAAGCTACTGTTAATAAAGGGTGCTGATAGAACTTTGAAAACCCAAGTAAGTAAAGTGAATATTCTAACATTTCTCAAATGATCCAGTAAGAACACATTTATGATTTACTTAATGGTTGTTTACATGGATTGCCTACTCCTTCAATCCTTGCATGATATCATATGTTGTCACCTCAGTCCTGTCATTGTATTTTTCCATAGTAGTTTCGGATGCAATTCCTGCATTCTTCTGAAACAATGACTCGGCTAAATGAGGAACAATTTTGTCTGTGAACTCACTTCAGGATGGATTGACCCCTTTGGAGTTGTGCCTCCGATTGGGTCATCATGTGCGGGCATATGAGCTTATCAAACTACTTAAAAAGCTTCGGAGGACAAAAACAGCTTGACTTAGTTCAGCACTTGGAGGGTGTATGACCCTGTCAAAGTCACTGAAATTTATGGCAGAGATTGGCTTGCTGGGAGGCCACCTTTTTTGGTGCATCATGGATTGGTTTGAGTTGTAGACAGGTACAGGTCAATTACATTGTTTTAAAAACATTTATGCTATTTCTTTGGCTCTGACTGGTACCAATTTGTTGCAGGATAGTTTACACTGGAAGCATTGAGGAAGCCAGTTTGCAGTTGAACCATGAGAATGGGACGAGCATACTTTAAACCTTTCCCTAGGTCAGTACTAAACTGTGACGAATTCAAGATGATGAATGCCAAATAATTGTTATGAGATCCGCATTTGTTTTTAGAATGGCACTCTCTCTCTTTTTGGCCCATTGAATTAATGTTAGGTGACATTCTGCATCTTAGATGATTATATCATGGGAAAGCCATGTTGCTTTCCATGTTTTTCTCCTTTAGGTGCAGATTCTTAGTACATTTATTCACTACTTACACAGATATGCAAAGAAACAAGAGGTGTACTTATCCTTTTTTATATATATAATTTGCTATGAGGCATTACGGAATTCTATTATCAAATATTGGATCCATTGGTTTCGTGGTTGGCATTCTTTGTTTGATTTTGTTTACCGTTCAGGTATTATTCCTGTTTTGCAGATTGTTGTTTTTTGGTACTTGTCAGTTGTCACCTGGAAACAGGGCCTGTTCAACCGACCGTCCCTGGGCTTGTAGAGGAGCATAGACAAATACATATGTGTTTCATTCCACTAATTTATTAGTTGCTGACAGTTTCACCTCAGATACCTCCAGAAATGCATGTTTCCTGATATTTATCAGCTGACTCAGCTCAGATATGTTTGCAAACCTTGATCACAAAAGAACAAGGATATGGATTTCATGGACTCATGTTCATATGCCTGGTGCAACTTCTTTGCCATCAGATCTGGCAAACAGAGCCACGCCAGTTCTGTTATCTTTTAAGAGTGCCTGGACCGTTTTTTGGTCCCTGGGTGTACCCATCTCAACCTTTATGGGCAATTACATGCATCGATTAAATTCCATTTGTACAGATCTTCTAAGCAACCAATGTCCAGGACCTTACTGCTGTACCTGCAACAACCTTCCCTCATCCTTTGCCTTCTCCACACTGCATAGTCCTAATCGGCGGGTTTTTTTGAAATAATATTATTTTATTAGAAAATTGCAAAAAAAAAAAAAATTAAAATTGGAAATTTGTAAAAATAAATATCAGTCGGCACTTCAATTGCCAACTAGCTACCTATCGACAATCAGAGTGTTGACATCCCATTTGGTACACACGTGGAGGCCTTTCGACACTCTAATTGTTGACATATTATGTTCCCGTAGATGATATTAAAAAAAATCATAATTTTTTTATATGATCTTAGATGATGATGATCTTTATATGAAAATTGTATATATCAATGATATCTACAACTTTCATGTTAACACTTTTCCATTTGAATATGTAGTTTTGATGCAAAAAAGTGGCTAGAAATTCCAGTTGTTTTCATATCTAAAACTTATAACCCTTTTGGGCATATAAACAGATTCAAATAGAAAAGTGTTTAGCAAAAAAATTGTATATATCGTCGATAGATAGAAATTTGTATATATCGTCGATAGAATTATATGTTGGTTATTTGGTTGTCGACAAGGAACTAGTCGGCACTCCACATATCAGCAATCGGAGTGTCGGCTACTACATATTTCTGCGATTTTCCTGGTGCACTTCACTTGCAACATTCCCAGGGTACGGACTTTGTAGTAGCAGCACGTTTAAGCATGCTAGCAACACACCTGCAGCTCGTTTAAGCTGAAACCAGCCCATGCAGGTGACATGCCTTTTCCAGCCTCAGGGCTCTCCAACATTTGCGTGGTAATTGTCGAGCTGAAATCGGCGGCAGATCAAATCACAGCAAGGCGACCAGACTAGCAAGCAGCAACACCCGCCCCATGCATGTGGCGGAGTGGCGCTTGTCTCTCTGCTCGAGCATATTGAATTGGCGTGGGTAACTGGACTGGGAGGGTGGAAGAGAAGAACACTGGGAACAGAAGGCGCGCGGGGTGATGGTGAATTGGTGATAACGAGGGCAGGAAGGTGACAGCGAGGGCAGGAAGGCAGCGCTAGCATAGCATGGCATGGCATGGGGCTGGGCTGAGCGGCGATTGGAGAAGTGAATGAGGGAATCTTTGTCTGACGCTATGGAGGGTCTGGGCGCCGTGCATCCTCCATCTCATCTATGCTATGCGTGTGAATGCCCCATATTCTCTACCTGTTGTCTCCTTTGATGCTTTCCTCTGCCATCTCATTCATGTTCGTCTCATTACTCCCCTAGTTACTCCTTTGCAAGTCCCAACTACCCATGGGAACTTTACTCTCTTGATTTATGTTGACCTGCGCTGGAGTACCGGCTAATCGTTATTGTTCCCGTGGAAAAGATCGAGCTAATGACATCATCTATCTCTCAGAAAACCATCCTACTGATATTTTTTTTTTTAAAAAAGAAACATCCTACTGAAGAATGCCAGTGGTAGTTGGAAGTAGGTCGGAGCAGACCTGATGAATTTGTTTCGGTCAATTCTCTGATTATATATATCGGAGCAAGAAAGCAAGTAGCATGACGCAGGTAACGAACTAGTTACCGTGCCAAGCTAAAATTTGGCAATAATGCCTATGGAATTTGTATGGCTTGATTTCTGATGCCAAAATTTGGTCATGACAAGACCTCTTGCTTGCAAGCCAAAACGTGAGCAAAATCGAGACGAGCAAAATGATAGTCATAATTGGCTTGGCTTCGTCACAAATGACCCTAGATCAGCCATGCATAGCTCGGCTGTCTACTTTACTGTTAGCGAATGCGGCCAAGGTACCATGTACCAGTGTCTACTCTTACATTGTTCTTGCTCTAGTATATCTGTGCGTCTATGCCTGTTGGATTGGATGAGGCCAATATGATGATCGGTCACCACGGTGTTATCATGGTTTGTAAATTGTGTTTGGTAGCATTTGATTTGGTACGTCTCTTGTCTCCTTCGCTATTACTCTTCACAAATGTTCTCCAATCTCCATGCCACTACGGTATGGAGTACAAGTCAGTTCTCAGCTTTGACCATTATTGTATTTGTTCGTGAGATTTGCTTTTATATTGTCAATAAAATAACAGTCCAAGTTGGATCAATTTCGATCTTTCAAAAAAAAAATGTCTAGGGAGCAAGACAATACTGCTGTCTGTGTGACCATTATTGTATTTGTTCTGAGCATAAGAACGTTAGAGCAAGCTGAACCTCGTGATGATCCACTGTAGTAGCTGCAGCAGTTCTCTCTCCCGTTTCTTGCTCTTTTACTACGCGTGCATACTTAATTTCGATTTCGATAATGGAGAGTACAGCAGGAAGACATGATTGAAAAAGAGGCAGAGGGGGAGATAAGCTGGAGCATTTACAATCTGTATAACTTGGAAGCTGCACCGCAGTACTGACGAGTTTGGTTGGTTAAAGAAAGTGTTATCTTTTTTGATGGATGAAATGATATTGTATAAGGTGATACAAGAGTTAGATATATATATTGATATAATGCTATCTCTAACAGATATTTTAAAAATTTATCTTTTATAACACTATTATAACATCCCTAACACTATTACAGCTACCATATTTCTTACCTTTTATTACTCTACTTCTCCACTCGGACCCACGTGCATACTCTACAAACAGTGATAAAGGCTCTCGTATCCATCCGCAAAAATGCTGCCACCCACCTCTCATCCGCAACACTGTTTACCCGATACGGATTCCGTTGGAGCCGAAAACCGAGCGTCACCATCCGGTATTTTACTGTAGCACTTAAAAAAAGTACAGATGCGGAGTCCGTTGGAGATAGCTGAGAATGTTTTTGATTGGATATATTAGATGATACGAGAACATGTTTAGTTACTTAATTATTTTATAGAAATAATAATTTTTATATTTGTTATTATCAACAGACTATACTAATTAGTACTAATCATTACTAATTCTAATTAATTATAATTTGAGTTGGCATAATCATCACTAAATACCCACAATAATATTTAGCTATGGTTAATAATATCTAATTGTAACTAATTTTGAACTAAAAATCCTTAAAAACCATTGATAATCACTAATCATCACTAATCACAAGTGATTGCGGAGTTGATAGAACCTGCATGGGGTTGTTCAGCCGATTTTGCTGCACGGCTCGGTATAACATATTCTTGATATATTCTAAGAATCTGAAACATCTCATCCTGAACGGAATGATGCGATTCGACAAACCAAACATCACAAAATGCTCAGATCCTGCATTAACTCATACATGTATCGGTTTATTCAACCAATTGAAGGGATCAAATGGCCCAAGAGGAGAGTACATTTAGCTCTAATTAAAAATACTTCTACCGAACTCTAGAATAAGTAAGCAATCTTAGCCTAGATAAATAGTAATATAACTACACAATCAAGTTAGATGAAAGTAAGTAAACAAGCAAGTTATAACACAAAGTAAATTGTAGAATTGAAATGTTGCAAGAATGTAAGTAAATACGGGAAAGTAAAGAGATGGACAAGAAGACACTAATTTTTTTTTCGAGATATCGAGGAGTTGATACTTCATCCAGTTCTCATTGGAGCATCCACTAAGGATATCGCTCAATCTTGAACCACCAAGACTCAAATGCTTCCTTATAATTATCACTTCTCTATCTTCAGATTAATGGGTATTAAACCAAGCATAAAGCTTCTCTTGAGACTCCCTCCCACAGGATCTCCAAAGAGCTCATCAAAATACCTTCAATCACCAAGACTAGTTAGGTGTTGCCAACTACCAAGAATAACAAGTCAATAGCTTCACTTGATCAAGATCAAGCCTAGACTATAATTAGATGCACACTTGCTACTCCCTATGCACTAATAAAATCTTTAATCTTCAATTAAGAACTTTGCAAATCACTCAAGTGCACTCTTTTGCTTCTTGATTACACACAATATTTCTGCTCGTCTGAGATGACAAGAGATAGAACTAAGACAAAGTGAGGGGATATTTATAGAGGCTAGAGGTCCAAATCTAGTGGTTGCTCAACCACCCACGATTTCTATGAATACCGGATGATCCAGTGTACTCCTTTTCACACATATCAGACCATCCGGTGTGTATTTTTTTTCAATGGCTGGTCACTGCCAGCTGTCATTAGTCGTTACTATTGAAAAATACTCCGGCATTTTCTGTTCACACATCAGACCATCCAGTAAGTAACATCTCCACTGAGCCAAAAGCAAAACTTCTGAAAAATGCTTTGGTGATGCATACGTAGTGATCACCAGATCATCCGTTGTATTCAACTCTATTTTCTGATAATTTACACAAGTTTTGTAGAATACTCTGGTGTGCACTCGGTGCTAACATTGGACTCTAAGTGTCCTTTCATCTCTTTGTAATACTTAAAACTAGAAGATCATTAATTTTGATGCTCATATCCTTTGCTCGTCTATAAAATCAATTTTATGGACCAAGAGTACTCAATCATTATTGTGAACTAAATTTTTGATATAATTCAAAATAAACTTGCTAGTCACAATAATACGATTGGCATTAATCACCAAAACACTTACTATTTACCTAGGAGACTAGATGCTACACCAACCAAACACACACTTAATACAGAGAGGTATGAGTACTCCAGGAGGATGGAATGTGGTGTGTGTATTAGGGGTTACAACGGGTCGGATGGAGGCCGGATGGAGCAAAACCACACTTGAACCGAAACTTGATAGTCTAAACCTAACTTGAACCCAAAGTGATGAACAGGTGAAAACTGAGACCCGAACCCGCACTCGTCGGGTACCCGTTGGGTTTCGAAGCTCGCTGAGCAGAGAAGCGGGCGAGGAGGTCAGGCGGGGCGATTGGGCGAGACGTTAGGGAGGTGGGGCGGGGAGGCGAGGTGATGGCGGGGCGACCAGGCAGGGCATCGGGGAGGTCCGAGCAGGGTGGGGCGGCGTCGGGGAGGCCAGGCAGGGCGGTGGGGAGGCAGAGCAAGGAGGCGAGGTGGTAGTGAGGCTACCGGGCTAGGCGTCGAGGAGGTTGGGCGGCGCAGCTAGGTAGTAAGCTAGGGCGGGGCAGTGTGGAGGTTGGGTGGGGCGGCAACGAGGATGATGGCAGGGACAGGGGGTGGCGGTGGAGAGAGGCCGCGAGGGGAAACAGGAGGCCAGGCTAAATACTATTGGGTGAGAAATGAGACGGTGAGTTGGGCTGGATTGATGGGGTTGGTGGTGTGAGTTGGGATTGGCTGATAGGTGAGTTGTGCTGGGATTGCGGGCGATCTGTGGGCACATGCGAGTGAAATTGAAAGCGTGAACCCAACCTGGTCCATTTCGAGTACCCGACCTGTCAGAATTTTGAATGCGGACTCGTCCAATGTAGAACCTATAGGTACCCAGACCCACGGGTCTAATTGCCATTCTTTGTGTACTTATGTTAGAATAAAAGTTAAGTGGCTAAACGAGCATTATAGTTTGAATCCGAAGGGAGTATTTTTTAAAAAATGTATAATTTCTCATATGTCATTGACTAAAACTTAAATTATTGATACGTCATTAGATCCCACAAGTCAGTGACTAAGGTGATCACAAATGTCATAGACACAAGATGACATATTAGGGATTTAAGAATTTTACCTGTGACATATAAGAAATTGTCCATTTTAAAAATACACCGAGAGATGGGAGGCCCCTATGACGAGTAAATTGTTTCGCTTAATTTTAACTCATGTACAAGTCATATATAACCAGGATCGGATGGTTCAAATCACTTGAAAAACATTTCCCTTAAATCCGAGAGCTTCAACAAAGGAAACAGTTCCCTTTACAATATCAGTGAGACTATCGAGATAATTAAACTGAAATGCAAATTACAAGTGTCAAGTAACTGCTGCATATGCATGCATTCGTGTGGCAGGCCTCAAACAAAACGACCAAGAATTATCAGCACAAGTGCCCGGAGACTTCGCAGTACCATAGCATGTTGCAGGAAGCACTCCCGTTTCATGAGTTCAGTAGTCCAGCGGTCGACAGAGCAGAAACCGTGAAGATCTGAATAGACAATCTCGAGCGTGCGAGTTCAATCCTTCTCCGGAGACCATATGTTCGAGATAAAATTATCAAGTTCATCCTACTTTGGGCGACTACAACATGTGACATGTAATTGCGCAAGATATAGTACTTGAATGGCGATTAATATTTTACAGCATGCATGCACAATAAACCAGTTGGAGGAGGTACCAACCATGCATGCAGTTGAGTAACAATATTCACACATTCCCCTTTCCATGCAATGTTGTAGTTCCAGTTCTTGCGCAACACCCAAGTAGGACATATGATGCTTTTCAACGAAAACGTATGCCCATTTCCAGTACCCAGAAACTCAAGCATGATCTTAGTACTAATTCTAAGCATAGGATGACGGCGAAGTATCTACCATGCATGTCTCAAAGCTGCATGGACACATATACGCATGTCGGTATGTACGTTACACACGGTCGATTTTTGCAAGAACCAGCTACTTAAAAGGTGCACCAGAACGAAGCCATGCATGTACTTGCATGACACTCCTAGACGCATGCATGTTGATATAGTCCGATCCGTATATAACATAAGCGCTCGTACCTTAAAATGCAAGTGATGAACATGAACGAACTCAGACCGTAGAGACGGTGCGACCGCGTATATATGAAAGAGTACTAAGATATTGGCACGGCTCAATCAGAGAAAAACCCCGGCGATCTAGCAGCATCGCCCGAATGTCGTCTGAGTGAGCCGAGCCAACATCATAGTTACCATTTCATTCCTCTCCTCCTTTCTGCAGGCACGATATGGTGATGGAAGGAAGAAGACCATGTAGATGGCCATGACCATGCGTGGAGCTAGCTAGCTCTCTGGCCAAGTAGAGAATAGAGAGGTGTTGCGAGAAAAGAAGAATGGACCGGGGATGGGGCTGGAGAACGGAGGGAGGCCTCCAACTTATGCACCTCTTGTGTGGGTGGGCATTCAAGCCCCCCGGCTACCAAATGAGTAAGACAGGCTGCGGCATTAATAGAAACCAGGCCCTGTCTCTCTCCATCTCCAACGTATGGAGGAGTACATAGACGCATATGTAGGTGTAATGACATAAATGAGATTCCCCGGGCCGGCTTTCCCTGACTCTTAGAGCTAGCTAGCTGCCTGCATGCATGTGTGTTTCTATGCAAGGATGCTCAGCAACTGGAACTTTGTCTGCCTGTGTGCCTGTGCATGTGTATGTTTGTGTGTTTGTGTGTGTGTGTGAGAGAGAGAGAGGCTGTGAGCGAGGAGATGAGAAAGCCCTAGCTGCTCCAGCTAGCTAAGTAGCCGGCGACGGTGGCTTTGGAATGCATGGCCGGTTTCTTTTACCACCGGACGGATGCAGCAGGCAGCCATTACTGATGGTGATGGACCGGGGTCCGGAGAGAAGAGGAAGAGGAAGAGGGAGGGAAATAGAGAGGTTGGAGAAGGGGAACGTGCATGCTACTCTGCCATGTTTTAGGGCCGGCCGGGGGAGTAAATGTGTCACGGATCGGATGCGATGCGATCGGGACGTGCTCGCGTTTAATTTTCACCATTTTCCATCGGTTTCTGAGTCGTTGGAGGAGCGCGACGGATGAGGACGATTCCGAGCTTTGATGAGTCTGCCGGGTGAGATGTGGATGGATGGATGGTTACAGCATTTACGAAGGTGCATGCACCATGGGTAATTACTTCAGTTTGAACAACTTCCACAGAAGGCGAGGGGCGCCGGGAGAAGAAGAGAGCAAGGGAGACTGGAGGAGACTAGAAACGGAGAAAACTGTTGGAGAGGGAGTGTTTCCTAACGACATCTATTCATTATGTATATATATATACTCTCTACAATTTACTTTAACAAAAACGAGTACTTCATTTTTTTAGGGTGAAGATAACTGGGGTTGAACAACTTGAACGCCTAACTGGAATATCGCGATGGGCAAGCCATTTAATGGATGGATGGATGGTCTTATGCGTGCTCATGTTTGGGGTTATATTATGTGGACTTTGAACTTGGACGTGAAAATGACTCCTTCGGGAGAGAGACATGCAATAGCGACGTAGGTAGTTAATTGAATCATGAACCCATATTTGTGTGTAAGTCCATTTTATTGAGAAACACGGTTCCACAATATAGGGGTAAGTCCATTTCCCCAAAAATTGGTGGGACGTACAATGTGACTTTTTAAGAGGATATGTGTGGTCTAGTGTCATTAAATATTTATCGAATTTGCCGTCTTCTTAATTTGTTGCACGATGGTGCCTCTCCTGCAATCTCGATTTGGTCTCAAAATAAAGCAATATTTTGGTCTCATCCCTATCTCTATTGTCAATTCCAACCGGAGGTAGTATTGCAAAACATAGTACTTTGATTAAAAAATAAGTTGTTTATGACATTGACATGGTCTTGAAAGGGACACATTGACTTGCAATTTCTATAAAAATATCAAATAAATATAATTACATATTATTAAGATATTTTTTATGAATATTATAACATCAATCTTACATTGTTAGTCTGCATATTTTTTTATACCGATGATTAAGACTAAATTTTTGTTACCGGTATGGATAATAAAAGTGACTACTCGTATTTTGGACCGGATGGAGTAAGTAGTGGTAGTCTTGTGGATCCAAAATTCCTGCTCATTGTTTTTATGCTAGTATTGAATTTCCCGCAAGATTGTGTGGACACATGGAGCAAGGTTGATGCATTTAAAACAAGATGTAGAGGATAATACATAATAAATAAAAAAATGCCCTGCATAGTCTGAAACAAAATAATATTCAGATCAAACTTCTTAATTAAGTAACACGTACGGGTACTCCAATCGACCCCAAGAATTGCACAAAGCAATATTTGTGTCACCGCTCTTACATCATGCCTAACGGATTCCCTTCGCGACCTAGAATTCCTTCATGAAAGGATCTTTATTTTCTTTTGCGCTCAAATGGTTTTCCTTCACAGTTTCATTCACGAAGAGATTTCTAATGTTATTACCTTTAGGATGGTTCTCTCTGCTTTCACTTTATGAATCTATTTGAAGTGAAGCTGTTGAAAATAAGAGAAATAAAAGGAATAAGAATGGGGAAGGAAATCAAGAAGGAAAAGAAATGAAGTGAAAATGGTTGGGAATGATCTTATGTTGTTAAAAAAAACTCTACATTTTTTCCTTCAAACCTAATTTTGTACGAAACTTGAGTTCTAAATGACAGGATTGACCTGAATAGGAGCATGATAGCAAGCATACTCGACACACTTTCTCTTTAGTTTTGATCAGTGTAGGACCAATGTAGACAATTAGAGGGGTGAATAGATGCCTTATATATTTTTTAAATAGATAATCTACTTCTTATTCATACAACGTTTCTCAAAAATACATAAATGGGAGCATAAACTTTAGAGAGAAAACAAGAAAGAAAAATCCAAAACAACATGACTCCACAAATAAAATATGAATCATAGGCTCTATTAAGAACCATTTTATATATCTTTAAGTAAAAAAAACTTGAACAAAGAACAAAGCAAAAAGACAAACATTGAAAAAAGTAACTTTTCAAGTTGATAATCTATAGGCAAGGGGATTCGAGACTCTCTCAAATACATGAGTATATGAATATTTATGTCTTTAGAAACAAGAGGAACAACTTTCCAAAGTTAAAAAAATTACAATTCAAAGACAAAAACGAAAATCAACAAGAAAATCGAAAAACTTGCACCGAATGCAAGGGAACTAAAAGAAGACTAGAAGGAGATGAACACAATCTCATGCAAGAAAATAATCTTCATTAAGCACATATGTCAATATTTTTGGTAGATTATAAAGTTATTTTTCTCACAAAAACTTTAGCTTATTATAAAGACTAAGCATATCCTCTCCTCTCCTCCAAAACCTATCACGAGCCTCTCAAATGACTAACTCAAAACTCTCTCGTAGCTCTACTCCTCTATTTATAGTCCATGAGAACTTCCTTGGCCCCTTACTTATTTCCAAAATACCCTTTACCGGTAGTACACTGCTACCTACCATCGGGGCATTTTAGTCCAGATTTCGCTCCTTCCATCAAACTGCCACAACTTCTTCACAGCTTAGCTTCACATTGACGCAAGCTTCGCCATGATGCCACGTGACCCTCCAGCCTTCTCATAGTTTTGCGGCCAAACCCTAGCATACTTCTCAAAGCGTGATTAGCTGTCACTTGCTTTGCTTTAAGCGAGCGCTTCAATGTCGACACATGCGCTTCGTCTTACGATCTTGACCGTCGGTAAGTCTCTCCCACTCCTGATCCCTCGGACCGCCTTATCACTTGCACCGACATCCCCTTCGCTCAACTTTGTCAATACGTTGTCTTCATCCTTCTCCATCCATACTTTGCTTGACTTCCATGTGTACCACTAGGATCTTCCTTGACTCTGCCCGATCTCCTTGATCGTTCGGCACCAAGTCTCCTGCTTGGCCCCGATAATCTCGCCATCGATCGTCAAGTCACATCCATCACTTGCATACCATGAAACAAGCAAACATGTTTCTCTCACTCCAAACCATCTACAGGTTAGCTCAAAACAAAAAATTTCAAATAAAAGCACATCATGTAGAAATCGTGAACACCAGATGTTCCGATGTTGTCGGAGGGTGAACTCCTGTCGCAGGGATCCTGGTGGACCCCTTTTTAGAGATTCGGCCAGGGGGATGATCCTGAATATGTTCGCCTAAGAAATAAATGGGTATGAATGCGATGGCCGGCGGTGCGTGGTGATCTAATGCGGAAAGGAGTAAATGCACTGGAGTTTAGACAGGTTCGGGCCGCACGGGGGCGTAACACCCTACTCCTGTATGGATACTATAAATGCCCTGAGGACGTTCCTCAAAGATGTTGCTGGTTACAAAAATGTTGGTCTATCTCAAAGCCTGGGGCTCTTTGTTCTTCGGCCTGTCTCGTGTTGTTCACTTCTCAGCCGTTGTTTCTTTTGTGCTGTGTTCTTGTCTGTGTTTGTGTGTCCTCTTTTTGCCTCTCCTCCTCTTCTTTCTCTGTTTATTCTGTGTTACCGGCTGCTTTAAATACCCGCCGGCAGCAATGTACCCCGAACGGGAGGGGGGCACGAGTTTTGAGACACCATAAATGGAAAGGGCGTCATCATTTCCTTTGGGCGAAGTGACCGAGGATGGAAAATACGTCGCACGCCCGGTCATCCGTCACCATAAATGCACTGGCAACGGGCGCCATGGAGAGGGCCCACCGGGCAGCCGCAGAGCGGCCTGGCATGCCCGCTCTATCTTGTTCCCCTGCCACAGCAGCGCGTCAGACGGAACGCCTCGGCCCTTACGACGTTATCCCAAGACGGGCTGGATAGCACGGGATGGGACCCGTGCAATTAATAACCCCACACCTCTTTGCCAGAACATGGCAGGAACTGACGTTGAGCGCGGCGGGAGCAGTTGGAGGTGACAGGCCATGCACGCTCTTTAAATGCGGCCTTGGGCCTTTGACTGGCTGACACCTCATCGGTGGGCCCCTCGGGGGCCACTGCCAGGGGGCTCCCTGGGTCGTTGGGGTACCGAGTGCTCGAGGGTACTGTTCACCTCCTCGAGCACTCTCTCCCGAGAATGCCCTTTCTTGTCCTCGGGGAACCAAGTGCTCGGGGGTACTATTCACCTCCCCGAGCACTATCTCTCGGGCACACTTGTACGGATCCTTGGGGAACCGAGTGCTCAGGGGCTGCTGCACGCAGCCCCGAGCACTCTCTCCCGGAACTTCCTTCGGTGGGTCCTCGGGATACTTGGGTGCCCAGAGGCCACCGCTAGCGGCCTCGGGCACGTTTCTCCCGGTACTCAGCTCTCCTGGTCGTCGGGGGACTAGGGTGCTCGGAGGTCACCGTATACCTTCCCGAGCACTTTCTTCCCGGTACTTAGATTTTGTGGATCATCGGGGAACTGGGGTACTTCGGGGGCCACCGACTGTGGCCCCGAGCGCACTCTCCCGGGACTCGATCTTTTTCACCTTGCGGGAGATACTCCGCGGGATGGCGCCATGTGGCGGATTGCTGGCCTGGCCTCAGGATTTGGGGACCCCTGGTTCCTGATACACCGACAGATGTGTTCTGTCTCTAAACATCGGACCATCCGATGAGTCCAAGTCCTTTGGAATTTCGCCTCTGCAAGAAAAGGTCTGGTGCATTACTCCGGTGTTCAGTGTCTAGTCCCTAGAACATCTGATGCCTTCATCTCTACCAGAACATATTGTTCCAATCCCTCTGCAAAAAATGGCCTGATTATTAGTCCGGTGTTTAACCCTGCACACACTGGACCTTTCGGTGAGTACCAATGCACTAGACTTCACAATTTCACCATCTCTGTAAGAAAAGCTCTGGTGTACTCTCCGGTGCTCACACAGCCAATCACCGGACTGTCCAGTGGGTACAACTCACCAGAACCCAGTTTGTATCCTTTTCTGCCGAAATAGTCTGGTGCTTACAAGCAGCCAACACCATACCATCCGATGCCCATTTCAAATTTTGCCGCCAAACTAAAAACCCCCGACGTTAGCATCAACACCACATTAGATCATCCGATGAAGCTAATTTTCCAGATATCAGATAATCCGATGAGAACAAATCACATGGACTCAGAGAAAACCATTCAATTCGATTATCCTTCAACTCAAGTTAGTCATGAACAAGAATAAGCATTAACAAACACATGCTAACTAAGTTCAATTCAACTCAAGCATTATCAACGACTCGTCACACATATCAATCAAGATACTTATCCATTTGATTTCTCAACAAGATTGAGAATTCCACTCGATAAGTTCATTCTTTTCTTCAACCTCTTGATTATGCTGCTGCACTTTTTCTAGATATGGAAGTCTAGCATATAAGCTGTAGCATGCTTTCACAACAACCAAGATATGCTAAGATCATCAGCTCCAACTACACTGAAAAAGAAGTATGCATTTTTACTTGTATGATTATATTGTTGCAAACTTATTTGAAAAATCTACTTAGTATAAGCTAGCATATCACCACAACAACAATAACAGAGCTCCTGGGAGCATCAACAAAAATGGTGTATTTTACAATGAAAAAAATAGATGTGTGATGCATTAATCTTCCCTTCTTAGGATCATAGGCGTGTTCCTTATATACTATCTAAGATTTATGACTGTAAGAATTATCAAGTCCCATAATCTATTTAGGTGTGAAGCACTTGCAACCCAGCCATGTAGACTAAAGTATACTAGAAAAATTGTCAGGCTTGAAAAAACAAACAATAGCTTTTGCCAAAATCCACAACGCAAAATTGCCATATCTATTTTAACTATAGAAGTGGCTTTTTTTTTGTCAAAACTAATGAAAATGCTGTTCCACTAAGCTTGATCAGTTAAGTACTTAATGCTCAAACTGCATAGATGCAGAGAAGTATATCAAGTAGTAACTGGTACCTAAATTTCTGTAAAAAATTATCCTTCAACTGAACGTGAAAAAGAGAGAGACCAAATGCCATCTCAAACTCAAAGGACAAAAATGTTCATTAGCATAAAGATTACACAAGTATTTGTCAATCCCTTATGAGTCCTAGGCAATCAGATAACATGGTTCCTATTGTTAACTACCGACACCGCCACATAACTCCAAGATGAGTAGCCAATGTCCTCACCTTGTTGCTAGTGGACACATGCTAGTTGCAGTGGTCAGCCTTCCGTGAGATGAGTTGTCCACCATGCATGCAAGATAATCGGCAACCACATCAACCAACAGCTGATGACATGCAAATTGTGGACTTCTACCTTCTTATGCGTCCTGCAAATGACATGCATAAAAATAATAAAATAGCAAAAGTAGTTATCTATAGATAACCACAAAAACAAAATTACCGGAGCAGCACAACATTTTCTAATAGAGTCAATGGCAGAAGCAGCACCCAAACGTTCTCCCCATTTACTATATCAGTTAAAAAAATATCACCTTATACTACTGGAATAGACACAGGTCTCTCTTACCAAGGAAAATGATCTATTTTCATCCCACATACACAAATTTGCATACATCATACGTATATATCCCAATACGTACATACTCTAAATAGCACCAATAGTCCAATACCCCTTATGAAGGTGTCAATGATATAGCTTATGTACTAAACCTAAGCAATATTTCCTAAGAATAATGCAAACAAAGTGAAAAAAGTTATATATCTAAAAGAAAAAAGTTATATATCTAAAAGAAATACTCATCAGGTACTATGTTCAGACAAAATGAAAAAAAAAATGTGTATCTAAAAGAAATACTCCTACTCTGTTTAAGACAACGCATGCAAGTCTGAACTTCCTGTGATGCAGCTAATCATAAAATTTTAACATGTGCCATAAGATCATGTCTGTATGCTTGAAATTTAAAAGACAATAGCAGCTGACCCACCGGTAGTAGCATTCTCAGTACTGTTTGCTACTGCTAAATGACAATGCTTGCTACTGCTAGCAACGTTTTCTTTCTTCTCAATTCACTCCAGCTGCTCCCACGTCCTTATATAGTGTCCTACAACTACACACATGGTCAAGTAGAAAAAATTATAAACCGAACTGCTCAAGAACTCAAGAAGTGTTCCAGCGGTATAATTTCTCACGAATTATTAGCAGGTCTGTGGAAGCGGTGGTATTAGCCGCCCGGCAGGCAAAGGAGACATGGAATAGGTTGTGGCGTGTGGAGGCGGTGGTATTAGCTGGGCAGGTCGCCGTTGCGCTTCACGGGTACGGCGGGGTCGGCCGTCGGCGTGTGCGAGCCGATGTAGCGCTCAGTGCGATTTGAATGGGGAGTTGCGTTGAATTGGCGGCCGTGGGGAGTAGTGGCACATGAACGAGGCCCGAACGGCGAGACAAAATGACAAGGCGAGGTGTTGGTTGGAGGGCATGGCATGGCAGGGCAGGCCGGACCAGACCGGAGCGCTTCATCGCAGCTTGACGGTGGTTGCACGGCCAGACACATCAACTTGCACAGGCATACTGACACATGCACGAGAGAGAGAGAGAGAGAGAGAGAGAGAGAGAGAGAGAGAGAGAGAGAGAGAGAGAGAGAGAGAGAGAGAGAGGGTCCTTGCGGTTGCGGTTTCAGGCGGGACGGGAGCTTGAATGCGAGGCCCGGGAATCTTGTCCCGCCACACCGGCTGCTGCTTTGGGCCCGTCCGCGGCGTAAATGCGGCGTTGCCGGACGGACGGACGGACGCGCCATCATCCCATGCCGTCGTACGCCGGTTGTGTCTGCCGGCCAGGGAGGTTGATTGATCGGCACCCATTTGTAATGGCCAATGGCGTGCAGCTTGCATGGGAAAGGAAAGGCGACGACCAAGCTGAAACAAACTGAGGTCAGCCACGCGTGTGACAGTAGTATGATGTTTGTGATCCTACACTTCCCCCACCCTTTCATCTGCGATAGAAACCGCAGTTCCCCGGTACTGTGGCAGCCGGGCGCTTCGATCGACGCACATGCCGTCCACAGCCGGCAGTCCATCCAACAACCGCGGATTCGCTTATGGGCTTGCCTCACCAGATGGTCCACGGGCTATACGTCTAAACTATAACATGAGGCCCAACCCGATGCTGAGAGCTGATTTTTTATTATATTTTTTGTTTAATATTTTTAAGAATACATGTCCATTTGAAAAAATTTCATGTGTAGGCTACCGTCGCCCGTTGAACAAGCAAGAAATTGTAGGCTCGATGCTCAGTATATTTAATAATTGGAGAGAGGAACATCTCGCCTTAATATACATCAGAATATATATGTATAATTGTTTTTTTTCCAATATAACTTCAGTATACGGTAATTTGAAAAATATTGCATATTTATTCGGCAAAAAATGCTAATTGTGCAAATAGTTGTTCAAATGGCATCACTTAGTAGTTCATTCCATTCTTAAATTTGGTTCGATGTCATTTTATCGATATTTCTTTATTTAATTGATGTAAAAGAGTGTGAGTTAATTTTTTTTAGAGAAGTAACATTATGAGGATATAAAATCTAAATTGACGAACAATAAAGTTGTGAAGCACAATTATCATATAACCTGGCACGGGGATTACATATGCTGATAAATATTACATGAAACGTGTGGTTTATTATTGCTGCGCGAATGGGCCCTACCATAAAAAGATGACGAAAACAAATGTTGTCATGTATGGTACGCGTAAAGACTAAGATAATAGTGTGTTACTGCTAAACCTAAAATACCTTAGAGAATGAAAGTAGGCCGGGTTACAATAGATGCTCTCTACAGAGTACACCTAAGATATTTGCCCTTTCGCAGGGCATCAGGGCCATCCACCTTAGCGTGACGAGTCCTCTTCCGCTTCCTTTCCCTCTCTGCTTCACGTGCCTCAACCGCGACACGTTCTTTAGCTACCTTCATCATGCGCTCCTTCTCCTGAAACTTGAGTCGTAGTTCCTCATGTTGTTGCTCGTACTTCTAGCGTTCGTAAGCCTCATCATTACGGAGACTCACAGTCATGGGTCATCCCTTCTTCTGCTTTGTCTTATCGGGATCAGGGATAAATACACAATCGGACCTAGGTTCTTTCATGAAAGAACTATACATCCTAAAACACCTCATGGTTCTAGGTGTCAAAAAGAGCTCCCTTCTTAAAATACTAGGAGGCATACCTCCGAATCCTCATACCCGTCACAACACACGCGGTAATCACATAGGAGCATGGCTTCTGCAGCAGCATCGACTTGTAGTAGGTGCGAACACACCTATTATCGAAGATGGTGCACTCATGGATAACTCTCTCATGCTTGCTAAAAGGATAATGATATCATCTAGAGAAGGGTGAATAGACATTTTTATAAAAATTCATCCTCTTTTGTTATTGGCCTAAACTTGCTGTAGAAAATAAACTAACGTATTTTTCACAAGTGAAAATCCTAAATATGCTAGGTTTAACTAGTGTACAATCATCCTAAATAGGTGTGAAAGTTACAATCCTTGGGTGATAAAGATTATTCAAATCTAGCAAAAGATATGCAAAAAAACTCTAATTGAAAATACTGTCCACCAGAAGTTCTAGGTTCAATTTGGAAGTTTCGGAATTACTGTTCACCGAAAGCTCCGAGTTTAATCTGGAATTTTCGAGTTCAGACAGAGAAAAAGCTCAAAACTAAAATTAAAGTACATCTAATAAGTTCTAGCTCAAACCAAATTAAGTTGTGTGTTCTAAATGATGATTTTAAGTAGATCCATAGTGTGGGGAACTGTCCAAATAATATTTTAATTAATCACCAGGAGGATCATTATTCATAATCACAATCTCGATGATTAACCAGAATATCATCCCGGTAATCCCAACATGTGTTTTGTGCCCAAGGATCGGAACACATGCCTTCCAACATGTACATCACAACATAGTTTAATAAAGAGCGAGTAATAAATATTTATATTACAAATATTAAGTATGCAACTGGTTTCAACAATTTACAACAAAAGCGAGTTAGGAGGAGACAAAACCCCTCAACTCCTAACCACAAAGAACTATGCAGCAGAAAGTTAAACTTATAAACAACAAAAGAGAACGGCACCGCATGCCCTTAGGCACTGTCGGTGTATCAGGAACCGGGGGTCCCCAAATCCCGAGGCCGAGCCAGCCATCCGCCACATGGCACCATCCCGCGAGGTCTCTACTGAAGGATAAGAAAAGCTCAAGTCCCGGGAGAAGGTGCTCGGGGCCACAGTCAGTGGTCCCCGGGCACCCCAGTTGCCCGATGATCCACGGAGTTTAAGTACCGGGAAGAAAATGCTCGGGGAGGTGTGCGCCCCCCCCCCCCCAGCACCCTAGTCCCCCGATGATCAGAAGAGTTGAGTTCCGGGAGAGAGTGCTCGGGGCTGCGAGCGGCGGCCCCCGAGCACTCGGTTCCTCGAGGATCCGTACAAAGAGTGCTCAGGAGATAGTGCTCGGGGCTGCACGTGGCGGCCCCCGAGCACTCGGTTCCCCGAGGGTTCGCGCAAGAGTGCTCGGGAGGAAAGCGCTCGGGGAGGTGAACAGTACCCCAGAGCACTCGGTGCCCCGACGACCCAGAAAGGCCCCCGAGGGGCCCACCGATGAGGTGTCTACCGGTCAGAGGTCCGAGGCCGCATTTAATGAGCGTGCGTGGCCTGACACCTCCAACTGCTCCCGCCGCAGCGTCAGTTCCCGCCATGTTTTGGCAGATAGGCGTGGGGTTATTAATTGCACGGGTCCCGTCCCGCGTCATCCGGCTTGTCATGGGATAACATCGCGAGGATCAAGGCGTTCCGTCTGCCGCCCTGCTGTGGCAGAAGAACAAGACAGGGTGGGCACGCCGGGTTGCTCTGCGGCTGCCCGGTGGGCTCTCTCCACGGCGCCTGTTGCCAGGGCGTTTATGGTGACAGGTGACCGGGCGTGCGACGCATTTTCCACCCCCGGTCACTTCACCCAGAAAAAATGATGCCTTTCCCAGTCATGGTGTCTTGGAACTTGTGCCCCCTCCTTCCCGTTCGGGGCATGTCGCGGCCGGTGAGTACTTAAAAGAGCCGGCGGCACAGAAGAAGGGGGATCCTGAGGATACGCAAAACAACACAACGCACAAGGCACAACGTCAACAAAGAAGAACGAGAGACACTGTGAGCTAGGTTGAGCACAGTTCCAGCCGAAAAACAAGGAGCCTCAAGCTCTTAGTTAGGCCAACGTTCTTGTAACTAGCAACATCCTTGAGGGACTTCCTCAGGACAGTTATTGCATCCATACAGGAGTAGGGTATTACGCCCCCGTGCGGCCCGAACCTGTCTAAATTCTGGTGCATTTACTTCTTCTTCCACCAGGTCGACTCCCCCACCACCGGCCGTTGCATTCATTTCCATTTATTTCTCCGACGAACTTATTCAGGATCATCCCCCCGGCCGAATCTCTAAAAATGAGTCTCTCGGGATCCCTGCGATAGGAGTTAATCCTCCGACAGGCACTGTCTCAAAAACGCCACTTTCAGAGTAGGATGCACTACTCTTGCTCGCCACCCTGATCGGCAGGCACGAAGTAGCCAAAAATAGCCTACTCACCAGCAACAGGAGTACCTGAAAGCGCAAATATGAGTACGAAGTTACTCGCAAGACTTAAACCATATAGAGCACATATATATAGCTCGACTCCAAGGATTATGCATTGATCATTAGCAAGGATGAACCACAGGTTAAGTAAACACATATGCACTAAGCATCCTAGACATATGTGTGAGCGACTAAAATTTAACCAAAACATGTGAAAACTACCATGCAACTAACAACTAAATAAGTGTAACTGTAAACAACATGTATATCAATAAGTACCAAGTACCCACATCACCATCTCCCACATACCGAACCACAAACCATAAACTCTATGACCGATACAGATGGATAGAAGCATGCTAATGACTGAGAGCGCGACAGTTCAAACTGTTTATACATCCAGTAAGGGATACTCCTGGACCCACACGACACGAGGACCATTCGGTTTGTGCCACCGGCCAAAGTGCACACAAGGGGGGTACTCGTGATAACCTTTCCCAACCAGCCCCAACCGTTTGGATCATGCATCGCTCGACGCGGCGGTACTAGAACTACTTCCAGAGCAAACTAGTACCGCTACAAGCCTGTCCGCTCGCATCGTCGATGTCCAAGCCCAAAAAGCCACATCTGCGAAGCTATTCGGCTCGCCTTACCATTAGATCGGCATGTGGTGAGTAAGGTAAGTGCTAAAGCCAATAACTCCGATGATCGGTGCTTAACCGGCGTAAAACGGTCTACGGTGTCCGATTTCCTTTATCGACCTACCCAGAGGAACTCCACATGTGGGCCCCATGTGTTAGAGAAAAGAGGTATTTTCAATGCGATTTCTATTCTTTTCTCTCTCGGATTAGTTTCTCTCATCCAATTGACTTTTAACGAAGTGCATTAGAATTCTGAATTACAATTACACAAAATTAAACATAATACTTAAAAAACATGATTATACTTAATTGCGTGATTAAGAATTTGGGACGTGACAAACCTCCCCCCCCCCTAAGAAGAATCTCGTCCCGAGATTCAGTACGAGTCGGGGGAAGAGATCGATGAGCATGCTGTGAGTAGACATCATGCTGTGAGAGATGGAATCCAATGCACACCTTTTTTTTATTCCACATGGCGATGAACACATACATGCGAAATGTTCCAACTGTGTAAAATTTACAACGACTTTACAAGCCTGCAAAGAGCTCGGGATACTCGGAGCGGATCTTATCCTCACGCTCCCAAGTTGCTTCATCTTCCGAGTGGTTGCTCCATTGGACTTTGATGAATTTGATGGAACTTCGCTGCGTTTTGCGTTCCGCTACATCCAATATCCGGATAGGTCGCTCACAATATGTAAGATATGGCTGCAACTCCTGCGGTGTAACATCAATGACCTCGGTTGGAACTCGGCGGCATTTCTTTAGTTGCGACACGTGGAAGATGTTATGCATGGTGGAGAGAGACGGAGGCAAGTCCAGTTGATATGCCACCTCTCCACGTCGAGCAACAATCTGGAATGGTCCCACGTATCGAGGCGCTAACTTGCCTCGGACTTGGAATCGGCGAACACCCTCGAGCGGCGAAACCTTCAGGTACACATGATCTCCAATTGCAAACTCGAGGTCTCGGCGGCGACGATCCGCATAACTCTTTTGTCGGGATTGAGCCGTGAGAAGACTCTTGCGGATATTTAGAACATGGTCGTTTGCCTCCTTGACCAAATCCGGACCTAGGAAAGCCCGTTTGTCGGATTTGGACCAATTCAGCGGCGTTCGGCACCTTCGGCCATATAGAGTTTCAAATGGCGACATCTCAATACTCGCTTGGAAGTAAAACATATGTCCCACATCTTCCCATAAGTGAGAACACAAGCTCTAAGCATATGTCCCACCTCTTCCCATAAGTGAGAACACAAGCTCTAAGCATATCTTCCAAAATCTGATTTACCGTCTTGGTTTGGCCGTCGGTCTGAGGATGGTATACCGTGCTATTAAAGAGCTCAATTTGCATAGCCTCTTGAAAACTCCTCCAGAAGTGAGAAGTGAATTGTGTGCCTCGATCAGAAATGATCTTCTTTGGAACCCCATGTAGGCACACAATCCGGGTGAGATACAACTCTGCATACTGCTTTGCATTGTATTGGGTCTTCACGGGAAGAAAATGTGCTGACTTCGTGAGTCAGTCCACGATGAACGATATGGAGTCGTACCCATTCAAGGTCTTCAACAAGCCAGTAATGAAATCCATTCCAATTTTCTCCCACTTCCAGGAAGGAATGGGCAAGGGTTGAAGTGTACCGGCTGGCTTGAGGTGCTTGGCCTTCACTCTTCGGCAGACATCACACTCAGCTACATATCGAGCGATCTCTCACTTTATGCGAGTCCACCAAAACCATGACTTGAGGTCTTGATACATTTTTGTACTCCATGAATGAATGGATAGCAAAGAGTTATGAGCCTCATCAAGAATCTTCTTTCTTAGTGCTTCGACCCTTGGAACCACTAGTCGGTTCCCAAACCACAGAACGCCCTGATCATCTTCAAAAAAGCATATGGCCTTGCCGATCTTCCTCTTCTCTCAGATTCTTGCCATGCCCTTATTATCCTTTTGAGCTGCTTTGATATCATCCAGGAGAGTGGATTTGATCTCTAGATTGGCGAGAAAACCATCCGAAAACATTTCAAGTCCAAGCCGGAGAAAATCATCACAAAGTGTGGCATTCCCAGGCTCGACTATAAGACAATGACAATGGGCCATTCGGCTCAAAGCATCAGCGACCACATTCGTCTTACCGGGGTGATAATGAACTTCCAGCTCATAGTCTTTGATCAACTCGAGCCACCTTCGCTGTCTCATATTCAAATCCACCTGAGAGAAGATATATTTGAGACTTTTATGATCCGTGTAGATACGGCACAAGTTACCCATTAGGTAATGGCGCCAGATCTTCAGAGCGTGCACCACTGCAGCAAGCTCTAAGTCATGTGTTGGGTAGTTCTCCTCGTGGTGCTTCAATTGTCATGAGGCATAAGCGACAACCCTTTCTTCTTGCATAAGGACACATCCGAGGCCCATACAAGAAGCGTTACAATAGACAATGAAACCCTTGCTCATATCTGGCTGAGCGAGAACTAGAGCGGTCGTGAGCAACTTCTTCAAAGTCTGGAAAGCGGACTCACACTCACTTGACCACTCGAACTTGTTGCCTTGCTTCAGTAACTCGGTCATTGGCTTGGCAACCTTGGAGAAATTCTTGATGAATCGACGGTAATAGCCCGTAAGTCCGAGAAAACTCCGAATGTTCGTGACATTCTTGGGTTGTACCCATTTAATCACATCTTACACCTTGCTTGGGTCAACTGTAACACCATTTTCTGACAGAATATGACCCAGAAAAGCTACCTCCCTGAGCCAGAACTCACACTTGTTGAACTTAGCATAAAGCTGATGATCTCTGAGTCGGCCAAGAACAATACGGAGGTGCTCTACATGCTCTGTATCAGTCTTGGAGTATATGAGAATGTCGTTGATGAAAATCATAACAAACTTATCCAATTCCTCTATGAACACCATGTTCATCAAATACATGAAGAATGCCGGCGCATTCGTCAATCCGAAGGACATGACGGTGAATTCATATAGCCCGTAGCGGGTCGAGAAAGCCGTCTTTGGAATATCCTCCGGTCGAACCTTGATTTGATGATAGCCCAATCTCAAGTTAATCTTTGAGAAGACTTGGGCTCCGGTCAGTTGATCAAATAGAATATCAATCTTAGGGAGAGGATATTTGTTCTTGATAGTGACCTCATTCAACGGACGGTAATCAACACATATCTTCAGAGTGTCATCCTTCTTCTTCACAAAGAGTGCCGAGCATCCCCAAGGTGAGGAACTTGGGCGAATGAATCCCTTCTCTAGTAACTCCTTCAACTGCTTCTTCAGTTTCGCCAATTCGTTTGGCGGCATCCTATAAGACATTTTTGATATTGGGGCCGCTCCGGGGATGAGTCTATGTGATGGGGAGGGGATAGATCAGATGGATACATGTGCAGAGGAGTTGGATCGGGTGACTGGCATGGGCATGCAGGCATGTGAGCAAACCCGCCCAGAATGAAGTCTTTGCCTTTATTTTAACCCAACACGCACACAATCACACCATCATATGTACGTACTTATATAACGTCTATTAAATATCGGAGATCTGGAGCTTGAACATATAAGGTGTCTCTGTTGCGTTACCAACTTGCACTAAAAGCTACATTAAAAGTTCATAGCAGTCCTATTGACTGCTGGTCCTGGTTGGTATAAGCATAGACAAACTTATCTGCATAGGAGCTGTCGCCAAGCACATGTGACATACCGAAAACTCTAAGAGGTTTACTTGTATTCCACGGTTTTAAGGTCTGCACATTTTTTTTGATAAAGTGTCTGTATTAATATGTAAGAAGACGTACATAGACACATAGAAGTATAGACTCACTACTTGAAAGAGAGAAGACTACTTGTCCACCAACCTTGAACAAATGGCCCTAACAAAAACAGAAAATACAACCAGACCTATGAGGACCTTAGTGCATGCCAAACCGTCTGGCACCGTGAGACTCCGTCGTCGTAAATGCTAGGCAGCAACCCAAGACCAGGAGAAGCACCATCACGCTAAGGCTTTCTAGTGAGCCAATAGTATCCTGCCGTAGATGACGAGAACCTAAAGCATGTGGATGTCCATCGGTCAGGGACACACCCCGTGCAGACCTCTTGGCCATGGCCCTGAAACCGCCGTTCGAAGACAGTGGAAAAGGAGATCAGGACCACTCATCGTGCCACCACATATCCCACACTCATCCATCCTCCTTCCACAAACACCTTTGTCTCCGGTGGAAATCATCGCACCTCCAACCGTTGCATTGCAGCAAGATAGAAAAGAATACTGGAACTGGAGCCCAGAATCCATACCCCGACTAGGAAGAGGTTCCACGCCTTGGAACGCCGCAAGGGATGCGTGCAGACGAGCACAATGACATTGCCGACAAGCTCCAGCATGCGCAAGATTGTTTGAAAGAACATTGGACACCTCCATCCTAGATTTAGTAAGGCAACACACTTGGCTCCATCATCTTTAGCCACACCAAAAATCGCGACCCAGAGACCCACATCCATAGCTGCTGGCAAGAGACCTGATAGCCCGAAGCACAAACCCACACAAGGGGAAACTACTCTAACACATACACAGACGCATGCATATGTAGCTCTCCCCGGGCACATCACCGGAGAAGGCATCATCACCGGAGAGAGAGCGCAGAAGTAAAAGCCCACCGGGAACTACCTAACCTTCCAAATCTATGCCTAAAGCAGCTGCTACAGACCCCACAAGCCACGTCCGATGTCGATCTGTTGAAACCCCAACTCCTCCGACATTGGAGAGGCACCTAGAGACAAGGGATCCGCGAGATAGATGTCGGGCAACTAAAATCACCTTTGGAGTCGCTTGTCTATTGAACGAGAGAACTCTCTGGAGTCGTTCGTAGCTCATTTTAAGGTAAATAAGCTTGCCTACTATATGAACAAGAGTAACCACCAAGCAAACGCGAGGGATAAATTAGTAAATTATGATGGCAACTCCATTAAGTTTACCGATCGAGGCGAATTGGTCCGCATAAAAAATCATGGGTGCGATTAGTTGAATAGGTTTTGTCTGTATGTACCATATATACTGATTGAGAGAAAGCAGACTGAGAGGAGTTATGTTTATGTAGTTGTATCTGTCTAAAAAAACTAAGCTGAGTTCCTATTTGTACGATCGAATATGAAGTCACATAAACAGTTGCAAGAGTTCATACTGTGATTGATTGCTCGTATAAAGATGATTTTATAACACTGATAAATGAAACCATTTATATAAACGGATACATAAACAAAACAAACTAAAACATTATATATGAATAATCAAATATATTTTTATAAGATTACACCTATTAGTGAAACCAAGTTCTATGCGGACAAACAATGAGACACTTCATGCGCTAGCTGCGACGTCACGTCACCATCAAGCTCGGCCCGCCCCCTAGTGCAACAATCACCCATGCGGCGGGCGTGGGCCCCGTGATCCGATCCGAAAGGAAGCTTCCGCGAAGCAGCGACGGCTCTGCCTCCTCAAAAGCCGCCATCTCTCTCCCACCCCACCACCCAACCCGCCAACGCAACACAGCAATCCCACCATGTCCTCGCCAGATCCGATGGAGCCGTCCCAGCCGGCTATGGAATCCGCGCTCCCGGCCGCCGTCGTAGCCACCATCCTCTCCCGCCTCGACGTCCGCTCCCTCCTCCTTGCCGCCGCCACCTGCCGCGGCCTCCGCACATGCGCCTCCCACGCGCTCGCCTTCCTCCCCTCCTTCCACCTCCTCGTCCGTTCCCTCCCGAGCGCCCTTGCTTTCGCTTCCCGCCGTCACAGCCGCGGCCTAGCGTAACTAACACGCGTCCCGTTTCGTTTGTCTTGGTGATTCTAGGAGGTGGCCCTGACGCACGACCTGCTGCGCCCGCTGCTGCCGCCGAACCCGAGCTTGCGGAGCCTACGCCTGGACTGCGCGCGCCTCGAGGACGCAGCCATCGGCTGCCTCGCGCGCCCCGGCCTGCACGAGCTCCTCCTCCTTAACTGCGAGAACATAAGCGGCCGCCTGCTCTGCGAGCTTGGCACCACCTGCAGAGATCTCAGGTACCGTAGCTCTGTTGGGATTGTCATGGCGATGTTGCTTGCGGTTGAACACTTGCACGCGTAATCGAAGCCAAATGGTGTGGCAAACTACGGCATATATAAATCCGTGCCATGCGAGGCTTGCTTATGTGAAATGTAACGCACTAGCTTTACTGTTTGCTTGTATTGCATCCGTTCTGTTCAGTACTTCAGTTGTACCGTATGATATTATGATACTGAATGCACATTTTCTTACGAATGTAGGGCGCTTTCTCTCAACTCTCTTGGTGAGCGTAGGGGTCTGGTGGTAAATTTCTCTGATCTACAGGAACTACTCAATGGATGTTCTCGGTTGGAGGTAAGCCAGAACTGGTTCAATTTCAGTCACTGGTGTGGCAAGTTTGGTGCGATCATTCTTTGATTTCTTTACATGAATTGAGGAAACAATCAGGTCAATTGCTAGTGTTTAGTTGTCAAATTTTGACTTAGATCGGTGTATATACAAAGTCTCTGGGTTACATACCATATGTTAGCTTTTGCTGGAGCCCTTGCCCATCCTCGTAATGTTTACGTGAATTACTGATGAGCAACTGTGATGCAGATTGTTCTTCAAAAGTTTGAATACCTTAACTGATCTAGAGTCAGTCTGACATTTTTTTGTTGCCTTTTCAGTCTCTCAGATTGGCAGTTGATTTCTCAACTTTTGATGACCCCAATTTCGGTCATGTGTGGGCATCTACTTCCGAAAGGCTATCATCTCTTGAGATAGGTTATATTCCAATGACAATGTTACTTAAGCTTCTGACAGCAGTTTTGGAATCACTGCAGTGCATGGATTATGTCAAAGCACCAATTTTCTTCCCTAGCCTCCAAAAGTTATGCCTCACCGTGGATTTCATAACCGATCATTTGATTGGCTCCATATCAGCTGCTCTTCCATCATTGACACATCTGGACCTGCAGGATGCACCAATTGTAGAGCCTACATCGTCATCAGATCTCACCAATGCTGGTCTTCAGCAAATCAATCCACATGGCAAGCTGAAGCATATTTCTCTGATGCGAAGTCAGGAGTTCTTAGTAACATCCTTTCGGCGAGTAAATGATCTGGGAATCCTGCTAATGGCTGACAAGTGCTCAAATCTTGAGAGTGTATGTCTTGGTGGTTTCTCCCGTGTTACAGACACCGGCTTCAGGGCTATCATTCACTCTTGTCCTGGTCTTCATAAGCTTAGGGTGTCTCATGGAAGCCACCTAACTGATCTTGTTTTCCATGACATTATAGCCACTTCTCTTTGCCTAACACATGTGAGTCTGAGGTGGTGTAAACTGCTAACCGATGTTGGGATCGAGAGATTATCATTCAACAAGGACCTTAATGTACTGGATCTTAGGGACTGCCGCAGTTTGGGTGATGAAGCTGTAAGAGCGCTGAGCTGCCTTCCCAAGTTGCAGATATTGTCATTGGATGGTACCGATATTAGTGATCAAGCATTGAAGTATCTGGGCCTTGGACCATGCCCTCTAACTTCATTGTCTCTGAGGGGATGCCGGAAGCTAACAAATGATTGTATCCCCTTGTTATTTGCTGGTTCTGTTAAACAGAGCTTACAAGTGTTGGATCTCTCAAGAATTCCAAGTGTTACAGATGATGGTATCATGTTGTTAGCAAGGAGCCGAACTCCTCTTATTGAGCTCCGAATGCGAGAAAATCCAAAAATTGGGGATGCCGCTGTGATGTCCCTTGTATCCATGCAAGTTGACGGTGGAACTTATAGCAGCAGCTTGCAGCTACTGGATCTTTACGACTGTGGTGGGATTACACCGCTTGCAACCCGGTGGTTTAAGAAACCGTACTTCCCGAGATTGCGGTGGCTGGGAATATCAGGTAGCTTGAATAGGGTTATGATGGATGCCCTGGCTCGAAGCCGCCCTTTCTTACACATGGCGTGTCGTGGTGAAGAATTAGGCGCTATGCTCTGGGACACGTCCTCTGACTGGTATCGGCACAATGATGACGATCTTGACGAGCTTGAGCAGTGGCTTTTGGACGGCGAACCATTATCAGATGATGACGCCATCATGGAAGAATAAGGAAACAGTTGGGTAAACTGTTGTCATGTGGCTATGGTTGCTTACCCAAAAATGGTAACCGAGCTCTAATCTGCTTTCTGTTCATCTGTTGTTGTACCAGCATTTGAGAACCTTTCTTCCGGTGTCCGTTCCGTGTGCGTACGGCAACCGGACTGTGTATGTTCGATTCGGACTCTGCTATTCTGGACGTTGTATATTTGCCGTGTCACTTCTTGACGTGGTTTCTGCATACTGCACATCCATATTTCAGCTGCCAGGACTCTGCGGTGCAGATTTTGTCCTGGTCCAATTATATCGTGACCTTGCATCGTATGAGGCTATGAGAGACGTGTTGGTCGTTCTAGACATGAAGCTACTTCTTCTATCGGTTATCTTTCAAGTTGATATTCTTATGGTGTATATGTGCTGCCCTAATGGTCATGCGTGGTTTTTTTTCTTTCTTCGAGATGAATCCATCATACTTGTTACCTCCATTCTTTGTGGCTGCCAAGGAGAACGCCTTTCGATGTGATGCCACACTGCTGCTAAAGATTGAAGGCAAACCATCTAGTGCTAATATAGCCAGTAAATACGTAGTACAGCTTGCAAGGTGGGAGCGAGTTAGTCAAACATCTTGGAATATCAAATTGGTCATTAATCTTGTTTTGCAGGTGCAAAATCAGCTCAAACTCCATGTCACTAGGGCTGATCGGCCTAGTAAGATGCCACGTGGCACACCTATGCATCTACTTCTCACAAGAGCCTACCCGTTTGCATCATTGCATTGCTAGCTTATGTCAGTGATTGTAATGTTTCTCTCTCTCAGCTTAAGCCAGGATGGTTGATGAGGTTACTCTGTTCCTCTTTTCTTTTCATCTACGTTCCCTGTCGGTCATTGGCGTTATCTTGATTTTAGCTTATCTCTATGGTCTTTCTGACAAATGCTTCTAAACAACAAATAAAAAGATGGAGTAAACATTGAGTAAGAGCAAGTTCAATAAATTTGTCTACAAGCCAAGCCATATCATTTGGAGATCAACCTAGAGACAAGTACTACAATAGATTGGCTATAAGCTTATCTCTTGGCAAGCGGGAAAAATCCAAAATTAGACAACATATTTGATCGTATTTATCGAAATAGATAATATATTGTTATATTTATAAATTTAGCATCCGTATTTGGTACCTCATTTACCGAAAATTATGAACATTGTCATATTCGACACCTCAGGTGCCAAATACAGCTAGCCCTCTGTTGATTAAATTTCGTTTTCACTCTCCTTCAAAACGGTGGTCTTCTATTACTCTAAATTTTTTTTAAAAAATTGTACGTGTTCCATAATCCATATGCAACCCATTTTAATTAGATTCACTGAAAAATACTTCGTATATTTTAAACTAAAATATTCCAAAAGGACTACTTTATAACTTCTAACAATTGTTAATGCCTCAAATAAATTCTCAAAAATTTGGAAAAAATCACTAATATTCTTCTTATGTGATGGATTAATTTCTAAAATTATTTCCAGTCCTAAGTTATATGATAAAAAATGAGTTCCTTTGTAATGCTCTATTTATATGCATTTTTATCATTCCATGTGATATTCTTCTTATAATTCAAATTGAATTCAAACAAAATTCAACTATCTCATTATTTTTATCCTGTTGATATGCTAACCTTTTAAATACATTTCTGAAGAATGGTGGGTGAGCTGGTATGTCTCTTGAACGGTGCAAGCAGTTGTTGCTTGAAGAGGAGAAAGGTAACAAGTATGAGGAGGAGGTGTGCAAAGAGGTTATGAACTTGGAGCGTGTCCATGGACATTGCTGAAGAGGTGATGCTCATGGTCATGGTCACTACTCACCTAATGTTTGCCTAAGTGGCTAAGCAATACAGTCGCGGTATTTCTATAGACTATGTAAGGAGGAAGAGCTGTTTGTTTTGACTACTTTCAGTGTCATTTTAGACGTATGTGTATGTAATCAAACATTTAAAACTTACTATATATTGTTATATTCATAAATATTCAGATAGAAACATAATAACTTATGCATAGATTCGCCATTAAATTTACTTTCTTAACTGATATGATTATATTTTTATAAATATAGTATACTAAAAATAGTAGTTAAATTGTATTTGGAAAACCATGTTTCTGTTTAGAGTATAATATAATCATACTTTAAGCAACTACTGCTTACACCGTTCAAGAGACGTGCCAGCTCGCCCACCGTTCTTCAGAAATGTAGTTAAAAGGTTAGCATGTCAACACGATAAAAATAATTATATATTTGAATTTTGTTTAAATTCAAATTGAATTAAAAGAAGAATATCACATGAAATGATAAAAATGCATATAAATGGAGCATTGCAAAAGAACTCAATTTTTCATCATATAACCTAGGGATGAAAATAATTTATTTGAGGCACTAACAATTGTTAGAAGTTATAAAAGTAGCTTTTTTTTAGAGAATTTTAGTTTAAAATATACAATAGATTTTTGGGTGGATCCAATTAAAATGGATTGCATATGGATTATGGAATACGTACAAAAAGTTTTAAATTTTTTGGAGTAACAGAAGAACACCGTTTTAAAATTGTTAGAAGTTTTAAAATTTAATCAATATGGCTAGTGTTCATGGCAACAGAAGTTGACGAAGGGCGTGCTGTATTCGGCACTCAGGTGTAACTGTTCATCATTTTCGATAAATAAGATACCGAATATAGTGCTAAATTTATAAATTCAGTAACATATTATCTGCTTCGATAAATTGGATCTAGTATGGTTATCTACTTTTCGTTTTTTGCCCTTAGCAAGCAGTAGAGCTTTTAATTCTTGCACGTACAGATAAGGTCCTGTGATCAGCACTATGTTCATCTAGGTGGCTAGTTGTGTTGCTTCTAAACAAAAGAAGTGAATGATAGACAGGATCTACTCTGACATCTCGGTGGCACTAAGGTGAAAAAAAAATTGGAGGCCTCTATAAATAAGATAATATTTATATTTTAAATGAAAATCAAATATGTGATACATTTAAAAGTTTACCATAAAGATAACGTTATTTGATGACAATAGTAATACATTAAGAAGTAAATATTATAGCATTTGACTACTAATGATAACACTTTTTATAGAATATCGCAACAACTAAAGCATAAAAGGAGCTTGTCATCAACTAATTTGTTACCTACAAAACAAAGAAACTATTTATGAGTTTGAGTGCAAGATGATCATTTAAAACAAATTGTATCAATCTTTTTTAGATGCAAAGACATTAATAACGGTATCAATATCAATCTCATTCAGCAGATTCTTCTAAATGCATAATGTAGACAAGCAATTTAACTTTTCTTGTGACATTGTTGACCTCAAATAATTTCAGTTTTAAAAAGTTTCTTTCAACTGTTGCTACACCTAGCATAATAAATAGAATTCGATATGCAATAGAAGTACTAGGATAACAATCTAATTCTCCTCTATTAATTGTAGTGAAGTAATTAAAGCAAGGTAGGTTGGGAATCCATGAAATCAAAAGCATCTCCTCTGTTAATTGTGGTACATAAGATGGAGAATGCGAGGTGATTGTTGCGGCATTTGATTTTGGGAAAGAGAAAAGAGAAATTCAGAGGGGATTAGACACACCCGCATGGGCTACTCTTCGTCTCGTTCGTTGGTTACAACGACGTGACAGGCGAAGAGCACAAGCAAGAGCATCGACTACTTCTGTTGGAGACTTAGTTTAAGCTATAATCTCTCTTTGTGGAGTTGCCTTTTAACCTATACATATACAATATTACGTACTACATGCATATCTGGGTTGAGCCCCTAACTTTTGGAGGCACTATTGCCCTTGCCCAGGGCCAGCCATACTAATAGATCAATTTTCTATTGGCATGCATACTGCATAGCATCTATTAGACCATCTCCAACCATATTCACTTCATTTCATTCCCTTCCCCGTTTCCATTCACTTTATTTTCTTTTATCTCCAACAGCTTCCCTTCAAGGGGAATCGCGAAGAGAAAGAAGAGAGAATACCGTCCTGGAGTGAATGACCTTAGGAATCCCTTCGTGACGGGAACCGTGAAGGGAAACTGTTGAAGCGCTGAAGGGAACAAAAATCCCGTCGTAAAAGGAATTTGGACCCCGAAGAGAAAGGTGGATTGGCAAAAATGAATGGAAACAATCATGGAAACCATTAGGCGGGCAAAAATTCATTCTCCTGCTTCTTGTTTAATGATTGACAAACTCAAAAATTAAATAAAAAACATACAAGCTCTAAAAGATATATAGGAGCCATATAGAAGTCCATCCACCTTTCCCTCTTTCTTCCTCCCACTTTTCTTCTTCCCCTTCATCATCCATAGAAGCAAGCCTCTCTGGATCCACTCCTAAGCTCACATCAAATTGTCAGAACAACACTATAGGCCCGTTTGGAACAAAGGAATGCAAAACGGAGGAATAAGGGTTTAGGTGTTTAGAACATGAAAGGAATGTGATAGCAAAACAGAGGAAAAAAAATATAGAAATTCTGTAGGTTAGGTACAACACATGAAAAGAAATAGTACAGGAAAGTTAGTCTTGAGTTGTAATCTCATCTCATCAGACTAATTGAGTCCTCTTAAATAATATTAGGCTATGAGCTCGCCTCTCTAATCCTCTCTCTGTCGCTGCTCGCCACGGGCTTCTGCGAAACCATGAGCTTGGAGTGGACTTTTAGAATCCTGTGTTTTGTGGAGGAAACAAAACCTTTCCTCAGAAATTGGCAGATACATTGCTCCACTCCAAATATATGAACAGTATTCTATTCCTTAGGGATGTCTTCAAAATTCCTCCACGAAACCTCACTTCCAAACGAAACCTATATACTATTTTTATTCTTTTTTAATGTTATTTTAGCCTTTGGCATATAGAATAAGATTACAATAATTTTTTTATACATGACATATTTACCCCTTTCAATTTCTCCCACATTTAATAATAACATGTAAGTCAACAATCCACTACACTCATTAAAATGAAATTTCACTGTCCAATATCTTTAATATAGAAACTTAAATAAAAACACTATTTAAAAATCTAAAACGACATTTATTTAAAAATTAAATTAAATTTCTAAAGTAACATCTATTTAAAAATAAAGATAATTAATATTTCATACTTACTTTTTCGTTAAACATGCAGGCTGCACTGACTGAACGAGAATACGAGATCGAGTGACCGACTACGCCCGGCGGCGGCATCTGACTGTTCTCCGAGTCCCCAACCGACAGTGAGTGTGCTAGTTACCCTATCCTATCCCATCCACCCGCCCCTCAGCTTAGGTCTCCGACGGCGGCGAGGCGATGGCGGCTCCTGTGACGGTGTACGGTCCGGTGATCTCACCGGCGGTGGCGCGTGTGGCGGCCTGCCTACTGGAGAAGGACGTGCCGTTCCAGCTGGAGCCGGTGGACATGTCCAAGGGCGAGCACAAGTCGCCGTCCTTCCTCAAGCTCCAGCCCTTCGGCCAGGTCCCCGCCTTCAAAGACCACCTCACCACCGTCTTTGGTATCTCCATCTCCCATTTCTTCTTCTACTTCTGATACCACTTTTCTTGGGGTTTATGTACTGTACTGATTCATGCCATTAGTAACATGTCCCCATTTCTTCAAGTTTTTCACTACTGCAAGTTCCTTTCATCAATAAAGATGTAAAATTTACAGATTTGCATGCATTGCATCCGTTCCTTGCTGAATCAGAAGTGCACATGTTGTGAAATCAGGATAAATTTTGGCCTTCACCTGGTATACCTAACTGGCAATAGAAAAGAAAGAGATCTAGATGGTCCTCTTCTTTACACGTTTTATCGTTCATCTTTGGCAGAGTCAAGGGCTATTTGCCGTTACATATGCGATCAGTATGCAGGCCACGGTAACCAGACCCTCCTTGGCAAGAAAGAAGATGGCGTGGTTGGCCGTGCTGCCATTGAACAATGGATAGAGTCTGAAGGCCAGAGTTTTAACCCACCGAGCTTGGCAATTATATTTCAGCTTGCATTTGCACCAATGATGGGCAGGACTACTGACATGGCAGTGGTTGAGCAGAATGAAGCGAAGCTCGCTAAGGTGCTTGACGTGTATGAGCAACGACTGGGAGAGAGCCAGTACTTTGCTGGTGATGAGTTCTCCCTGGCCGACCTTGTGCACTTGCCCAATGCACATTTTCTTGTGAACAGAACCAACAAGGCAGGGTTGATCACTGAGAGAAAGAATCTGGCTAGGTGGTGGAATGATGTCTCGGCACGTCCTGCATGGAAGGAGGTTGTTGAGTTACAGAACAAACCAATGCCCTCTTGAGTCTCCCTATTTTTTTCCTGAGCGGCTTGTAATGGCAACTATTTGCATTTGTCTTGTTTTGTCATCAAATCAGCCATGTTTGTACCATTTAATACTGTTCAGCTACCCATCTTTGTGGTATTGTTGATTCTATGTATGGTTGAATCTGTTCCTCTGGTCCTCGAGTGTATCCATGTGGTTTAGCCATTCAGATAATAAAGTCTGATTCCGTTGCAAATTCAGTAATTCAGGAGCTTGATTCAGAAGACTGATGAATCTGTCCTCCCTCATTTCCCTAACATGCTACTAGTGAATCAACATGTTCTATATATACGCAGTAGCAAAAATATGGTGCTCTAGTCTGTTACTTCGAGTGGGTTATTCTAGTTACCGGTTTACATATAGATTCAGACTTTCAGCTGATGTTAGAGTTAAGTGCCACATATGCAAGGTGATGCAAGAGTGGAACTCTTTTGGCTTGTTTTCTAATCCAAGGATTCTATAACTGACAGTGTTTGAGATAAGAGGTAATATAAAGATAACAACGATTTTGATTCCTGGCTTTCAGCATGGTTCTCCCGGATATGCTCAAGGAAACTGGACAAGTGACAAAACCGTAAAATTATGATGATGACAGCAACTGTAGGAGTTATTGAAGGAATATATAGCTATGGACTCACGGCATATTGAAGGTATGGTAGACATTGACTCAGGAGTAATGCATAAGAAATTTTCAAAGAATTTACCGATACTTTAAGTTGCTATCGCTGCGGGATGAAGCAGAAGACAGATAGTGATTATTCACGTGGCATGGAATGAAATACAAATTCTCTTTTTTGTTGGTTCAATTGATTTTCCCACTTCATTTACTACCCCACTCCCACATATACAATTATGAGTAATATCATTTTCAAGAAAAATCAGCGAAGGAAGACATTCTATGTTTTTACATGCATTAGTCCTGACAAATCAATTGTGTTCGTGTAACTACTGAAATACCTGGTTTAAAGCCGAAGCACATGTAATCATGTTCTTTGTTCTATCTTAAAGCCTAAGCACATGCAGACATGTCCTTTGTTCTTTTCTTTCATCCATTTAACACTTGGGTTCTATCTGACTCCATACCAGGGACACTGCTTTTGTCCAAAACCTTATTCTTATACCCTGACAGAAGTAACAAGATCCTCTTTACTCATGCTACTGGATTCCAATCTTCTTTCTTATCTGAAGTCAGTTCTCATAACCAATGGTCAAAAACCTTCTATGCATTGTGCAGTCTCCCAAGCTCCTGTTCTATTGTATGTTTCACTAAAGACTGGAGTGCAAATAAGTAAGACTGTTTTGCTTGTATTGTTTGCTGGTAGAGACAATATGATTGTTGCAAGCAAGAATCCAGAACTTCCCTTTCTCTTTACACTTTCCCTTTTCTATTTCTGTTGTGTAAGGTAGCAAGGCAAGTATTTCGTCTTTTTGTTTCTATAAATACCTGCCAGTGAGACTTGTTGGCATCATCCCTCATTGTCATTTCACAGCTTGAGCAAGAGATCAAGCAGATAAAAGGGAAGGATGGCAGCAGGCCTGCAAGTGTTTGGCCAGCCGGCATCTACTGATGTTGCCAGGGTTCTGACATGCCTCTTTGAGAAGAATTTGGAATTTGAGCTCGTCCGCATCGACACATTTAAGACACATCACAAGCTTCCTGAGTTCATTAGGCTGCGGGTATGGCACTTCCACCAATTTTTTTCTTGTTTAGTTTTGAATTCTCAAATAAGTTCAAAGTTGCACATATTCCATTTGTTCTTCACAGGATCCAAACGGGCAAGTTACCTTCAAGCATGGTGACAAAACTCTCGTTGGTAAAGGATAAACGAATACACATTGAATTATACATATACACATTGATGACATAACATTCTTGGTTTTATTTCCTATTGAGTATTGAAAGGTGGACCTTTTTGTGCAGAATCAAGGGATATATGCCGGTACCTCTGTAACCAGTTTCCAAATGATGGAAACAAGAACCTTTATGGAGCTGGGGCTCTAGAGCGGGCATCAATAGAACAATGGCTTCAAGCAGAAGCTCAAAACTTCGGCCCTCCCAGCTCTGCACTTGTCTTTCAACTGGCATTTGTTCCTCATCTCAGTCATCTGAGCATTCGTCAAGACGATGCTGTTATTTCTGAAAATGAGGATAAACTTAAGCAGGTCCTTGATGTTTATGATGAAATACTCTCAAAGAATGAATTCCTGGCTGGCGATGAGTTCACCCTGGCTGACCTTTCTCACCTTCCAAACTCACATTATATCGTGAATACTGAGAGAGGAAGGAAGCTCTTCACTAACAAGAAGAATGTGGCAAAGTGGTACGACAAAATCTCGAGGCGCAAGACATGGGAGCAGGTAGTCAAGATGCAGGCCGAGCATCCCGGTGCATTCGAGTAATGGTTTAATCTGGAGACCAACGAGTTTATCTTGAATGGCTTCATTGTTTGTGTCGGTTTCTCTTCTAAAGTACAATGTTCTTTAGTCATCTATTGTTGCTACAACCCCCCATCAGTATTGTCGTGTCAACCAAAATAATACGAAGCCTTATCGTGATGTATGCTCTATCTTTTGGTTCCATGTATTGTCTGATGAATAAAATTATGCATCTGTGTTACATTTTGGTGAATTATTACCTATTTTTTCCATGTGCCAGTTCGTCATCAGTGTAACCCTGAACTATTTTTATCTAGTTGTGTTGCATACTTAGTGCGTTACTGATGATTACGAGAAATGTAGTAGCAAGTGCACTGCAACTCCCATCATTTGGGAGTCATTTTGTTTTTGCAAATCAAATGCCTAGTTTAACGCCCTCAATATTAGGGGCCTTTGATTTGATAGGACACCGCAACCTCAAGATTTGAGGGCTTTTGATGATTCAAAGTACAAGAATAATTTTGAACTCAAATGTACCTGCAAGATATCAAAGTACAGAAAGGTGAGCGTCTGCTTGCTTAAAAGCTATCAGTCAACTTTGCTGATGTTTCTGGAACACTGAAGCGTCCAAACCATGGAAACTTGCTGCGTCGTTGCAGATCTTCAGCTCATTTTCTTGAATTAACCTTGCTGACAACCTAGCCAAGTTCTTGAAAAGGAGCCATACTTTTCTTTTTTTGTTTCTGAGATTTTTTGTGTTCACGGAGAAGCTTCAGTTAAGAGAACCTTTACAGTATACCATGATACTAGATGGTGGAGAGTATCATTGTTGTGATCCAACCGTTCATTTTAGTAGGTATTATTGTAATTATCTTGGTACCCTTAGGGGTAATTACGTCATTGACTGATCGGACTTCGGACCTTCGCCACCCATCATTGACCGGCCGACGGAGGGTGAAAACCCTAATAAATGAAATGAACAGAATAAGTGAAAGCTTATCCGAAGAATAAACTAACATTTTGATCTTCCCTAATTAAACATATACTCCCTCCGGTTTTAAATATATGACATTTTGACTAAAATCCGGTCAAACTTTTAAAACTTTGACCATCAATAGCTTCTAAAATATTTATTTTGGAAATCTCAAAATATAATATTATAAAATTATTTTTCAAGAAAAATCTACACGTGTAATTTTTATAGTTCCAAAGTAAATATTTTAAAAGCTATTGACGGTTAAAGTTTCAAAAGTTTGACTAGATTTTGGTCAAAGCGTCATATATTTAAAACCGGAGGGAGTAATTTACAAGTTTATTATATTTTTTTTCCAATCCTACCCTTATGATACCCATGATACTCTTTAATGATACCTATGATACTGGTGGGTGATAGAGTATCATTGGGCTAATCTAAACCACCGGATGAAGAAAATGGACGGCATGCACTCATTTAGATGTACCGTAAAAGTCTCCTCAGTTAACGAATCTGAATGTTTCAAAAATAAATGTCAACGAATCTGAAAAATTACTGTATACTTGTACAGTGAACGAGTTTCTGGAGCTGACGACTGATGAAAGGCCAAGCATCCACAAAATTCTGGTAACCGGAGACGCACCCTTGTCGCGCGCCTAGCACCTCGCACGCAGTGACCGATCGGCCACTACTGACATCACACCACACAGGGAGCTCAAGCTCTTGAGACATATCGTAATTGCTACTTGCTCAGATCTATCTTTATCTTTGTGCTGCCGATTACTTTACCTGTTAGCACGCAAAGGTACCCAGGTAGTTCAAAAAACGTTTCTTGGCGAAATCAGATCGAATTCGTAGTCCCATATCTCACTGAACATTTTATTCAGAACCTAGCTTTGATCAAATAAAGCCCTACCCAGTCATCCTTGTACCCCGACATAAGTCACCACGCTCATCTTTAGCGCCAGTTCCATACAAGGATCACAATCCCGTCTTTGCAATATTCAATTCTGTTTCTCTAGAATCTTTCGTATTTTTTGAAGGACAGCATCTTTCGTATTGCTCACCCCATTGTTAAAGGATCACATCATGAACACATGGGCTTATCGTTTTTACCCAGTCTTGTGCTTCCGGGAGACAGCATGGTTGCTCCAAGCGAGAATCATGGCGTTCTTTACCTTTGAGCTTTCTCTTTTCCCTGCCGTCCTGTAATCCTCGGCGGCAAGGCAAGCATATAATCCATCCCCATAAATACCTGTCGATGAATCCCCATCTTCATCAGTGCCTCACTCACCTGCAGATCATCGAACACATTGCTCGCCCGGCCGCCGAGGAAGGAAGATACCGAGAACAATTTTTGAGCAATGGCGGCAGGGCTGCAGGTGTTCGGACAGCCGGCGTCCACCGACGTCGCGAGGGTCCTGACCTGCCTCTTCGAGAAGAACCTTGAGTTTGAGCTCGTCCGCATCGACACGTTCAAGAAGTCGTACAAGCTCCCTGAGTTCATCAAACTACGTGTAAGTTTCGATCCGTTCAGTTTCTTTGGGTTGTCGGAAATCAGGTAGAAATTTTAAGCTGGTTTTGTTCTGCAGGATCCTACCGGGCAGGTAACTTTCAAGCATGGTGACAAAACCATTGTCGGTAAGAAACTGTCAACATTGTAATTAAGCACCTGATCATGATGGTTGCTTAATTGCTTGTGATTAATAGGCAAGTGTGATTCTTGTCTCATGGCAGATTCAAGGGCGATATGCCGTTACCTGTGCACCCATTTCCCAGACGACGGCAACAAGACGCTCTACGGCACGGGCTCCCTGGAGCGGGCGTCGATAGAACAGTGGCTCCAGGCCGAAGCCCAGAGCTTCGACGCTCCTAGCTCCGAGCTCGTCTTCCAGCTCGCGTTCGCGCCCCACCTGAAGGACGTCCACCCCGATGAGCGCCGCATCGAGGAGAACGAGAAGAAGCTCCAGAACATGCTCGGCGTCTACGACGAGATCCTGTCCAAGAACAATTTCCTGGCCGGCGACGAGTTCACCCTGGCCGACCTCTCCCACCTGCCCAACTCGCACTACATCGTCAGCTCCTCCGACAGGGGCAGGAAGCTGTTCACCTCCAAGAAGCATGTGGCCAAGTGGTTCGAGGCCATCTCGAGCCGCGACTCGTGGAAGCAGGTGATAAAGATGCAGAGGGAGCACCCTGGCACGTTCGAGTGATCGGTCGGTCCGGCAGCTTGGTTTCTGCCGCGCGGTGACTTCTTCGTCGGCGGCCGGCTTCTTCAGGCTTCATACTCTGGTGTTGTTGTCGAGTTCCTCGTATACGTTGTCCGTCCTGTCGGATAAAATAATATGAAGCCTGCCTGCGGTGTCTCATGAGTCATGTCATCCTTTTGGAATGCAATGTCTTCCCGGGAGTTGTATTCATCCGTTACTTTTAATTCAATAAGCAAATGTGTCCGAGACTTTTTGCTCGTTTGCAGTACATTTGGCTTCTGAAGATCTGAAGGTTAAACTGGAAAAAACATAATGTCTACATGCTTTTGTACTATGCAACTTAATCTTGTAAGATAGAGGCACGGTATGTAATATCATGGTCCATTAGTATTTTTGGTTTCGGCTTGTATAACCCAAATGTTCTGGTGTTGTTGGTTTAATACCATTTTGATAGTTTAGATATATCGGGCTCAGTTTATAAGCTTTTGCGTTTTAAATATAGCACTTTCAGATTAACCATTTTACACGGAGCGATAACGAAAATGTAAAAAGATGATATATGTATGTGGACCCACCCCACAGGTAGGCTAGGCTATAAGAGCTAGCTCAGTTAATGGGAGGTGGGAGGTGTACATCCTTACTATCCAGGTTTGAGTCTTTTTCAACTCAAATTTAGGTGCAAATTTATTTTTATTTATAATTCCAGTTAATTCCTTCTGGCCGAGTTTTTTTTATATATATAGGAAAATTTTGCAGGGCAAGGCGTATTCATCTTTTGCTGATTCTATTATCTACTATCAAGGAATTTTCAAAAAAAAAAAAGTTATCAACGATCAAGGTTTTTTTTAAAGAAAAGAAGTTATTACTATCAAGTCATTCAATGCATTTGAAACAGTAAACAGTAAACTGTATTACCACATAGTTCAGAATGAATTACTGCAACACTAGGAAAATATAACTGCAGTGCAGTGCAGGTGTCATTATCTTTGAACAGTTATAGACTCTGTTATTTCGGTAACATGTGAACATCAGATGAAAAAATCGACAGCAAGGTGGTATGGAACTACGGATCTCTTGTTTTGTCTTTCAACAAAATGAAAGTGTCAAGAGAATAAAGGAAATCCTTTATAAATACTTAATGACGCCACTTGATATCAGACACACTAATAAGGATGCTCTGTGTACGATGCTGGGCTGATTTCCTTTTGCTTTCAGCCTACTTAACTGAGATTCGTTTGCATCCCTTGTCATGAATTTTGTTCCCACCCGACATGGTGACAGTTTTCATCTGCTCTAGATCTTAACATATTTAAGCATGTTAAAAAAATTACCATATATGGTAAGATTACTGAAAGTGTGGTACTTTTGCAGTTTGCACTTGATAAATTGATACGCAGAACAAAAATGACACTACTACTTTGCCCTAGTATACAACTGATGAATAACTCATGTTTAGTACCTAACAGCCTATTATCTCTTTTCTGTACTTTCCTTTTTCTTTCCTGCCTTGAATAGTTAAATCTTCAGATCTTGATCTATTTCCACTCTTTTTTTGTGCTGTTCTTTGGCGAACACCCTCACCTGGTGTCCAGTGGACGCCATCATGCTTTTGCTACACAAGACAATCTTGGAGCAGATATAAGCTGCATTCTCTTTCCCTTTAAGCAGCATCCAACACTTTGCTCTTTACCTCTTTTTCCCCTTTTGTTTCTTTTTCTACCTTTAGATTTACCCCTTGCGAAGCAAGGCATTTTGCACTCCCCAGTTTGGCTGATATATATAAAGACCACCCAAGCAGTCCAAGCAGCGCACACACACACACTTGCCTCCTTCTAGTTCACTTACTAGGTTCTGAGTTCTCGCCCCCACTGAAAATGGCGAGCGTGAAGGTTTTCGGGTCACCCACCTCGGCGGAGGTCGCACGCGTGCTCATGTGCCTCTTCGAGAAGGAGGTCGAGTTCCAGCTCATCCGCGTCGACGCGTACCGCGGCCCCAAGCGCATGCCCCAGTACCTCAAGCTCCAGGTATACTAGTGGCACATGCACTGATGCACGTCGATGCTGTTCACTTCTCTGACGAGTCTGAAAAACGATGCAGCCGCACGGCGAGGCGCTCACCTTTGAGGATGACAACCTTACCCTCTCCGGTAAGCACGAACTTTGATTTGCAGAGTAATACGAGTATATAGTAGCGATGAGCCAATGACCAGGTAAGCACTGCAATGCGCTGTGGATCTTGAATCTTAACGCAGAGTCGCGGGGGATCCTTCGCCATATCTCGCACAAGTACGCGAAGCAGGGCGACCCGTACCTGATCGGCACGGGCGCGCTGGAGCGCGCATCCATCGAGCAGTGGCTGCAGACGGAGGCGCAGAGCTTCGACGTGCCCAGCACCGAGATGGTCTACAGCCTGGCCTTCCTGCCGCCCTCCCTGCCCAAGCAGAACGACAACGGCAACGGCAACGGCAACGGCGAGGACGTCACCGTGGCCAACGCGTCAACCAAGCGCGTGGTGGCCGGGCCGGAGGGGGCGTACCAGGTGAGCGCGCACAAGGAGGAGGAGATGCTGAAGCTGTTCGAGCAGAGGAAGAAGGACCTGGAGAAGCTCCTGGACATCTACGAGCAGCGCCTGGAGGAGGCCCAGTTCCTGGCCGGCGATAACTTCACCATCGCCGACCTGTCGCACCTGCCCAACGCCGACCGCCTCGTCTCCGACCCCCGTTCCCGCCGCATGTTCGAGTCGCGCAAGAATGTCAGCAGGTGGTGGTGCGACATCTCCAACCGTAAGACGTGGCAATACGTGAAGAGCCTGCAGCACCCGCCGTCCGCCAACACCAACGTCAATGCCAAGAGCGACCAGCAGCCGCGCCTGCCGTCCGCTGAGGAGAACGGCAGGAAGAAACAGAACCAGTACCAGCACTAGCCGTGCGCCGCGCAGATTACGAGTGAATTCGATCGCAACAAGTCGCTTAATCTGTTTTCTGCTGTTAACTGTGTCCTTTTCATATGCGTCGTCATGGCGTATTCGAGTTCGTTGCAGTCTGTTTGTGTTTGAAGTTTCGTTAGTGCAGGGGTCTACAAGTCCATTCGCCTTCTGCTGAATTACCACAGCGTGTCGTGTTCATCGTGTAATAAAATGTAAGCCCCGTCCTTCTTGAGTGAAGTTTCCGTGTCGTGTGAAATTTTTCATGTGGTCACGTGGAAGAATTTTCAGTACCTTTCCTTTTGGCTATACAAATCTGGATGTGATTTAGAACGTGCAGACGAAGAATGCACAACCACAATGACTCAGAGGGCTTGTTACAAGATGCAACAGTTACATATTAAGGGGAAACTAAAGGCGATGCATAAGCTCATGCAGTTTTGCATCTCCCCAAGACCCGGGTTAAGTTCTATTTCTATCGCAACAACAAAAACAGGGCAAATGTCTCACACAAACAGCCATTCCAAACATCTTATACCTGATTCAGACTCGCATTTCCAGAATTATTTCCACCTTTCCGGTGATGTTTTTTCCTTCCGAAAAAGCCAGGTGACGTGTTTTTGCACGTGACTTTGATCAGCTCCGCAAGTCCTTGGGCTTGGTGGTGAGCGTCTGCCTGGCGCGCACGCGCACTTGCAGCCGCACCATCGCCTGCATGCAGTGGGTCGCCACCTCCGCCTGCCGCCGCACGTACGCGCCCCGTGCCACCGCCTGAAGCCTCACCATGCTCTTCAGCGCCTTGAACGCCCGCCGCGCCTGCAAACAAAAGACGCTTTCAGTATACAACGCGTCGAAGCGAGTCATATACACAGGTCAGTACGCACCAGGTGGCCTCTGAAGTAGGCCTGGATGGTGACCGCGGCCACGTCCTCCCGGGAGAAGCCCTCCCTGCAGAGCAGCGCGTACTCGTCGTTGGAGCACGTCTCCTCCTCTGTCGCCGCCGCCGCCTCCTCCACCTCCGCGAGACGCGCGTCGTAGACCTTGACGCCGTTGTTGCCACCGCGGGCGCTGTCGCGGCCGGCGCCCGGAAAGCGCGGTGTCTGCGCCACCGACTGTTGGGCGGAGCGGAACCAACGGCGCCGCCTGCCCAGCTTCGCGTTGCCTTCCGCGGGGACGCGGACGCAGCACACGCGCTGCGTCCGCCCGAGAGGTGTGGTAGGGTTTCGCGGCGTTCTTGCAGCAGCGGCCGCTCCCACCGAAGCAGCCGCAGCCGCAGCAGGCGGCGCAGGGAAGCAGCAGACCTGGCCGCGGCGCGGGGTGCGGGAGCGGACGCCGCAGAGGCGCCTGGCAGTGGGCGTGCAAGGCGTTCTGGGTGTGCGCGGCGTACGCGCGTTGCTTCGGCCTCGGACGTCTCCTCCGCTGCCGCAGCAGCTGATGAGAGGTGATCTCACGCTCAGGTGGTCAGCGCTGGGACCGAGGCTGCCGCCGGCCTCGGATGGCTTGTGGTGAGGGCCGATGCAGCATATGCACGCGGCGCTGCTGCGGCGGGTGTTCACGTCGGATGGCTTGCCGCGGATCGGTGACACGAGGCAGCACAAGCCCCTTGCTCTCGCCATGGCTGGTACGTGTCGTTGTGGTAGAGCTGTATTCTTCTACGACTTGTGGCGATGGCCGCCTGGCCGGCGAGGTGGTATAAAAGTGGAGAGAAACGATCAAACGAAGTGATGTGCGCACCTATAAGGGTGTGAAGTCGGTAGTCTGGTTTATAGTTTTGTTAGGGGGGTAGCGCGTGAGATTGGAGACAGCTTGTGAGTTTTTGTGTAGTTTTATTTGTGTTTCTGCTAGAACAACGATGAGAACGTGGCCGGGTGGAAGGGATGATCTATCCATGGATAGGTGATAATAAGAAAAGTTGTGCTATATACAGATAGTAATAAAGTAGCATACATAGTGTGGAAATGGGAGCGCCATAAAATCTAGTTTTAGCAATCTTTTCCCCCTCTCCAGCGACGCCATCGCCGGTCGCCATTCTCATCCCCAGTTGCGGCGTGCAGGTTGAGACCTTGCTGCCTCTCTGGTCTTTCCAGAGGTGAAGAGGAGCAGCTAGCTACTTTTAGGGGTAAAACATAAAAACCCTTCCTACCTATTAGAGATATTTGTATAGGCGTACAGTTGTAATCTCCTTGATTTACTTCTCATATGGAGTATCCTGTAACTTCCCATCTTTGGCCCTTGTCCAGCTAAATATGAAACGCCACCCTGGCCTTCTAGGCCTGTGCGGTGCTTGCGCCAATTCCACATGGTATAGAGCCAATCTCTGATATGTTTTTTTTCTCTGCTGCTCGCGCGTGCCTCTCATCTGACGCACGTCACCCACCTACAAACCCTAGCGCCGCTGCTCCCTGTGCACGCCCTCGTCCCTACGCGCATGTTCACCGGATCCTCAAGCCGTCCTCATGTCACAGCATGGCTCGGGCCCCGACACCTCTGTTGCCTCCGTCAGCGCCGTCGTCACCATGGTGCACCAGCTAACTCAACCCCTATTGCACAGTCGTCATCAAGTCTCATGTTCCCGTCACTCTAGGGATGTGGAACTCTAATTTCAACAAGTGGTCTTCCTTCTTCCTCTCCATGGGTGGAAAGTTCGGCTTGATGTCGCACATCGATGGTTCCACCCCACCAAGGTCGAACGACGACCTTTGGATGCAGGCGATTGCTCAGTCCGCAGCTGGCTCCTTGGTTCTGTCGTCGACGATGTGCTTGATCTCGCCATGGAACCACATCAGGACGCTCGTGCTCTCTTCATCGCCATCGAGAACAAGGAGTCCCGCGCAATCTTCCTCAGCAACCAATTTCACTTGATGGTGCAGGGCGATCTTTCCATCTCGGAGTATTGCCGGCGCATGAAGATAGTTGTTGACTCCCTTCGCGACGTCGACCATAGGGTCTTTGATTCACATCTCGTTCTCAACTTGCTGCGTGGCCACAACCCTCGCTTCTCCAACACGGCTGACAACATCGCCAACATGACACCAATGCCATCCTTCACCAAGGTGTGTTCAATGCTTGTCCTCAAGGAGCTTCATCTTGCAAACAAAGTGAAGATCGCCAATGACACTGCTCTCATCGCTGGCACTCCATCTTGCGGCCCAGGTGGCTACCGTGCCTTCTCCTCCTCGGCCTCGTCCAACACCAAGGTACAGGCATCGATCAGGGCTCTCGCGAATCGCATCGCAACCGCAGTGGCAAGCAGATCGGCGGGGCACCCCATTCTCCTCCAATCGTGCGCCATAGGGCTCCAGGCCGCAGCCTCCTGTCGGCCCATGGATCTATGTTAACCCTTGGGCTTTCCAAGGTGCACAATAGCAATAGCAACCCTGATCCACTGGCCCCAGCTTTCCAAGACGCAGGTCTTGTTGCCTCCCCTTCTGTCACACTGGGACCAGGCGACCGTCATCGCCGCAATGAACCAGCTTGTTGTTTACTCATTTAGATTGGGCTCTTGGGTCATGGGCACCGGCGCCACCTCTCACATGGCATCTCAGGAAGGTATTATTATCTCACGTCTTCCCGCTTCCCACTCTATTCTCACCATCGGCAACGGTTCCCATCTTTCTGCCATCGCCTGTAGTCATTGTCTTCTTCCTACCTCTTCCTGTAATTTCACCTTGAATAATGTTTTAATTGTCTAGTCTCTAGTTCGTAACATTGTTTCAGTTCGATAATTCACATGAGACAATATTTGTTCAATCGATTTTGACCCTTTCGGTTTTTCTATCAAGGACCTTCAAACTCGGCGTGAGGCGCTTCGCTGCAATAGTGTTGGCGACCTTTACACCCTATAGCCAGCTACCTGCACCATCGCCGCCCAAGCTCACATTGCCACTCCATTCACACTTTGGCATGCCTGCCTTGGTCATCCTGGTCCCAACATCCTCGACAAACTAAATAAATCCACACTCATTTCCTGTAATAAGATTGATCGTACACTTTGTCATTCCTGCCAGCTCGACAAACATGTACACTTACCCTTTTCTAGTTCTTCTTCACGTAGTTCTATGCACTTTGGATTTTCTCTATTATCTTGTTCTACTATATGATTTTTCATATTACTGTTGGATGTTTCCTCTCCAAAAGAAATCCGAAGTCTTCCATCATGTCACTATGTTTGTTAATTTCATTTGCACATAGCTTCACTTGCCTCTTCAAAAGTTGCAAGTAGACAATGGCATCGAATTTGTTAACAACGCCCAGGCTACCTTTCTCTCCTCTCGTGGCATCAACATGCCTTTCTCATTCCCTTACACTTCCCCACAAAATGGCAAAGCCAAGCATGTCATTTGCACCCTAAACAATGTCATCCGCACCCTTTTGCTCCACGCTCACATGTCGCCTCATTATTGGGCTGAAGCCCTCGCTACTGACACTTATCTCTTGAACTGGAGTTCATCCTTCAGCATTGCCCACTCTATTCCCTTCGAGGTCCTCTTTGGCACCTCCCGCACATACGATCATCTCTTTGTATTTGGGTGCCTTTGTTACCTTAACCTCTCAGCTACGACACCACACAAGCTTGCAGCACGCTCCGTTGCCCGCGTCTTCCTTAGTTATCCTAGCTCTCATAAAGGTTATTGTAGCCTTGACATCGCCACCAAACATGTCTTTATCTCTCATCATGTTGTCTTCGACGAGACCTATTTTCCATTTGCAGCTTGCAGCTCCTCTCTAGGACCTTCCTCACTCGACTTTTTCCTCGATGACTAGGTAACGCCAATGCCTCTGATGTTGAGCAGTCGCACTCGTCACGCGTGGCAGCTCTGTCGCTTTGCGACATCGAGCGACCACATCCCTCCTCCAGCACCACGGCTCGAGGCACAAGCAGGATTTCCACAACCACACCCTCCTCGCCTTCTTTCACACCCATGTTGCCTTTGGCCACACCCACGTCCGGACCATGACCACACCCGAGGGCACACCCCTGATTGCGGGTGCGGCCATGTCACCTGTCGGTGCTACACTCAGCATGGTTGCACCGGACCCTCTGGTGCCCAACACCCCTTGTGCACCGGACAATCTGACACCCTACACTTCTGTGGCACCGAACCATCCGGTTCCCAACGCTCCTATGCCACCGAAGGAGCGGCACTAGACGCCACTGTCAAGCCACGCGCAGCACTAGACTCCTGCACCCCTGGTGCCTCTAGCAGTGCCTGCGCCTCCTCCAGCCACACCCGCATCGCCCTTGGCCACGCTTGTATCGGTCGCTGGTGCACCTCCTGCTCTGGCCCCACGTCCAATACCCGAGCCGCACTCTATGGTGATGCGTGACCGATCTAGCATCGTCAAGCCCATTGACCGCCTTAACTTGTCCATCGTGCACTCGTCTATTTCGCCATTACCAGCAAACTACCACAGTGCCCTAGCCGACACGAACTGGCATGCTGCTATGGCTGACGAGTACAAGGCACTGCTCGACAACAACACCTAGTAGCTTGTTCATCCTCCTCCTGGCGCGAATGTCATGATGGGCAAGTGGATATTCAAGCATAAGTTCCACTCCGATGGCTCACTCGCATGTCATAAAGCTCGCTGGGTTGTTCGGGGCTACTCCCAGCAACAAGGTGTTGACTACGATGAGACCTTCAACCATGTGGTCAAGCCGTCGACTATTCATGTTGTCCTCAGCATTGCTGCCTCTTGGTCTTGGCCCATTCATCAACTCAACGTCAAGAACGTGTTCCTCCATGGTCATGTTGATGAAACGGTCTACTGGCAACAACCCTTGGGTTTTGTTGATCCGTTTGCACCAGACCATGTATGTCTTCTCCGTAAATCACTTTATGGTCTTAAGCAGGCACCATGCGCTTGGTACTAGAGGTTCGCCACATACATTCGCCGCCTCGACTTCATCGCTTCTACATTCAACACGTCTCTCTTTGTTCTCAAAGATGGAGATAATGTCGCGTACCTGCTACTCTACATCGATGACATCATCATCACCACCTCCTACGATGCTCTCCTTCAACGTATCACCAAGTATCTGCACTCAAAATTTTCCATGACAGATCTCAACGACCTGCACTTCTTCCTCAGCATCTCCGTCACGCGCTCTGTTGATGGGCTCTTCCTCTCACAACGCCAATATGCGGTGGATCTCCTCTAGCATGATGGAATGGTCGAGTGTCATTCCATGATGATGCCAGTTGACACCCACGCCATGCTCTCCGCCACGGCCGGTGCTCCTGTTGCTGACCCATCACAATACCGTACTCTTGTAGGTGCACTCCAATATTTGACGCTGACACGTCCTAACTTGGCTTATGCGGTTTAGCAAGTTTGTCTCTTCATGCATGATCAGCAGGAACCTCATCTCGCGCTGATCAAGCGGATCCTGAGATATGTCAAGGGAACCCTCTATGTCGGCCTCCACATCGGCACCTCTCATGTCACCTCCATCATGGCTTACTCAGATGCTGACCGGGCCGGTTGTCCTGACTCTAGGCGCTCCACTTCCGAATACCGTGTATTCTTGGGAGACAATCTTGTCTCTTGGTCCTACAAGCGACAGTCCATCTTCTCCAGTTCCAGTGCCAAGGTCGAGTATCGCACAATTGCTCACATCGTCGCTGAGTGTTGTTGGTTGCGCCAGCTTCTTCAAGATCTTCATGCCCCGCGACTGTTGCCTACTGCGACAATGTTAGCACTATCTACATGTCATCCAACCCTGTCCAACATCATCTACGAAGCACATAGAGATTGACATTCACTTCGTCCACGAGAAGATGAGCCTTGGACAGGCTCGAGTTCTACATATGCCCTCCTCACATCAATTCGCAGACATCATGACTAAGTGCCTGCATGTATAGTTATTTTCGAAATTTCGGTCCAGTCTTTGCGTCTGTTCTCCCTCCGCTATGACTACGGGTGGGTATTAGAGATATTTGTATAGGCGCGTATAGTTGTAATCTCCTTGATTTACTCCTCATATTGAGGATCCTATAACTTTCTATCTTCAGCTCATGTCTGGCTATATATGAAACGCCACCCCGACCTTCTAGGCATGTGCGGTGCTTGTGCCAACTCCACACTACCTCGTATGTGCAACCCAATCTGATGTCAAGTAGTATTGATTAGAGGGGATAGCACCAGTGGCAAATACAGAGGAGCCTGATAGAGGGAGGCTCATCCACTTCTCTCGTCCTCTTCTTATTCATCTTCATCATCTTCCTCTCCTTCTCCCTCTCTCTTTTCTTATTTTCTTCATCATTCATGGCAAAAAATATATATTAGGGGAATGGTGCTCACGGGAGCTTCCATTAACTGTGAAGTAATAGAGGAGGCTGGAGCCCCCTTGGATAGCACAAACTTGTGAGGCTTATTAGAAAGCTAAGAAACGCTGATTAGAAATGGCATGCTATAGTACTTAATAAATTATACAATGGCACTGATACACATTTGAATGGTGATCTTCACATACTCTTTTTGTGCCATCGAGCCATGCTCGTGATATGCAAAGGTTTAGGGCAAGGTTGTTTGCTTGCTGCATTTTTTTGCCGGGCTCTCAAGATGCATTTCAGCTTGTTTGGATGGTTGGTTCGGACCAGGCTGGTTCTCCATATATAGACCTTTCTTTGGTTGGTTGCACGAACAAGTGATGCCTACCAAAACAAGGAAATCATTCTCACAATGTTTATGTTTCGTAAATATACTCTAATAGTTACCAAGGGGAAATTTTAACCTCCTAGAAATTTAATTTGTATTTATCTCTAAATTCATGTCTGTTTTAACGGTTGCAAGTGATAGTCAACTTTAATCCCAGGTTTTTGCCATTCCCGTGTTTCGGTCTGGTTTGATCCGCTTCAAGGCGGGGTTTGGGGACACGAGAGCAGCGGAGCGGAGCAGGAATGAGAGGGTATGTTAGTCGGCCTTGTCTTTCATGGGCTCTGATCGAATGCTCAGATTGGGCTGGCTCTAGGCTGTCGGCCTAACAACAATTTCATGTGGGCTTTGGCATTCCTCTCAATAAAGAAATATAAAAAGACTTTGGCATAATCTCACAAGTTAAGGCATATCTGATGCTGAGTTTGGCAGTATTCTACTCTAGGAAATATTAAGTGTGCAAGAGTGTATTTATGAACATATATATAAACTCAATCTCGATCATTAGATTTAATTTGAGTGTCCAGTGGGAGTTGAGAATTCTCTAACTCACTTATCCACCTTCTCACCTTCTATTTGGGCTACTCAAATTAGATCTAAGGGATGAGATTAAGTTTGTGTATATGGTCACTAATATACTCTTGTGTACTGAATATTTTTCTTATATATTATACTTATATGTAGTATTTTTTTCATGAATCATGATAGATGTTGAGCTTAATATACTCTTGTGCACCGAATATTTTCTTATATATTATATTTATATGTAGTACTTTTTTCACGAATCATGATAGATGTCGAGCTTAAGTTTGGACCCTACTTGAACACCTATGCTCTGCATTGGTGTATTTTTCGATTACAAGATGGCACATACACTGTCCCATACACACACCACACTCACATAACCACGAGTGTGTCCTTTGTCACACGACTACAAATAAATCGCTAAAAGCACTCGTGTGTATGTAAATCATGGGTACCATAATATGAATTGTATATGTAAATCGTACCCTCATGCATCCACCGGCATGTTAAGAGGCGGTTCCCGTATTGATGCATTTAAACTCGTATGAGTACATAACCGCTCTTAGAATGTTATGATGTAATCTCGATGTTATCCAATCAGATTCAGTAATGGAACAAACAAAATTCAGGTTCAGTAATTCCCCTCCCCTGGCTGAGCGTTTGATCACCCGAGCATGACCCCAAAGCTAACGTTCGATCGTCCATGCGTGGCCCCAAGCGGCACGACTGGTACAGGCCAGGCTGGGGCATGCGAGAACCCAGAGCTTTTTCTAGACGTTTATATTGGGAAGAAAATTCTATGAGATCTAATCTTATAAAAAAGTTTCTATGTATGACATGTATTTTATTTTTCTCTCATCTATGTTACGTTAGGCTGTTGGATTGAAAAAGAATGTTACCCGAGAGAGTCTTTTTCGAATCTTTCTGTGAAAGTTCTTAAAGAATTTCTAGGTCCAGCGTGGTCCAGCCTGGTGCATCCTCCGTGGGCGACCGCCGTGGCCTACCTCTGCTATTGTTGCCAGGCAAATTCGTTGTGACCCGTTTGTCTGGTCCCTCGTGGCTGGGCTTGCATGTTGGGCGACGCGACTGTGATCGTGCCATGTTAAACGTAAGTCAGGTCGAGTCTTCTCCTCAAGGCGAAAAGAAAGGGTGAAGTCAAGTCAAGCGAGAAGCGACCAAACAAGAGTTCGGCTGGACCGCACGAACGAGACTTCGTTTGACCGCGGCCGGGCAGACCAAAGAGGAGGACAAGGAAATTGGCCACCGAACCGAAAGGTGAAAGCAACCAGTCCCATGCGAGCATTCTTGGCACCACCGCCTCGAGTGATCGATGCTGCTCGTTGCACGAGTCCACCGCCGGACAGTCGTGGCTGTGGACGCGACCGACCCTTCGTTGCAATTCCTGCACTCCAGAGATGCCTCTTGCGCCAAGGATTGTGCAGAGTGCCCGGTGGTAATAGACTTGAACCTGACCGCGATGACACTGCTCAGTAGTAGTCTGGGAATTTCAGCAATGCGGACGTGCGTAGCCCTATGCACATGGAAAAATTGGACATGGCCTAAGCAACTAACCAGGTTAGTTTGCTTGTACTTACTTGAAAGCTTCAATAGATTAACAGGTTCAGAAGTCGCTCGTGTTCGCATCGCAGGTACCGCCTCTGAATTTCCTCTTTTGTTGAGTACTTCAGTACACACAAAAGAAAAAAAAAACAGTACAGGTTACCTATTGCCAAACCTCTGATCACGATGTCCTTGTAACAATTCCCCTCGATAACTACAGTCAAAATAGCACTGCAGTGATAACAACAGAGTAGTTTGGGCATGGATATCCATAGCACTTCCATGAAGACATGCATGAGCTGGACATATCATACTGTCAAGTTATTAGTTTACTACTGTATAGAGCAAGGGAGATGATAAACAACAAAAAAGGAATCTTTCACAATATCTTGAAGCTCAGTAGTCTGAATCAAGCATTATTGCCTCTATGAATATCATATATGCTGTGAGCCTATGAGCCGATGACAAGACCATGATGAACTCTATTTTCAAGTGAATGGGTTGGCATATCATATGAAGCATAGCTGAATATTAGGCTAGGTACCAATTATATTTGCCTCGATGAAAAGCCATATTGTCCGTGATCATTACCTCGAAAGATATGTAAGAAGACAACTTTTTTACAAAAAATGGCTAAAAATAAGTAAGTGATATTATGTGTAAGAGCGCCCCCCCCCCCCCCTCTCTTTTTAAACGCAGGAGCGCCCTTATTTTCAGGGGAGTGGAGCAGTAGTCACCTACACATTGGCTCGCCATAGTTAATAAAGTTAGGAAAATGATTCCATTTGTATTGTGTACAAAGTAGTAGATTAAATAATTTGGTTCTTATTTAAAAAAATTGTATACGAAGTGGGCTAGCTATGAATTTGTTAGCTCTGCCAGTGTGCAGAAACAGGAAAGTTCGATTCAGCCACAAAAGATTGCGAGATCGAATCACAGCGTAATTTATATACGCATTTTGCTCCTGCAAAAGAATTCGCTTTGGATTTATCATATAAAAAGTCGCGTATACCGGAACCATATGCCCGTCCCTTTTTTTCCTTTCAGCTTTTTGGCAGTTAGGGTCCGTCCTCCACTGACAAAATGGATATCTTGTTGCGTGAGCATCCGGTCCTGATTCCTGAGCTTGCTAAGGATAAAATCATCAGTTATTGCGTGAGCATCCGGTCCTGACACCTGAGCAGGGACAAAATTTAAGCATAAATATCACCTCGCAAAGGCCGTGCCCTTGCTCGGCCAGATTTACTTTTCTCCTTGGCTTAAATCTTTGATCGAACCAATTCGATCCGAATTTTGACAGCAAAGCGAGAGACCAACAAAGTGCTGGAACATACTATTTATGGGCTGTTTGGCAGGATTCTAAGTTTTGCTCTACAAATCCACGGTTGAGCAGCTACATATATAAACTGATGATAAAAATGAGTAATATTTCGTTTACTAAGTGCACTGATTGGTTTCTACGGAGACATATTCATATTTGAAATAACGTTATAATTGCTCCATATAATTGCGTAGAGAAGTAAGGAGATACATAAATCGGCTATTTCAAAAAATCATAGAGTCATCCTATTTGACAGAGCTTAGTTCAAATTCATTGTGGATTTTGAATGCGGAGGCTTGCCAAACACCTCCGGGAGCTTAGCTCACCATCTGCAGCCTGCAGAAAGATCAAAGATGCTATTACGCGCCAATGCATGCAGCATGTGAATCAAATCTGTAACAACTACTAACAACTATGGGGCATTCGTTTTCTTTATTTCCCTTTTTCTAGGGCACAATTATTCGTGCGCACAGGGTTCATTGTGACATACGGGACGTATGTAGCACGCTCACAATGTACAATATCATTTGCAGATGCCAAACTACGTACGAGCGCATCCTATTAAGAATTCCGGTTAGGTTGGGAGGAAATCATTGCTCATCCGCGCGCGTGCAAAAAGCCGTATAGTACGTGATCTTCCCGATCAATTTCCCAAACTGAAAGGCATTTCCTGTGTCAATCGTGGCGAGATTTGGTGGAGACGACGCCACGACGGCCTCTCAACTGCAGCCGGTTAATCGCAGCTCGTCCATGGCACTCCAGCGACCGGATGGGCTCATCTGTCTGCACAAAAGAACTGCGTGCAAATTGCAGTAGATGAACTGGAGGCTGGATTGACTATCGACAGTTGTGCTGTGGTCGGAGACTGCATTTCGAGCCAGAATTCCGGCGACTGCAGTAGATGAACTGCGCGTCCGGCGAGGCCACACGTCGGGCCTGCCTGTCCCCGCGTGCGTCCGAAGGAGTTAGGCGACAGTGGTAGACCAGTCCATGTCGTTTCTTTCAGCTGTCGGATGATGTCTGCACTAAAAGGCGATAAACGGCCGCCTTCAGGGTCGACGATCTCCCTCCCCGACAGGGGATACGCCTCTTAATTTCTTCGTGATATCTTTTGTGTTTCTGTGAATTTCCTGCGCACCCGTCCACGCATTGCACAGGTGTTTCGGCGTGACTTTTGTCCCTGGAAAGGGATGTTGGCATTAGGAAATCGGTGGTGAAACTAACCGCTGAAAGCAATGTCTTTTGAATATCAGTCGGTCCTACTCCTATTGGATTGGGTACATCTGATCTCTATCTTTTAGCACAAGTACCTTCGCTCATGACAACTACCTAAGCGACTATCCAGTGCAATCATTTGGTCTATACGAAGATTGTACACCAGTTTCAACATAACTACTCCCCAACACGCTGACTGACCATCTTCTACGTCTAGAGACGTGATCGAGTTATACAACTTACGGAAAAAGGACTATACACTCCATGCTAACATCCGCTTTCAAAATCTCTTTCTAGCCTAGTTCACCTATGAAGCAGGTCCAGTTTCGTGTAATAATATTAATTCGAATGTGCTATGTATATATAGGCTCGCTCTACAGGTAGGCTAGACTGAAACGGTTTTTAGGCGCGGAGTGCTAGATGTGGTATTAGAGTTTTATCTCACACGTTGTACGAGCACGTGAGTGTTGACTTGTGGAGGGGATATGGCACGGCTGTAGCATCGAACGGAGATATGAGGTATTTGCTTGTTGTGATTACAGTAAGGTGTTGAGAGCCTCAACTCTAAAGGGGTAGAGTAATACCCCAGTCCATTAATGTGTTCTGGTTTTGGCCTGTGTGATCCAAGTGATTTGGTGTGGTAAGATTAATATCATCTTGGTTGTCTAGTTAGATTGTCTCCAGCTTATAAGCCTAAGCAGTCCAACCATAGTATCGTCGGGTTAACCCTTTTACACGAAGCGATGACGAAAGTGTAAGAGAGATGCTACGAGTATGTGGAGCCACTCCACAAGTGGGCTAGGCTAGAAGTGGATTTTGGATGCGGTGTTACATTGGCCACCTCCTCCACCTCCTCCTCCTCGTTGTATGCGAGGGCATGGCCACGACCTTCTCATGCAGGGCATGCAAGATAGTTTGGTCATTGGTGACAACTTCGGTAGCATCGCCCGTGGCCACAAGTTCCTCATGAAGTGCAAGTGTGATGACCTTGTTGTTGCTGGTGTCGTCGACGCCCACAACCTCCTTCTCCACCCCCTCATCTCTGTCATGCTAGCTTATGTCCTTTTCGTCGGCCTCCTTCTCAAGAGCATCCAAATCAATGTTGTCCTCCAGGTTGGCCACCAAATGCAGTGCCCGCTCGTTTGGGGAGGGTGGCATGTGGGAAGACGAAGCCATTAGCATGAGAGAAGAAAGTATGGAGAGTTGAATATGGGGGACAAGAAGAGGATGGATAGAAAACAAGAATATAAAGGCACAGACGACGAATCAGAAGCGATATTTTCTACGTGAAAAATAAACGGTCATCTGTTCATATTCCATACACGTATATCATAAAATCGTCTCCATGCCTACCTAGTTATGTGCATACATTATTGCAATAAAGACTAGAAAGATGAAGTGGAAGCGACATTTCACGCATGAAAAAAAATTGTTGTTGGTTCATATTCTAGTGCTTATATCGTATGATGAGCCCATGGTTTATTCGGATACGATAAATATCGTCAATAATCCTCAAATCATACAAGTTCCAATTATAAAAGCACGTGCATGATAATTAGACCACCAGGTGAACTCGTTTCTTGTTCATGCTTCCTTGGATGGATTCCTACTGAATTCTTGTGATATTTTATTGCTTAGGAACGTGGGAGAAGCACCACAATCTTACCCGAACGTCACCCCTCGAAGGTCAAGTTTACTAGGACTCGAGGCTGAGCTCTAGTCGTGGTCGTGGTTGAGTCGTAAGATAGCACGTCAGTAAAACAGGCATAACTCTCTCATACGAAGTCCATTTTAGGCAATATTGGATATTCTGAAAAGATTACTACGAGCCCTTTCCAATGGATATGAGTTCGACCAAATATTCCTTATAGTTTAGTTAGAGTCAAAGAAATAAGGTGATATGCCATCGTCTTGGACCTAGTTGGGTCTTGTAATCAAGTCGGAGTCAGAGTCCAGGTTGTGTACGTCTCTTTCTATGGCTGCACAACCCTAGGTCAACCTCCTCATATCCATTCTATATATACACAGTAGCCGTCGTAGTTTAGACTAGAGTTTAGCTTAGTTTATTCTATTTTAGACAGTTTCACTGTTTATCGGTTTGTTGAACCACAACTCAAGTACTTCATTGGTAATTAGCAAAATTCAAATTGCATCTACCTGTTCTTACTTGTGTTCTCGATTCACTTGCAGGAAAAGCTTTCTTGGCGAGGTCAACCGCGTCTTGGCACGGTTGATAACCACGGAGTAGTAGTGTAGTGGTTGCGAGAGTTCTCGATCTGTTCTGTTCGGAGCATTTGGATCATCAATGTCGAAACTCCACTAATCGACTTATCATATTATCTTTCGAAAGATCAAACAAATGCGCATCATCATAAAACCGCATGCAACCAAGTATATTCCCGCCGCCGATCCCTGTGAAACACCTACAATCAATGAACTCTGTTTAGTTTTTTTTAGGGAAGCTTATAATTGAAGACTATGATTAATTCTTGTGTATTTCAGATGAGTAAAGTGTATGCATGCAGATTCAGACATTCCAAATATAGTATATATAGGTTCTTAATTAAACATTCCAAAAATGAATGAAACAAAAGTTAGAACATCTCCATCAGTCTCTCTAGATCTATTCCTTCGATAACTACATTCTTACACTAGCTATCTACTCAATCTTTAGACGCTTTGATGGCAGCAGGTCATCAGCGTCATCATCATTAGACGAGTATGAATAACCTGTGTAGTTGGGATCGGTCTCGCCATCGCTGCTGCTGCCACCATACTCTACCTCCAGATGCTCCTCCCCATCACTGCCTTCATCATCTTCATTGTCCTCGTCGTTGACATTGTCGTCCTCATTAGCCACTTCCTCCTCCTCGTCATCGTCCTCGGGCTCCTCCGGGTCCTTGTCGTCGATCTCGGTCACCTCCTTAGGATTCTCGTAGTCAGTCTCGGCCACCACCACCACCTCCTCCTCTTTGTGCTCGTTGTTGGTCTTGGCCACTCCTCTCAGGTGGCTGACAACCTAACATTATCGTCCTCGTTAGACTTTGCTTCCTCCTCATCAGGTTCCTCATCGTCGTCGTCGTCATCCTCGAGCTCCTCCTATGGGTCCTCGTCGTCGATCTCGACCACCTCCTTCGAATTCTCATAGTCGGTCTTGGCCACCACCTCCTCCTCCTCTTCTTTGTGCTCATCGTTGGTCTTGGTCACCTCCTCAATCTCGTCACCGTCCACCTCCACGAGCTCAGGGTCCTTCTTTTCCTCATCTATGGCCACCTCCTTCTCTTCTTCGAGCTCATCGTCCCACCTCCATGAGGTCCTCAGGGTATTGTGCCTCTTCCTCGTCCCCGACCGGCATATCAGCAACCATCACCATCGTATCCTAGCTTGGCGAAGAGAGCTGTCTCCCGGTTGTTGTTGGCTTCCTCATAGCGGTTGGAGGAAACCGTAGGCAAAGGCCAGTTGAACGGCGACAAAGGCGACACCTCCAGTGAGCATGCCGACAGTGAGAAGGAGGATGCCATGGCAAAGTGATTGGAGTGAGTGAAATGTGAGAAAACCCTAACTGGCTCCCGCATAATTAGATCGCTCTGGCCAAACATAATGCAAACGGGTATAAGACCAAGGCGTCTGCATTTACTTGATATTTCTCTTTCCACACATATGACAAACTATTCTGGATAAAAGTCAACTGCATTACATTGACACAATATCCATGCATACTACAATAGAACGTATGCAATATGTTCTTGACGGCTCCAGCTTAGCTGCGTGCTTTGTCTCATGTGATTGAAGACGTCTCTCTTCCTTCACTGTCTGTTGTATGCCACTGTTTGCATATGGTCTATTTTACTATGCATCTGCATTATTGTTTTAGTTGGTTATTTTGCTCGGTCCAATTTTTGCTAGGCTATTTGCAAACGGTCTCCTGTAGAGCTATCTCCGAGGGCTGGAAATTTGAAGTGATGTGGAGGCCTGAGAGTTGAACTTTAGAAGAAATAATTGTAGTTAGTAGGGATCTTGTATAAATATTATAGATTCATAAATTAACCTAGGACATGTTGTTCGCTGTAACTTATGCCGTCCCCCCCACCCCCCTTCTAATTTGCTAAAAAGAAAGAAAAATCGCTTAAGGAAAAAAAACCAAAACATGTCCCAGCAGTGCATTTTTCAAATCCTTCGTTGCCAATGATTGAGTCATCTTTACATGGACTGCAGCTGGAATCTTCTCACCCAGAAACTCCTATAAATATCGCCCCGTGCAGCAGAGATCACTCATCACAGCACAACGCACCGCAGCCACGACAGTCACAATATGGAGAGCTCAGTTGAGAGCTGGTGGGTGATGCCCCTGGCCTTGATCCCGGCCGTCTCCGGCGAGCAACACGAGAACACTACCACATTTCTTGCCATGGCTTACCTCACCATGTTTGCATGCCTTGCATGGGCAGGCGCGTCCCTGCTGTACTGGGTGCACCCAGGTGGCCCTGCATGGGGCAAGTACTGGAGGGCAAGGGGGCAGAGCCCGAGGCCGTGTCCGATCCCGGGGCCGAAAGGGCTCCCGGTCGTGGGCAGCCTCGGCCTCATGTCCGGGCTGGCGCACTGCTCACTGGCCGACGAGGCGGCGCGTCGGCCAGGGGCCAAGAGGCTCATGGCGCTGTCGCTCGGCCCGGTCCGTGCGGTCGTTACGTCCCACCCGGACGTGGCCAAGGAGATCCTCGACAACCCGGCGTTCGCTGACCGTCCGCTTAACCACGCGGCGTACGGCCTCATGTTCCACCGCTCCATCGGCTTCGCCGAACACGGCCCGTACTGGCGCGTGCTCCGGCGCATCGCCGCGGGGCACCTGTTCGGCCCGAGGCAGGTCGAGGCCTTTGCGCCGTACCGCGCGCGCGTCGGGGAGGGGATCGTCACGGCGCTGCGCGGTGCCGGTTCAGCCGCTGTCCAGGTGCGCGGCCTCCTTCGGCGCGCGTCGCTCTACTACATCATGCGGTTCGTGTTCGGCAAGGAGTACGACGTGTCGCGCGAGGTGCCGGCGTTCGGAAAGGAGGTGGAGGAGCTTCTCGAGATGGTGCACGAAGGGTACGAGCTCCTTGGGAAGGAGAACTGGTGCGACTACTTCCCGGGGCTCGCCGCTCTCGACCCGCAAGGCGTGGGTGCACGGTGCGCGGAGCTCATGCCGCGGGTGAACCGTTTCGTGCACGGCATCATCCAGGAGCACCGCGCCAAGGCGATCGCCGGAGGAGAGGCGCGTGACTTCGTTGACGTCTTGCTTGCCCTGCAGGAGAGCGAGGGGCTCGCCGACGGAGACATCGCCGCTGTGCTTTGGGTAAGAACCCATGCGCTTATCGAGTGCCAACTGCCAACACAAGTACACAAATCAAGTAACCGCCCTTAATTTATCAGGAGATGATCTTCAGAGGAACAGACGCCATGGCCGTGCTCATGGAGTGGACCCTAGCCCGCCTCGTCCTCCACTGCGACGTCCATGTCAATGCTCACGGTGAGCTCGACGAGGTCGTCGGCCGGAACAACCCGGTCACCGAGTCCGCTGTGCCATCACTGCCTTACCTGCAAGCGCTGCTCAAGGAGACTCTCCGGATGCACCCGCCTGGTCCGCTCCTCTCGTGGCGTCACAGGGCCATATCGGACACGTACGTCGACGGCCACCTCGTCCCGGCGGGCACCACCGCCATGGTCAACCAGTGGGCCATCAGCCGCGACCCGGACGTCTGGGACGCACCACTCGAGTTCCAGCCCGAGCGGTTCCTCCCGGGCGGGAAGGGCCAGGACGTGTCCGTGCTCGGCGCCGACGGCCGGCTCGTGCCGTTCGGGTCCGGCAGGAGGAGCTGCCCGGGCAAGTCCCTGGCCATGACAACCGTGACCGCCTGGATGGCCACGCTGCTGCACGAGTTCGAGTGGCTGCCGGCGTCCGACACGGGCGCCGTCGACCTGTCGGAGGTGCTCCGCCTGTCGTGCGAAATGGCAGTGCCGCTCGAGGTCCGCGTGCGCCCAAGGCGCAACATGTGAAGTTAGTCGCGGATAGCTTTGTCGCACCGTGACTCCATTGTGGGAGTGTGTAGCCGTTACCCTAAGCTTTCCGTTAGTAAACTGTGAATAAGCAAGCAGCTGACAAGAATTGTGCGCCGGCTCAGGTCGGTACTTGGTTCAGAGTTTTAACTTGCCTATGTATCACCGGATGGAGTACGTATAAGTTTCCTTCCACATGGTGTACAAATCACAAAAAGCTATCAAAGATTGTGTGAAGTGTGTCATGTAGCTTGTCATGTCTAAACTGGCACGTTTTACGCGTCGCTCTCTAGCCTCAGAAAGCTTAGTTTTCATTTCAGAAAGGCGATGACACGGAGCCTCTTTGTCATGCCTACCAATAAATATGTTTTCGTTGTACTCCTTCAAAACTAAACGCTGAATAGCAGAAGGAAGTAAAAGAAGAAGAGAAATTGAGAAGGGACGCATTGGAAAGTAGATGCAGGTTTTTGGATTTTTTTTTTTTCAGAATAAAAGGCGCTTCGGATTTACCCTCCAAACATGGCTTATGCAAAATCCTACTTCCTCCGTTCAAAGATATAAAGTGTATTTTATTAAAAGTTAGATTTGATCATTATTTTCTCATAAAATATATAGTTTGTAGCTACAAAACCAATATAATATAAAAGTATTTTAAAATATGAATATAATTGTATAGTTTTTTTATATTAAACATACTTATGATTTGACTAATTGTTAATCAAAATATATAAAATTTGATTTTTCAAAATAAAATACACATTGTATTATTGAATTGAGAGAGTACCGTATTTAGCTTGACCAGCTACTGCGAACGAGACGTCGAACCCATCCAATAGTCCGATGTAGTATCAAACTCGGGATCTTTTTGTCACATGTAGTATCAAACTCAGGTTCTGTTTATTTTTTATTTTGATTCTAGAATTCTGATTTTAAAATCAGAATCGAAAATAAATAGGCCGATTCTACACTCTAGTTTTCATAATTTTAAAGCAAATTATGCCATAATCTATGATATAGAGAAATGCTATTTTTGGATTGTGAATTATAAATTGTGACACATATTTATCCACTATTGTTATTACAAATATAACGTTTCGCTTTTTTCTCCCTGCTCTCTCCCTCTTGATGCCGATCCGAGCTCCCGTGCTTGAGCCCCCACCGACCCAAGTTGTACTTGGGCTCACCAGGGTAGGGAGGTAGCGGATTCAGCCAGAGTCAGAGAAGTGTCGACGGGGGGATTTTGGATTTTGGGGTGGCACCGGTGGGGAGCAGAGGCGAGCGATGACAGGCTCGGTGGCGATGGAAGTGGGCGTGGCCGGTGTAGCCGAGGTAGCAACGCTGGCCAACGATGGCGGCACAATCACGACATTGCGGCGGTGCGCAGTGAAGAGCCTCTCGGCGATGCGATCGCCTTCAGATCCGCCGTCCACCACAGGAAGAGGAGCGAGGAGAAGACGGGGAGCGGAAGAGTGAAGAGCCCGAGAAAGCCGAGATACATTATGATGTGGTGGTGTAGCAATCTAGTGAGTGAAATCGGTAAAAGAGTTGAAAAAGAGCATGATGAGGTCGCTGGCATTGAAAGAGATGGTCATAATGTGAATAGGTAGAATCACGATAAAAATAAACAGGTCCTCATACTAGAGTTGCCGGAGTGGTGGAGCTTTGCTACGGAGGCAAACCTTACGGGCTTTCTTGATTTCAACATGCCCGTTTATTCAGCGCTGCAGCATGCGAAGTCGGCACACAAAACACGACGCCCAACAACACGGTTCCACAGCTCTATGAGCAGGTATAACAGAGGATGGCCCAACAGATGCCTAGAGGTTGAGCACAATATACTGTGGTACAGACCAAAAATTCCTGAAGGGCTCGTTTGGAAACTTCGATCACCACCAGTTCCCTGTGGTGGAAACCCACGTTGCATTTTTTTTCCCCGGGCTACGTGACGGCACCATTTGGTAGCCGTAGCCCATGTGAAAGGGAATTCACATCCCATTCCCTATCATTTCCACAAGGAAACAACCCTCGGCTGCCCACGTGGAAACTCTCCCCCGTTTCTCTCGATCGCAACACAAGTCACAACCGCCGCCAGTTTTTTTAACCACGAATTGGACAATTATATTAGAAGAAGAAACATCACAAACGAGAAAAACTCGTCGGATAGAATTAGGATAAGGAAAAGAAAAAAACTAAACAAACATCTGTAGCGAATATGGCTTTCTCAAAATATGTAATATGATTTTGAGGATTAATAATAATATAATCAATATGATTAATATATTTATCAAGTATATGCTTTAATAGATCTTATAGATATAATATATGAAAAAGCACCCATAGTCAGAATAAAGATTAAATGAATTGGATGAGTCCTAGAAAAATTGACTACATCGGAAGATTCATTGTTGGGAAATTTGTACACGCTGAAATATTTGTATTAGAAGGGATAAGAGAAGATTACACTCACCGTAAGGTCCGATGATACCTAAGATGTACACACTGTAGTATTTCTGACAAAGTGTGAGAAATACCTCACCAAATGGTCCGGTGCTCGGCACTGAGCAACACCATAGCATTTTGCATCAGGGTGGAAGGAGTTGAACTCACCGGAAGGTCCGACACCGAGTTGTGCTCACTGGATGGTATGCGCTGGAGTATTTGTTGCAGAGAAAGTTCCAAGTGTTGAAGATTAAAAGTCAACACACCAGATGTTTCGGCGCTTAGAAGTTCAACACGCTGGAGCAATTATTAAAGAGAAGATTTCAATGGCTCAGTGAAGCTCAAGACAACATGCCAGATGGTCCGGTGATGAAGTGAAGAACATATTGGAATATTCGGTGTTCACAGATGGTTTTGAGTAGAGTTCCAACGGCTAGTATCTAAGAATGTACACATCGAATGGTCATGTGCTTATATACCTCTATTGACACCGGATCATTCGGTGTTTACAGTTTCTATGAGTCGTTAGGGCAACAACTAGTTGGCGGATTTGAAACTATAAATACCCACCCACTCGGTCATTTGAAGGTGCCTGAGTTCAGGGAAGCCCTCATACACTTGAGAAGACATCTAAGCCACCGAAGTGCTTAAAGTGATCATCCAAGTTAATTAAGCACAAGATTAGCGAGTGATTAGTACTAATAAACCTACAAAGAATAGTTGCTAGGTGTTGATGCCTAGAGAGTGGATCGTTGAGGATCATTATGTTGCGGAAGCACTCTCTCACGAGAAACCTTTGCAAGCTAGACATTGGCAGTCAGATCAATGGCTATGCTAATGGCAGTGTTGATGATCTTGAGTTGCATTGTCTTGGTATCGAGAAGAGGAAGGGAGATATAGAGAGGGTAGAGATTCTCAAGAAAGAGGTTGGTGAACTGAAGGAGGTTATCGAAGGAAAGGACTTTGTGCTTCGGAGTTACAAGGAATAGAAGGTGGTGCTATGCTCAAAGATCAAGGAGTTATAGGAAAAACTATCAGCACAAGTGCCAGGCATCTTGTAGGATCTATGCATAATGTTTTGTTAGAAGAATGAATCTACGCATAATGTCTTTTTAGAAGAATGAATCTATGCATAATGTTGTTGCAAGTAGAAGGGGAAGTCTTGCTCTGAAGATTGTAGGAAAAACTCTTGGCAATCGGCACACATGCCAAACATCATACTAGGATCTTTGTGGAATGCTTCTCTTTTCTTTTTAGAGGGGAATTTTGCATAATGTTAGGTCAATTTATTTATTTCTTTTCTATCATAAGGCTAGGCTGATTTGCTTTCCTCCTTTTCAGTATGTGCCCTTGGTTGTTGGGGGTTTAGAAGGGATTCTTTTCCCAGTTGCTAGGCCTAGGGTAGCTCAATTGAACTTCATACTCAATTTGCTTTCTTCCTTTGGATACCATTGCAATGCACGTGCATTCTTTTTTTTTAAGTACGTGTTTCACTTTTCTACATGTGTGACACAGATGGATTCTTTTGAGGATAAAAAACAATCAATGGGTATAAGCATTGTGAGTGTTCTCAACGGTATTGTGGTTTACATTAAGCAATTGACCATCTGGTTATGCATTTTTTTTACAATCATTGAGCTTCATCAAGGTGAAGAAGTAACATGCTGCTCACACGGGATGAGGGGCCAACCTCGCCTCTCAGCTCTTAGGTCTCCTCCCATCTAAGATCTCTCTCCCTCTTGGTTAGCTCGTGAATGTTTTCTGGTTTCCTCTTTACTTTTGTGTGTCTGAATCTCTGTTGCAAAGTGGCTGCATGTCAAGAATCTACGGAGGATCATGACTCATGAGCAAGGCCACCTCCAAGGTGCTCGGCCGGTGGAAATTCAATAACCTGCAGAATACATTGTTGGTGAACATGCAATGCCACCTCCGAGGTACTCGAGCGGTGGAAATTCAACATCGATACCGACACCGAGGTCGCTGATAAGGGGTGTGTTAAGTTCACTCGCTCCTAAATATTCATCCTCCTTTCCATGTTCAACCCAATCAAACTTGAATGGACCCGACGTGCGCCACAATGGAGAACGAGCTGAGCGACATCGGCTCCCGTGTGGTGGATCAGAGGGAGTATGAGAAGATGGGAGCAGAGCAGATGCTGGCTGGCACAAACTCACACATGCGGCAATGCGCTTTATCGGTGATGGTATGACATGCATACTTTAGCTTTACACATATGTGTCACACGTATGTGGTTACTATATATGCCAATAGGCGACTGCAAGTTGCATCCCATAACAATCTTGGCGTGCTCGTGAATAGAAAATCGCTTTCTTTCTCGATCAATGCACTTGGGCATAGTGTCGTAGGGCCAACTGGAAGAGATTCCATCACCCTGCCATGGAGGGATCGATGTGGTGCGCTGCGAACTATGTGCCGCTCACACCGCTCAACTTCTTGGAGTGCACCGTGTTTGAGTAGGGTGACCGCACGACCATCATCTGCAACGACAAACGGTACTCATGGCGCGAGGCGCAGGGACGGTGCCTCGCCAGGGCGTCCACGCTCGCGAACCTCGGTGTTGGCCACCGAGACGTGGTAACTGACCGGAGCTTGATGAGCCCTTTTCTTCTTGTTGTTGATTTTTTTTTCCTGCGTCGTCGAAGTTAGCCTGAGGCCCTTAGACACTCCGTGTGCTGCGGATCAGGTGGTGGTCATCGCCTCAAACATACTGGCGATGTACAAGCTTCATTTCAGCCTGCCGGTGACCCGCGGTGTCCTCTGCACACTCAACATGATGCGCGTTTGCCTGATCTTTTGAAAGGTAATATGATAAGTCGATTGATGGAGCTTCGATGTTGATGATCCAAAGGCTTCGAACAGAACAGATTGAGAACCTTCGTAATCACTACACCACTACTCTGTGGCTATCAACCGTGCCAAGACGCGGTTTACCTCGTCAAGAAGTTTTTTCCTGCAATCGAATCGAGAACACAAGTAAGAACATGTAGATGCAATTTGAATATTACTAATTAACAGTGAAGTGCTCGAGTTGGGGTTCCACAAACCGAACAAGCGGTAAAACTGTATAAAACAGAATAATCTAAGAAAAACCAGAGCCTTAACTATGACGGCTACTATATATATATGGGGATGTGAGGAGATCGACTTAGGGTTGTGCAGGTATGAAAAGAGACGTACACAATCCGAACTTCGACCCTGACACGATTACAATACTCAACTAGATCCAAAACAGTGACACACCATCTTATTTCTTTGACTCTAACTAAACTATAAGGAATATTTTATCGAGCTCTTGTTCATTGGAAAGGGATCGTCGTAAGTTTTCTAAAATATCAAAAATTGCTTAAAATGGACTTCATTTGAGAGAGTTATATCTGTTTTACTTACATGCTGTTATACGACTCGATCACGACTTCGACCATAACCATAACTAAAACTTAACCTCGAGTCCAAATAGATTTGGACCTTCAAGAGAGGACATTCAGAAAAGATTATAGTACTTCTCCCCTGCCGCATTACATGGCGCCGAGGACGGTGGTGTTCGACAACCTGCCCAATACTTCGATGGGTAAGACACAGAAGTATCTGTTCTGGCAGAAGGCCAGCGCCATGGGAAGCAGGATGTAGTGCCAAGGTAACGAAAAGGTCATTTCTGAGAGTCTGCTGATAATTTAGCTAGGCCACAATTCTTTCGATGTAAGAAGGCTCCATACTGCCATCAAGGCAGGCAGACATTCAGATACTCTTTGACCAATCAACATGGTACATGTGTGAGATGTGAACTTCTATAATGAAATGATATTCCCAGAGTTGGCTACTCGTGGGATCCATTATTGAATTATCCAATCTAACAAGTATTCACTTTCAGATGCAAACTTATCTTTGCTTTATTCAAACAGCTGCAAAGTGCCAACAAAATCTGGATGAACCAGAGCTAAGAAACATGTAAAGTTACAACAACAATCACATTGCACCTCATATATCATTATCTATAGTTCTAACTTCAGCATCAAAGGAAGCAGATCAGCATCAACACCATGTGGAACAAGATAACAGACATTCTCCAGATGGACCCAGCAAACTCCGACCTCGCAGCTCCTCCCTCTGCAAGATCAACCATTACAAACCTATCACATTCATGCACCCAATATGCTCAGAAAATGTTCATGGCTGCGGACTTGCAGGCTATACTTACTCTGGCACGCTGTCTGGTTAGTTACAAGGGTGGTATGTATGCTGAGCGACGTGCTGTTGGAATAACCGCTGTATGCGCACATTCTAGATCCGCAGCCGGTGCCGTCCGTCTGCCCAAGCTTCAGTCCTCCGTTGCACGCCGGCACTGCCGGGCACCCAGCTTTGCCTTGCACCTGAGTGCAGTTTAGCCTGGCAATCACATGGAGCAGAAATGTCAGTTCTCTTGGATGCAGCTTGAGATATAGGAGCGAAACAGAGAGGGAGCAGGGGAGCTTAAACAGAGAGGGAGCAGGGGAGCTTACTGGTAGTTCGTACTGCTGCAGCTGCACTGGATGCAGTCCTGAGCGGTGAATGCGTAAGTGCCATTCGGGACGAGCAGATTGTAATCAGCTGAGGTATTGCTGATTGCTGAATGGCATACTGAGTGTAGCAAAATTTCAAAGAGCAATTAGTACCACCACCAACAATAAAATCTTTATCCCAAACAAATTAGAATAGACTAAAAGATAATAATAAAACAATAATAAATGAAGATACTAAGTAATAGTAAAAAAAATACACAAGATCTAACTAAAGATAATGATAAAACAATAATAAATAGAGATACTAATAATAGTAAAAAAATAAAAAGTAATAATAGTACAAGTAGACTAATGTATAAGTTATATTTCTGACACGTGGATTGTTAATTTTCATACGTTTTCGTACATAGTTTTTTAATAGATATTTAATTTCTTCAAATCTTTATTTACAGACTCATTCCATATTAGATTTGGTCGACTCCTACCTCTCTTCGTATTATCAGCATGCCTTAATATCCCGGTATGTATGGGTGACTGAAGGTCTCAGTTGAATATGTCCAAACCATCTCAACCGATATTAGATATGTTTTTTTAATTGACGCTACACATACCCTACCACATATATCATTATTTCAGATCTGATCTTTTCTTGTACGGTCATAAATCTATTACAATATATATATATATATATATATATATATATATATATATATGTTATATTTAATCATTGGATATGACACTTTTAATTAACCAACATTCAACATCATACAACATCACATATCAAATCACAAGTTACGTTTTAGCTTTTGCGTCAGCATCTTGGTACATAGGATACGTCATCATAGCTAATGAACAGTAGTCAACAGGATCTGTGCAAATATCTATAACAATTTGACTTGTTAGCAGTCAGAGTTAACTTTATGTACCAACAGTATATTCAGAGTTTCAGACTACAGAGTCGGACAGTCTGTCCGGTGATAGCAACAGGTAACAACTAATCAGACAAATCCAAAGAGCAAGAATTTGTTCATTTTTTTTAATTTGTGGTTTCTTGAACAGTCAATGATTGGAGTTGTATTGCTGTCTTCCCTGGCGCGCAGGATTAGACCAAAAGCGACTTTTCTAGATGCTTCGATGCTGCTCACACGAGGTCTAATCTCTCTGAAGTCTGAACAATTGCAGCTCACCAAGTCATCATCAAATATTATGATTATATTAAAAAAAAAATCACCCAAGGGGACCAATGGCTTAAGTTCATTTCAAAACTAAGTCCAAACAATATAATATTCGAATTCTTGCATTTGATTTAGCATACCTATGTTACCTAGGACAAAATTAAGAAAGCAAAAGAACTCATCTCTCGCTTCCCAGTCATGCAGGTTGCAGTCATCTTTTTATTCATTATCAGTTTTGCGTGTGTGCTATGATAAACTGAAGCATGTGTAGTGTAAGATTAAGAGGAACGCACTCACCAGGGAGGGGGACATCAAGAATCTGGCCCTTGAGCAGGCTCTTGGGGTCGGTGATCCCATTGAGGTTCAGCAGCGTGGGCTCGGGCACCCCATACGTGGCGGCGATCCCCGACGTGGTGGCCCCGCTGGCGACGCTGTAGGCAAAGTGCATCACGTCGGCGCCGTCCACCTGGTCGCAGCTGCAGGGTAGCGGGATCCACAGCTTCTGTCCGATGAATATCAGGTTGACGTTGGTGATGTTGTTGGCGGTGGCGATCTCCTGGTACGTGACGAAGGCGTCGAACACGCCGCGCGCGATGGCGTCGAGCCCGTCCAGCGGCTGCACGACGTAGAAGGGGCCGTGGTCCGACTGGCCGACGCCGTTGCTCCCGCATCGGCAGCGGAAGGGGACGCGGACGGTGGTCTTCGCCGGGATGGACGTGGAGGGGGAGGTGTTGGGCGGGAGGCCGTTGGCGCCGAGGAGGTCGGGGAGCGTCGTGGTGGTGTTGAAGCGGGCGACGAGCTCGGCGTAGGTGGTGGCGTTGGGGACCGCGTAGCCCATTGCAGACTGGCAGGTACTGCCCCGCGCGGCGCAGGTGAAGTTGGCGGCCGAGGCGGACGCCGCGAAGAGGAACAGCAGCGCAGCGGACGGTACGGCCAGGCGGGCGGCGAGCGACGGCATGGTGTGCTGGTACTGTGGTAGTAGCCGCGGCGAGGGGAAAGGTTTGTGAGGGAGGTCTGACTGGGGCGTTGACGCGGGAGGAGGAAGAGGAGGATGTCCGGCAGCGGCTTAAATGGTTGCGGAAAAAAAATGTGTTGCGGACTTCTCCAGCTGCAACACCGTCCGAATGACCACCATTTATCCTTAGTGAATTTTAAAGTGATGAATCTCATACCGTGCTGCAGGAGAAGATGTTTGTAACACTGCTCCATAGATTTTTTTCATGATTGTTGTGTAGGCCCTCCCCTTTCTTAGTTGGATTGCCTGAAGTAAAATCTGGAAGTTTGCTGCAATTTTTCTGTGGACTCAAATGTTTTGGAGACCAGATTCGTCGAAAATTGTAGTCTAATGCAAGTATTATTCGAGGGGCAATTGGCCGTCAAATGTGATGCCCTGGCCCGTTTCTCTATGCGGGGCCCAGACCATATCCCTCTCTCGCTGATAAGTCGGACCCGCCAGTCATCCCTGTCCCTCCGCTCCTCCCCCGTCTGCACCCGCACCCGTGCTCGCGCTGCAATCACCCCACTGAATTCGCACCCCACGTCTTCGCAACCAGCCGCTCCCTCTCTATGCTATAAATGGACTCCGCATCACCCTGCCGCCCTCCCGTTCTCCCTCCGCCCAGCCACCCAAATTGCACCGCCAACGTTGCCGCTTCGAAGCTCCGCCACGCGCCGTCTGACACGTCCGAGCTCTCCTTGGTGACTCCGAACCTGCTGTCGGTTTCCCAGAAGCACGAGGAGTATTCTCCGCCACCCCTCGACGCCGATCCACCGCTGTACGACCTCCCCGCCGAGCTCTGGTAAGCATCATCGCCGTCTCACCTTCGCAATCCCCCTCCATCGCGCTCTGAGGCCCGCTAACCCTTTCTTCGGCACCACAGGACCCCCAACAAGCTTCCCCAACCCCCGGATTTCCCTCTCCGCGGCCGAACCCGCCTTCCCGTCGAGCTCTAATCTTGCCGTCCGTTTCTCTCCGTCGCCGACCACCGTCAAGCCCTCTCCGGTGGTCATGAAGCCTTCGGTGAGAATCCCCACCGTCGTCTCTTTCGAATGCGCCATTTCTCGTCACGTTTGATAGCTCGTAGCGCTAGATCGAGTGTCACCGGCGATGCTCCGGCCATGCTCGCGGCGGCGGTGCTGTTTTCCTATCGCCGCCACCAGCTAAACTTTCCCCAACCGTCGTCAGCTGTCAGATCCCTCGCGTGCGGTCAAGATTAGAGGTTTAGATACCCCTTCGCCCCTTTGAATCGTAGCCGTCGATTTTGAGATCAACGGATTAGATTTAAATAGAGGTAGCCCAATCAGCCTTGCCACATGAGCGCCACGTGTTGTAGCCACATCAATAGCCTTGTCCGACGTGTCAGCCATGTCACCCATCCGAGCCCGATCAGCAGGCCCAGCCAGCGATGACATCATGCTTACAAAATAAATAGGTTTTCAATACAAAAATAAACTCTTTTATTCTCTAAAATTAGGTAATCTTACATTTAGGTCCATGAACTTTTCTGTTTTCACAAAAATGCACCTATTAGTACTATTATTTTACTTTTAGCCCCTAAACTTTTACAAAATTACAAATAGGTCCCTAAAATGTCTAAATAAGTCCCTGGAACTTTCTATTTTTACAAATTAGCCCTTGTTCGTTTTCAGAAAAATCACCTGTAGCTTAAAACCCTCATAACTTTTTCATACGAGCTCCGTTTTAGGTGATTCTTATGCTCACATGATCGTAGCAACGAGTATTATCCGTTAGTAGGATTTTCATGGCACTTTGTTTCTGTTTAGTGTATTGTTCTTAGATATTTGTACTTGTTTATTTTCAGTGTCCATGATTGCAATAGGAGACGAGCTGTTCGTGAATCTACAGGACCGGACATTTGAAGAGTTTGAGCAGCCTGCTACTGAAGGCAAGTGTCCTTGATCACATTGAACTTGTTGTTGAATAGTGTGTCTTTTACTTTATAATTGCATGCTTTTGTCAATATGAATCCCATGTTTAGGGTTTATTAATACTTTCCATGGTTATTCTCGTCACATGTGTTGTAGTTGGGTGTCAAGGGTAGAAATACTTAGTTGTGTTGTCAAGTCGGGTGGAATAAATGTTAAATTGATTAACGGTCTATGCAACATAAACCGATTTGGGTAATCTTTTGTAGCAACATGGACCATAGGGATCTAAGCAGATGGGTTTGGTTGGTATGGCTGTTGTGTGCGCAATGGGTGATATGCAAGCGCCTGCTTTAGATCCTAAGGACCAGTTTGTGGAGCATGTAACCCGGCTGAACAGCACAACCACGAGGTTTATATGAGTACGGCCTAACCAATTAATTAGATATCCTTCTTATTATGTACGCACCAGTGGATGGTTGACTAGCACAAGAGGGAGCCTCTATAGTGGATGGAATCCCTATTAGCGGTAAAACTTTAGTTGGTGCATATAGATTTGGAGACGCTTTGTAAAGGCATTGTAGAGAGACTCCGGCTCTACACCCTGAAAGTGTGAAGCAAAACGAGAATCACGACTCATGGTTCAAAGTGTGCAACATCTGCAGAGTATAAAATTGATCGATCAGCCGGTCTCACGGTCAAGAGCGGACTTAAACTTCTTCATGATTAGTGGAGATCTTGGATGGTTGGGTTTTGGGTAGTTCGGTGGTAGTACCCCGATGAGTTGGTAGCTGGATATGGGATATCTAGTGAGTCTGGTAGCCGGATGAAATCCGATGAGCTTTTCCTTTAATGATGATGTCGTCACACCTAGTAAATAGGATCGCTAAGTCCTTTTTGAGCACTAGAATAGTATGACATAGATGCAGTAAACCTGAGTTAAGTCTTTCCTGTCTTAAACCTTCATGTTATGTTTTTTCACACTTACTGAGTACTCTATGTACTCATACTTGCTTTCTTCCAACCTCTCGATGCTGCTTAGAAGGTGTGGATTTTGAGGACATCCCAACCGATGCAGCAGAGTTTTAAGCGAAGGAAGATCTTGACTTGAAGACCATATTCTAGGCTGGCGCTCCACCGGACAATGCCTGTGGATGGATGGATGAGCCGCTACCGCTGGAAATTACCTTAGTATTTTCTTTAAGACCTACATGTCCTTTTGTAATGAATCTTATCGTTGTAATGACACTGTTATGCTATCACTTATGAAATCACCGTATGTATGAAACTTGATCTTAGCATACATGTGGAATGCATCTGATTTGTTCTTTTTGAAACTGTGTATGACATCAAAGTATGGAGCTTTGACTTCCATGTCCACAAGGGATCCAACAGGGAAGATGCTAGGACTTTCTGGTAGCCGGAGTCGCACAAAGAACATCTCTTCATTTTGTTCATTTTCTAATTCTTTTTCTCATTTTTATTCCCTTTATTTTCACCCCATATCCAATAGCTTCTCTTTTAGAGGATTCGTGAAGAAAAAGGAGACAATCATATAGCGAAGGGAATGAAGGTAAGAATCCATTCGTGATAGGAACCACGAAGAAAAATTGTTAAAGTATTGAAGAGAATAATCTCTTATAAAAAGAACATGACTCAAAAAAGAATGGATTGAAAATGACCTAATAAGCAGCAGCCAAGGTGGACTGCCAACTTCCAAGCTTGAACTACAGGCAGCCAGCCTAGCCTCGTTCCGAGTTCCACAGACCATATCAGGGGAAGACTTGTGCGTCGACCTACGACCTACGACTCGAGGAAAATGCCGAGTTGGCAACGCCGCGAGGCCGACGTCTCTACGCCAGACACCAGTGCCGTCCTCATCACGCGCAAGGGACGGAGATCCCCTGTGACTTAACAGTAATATTGGTTCGTTTGAACTATATAAGTCCATAAACTCCGGTTAAGAAAAAAAAATAGAACCACATGCAGTATACAAAATAAACTTGATAGCTCAATATAAACGTCTATTTCCCTATATGGATAAAAGTAAGTAAATGGAAATCATTTCTAACTCCCACATGATAAATAAAAGTAAAAGATCTTATGAAGAAAATAATCATATTTAACTGTTATACATTACTAGTATCAGAAAATAGAATAATCATGAATTCCCAGTAACTCGCCAAGCAGCTAAAGTAGTGATAAATCACTCTGCTACGAGCTGTCGGATCAAAATAGATGGACCAGAAAAGTGATACAGTAAAACGGTCCAGTGTCAATGCCAGGTTACTATAACACGCCTCGCAGTTTACTGTAAATACTGACTTCACGCCTAAACTGGTGAAGTCCGGGGATCCGGATCCCCAAGCCTAAACGCATATTTATGGAGAAAACTACTACGCACATGATACTATTGTAGTAGGAAGCACTATGCAAGAACAAATGAGTAAAGCCAGGGCAATATAATCACGAGGCCTTGATTATTTCACTTGATTCGCCAAGCAAAATTTCCGATCAATAAAACGCTGGAACGTGGAAGGAAAACATACAAAAGAATGAACCAATTGACGCAGGAATAGGGTTGATCAACTTCCTACAAACAATGTTCCCTTACAGGCAAAATTGGAGCCTAGAACGAAAAATTCTTTTGTACTGGCAATCTAATTCATTCCAGAGGCGAAGGAGGCATGCCGGGTGGATCATCTTTGAGTGGGGGTGACGAGCTGAAGTCAATAGTTGGGTATACTCCAGGTGGCCTTTCAAGTGGTTGTATCGACAACAACTGTGTTGAGTCTCCAACAACATCAGCCCATCCATAATGAGGCTCGGCCCTGATACAAAATATTTGCAAAACGATGAAATTCAAATTTAACCCATGGTTAAATTACCACGGAGATGTCAGAAAGCAACAACAAAACGAATATCTTACTCGTAGTATGTCTCCTCGTCGACTACTAAATCCCAGCTCTCAGCAGTTGTGCTCTTTCCATACTTATGGACTTTTCTGAAATCCAAGACAGATATGGTTTAATAGCGATCCACTGATAGTGACAGAATAGTCAATTCAAAACAAGTTACTAAACGTAGTATTCATATCCAAGATAATATAAATCTCGCGATGATGTTAGGAAAAGTCTGCAATCTAAATTCTGAAACTTAAGACCAAATTCCAGTCAAATATTACAATGTTAGACCAGAACATCATTATGGCACGTACCCATTACCGAAGTGTTCTTCTCCCCAAGTTCTTGACCAGCCTGAAAGTTTCAAATCCGATAGTAAATAGCAGGCTACAAATGCAATGTTAGGGAAATAAATTGATGGGAACCAAATAACACCTAACAAAATAAAACATATCACTCCCGACAAATGATAATAAATTTGTTAAAAGTATGGAAAAGGATTTTTTTGGGAAGGATTCTTTGTATCTCCATCATAAAGTAGTAGGCCCAGCACCAGCCCGTACATCACAAGGAACGATAAAAGGCTCACAAAAAGAAGAGGTGAAAGTGAAGTAGATTCAAAAGTAAAATTTCACACTGCACTAAATATACAAGTGGAAGATACACGGTATAAATGCATGTCAATATGTTTGCTCTGATTTTAATACAAGTTGGTTGGACATTGACATCTTCAGGATACCAATCTGGCCCATAATTGGAAAAGGTCTGTTTCGTGCTGAAAGCATGAAAATTGCAATAAAAACATGATGTGGCCAATCTAGATGCTTTTTTTCTGTCATGATAATCATACCTAAAAATGCTTGATGGGTTCTTGCAATCGGAGGGGGTATTATATGTTAATTACTAGCTGCAGATGAGAAAAATGCTATTGGCAAGATGCATGCTGTGCATATACAGTATTTTGTGGTGAAGCATCTTACGTTCACTGCCAGGAGATACATGCCATGTCTCCCCTTGTCGTGAACCAATTCCTGCAAAGAATTTTTCTTCCCACTTGTCCCCCCATTTGGTGCCTAAGTCTGTTTCTGCCCACTTATCTGTCCTGTAAGAAATTTTCCATATTTATGACCACTGGCAGTCAAGCAGACAAAGTATACGAAAAACAACACAACTTTCCATATTGTGCAGCGCTGCGGACAGAGAATGTAAACCTAGGCATCAATTTGTCCTTCAGTCAAATAACCCGTTATCATTACAACATATGGCCTGGTGATTGGCCCGGTGATTGAACGTACATCTTAATGTAATTAACCAATTGATACGCAAATGCCATAACAATAAGCAGCAAAATTCTCTGTTGTAACCAAGAAAGGGTAAATATGGAAATGGATATTCAGGCGCTAAACATTCAGGATTAAGCACAACGTCAGCTGTATAGATATGCGGGCAGAAAAATGTTTCTTCTACAGCCACATAGCTTATGCTGAAGACTTGAAGAGGCTCACCATTTCAATACAAATCCACGGCCATCATAATGTTCACCCCACCTCTCCCACCAGGACTGTTCATTTAACCTTCCATATTTATGAGCACCTTTTTCTGTCCAACCTTTGGCATCATATTTCTCCCACCTGATAGAGAACATTGCCAGTTCAAAATAACTTAACAGAACACTTTGAACAAAAACCAAGCAAAAACATGATGTAATTCTCACCATTTCTCATACCACCCAGCATTTTCTGCTCCTGATTTTGCTTGTTTTTCAGCACTTTTCTCTATTCTTGCAAGATTGCTGTATTGGACAAGATAAACTGTGTTATGAAAGCAAATTGATTTTTAGTGGATTGTTAGTAATTGTTTCTTCATTTAGATGGTAATGTGATAGTTCGTAGTTCTTTATCCAACATACGGATCAACTGTTTTAGAAGGTCTCAAACATTACGACCATGTGTACAGCAAGTCTCAAAGGACCAATCAGTTTAAGGCTTTCTGAACAGGAAACAAGTGGATCAGAATAGCAAGTATCACTTAGGGTAGTATGATTAACAATTCCAATCTAAAACGACGAGCTGAAGTATCAAATGTGATTTTCTAACCTTGAATGGACGTCAAAGAAGAAACAGACACATAAGGCAGGTATGCTTTAAGCTAAGGTAGGGCTAGATCACACATGCTAACATACACACCGATGGATGAGCTGGATCTCCAGATAGGTATCATGAATAATGATGCGGCCGATCATTTGCTTGGAGAATGTATTGGGAAACGTGATAGTTTAATCCTGTCCGTGCAAGAACAGTGCACTAAATTTCTCATCTAATTATCTAAATAACATGGATGTACAGCCATGTACAGTGTTATAAAATACAAACAGGTGGAAACAAATTGTTTGCACTTAAACATTATCTTAAGTTCTTACAGCTATGGAATCAACATTCTTTTCAAAATTAGCCATCCTTCAGAAAACAAGGCAAACAGAAACTTTCTACGCAACTCTAAGTTATGAAAAAGTCAGTTAGCTAAGTTTGCAATGGACACTAGAACTTCTGTCTCACATAAGAGCAGAGCTAAAATATTTTATCTAAATTTACAAGTTATTTAAATTACCTCCATTCATCTTGGTAGAGAACCTCTTTCCATTTTTCCCACCAAGAGTCACCTTCAGCATTCTTCCCAGATTTCTCCGCACCTAATGTTTTGTAGTTGTATTTTATTGAAAAGTCAGCTGTAACAGATGCAATCACATTGGAAAGAAAACGAAAACAAAGGCGTCCAACATATAGCTACAGAAAGCAGTTTGTGTGCTAATGCGCTATAATCACACTAACTAAGTCCTTACATAATCAAACAAAAAATTAGATATCATCTCAAATTAACAAAGCACATATATCCTACCAGAGCCTCCATTGTAAAAGAATAATTACATACCTAGCTCCTTATATCCAATCCAGTCACTTTTCTCCCACCACTGCCACATAGAATAAAGATATTAAGATCTCCAGTAAATTAAATAGCAAGATTACTAAACTCATAAACTTCCAAAGGTCATTTCATGATAAAGAATGGGCCGCTGTCCAGCATTTAGTAACATTTCAGCAGAGTTGGCCAGTTGGGTGTCTAGCTTTAGGAGGTTATCGTTTTGAATGCTGGATTGAGTACAGTCCAAGTTGAAGCTGGCAGAGAGTATGGGGGTGATTGGTTGCCCGCATCCAGGGATCCCGGCTTTGCGGATGCATATAATCTTAGAGAGAAATGTGCTTGGTTGCCTGCATGCACTGTTCCAGTCTGGCCCAGCGGATGCAAATGTACGCCCGCAGTCTGGCTCAGGAGCGATTCGAGCTTCCCTCCGCAGCCTGGCCGGGTGGATGCAGCCTGTTGCATCCGCTCATGCAAGCGGGCACACTTGTTAGTGTCAAAAAATCATCTTCACGCGAGCAACCAATCAAAATCTCAGCTCTTGCATCCGCTCATGCAACCTCAAATTCAATCAACCAAACAGAAACTCAGCACAGCCTGGCCAGACAAATACAACCAACCCAACACTCTTGCATCCACTCAGCCTGCGTATACGGTACATGCGAGCAACAGGACATAAGAGCAACCAATAACACCCTATGTGTATCCAAGTGTACATGCTAGAGTTTTTGCGTGATAATGCAATAATTTCATGACTATGGAATCGGGCATCATCTTTGATTCCAACAAGTAATGCCACAAACGTTACAAATTAGTGGCAAGAAAATCGAAGGTAGCTCATTAACAATACAGGCTATCATGGCAGATACATTATAAAAGGCCCTACTTGACAAGCAATAGTTACAAAAAGGGAATATTTTCTAGCTCTTAATTAAAGGAACTTGTACATTATGCTTAAAGTTAGATTGCTACTCAAGCACATCAAGTAAAACAAAAGAAAGAGCTAAATGTCGGACACAGAAGCCCGCAACAATTATTTAAAGCTGCAAGCATGCTGTAAAGGTAACTCAACGTAGGTCCAGAATATGATATGTCATAATAAGTAAAGAGCCAAGAACATACAGTCTCTTTCCATTCAGTTGAACCATCATGGCTCTGTCCTCCCATTCTTGCCCAGCGACACCGGTACCCATTCTCACCAAGATCTTCTCCGCTCTCCCTGTACCAAGTGCTTCCATCTTCATTTGTTCCAGACTCCTTGACTGCTTCATCCAACAAGTTGATTCCCCATTCCTTCTCACTAGCAATACCAGTGTCTATAAGGCAGGTGTCAAAGAAACACATGCATTTCCTTAGCAAAGCAGAGAACTAAACTTGGGACTACAAGTAGGAGCATTTCATTTTGGTCTACACCAACTTTTCTCTGGAATCATTGCTTTAAAATTGGAAATGTCAGCAAGAAACCCACCTCTCTTCGGCGGGGTATCACGGGATTGAGGAGCCGGCCCCCTCGGCGTGCACCGCGGATAGAAATCTTGTTGCTTGGACTGCCTTCTAGAACTATACTAGTAAACAAAAAATTGCGTATCAAAATTCCATTTCGTAAGCAATGTGCGTTCTACTGCAAACATATGAAGCTTCTGTCTAAAGCTTTGGGCACATTAACATGTCATTACGCAATCAAAATAAGCCAAAAATAATACGTTGGGAACACGGAATGATGCAAATAACTAATGATTGTAAGTTGCCAATGCCAGGCCACACTCTGTAAGTGCGTAGTACAAAAAACCCTAGATGCGCAGTGGTCAGCCGCCGTCCCACGTACCGAGGTGAAGGGAAGGGGAGCGAGGGCATGGCAGTGAGGCTGGCGCGCCGCCGGCCCGGTGCAGCGGCGGAGGGCTTGTTCCCGTCGATGCGCCAGTCCTCGGCACGCTCCGGCGCGGCCGCGGCCGCCCTCGAGAGGCGCCTCCGCGGCTCCGGGTGGGCCCCACAGAAGCACCGGATCGCGGCGCGGCGGCGCGGCAGGACCCGCGAGGGGCGGCACGGCCAGGGCTCCGCCCCCCTCGCCGCGATCAGATCGAACGGCGGCCACGCGAGGCCCCTGGAGCACGCGGCCATCTTCTCATGCCACGGCGGGGCGAGGCCGAGGGGGCGGCGGGGATTGGTCTAGCAGTGGCGGGAGCAGGGAGGCGGAGGGGAGGGTTTTAAAGGGGTGGTGGGGCAACGGCAGACGGGGCGCATCTCTGCTCCGAACCAGCGAGAGCGATTGATGCGGATGCGCTCGCGGCGACGATGAGAGAGAAATGGGCCAAGTTTGTGAGGGTTTTATTGGATCTTTGCAGATTGGTTGGATGGAGAGTGGGAAGGAGGAAGCATGGGGCTGGGAAGGAGGGAGACGCAGAGCAGAGCCGGGAATGAGGCGGGGGGCAGAGCAGCCGCCAGCCGGAGAAGGAGGGTGGAGAGTGGTCGGTCCCACTTGTCGGTGGGAGATTCAGATCGACAGGTGTCAGGAGAGCTGACACTCTGGTAAGGATGCGATGTGTCAGGGATGACACTCTGGTAAATGACTGACAGCATGTAGCAGTACTACCTCTGTTTTCGTTTATTTGCCATCAATTTTTTACTATAATAATTTTGACCTTCCACTTTTTTTCCAAAAAATTTACAAATACTTAAAAATACCTAATACTAATAAAGTATATTTCACGATAAATCTAGGAATACGAAAGTTTTAGTTATTTATAAAAATTTTTAGAAAAAAACGTAAGGTCAAAATTATTACACTAAAAAGTTAGTGATAAGTAAATAAAAACGAAGGTAGTACAACGCAAGGAAAGAATGTTTACACAAACGCTTAAAGAGAGAATTGCGAAGCATCCGCACAAGAGTCTCATCCTAAATAGGATCCAAAGATTTTGTTTTGCTAGTTAATTGATTAAGCTAATTACGGTTCCTCGAGGACTCCTTCCGTGAGTGTGGGTAGCGTCAGGCGTCAGACGCTTTGTCATGCAGTGACTCCTACGCAAGCGCTCCTGCTGACCTCCACAGTGGCAAGAAAATCGATGAAATTGTCTCCCAGCGTCTTGCTATCTCTGTTCTATTTTATTAATATAAATATGTTTGATTATTATTTTTGATAACTATCTTTTGATAAAATTAGATAATGTTAAAATATTTTTCATAATAAATTTATTACTATTATTTTTATGTATCAAATTCTAATAGTTTTGTATATATTATTGATCAAAATATCTAAGTTTGATTACACATATTATAAGATGAAATTTATTTCAAAATAAAGGTAGTACATGTCTACGCGTTATCCATGGCCTTACTGCCTCTTATTTAACACGGGAAAAATACCTAATTATAATTGACTACATTATGGGTTGCCAGCCCTGGTCCAAAATATTATTGGGCTATGTTATTGAGATGGATTGATCTCATAGGTTATTGAGACGCCCGGTGGTATACTGCATTTTTTGTACTCGGTGGTACGAAGGAAATAATGATTTTTTTCTATCTACTTAAGAACCGGTGCTTTGTCCAAAAATAATAAACTGAAATAAATAATAGCAAAACGGCATAAAAACTTGTGAGGGTGTGAATGAAAGAAAGAGTTACGTAGGACCAAATGAGAAAATATGCTACTCGGGAGGGGTTAATGGATCTTCGTAGGAGTAACGTGGCCGAGAAAGGAAACCGAGGAAGGCATGCAAATCAACTTGATGACAGTTAGCACGCCTGCTAGAAAAACCTCGCCCCTTGTCTTACGGTGCCTGTGTCTCACGCACCGACGCACACAAGAAGTTTTCTTTCGAGAACACCACGTTCGCAAGTTGCAAATGGATTCCGGCTCCGATCTACCAACCCCAACTGAACACCAAACTTTTTTTTTCCTTCCTTCAGATACAATATAACTCATAGATATATGTATACACTGATGTCATCGTATAAAAAATTAGGGACGTGAAGTTTCAAGCTTACTAAAATCATCATATACTCGTTGTCGATAGAAGTCGGCTATCTAAAAAATCCATTTTAATAAGACAAAAAAATAAATCTAAAATTTGATCCCTAATCACCTCCACCCCTCATCATCCAAGTCAATACTTGTTTCTCAACCAAATATCAAATTTTGGCCCATTTGTCCTATGTATTTCTTCCAGTGTACATTGTATTTTTCTGGTACGCAATTGTGCGGTGTCACATCTGACGTGGTTCCACGCGGAGGCAGAACATGTGGACAAACCGTACTTGACCGATGTGGCGGCCAACCGAGCGGCTGCTGCCCTGGAAACCCGATCAGGATCAGGCCCAGGCACAGTTCCGTGGGAAAGCGCCACCTCTAGCGGCCAGCAGCGCTCCACGTCCAGCAGAACACGGCGCGCCTCACACGTGGCAGACACACGCGCCCAGGTGTTCAGGTAACTCGTGGCTCAGCTTCGACGAGAGCCGGGACACGCTGGCTTTTGGCCCTTTGCCGCCAACGGATACTAGCCAGCTGCACCTGGAGAAGAGACACGGCGGCCGTGCAGCATGTTTCCCTTTCTCATAGGCTCGGCAGTGGATAAGTATTGACTGTGTCGTGACATGTTTCAGAGTTCAGACGAGATGTTCCGGACATACCTGCGCTTGGCTGTGGTGTGTCCGGGGAGCATCTGTTGTTATCGTGCAAAACTCTGGAATCATCCGAGAGAAAATGGATTGGATTTGCGCATGCCATGGATTGCTCGGTCTGGCCATCGTTTTCGTTCCTGCCACCACGGGCAGAGTTCAGCTCCATTTTGGCTTTTGGCATTCGCTCTGGTCTTGTCACTTCAGGGTACTGGAAAGAGAGGAGAAAAGGGGTAGAGTACTGAGACCATGTTTGGGCATGCAGAGAAAACTTTACCATGCCGCGAAAATTAAGGGGGCGTTTGGATGGGATAATCCGATCGGATTCTCAGCCAAATTCGCTGAATTTGTACTAAGCACGCCGATCTGTCGATGACTCGGTTGAGAATCGGATCCGAATTATTCGGCGTTTTGAACGCCTGGGCTCGAGAATCGCCTAAAATGGTGATTTGCAGTTATTTTTATCCTTAATATGTAGACTTTTCCATGTCAAAATTCATCTACTAGCCAAATAATTTTCAGAAATAATTTTGATTCACACGAAAGAATCGTTGGAACGTTTTCCCTGTCAAATTCCCACGTTCGAGGACTTAATATTGGGCCTATATAATATGCCGGCTCTGACGACGGCAGAGCAGAACTCATTGCTTCAATTGTTCCTTTTGGGCTTTTTTGAAGCTCGGGGCACAACCATCACGAAACGAGAAGTAGTATTTGCCAAGGACCAAGCCCATACCATTTCATGGGCCTGATTAGTGCACGGAAGCTTTACGAGAAGTTGTATTCGTTCGCTAGTAGTTAGAGAAGCGTACATCGTATCGCGACGCATCACGCACGTACAGCTTGTCTCGGACAGAAGCAAAACACAGCTAGCGTACACAACCAACAGTCGTGCACGACACAAGGCAGGCTACTGGATGTAAGACTGGCCGGTGATGTCGAGGTCGCGGTCGCCGGTGGACGGCGGTGGAGGGTGCCTGGGCCTCCCCGCGGGCTCCTCGGGTCCGTCGGCGCTCTGCGTGGCGCTGGCCGGCGGCTTGGTGGGGTCCCTCCGCTGCCCCAGCCCCTCGTTCGCGTACATCCCGCCGCCGTACGCCTCCCGCGTGAGCGGCTTCATCTCCGAGATGTTGGCCGGCTGGTGCTCGCGCTGCAGCTGCGACTGCTGCCCCGCCACGAGCTCGCTCGGGTCCGGGTCGCTCGCCGGCACCTCGGGCTTCTCCTCCTTGCCCTGCATTGCCTTCTTCGTGTTCGGCACAGACTTCTCCATTTCTCCTTGTGCTAGTAGCTGCTACAGAATCGGTAGTGCTTCGAGTGGGATTGCTTAAATAGGTCCCTGGACCCTGGTCGATGATCGGGACCGCGAGCAGTGTCGCGTGAGATCTCGTTTATTCCAGCGGGGGTACACGTGTTGCGGCTGGGACGCGCGTGGAGCAAAGGTTTGATGGCCGCGTGGCAGCGCGATGGGGACACCGGGATAGGCCGGTGCCTCGGAGGTCGAGGGACGTGGCTTGTGGTGGACGTCACGATGTCGAGTACTCGAGTGCGGCTGTTCTGAAATGCGGATATAGCCGGGGGGGAAAATATGGATCGGCTCTACGCTAGCTTGAACTCGATCGTCGATATATATATCTATATATATGTTTGTGTGATATATATATATATATAATTATATAGTTAAACGGTAGTTCCCTGTTACGATCTTAAAAATAGTATAGTTATGATCCATAATATATGTCAGTTACTGCAAATATATATGGTTGTAATTATATTGTTTTTTATCATATGATCGTAATTGGTTCAGCTCTACACACCCCAGTTACAATCATACGAGACTAGTGTGTCAGATGTTAGACGATCAAATATATATTGTCGTAATTTGGTAACTTTCTCTAGTCGTAATTATATGTATTTTTTTCATATGATCGTAATTTGTTTACCTCTACGTATACCCCAGTTACGATCTCAAAAGCAGTATAGTTGCGATCTATAATATATGTCAATTATTGTAAATATATATGGTAGCAACTCGGTAACCTTCTCTAGTCGTAATTATGTACCTTTTATAATGTGATCGTAACTTGTTCACCTCTACGCACACCCCCAATTACGATCCTAAAAGTAGTATAGTTATGATTCGCAAGATAAGTCAGTTACTATAAATATATATGGTCGTAACTTGTACATTTTCTGGTTGTAATTTGGTACCTTCTTTAATCCTAATTATATAATTTTTTGACATGATCGAACTTATTCACCTCTGCGCACACTCTCAGTTACGATTCTAAAAACAGTATGTTATGATCCATAAGATATATCAGTTATGACACTAATTACAAACTAACAAGCATACAATACAATACCTCTAGTTGTAGAATACTCACTCTTATACTGGTACATAATTCATCCATTGACTCGGTGATTAAGAATTATCACAAAGCGCCATAGTTACCACTACTAAGACAACAACTTAGCTAGCATAGCTAATTTACCAAGTATGCAGGGAAACAAAACTGTCGGTGAAATGGGATCGGGGGGTCCCCGACTTCTGAGGCCACGTCAGCAGCAGTGCCACGTGGCGCCATGCCTTAGGGATCGCCTCTCCGGGAGGTCCCCGAGGGTCCAAGGAAGACAAGCTTCGGGAGAGGGTGGCCCCCGAGCACCCAGGTTCCCCGATGACAAGAGAAGTCAAGTTCCGGGAAGAAGTGCTCGGGGCCCGGATCAGTGGCCCCCGAGCGCTCGGAGTCCCTTGAAGACCCGACATGAACAGTACCGGGAAAGAGTGCTCGGGGCCAGGAGCAGTGGCCCCCGAGTACTCGGCTCCCCGAGGACCCAATCATACAGTACCGGGAGAGAGTGCTCGGAGCCGTGAACAGTGGCCTCGGAGCACTCGGTTCCCCGAGGACCAAGGAAAGGCATATCTGAGAGAGAGTGCTTGGGGCTGGGAACAGTGGCCCCCCGAGCACTCGGTTCCTCAAGGGCCTGACGAAGACAGTTCCGGGCGGCGGCGTGCTTAGGGCTACGGACACGTGGCCACCGGGTACCCGAGCTCCCCGAGGACACGAAGCCAACAGTATCGGGAGAGAGTGCTCAGGGCCAGGATCAGTGGCCCCCGAGCACCCGAGTCCCCTGACGACCCAAGATGAACAGTACCGGGAGGGGGTGCTCGGGGCGTGACCCCCGGGCACCCACAGTTCCCCGACGACGTTAAAAGCCCCTTACCGCTGGACCCCACAAGGGCTCAGCGGTGAGGTGTCAATTAGTGGGAGGCCCGATGCCGCTTTCAACAGGAGCATGGCCTGTCACTTCCGACCACTCCTCCCACGCTTTATCGTCAGACCCTGCCACCGTCTGACAGGGAGGCGTGGGGGCATTCAATGCAACGAGGCTTATCGCCTGCTCCCCTGCTGTGTCAGACTCCCTCTGACCCAGCGGCGTGCGGGACGGCTCAGAGGCTGCCCGGCGGACCCCCTCCCCTGCGCCTGCTAAAAGCTGGGACGTGAAGGCCGACGGGACAGCTCAGGGGGCGTGTTGTCAACCCCTGTAACATCAAACTATAGCGCCATGATAGTTGCTCTCCATTTATGTTTACGGGAACTTGTGCCCCCGGCTAGGCATGCAAGCCTCCTCCCGTTGTATAAGAGGGGGAGCACTTTTCAGAAAAGGGGTCTCTCGGGGTCTTGGCTGAAGAGTAAAGGCTAGGGCTCTCGAATGGATCGAGGTCTGGAAGGCAAGGCCGGCCCCGACGAGGAAGGCTCAGACTCTCTCCCGGAAACAAGCAGAAGGAGTACCTCACCAAGCTCAGGGAGTCTGGCACTTGAAGACCCGAGCTCCAGATAGATAGATAGAAATACCATTGTAATACATACCAGCTCTAGAGAGTTGGAGATCAAAAAAGGGCATTCTAAGAGCCCTCATAATACAATATCATACACACAGGAGTAGGGTATTACGCCTCCGCGCGGCCCAAACCTGTATAAATGTCAGTCTTCTTCCATGTCCATCGGCCCGACCGGTTCCCATGTATACTCATCCAAGACGGATTCAGAATCATCCCCCCGGCCGAATCTCAAATGGGGTCCCGCCGGATCCCCGCTTGAGGAGTTCACCCTCCGACACAAACAAATCACACGAAGTTCATACATACTGACAGTATTAGTGTAGCAGCCAACTTCATAGGGTGCATCTATAGAAGAGGAAGAAGCAGCGCATCACGGAGACGAGCGTGATGGACTCGACGGCGGTAACGACGCCCTAGAGTGCGGCGTCCAGGAGGAGCAGGACGTCCGGGACGAGCTCGGGCCACCGCCGCACTGCAGCCCCCAGCTATTGCTGCCACCACCCGCAGAGGCAAGACACGTACGACGAGAGGAGTAGGGCAGCGAGCTGGGCAGGCCGAGGTCCGACGACCACCGGAGCATGGACAACAGACTAGGTAGTGGCACAACGTAAGTCTGTTCTGCGTCACGCAAAATAGGCTTGCCATGTTCGTGTGTGTGTATATATATATATATATATATATATATATATATATATATATATATATATATATATATATATATATATATATATATATATATATTGTCGAATATGTACCTATAAGGTATGTACACATAAGGAGTATATCGTAATGACATGGTACACTATACCCGTATTCAGCTACTCAAAATATTGCAGAACCGAATTTGTGGATCATGATACACTCGGACATCTAGAAGGCATGTACTAGGAAAGTCTCGAACGGTTGCCTTTCTCGAGTACGACTAGTATCTAAGTCAAAATCATCTGTTTTACCTTGATCAATAAGTTGAATGACTCTCTATCAACTACGGTTGAAATCAAAATAGCATCTCGACCTTATATAAGGCGGGGACTCAAATCCCTATATTAGAAAAAACATAATCCAACGCATCTTGAGGCAAACGACACTAAGACCCTAGTAATTGAGAGACTCGGTGACTCTAATTCTAAATTAGTCTCGATCCAATTTGCTTGATTGTAATAGATTTAGTCACATTGCTTATACTTGAGATACTAATATACAACAACATTAACACAAGATGTAAGATATTATTTCAACCAAAGATCCAAACATATTTATATCACGTGTCTTGTTTTATGTTATATATATAGACACTCCTACGTACATATAGGTTCATCTAACAAGTGCTCTCTACCCCACCCACCCAAAAAAAACCAGTGCTCTCTCTGTAACCATGTACGCATACTGAAGTGGGTCGCATGTGACGTGTCGTGGTGTGCCGCGCCACCGGGCCGGGCTGCGTGATTGAACCGGTTTCGATCGTATAAGTACTCTGCTGGTGCAGCTCCGTGTGATCCACACATTCTAGTTGTAGGAGCTGAATTCCTTGTGCATTCATGCCAAATTCAGCGCTTTTAATATAATTTGCTCTTCTCAACCGGGAATCAAAACGAACGAATAAGACGGTGGTGACTCTGATCTAGACACCGCGATCGAACCCATCTTTCTGCATTTTTATTTAACACACTACACCATCCATCAGTAGCACAACCTTATTTCTCTCGACCTAGAAAAACCTTATTTCTCTCTGGCACTGCATGAGGATGTTAGCAACACCGTGTGCTCCGATCCTTAGGAACTTCAGCAACAAGCGCCGCGGTGAACCTGGTCGAGCGAGTGAACTGCGACTTGAGCGTACGTGGTCCGACCACAGCCGGCTCGCCCGGGGCACTTTCGCATGAGCTGTTGGAGATCTGATGGAACCTGGACGCATCACCAAGTACTTCACGACCCCCTGCTCGGCTGCCCGCCGGCGATACAAGCGGCAGGTGTCTGCGTGAAATGCTCTCGGAGTCGCGGCACCGCGCGTGGACACATCGGCCCTGCCGCACCTCTCCAATTCCGCCGGTTAATCTGTGCCGGGGCCGTGAGCACCTCCAATTCCCATTTCAAGAGTTTATTTATTTATGTATTTTATTTTTTAATAATTTGCAAAAATACGCTATTATTTTAAAATATTATATATCTAGTCTGCCACCGCCCGATGGAAGAGCAACAGCAAGATGACATGGTCGCCCATCTAACCTTGTGGGGCCCACGACGTAATGGATTAGAAATTAAATATTTTTATCAACGCGACGTCTCTGTCAACGTGTCACCCAACCAACTGGTGACACCTTTGCTAAGCCAACTGAAAAAAGGTGTCGCCTATTTGACGGGTGTTACCTTTTCACGGTGCTATCGTGTGGCTGCATGCACGCGGTTGTGTATGCTAAAAAAAGCTAGCCACCCGCGCTTTTGAATGCATGATTGCGGCCGTGTATGCATGCATTCATTTGGACTAAAATAGTAGCCCTATATGAAAATATGTTATCTTTTCCAGTAGATCAGTAGAGGTGTTACTCGTTAGTTGGGTGATGTGTTGATGTAGGTACCACGTCAATTAGAATATTTAATTTTTGAATATAGGCCCTATAAGATCTTAGATATGTAATATTTTGAAATAGTTGTATATTTTTGTAAATATTAAAAATAAAAATATATAAATAAAAAATTCCCTTTCTAGCAGATCCATCGAACTGGGTACGTGCAGCACTGAGCCCACGCGGATAAGCCCATATGCGATGCGGCATCTCTTTCGGAGGATCGTACGAGCGACGCAGCAGGATGCGCTACGACGTGCGCAATTTCCAGGACACTGCACCGGGATCGAGCACGCTTTTGAAAGTTTCCACTGAATTTACTCTCCACATGCATCTCTCTGCAGGACGCGCGGCATCGTTTGGATTCCATGGGCAGGGCTTCGTGTTGCTGAAGTACTACATTACTAGAGTAGCGCTGGCTTTTTTTAGTACAAGTCGGATACGCTCTATGTATGTTTTGATCACTGTACATATATATATATATATATATATATATATATATATAAATTTTCTCAAGATCTAAAAAAATATAATCACCCATATTAAATTTAGTGCTCAAACCTGAATGAGCAAGTTCCACCATAAAAACAGCTCATTCGCTGGTAGTAGCACTGGCTTGGAGTGAAGTATTTCCAAAGTATATTATTCAACAAAGACTATCACCATAAAAACAGCTCATTCGCTGGTAGTAGCACTGGCTTGGAGTAGAAGTATTTCCAAAGTATATTATTCAACACAGACTATCGCGTCCTTGCAACTGGAGAAAGTTCAAAAGGTGACGAGCGTCGAATATAGTTTGGTTGTACGTGCGTAACTACGAGGAACCTGCGCGAGACATCGCTGCACCAGTAGTACCCAAATGTCATTTCGAATTTTCGATGGACCATGCGCTGCTTGATAACGGACACCTACCGAACCTGCTGTCGAGCTGTTGGAGGAAACTTTTCTGGTTTCGCTGCACATTGCAACCGAGTTTGGCGCTATTTTAGTACGCTGCACGTACTTGGTCAGGAAGACTTTCAATCAGGGAGGAGGTCTTGGTGGACAACTTGGGAGTCTTCAATTGACTTGACCGGAAGTCTATGGCCATTGTCGGTTTCCCTAGTCCACCCCGAGGTCTCCGGTGACGTCGTGTCACCATCCGATCTTTATCTACCAAGAGCGGAAAAAATAGAGAAAAGTGCAGTAGATGCGTATTTGGTTGGAGGATAAGATTGTATGGTCTACGGTGTTTTCAGCAAGCAACCGGAGAACTGAAGCTAGGTTCCCTGTACATATGCAAGCAGCTGTAGAACTGAACAGCCATGGGGAGAGAATGGGTTGATAGCCCAGTGGTAGCAACGTGGATATTCTTTACCCACAAGTGTTTGAGCATTGGCCGGACGCTAGTGTTTAACTGGGGCTTACCTCACTAATTTGATTTTCTAATAATAATCTCGAACGTTTGTGATTATAATGTAAGCGTGACGTGTAAGTACGTCACTTGTGAATTATGAGGCTTTGTGAACCTCTTCAGTAGACGTGCGTATATATGTTATAAGTTTAGTACATTTTAAGATATTTGAGTGTGCGTATGTCGTACATTCATATACTATAGTTTGTATTTTAGCGTTGAGGCTGTAGAGAAAAAACAGCTATGGGGATTACCGACTCTAGGGCAATTATTAATGTGCAATCGATGTGAGTTAGGCGCTAATTATGAAATCTATTGCCAGGTTTTGGATTTCTGAGAAAAAGCACGAGGTTATGAATGGTATGACTGTTGTAGTAATGTGGGTGATTTGGAAACATGGTAACGGTTTAATTTTTCAGAGATCCTAATCGAAAGATATAAGGCAAGTATGGCGGCATATCGTACTGGCAGTAAGGCTGTGGCAGCCTCTCTTCAAGGGTACTGCTTCAATGACGATGGATCGATATTCTTGTTTCCTGGAACAACTACTGAAGGAGCCGTTGAGTAAACGTTTAAAGTGATGAGATGCGCAAGTAAGGCGGACCTGGAAGGCAATGGAGATCTTCCCGACAAATATTACTTGTGATATGAACATTAGGCCTGAATACCCGGCTGGTACACACCGAATGAAAGCTATTTGGTTTTTGTGTTTTCGTGGATGGAAATTCAGACTCTGTTTTGTTCGTTTGTACAGGCGTACGGTACAGTTGAACAAGTCTTCAAAAAGAAACAGAGCTGTCTGTATATCACTGTGATGGACTGAATGATGGTTGTACTACTTAAAAAAAATTCAACCGGGAAAGGAAAAAGGCTAAGTGATGTGACGCCAAAGTAAGCACCATATTTTTTAACATAATGAGTTTTAATATATTAATTAATTATAAAAATTAACTCCAAATTAAAATTTATAATTAATTAAATCAATTAAAATAAAATAAATATACATATTCAAATGTATTAGTTTGGCTAAGTATTCTAAAGTGCACTAAAATTATTTCTAAATTAATCCTTGCATTGAATTGATTCATATACATTGGTTTATTGTTGTTATGGTTCTTTGTGTGGAGATTTGAATTAGAATGTCTCTCAAATTCAATTTTACTCTTAGTTTTCCTTCAACTCAAATCGTATTAAATTCAAATCCACTTCCGAATATGAAGATTCAAATCCAAAGCACAATTCAAATATTCCAATTTGAATGTTTGTCAAACCCAAATCTAATTTCAAAACCAAATTCAAATGCATCCATTTGAATTAAAACCTTTTCTTTTCTCCTAGGGCCAAATCTCTCTCCCACTCTCGGTTCCGGCCCACGCGCAGTCGGCCCGGCTTCCTTTTCTCTCCTCCGCTCCCCGGCAGTGCACTTGAGCTGCGACGCCCCGCTCAGCCCACTCCCCACACGCCTGCGCGGCCCGACCGATGCGCCCCCATGCGCACTCATGCGCGCGTAGCCATCCATGTGTCGGCCATCCGCCCATCCGCCCATTCGCTCTCACCCTCTCGCCGCCGTCTCCCTCCGCCAGCGTGATGTCGCCACACTATCCACCCGCGCCACCGTGACGATCGGCAAATTCAATGTGCCGATAACTTGCTCGCACTCTCATTCTCTCTCCTCTCTCTTCTCTCTTACGTGCGCCATCCGAGCCGTCTGATGTCGCTTGACTTTCGCACTCGCGCACGCGCATTGCCAGCGCAGCCCTGCCACCGCCGCAGAGAAGTTGCGCCACACCTTCTCGTTGTCATGCTCCCACCGCCTCACTATGCCTTCTCTCCCTATATAAATAGAGCAGCTCGGCCTCCCTTATCTGTTTCCCTACTTCGCCGCCATCGCAACACCACCGCCGTGCCATTGCTATCCACCGTGACCTTGTCGTCATCGACGTACTGCCAAGGAGTACAAGGAGGTCGCTGTCATCCCTATGCCACTCCCCATTGCCCAAGAGCCCGATGGGAGCGTGCCTACGCCGGAGACTGAGTAACTCCACCGCCGCCACATCGATGTATCGTTGGCAGCCGCCTTGCACATCACCGTTTTCGAGCTCAATGAGCATCCTTGTCCCATCGCGCATCCTCCTAGCTAGCTTGTTGTCGTCCTAGTGCCCTCTCTTCACCTAGTGTTGTGCAACTGTGAGGTTTTTCCCTTCGTCGTGTGGAGCTCGCCGCCGGTGACCTCCTATCCCCCTCCTTAGCCAGCCTCCATGCTGTGTTGCTATGTAGCAGCCATAGATGTATGTCGTGGGTGTTAATCGTGCACGATTAGTGCTTAGCCACTGCCCCAGCTGTGCTCCGCCACCCAGCTCCACTTCGACCGTCGTCTGACGCCCCTCTGTGCACGGCCTGCCGTCGATAAGCCCCCAACCAAGTAAGCCATCGTGTGCAGAAGCTCGATGACCTTTTGGCTTCATGAACCCTTGGCGGGAGCACGATTCAGGCGATCTCACCATCACTGCTCCACCTATGAATAGTGTTATTTTATATTTTTCTGAATTAACTTTAGATTAAGTCTTCTGCGAGTCATAACTTCTCCGTTCTAACTTCAATTTCGGTGATTCTTTCGTTAAAATTCATCTAAAATTGATATATATCTATCTATCATAGTGTGATATTCAGTAGTGCTCATTTGACTTTATGTTTGGTGTTATTTGTTCTTCTCTAGTATAGTTCATTATTGATGATAGTCGCGTTTGCAGAACTAGCAAAGTTTTGTGAGTGCTGCGTGGGAAGCATTAGGAGCAAGGAGTATCCAGATTTCGAGCAAGGTTTAGAAGAGAAAATTGGAGAAGGAAAGTTCTATTTTCTAGGTCATATTGAACTTATGATTTCAAATAATCTATATGATCAATTAAAAACCGGACTTATTATCGCATGTTCTATGTATTGCGCTTTTCCAAACCGCTTGCAGTAGATAATCCTATCAAACAATTGCATAAAATATTATAATCCAGAATATATATAACACTAGGAATTACTTGTCGTTATCTCTATTAATGTGACACCTTGATATCTAGCATGCTTAGGATTGGATACATCTATTCGGAGATGTCGCCTTAAAATGCATCTCTTCGGAGATATCGATTCACTATTTATCAAATTAACTCATATACCATGGATCCTTTATAGTTGTGAATTCCGTGATGGTTGTGAAATCCTTGATGTTGTGTGGGATATGACAGAAGATGTGTAAAAATTGGTGAAAATTATTTTAGCAGAGGCAAGTAGAGTAGTCCTCCGGTCGAGGATGCTCTTGAGGGCTCAAGTTATTTTTGTTGTATTTATTGCCAAAATATATCTACCTTGGCTCTTTAAGCACCAAATCTTGCGCCGTCATATTGAGCCACCCTCGTGTAACCATATATCCTGTATGGGCAGAACTTGTCTTTTCTTTCACCGGACTGAGTTAGGCATCATACTAGGAGGCTGAGAGCAATAAGCAGTCAAGTGACTATCTGATCCTCTGTTTGAATGTGTAGAGATTGACAAGTGCTTGAAAATATAATATGGCATTCATTACAAGACCTTTAGTACTTGAGGGTAAATCTCGTAGAGAAGTCCTACAGTAAAGATGATTGAAGTGTCTCAGTATGATTCAGTTCTTCGTTTGTAATGATTAGAGACTGAGCATATCATGTGGGTATAATGTACAACCTTTGTAGAATATAAAACTATTTAAATAGTCATATCCACAGTTATGAACATGCGAATGCATGGTCATGCTTGATTAGACTCTTATTGCGTGTGTCTTGATAAGTGAGTGTATAGACTAGATATCTATGTGATGAGGTTGCTTATTCAATCCGTAAGGATTTATGTGGTACTAAAGATACACCTAATGTGATGATAGGAATTACAAAGAGAGATGTATCACCCCGAGGATCAAAAACCCCCATATATAATTTGTTACCTGGTTTCAAACTATTTTAAACTATTTTAAAATTAACAATAGATAATACAATTAAATCTAGCATAAACTATTTTGCGTTTAAAACTGAGCCGTAAAAATTTATCCTTGAATTATCTTTTATGCATCTATCAAATAATTGAAGTAGTATATAGTTTATTGAGTAACTTCTTTACTCACTTTTGCTGTCATTCAGATGAGGAAACTGAAGCCGACTTCGCTGGAGGAGAAGGCGAGGATGAAGAGTAGATTTAGAAGTCGTGTTCGCACCTAGCTGATTATGGCTTTGGGTCATGGTCTTCCGTTATGCTTTTGTTAGCCGTTACATCAAATTTGTAATATATAATATAGTTTGTAATTTTCTGTGTTATGAAACTTAATACTTATGTATGAAGTTTGACGATGATATTGTAACTGTCATACTATATGTATCAACTATTTAATCTAGTGATTAATACATAAGGTATGGAAGATTTTGGGTTTGAGGTCTTACAATTTTCTTGGCCAAACTTCGTAAAGCGTTTTACATGAGGTATGGAAGATTTCCAGGTTGAGGTCTTACAATTTTCTTCGCCAAACTGCAGAAAACGCAAGCCGCTTTCTCGATGACTTCAGAACAAATCAACATGCAGTATTTTGCTTGCATTTGGTCTCATAAATAATTTGTGACCATACAATCTGCACGTTCAGCCACGGAACTGCAGCAAAATTCAAACAGGCACGAGCAATTTCTGCCATGCAGAGCTCTATCGTATTCCTTCGGACGCGTGACTCGCTTACAGGTTGCTGCTGCTGCTGCTGCAGTGTATAAACACACAAAAATTTGACAGTGCGCTTGATGGGACGTCGTCCATCTCCAAGCTAGCGTTCACATTATGCCGGGCCGGGCGAGATTTGGTCCATCGATGCACGATGATAAGATGGAAATCCTAGAATTCGCTCGGTTCGTCAGACCGGTCCTTTTCAAGTTGATGAAAGGCAGTCCGCGTCCAAAGTCGGTCAAGATGACCAAAAGGCAGAAGGCAGCCACACTGGTAGGCTGGTAGCTAGTAAGAACTGGGACTTTGGAAATTTTGTGCATGTCTACTGGATGGTAGTAGTAGCTATGGATTTTCAAGCAACCAGCTTATGAGAGTTGAGAGCTTTGATTAAGCTTCAGAACTTTACTGTTTACGGCAGTTTGTAGACCGTAAATGACTGCATGAATGGTAATAACTCTCTTCTCTTTGATCCAGACTGAAGTCATTTGCTCTTCTGACTTCACTTCATACTGTCCGAGTAAGAAAGGTGCAATTAAAACACTAAAGCAGGAGTATGAAGAGAGTGTTTGCCCTGTCTAGTACAGGTTAGGAACCGGTGATTTCACATAATCATGCAAGAAGTTTAAAGGAAACAGTATAGTCCCTATGATTTTTTTCGCAAAATTCCCACGTTCTAAATAGGCACCAGAGGACGTCGGAAGACTATGCGGTCGTTGGTAAACCCAAGAACCAGACGTACTGTTCACAATTCCTTAGTTCAATTCAAATTGGGGTTGCCTGATCAGCAGATAATCACAGTGGTCGTTTCGGGTCATTGCAACGAAAAGTATTCTAGACGTCAAAATCGTATGTTTACATAGACTGCGACTGATACCCAGAAATAGTTAGACCAGTACTAGAATCAGAATGTATGGTGAATGTAATTTAGTGGTAACTACACCATTCAAACTCCTACTCATGGTAAACTAAGGCCCACCCGAGATCAATTCACACAAAATCACTTTCGAATCTAAAACAATAGGACGATTCAAGCTGTTTTTCTCAAGAAATGAATCGCCAAGATTCCAAAAACTCATCCAATGCCCACCTTTTAGTAAGCAAATTAAACGAAGCACAAAAAAAAATCCGCATATCTAGCTGCCTTTCCAAAACTATATAAGAGAATGTTTCATATAGACTTGCTATGCTAGTACGGAGTATGGGCAGTGCGGCTGGCTAAAAAAGAGAAAAATAAGAAGCATCCATGCACATAACACCTTTTCTTATTCAAAGTGCCATGTATATGACATTGACAACTTAGTATTGAAAATAGTCGCCATCTCGATCCAACGAGCTTATACCAAGTCCAATATTCCGCTGATGTGGACTTCGGATATGTTGTAAAGTCCAGTCATATGTTTCGAGATGCTGAACAATGTGGAATTCATTGCTTAACCAAACCATAAAAAGTGTACAGGCGTGTGTTTACAGGAGAGAGATCAAACACAATAACGCTTTTGCAATGGTGCAACTGCTTTGGGTTTAGAAGTTATTGTGCAAATTAACAGAGAATCTAGAATTTTTTTACGTTTTTTCTTTTTGATGGAAAAATGTATACCTCAATTCGTTCTAGCTAAGTTTTATGTATATAATTTCACATTCATATTCATTATGTGTTAAGAGTGGCACGTGATGGGTGCGATCTACCGCCTTTATCCTGGTCCTTGAACCCTTACCCAACCTGATCCATATATAGCATGACAGATGATAAAAAAGAAAAAAAAATGGTGAGTGTTACAATCCAGTGCTAACATCAAACTTATCCCTTTCTTAATTATTCTAGCCCATTTCGAGTGTAGTTAAAATTTTGAAGTGTGGTTTCATGCTGATTTCATGCCTAAATAAAAAAGTTGATCGTATGAGTGCATTTGATATGGTGTTATCTTTATGGGTCCGTCTATTTTTAGGATAACTTAAAAAATCCATCCAGGATGAGAAAAAGAGAGAGATTTCAGGGGAAACATAACGCACAAATTGTGACGGCCTCCAGTTTTATATAAATAGTCATATATTAGGGTTACATAGGATGAAAATCTCGATATAGATTTCAGGAAATGTTTATCTAAATAATCCCTGACTTATCTCCTAATGAACCAAAAGTATACACACTAACAACCGATCTTTAGCAAAATTCGTAGGTATAGCTGTTATGTGAGTTGTCACATCTTCTAATCCTCATTTAGACGAGCTTGTAGATGGTACTTCTCGATTTTTGTTGTATGTAAGTCTTGTCATTTTGAGGGCCAAGAAGACTGCTTGATGAGGAAGGAATTTTCTAGATGCACAGGCTATGTTATGACTATTCTATTATTAAAAAAGTAGCTCCTAACTATTCCTCTCTCCAATACGTATTTTGTTTTGAAAAAGTCAAACTTTATAAATTTTGATCAATAATTAGTTAAATTATAAGTACATTTAGTATATAAAAATTATGCAACTAGATTCATATTTCAAAACACTTTCACGCTATATTGGTTTTTTAGCTATAAACTATATTAATTTTTTTTCAAAAGAAGCTCTCAACTGTTAAGTGCAAATTAAAATCGTGCTACAACACTTACACGAGTAGCAGAACCTTCTACCGGTAGGTATTCCAAATTGGAGAGTCACTGCTAATATTAAAAAACAACCAGAAGTTTATTTTCTTAGATGAGGAAAATGGTCAAATTGTGTGACTTAACAAGTCTCCAGAGTCCAAATACACCTCCAAAGAAAAAAGAAGTTCTGCAAAATACAGCTGGTTAAATTTTGAGCCGCCCATTTCATTCTCACTGAGCAAGCACTGGTCCTTATCAGAGGTGTCAAGAAACTCGACGACCGGTCTCCAGGAAGCCGCGTGACTTCACCGAACCCGACACCACCTCCCTATTTAATCGACCCCTTCATACACCACACCCTCATCCATCCATCGTAGTCCAGTACAAGGCAAGGCAAGGCAAGCAGAGAAGTCAGAGAAGCGCAGAGGCGATCATAGCACGAGAGCTAGCTGAACACCGATGGCAATGGTTGCGTCCATGGAAGTCGATCAGGATCTGCCGGGCTTCCGGTTCCACCCCACCGAGGAAGAGCTCCTCGGCTTCTACCTTTCCCACGTCGTCCACGGCAAGAAGCTCCACTTCGATATCATCGGCACGCTCAACATCTACCGCCACGACCCCTGGGACCTTCCCGGTACGTTCTCGCGCCCACGAACAAGAACGGACGCGGTTTCTCGAGTCGGGTGATGACTGATGAGACGTCTGTGTCTGACGTGCCTCGCAGGGATGGCGAAGATCGGGGAGAGGGAGTGGTACTTCTTCGTGCCGCGGGACCGGAAGGCCGGCAGCGGCGGGCGGCCGAACCGGACGACGGAGCGCGGGTTCTGGAAGGCGACGGGGTCGGACAGGGCCATCCGGAGCTCGGCCGACACGAAGCGGGTGATTGGGCTCAAGAAGACGCTCGTCTTCTACCAGGGCCGCGCCCCGCGCGGCACCAAGACGGACTGGGTCATGAACGAGTACCGCCTCCCCGAGAACGGCACCAGCCGCGCTGCACCGGCGCCACCCAAGGTAACGATCGGTGCTTGCAGAGTTGGGGATTGTTGTGCATAAGTGCACATGATTTGTTTAGGACTTTTGGCACCCTAGAACTGACAGCAAAATGATCAAGATGAAGTAATTGAGGATCATAAGAGAAACTGGCAAATATCTCACCCTTTTGTTTCTGCCGCAGGAGGACATGGTGCTGTGCAAGATATACCGGAAAGCCACTCCACTGAAAGAGCTGGAACAGAGAGCCTCTGCAATGGAAGAGATGCAGAGACGCAGCAACGTAGACTACACAGTCTACACATCCAGAGCATCCCTGGTCCGGGCCGGCGCCTTCGCCGGAGACGACTATCTGTCGTCGGACGACGTCCACGACAGTTTCCTGCTCCCCTCCTCTTCGTCGTCGGCGCCATCGGGCGACAGAGACAACGCGCCCAAGGAAGCCAAGAAGGAATTAGAGGCCACGGTCACGGTGGCGTCGACGTTTCTGACGCAGGCGGCGAACATGCCCAGCAAGCAGCTCCCGGTGGTGAGCCACGGAGACCTGGAGCTGCCCAGACTGCAGGTCCCAACGAACCATGGAGTCTTGGACTGGATGCAGGACCCGTTCCAGATGCGCAGCCCATGGCAGGACAAGCTTTTCTTGTCCCCCCTCGCGTATCCGCTCTTTTGAGGGGACAGAAGTGCAGGAAGGTTGGCAGTCCAAACTAGCCGTGTTAGACTCTTGTACATGCTGAGTAGTACGGGTAGATGCGATATTTTTTTTGAATTTTTTTTTGGTGCCTTTCGGTATGTAATGTCTGACATGATCGCGAAGCCGCAATAAAGTAACTTAAATATGTAGGAATTATGTTTGGTATGTTCTGCAATCACGATCCATCAGAAATCAAAATAGTAATTCCCAAATTGTCGAACATCTCTGTATATAGTCCCACAGTCCTTTCAAACTTAATTCCCAAATCAACCACGAAAATTCAGCCCAAGTAGCGGAATTTGTTGCTATACTTGCATAGCGATTAATATGGTAATTGTTAGACTCTTAGGGCAAACATAATACTAACTTCTTGTAACTTAGAATTTGGATGGTTGGACCATTGCTATACGCCGAGTATTTGTATTTGTCACACGAGAACAGTATTGGTACAGTATACTCGGTGGCATTGGTTATGTTAGCCTGATAAAAATCGCGGGCTTTACAGTATCTCGACCATGCAGGTTGAAAACAATGTGTTTTTTTTTTGTCAGGGACCAAGACCTGATGCTACTACACAAGAGAGGCAAGGAATATATATATATATATATATATATATATATATATATATATATATATATATATATATATATATATATATATATATATATATATGCAACACTACACGCCTGTTTCAAGAAAATAACATAAATAGGCTACCGTCGTACGTTTATCGTCTGCTGAACGAGTGACCTTATGGGACTCGGCGGTTAGAACATATTAAATGTTTTTCTCCGAGGTCTCGCCTACCGAACGGGCGAGTTCTTCATTGCTGCAACGTTCGTGGGCCCACCAAAAGGTCTCGCTCGAACAGTGGTCGACCGGTGCCGCCTGCCGACATTAGCACCCTATTTGCTTCGAACTCAGCTGAGAGATGGAGGAGAGGAGAGGAGAGGAGGGGCGGGGGAGGGGAGGGGAGAGAAGTAGAAAATTTGCGATGAATCCCTGCCGAAGTAAAGATGTATAAGCACGGCAGGATAGCCACTAATGCTAGATTTTGACATAGGTTAGATGTTAAATCTATGATTTTTTTTTTACAAACTCGGTAGGATAGCCACTAGACATAGGTTAGAATGTAGATCTAGATTTAGAATTAATGTTACACATAGTTTAGCAACTAGATCATGTTTGTACACATATTTTAGCAATTAGATGTAGTATTTAGACATACATTAGGTATTAGATGTAGGATTTAGACATAGTGTAGGAATAACTGATGTAGTAGCTATAGAATTTAGAAATGTTTGATGTAGCGAACCGAGAATATTTTGTTGCAGTATAGATTACATATTTGGCCATGTATGTAATGGATTTTGCATTATTATAGATGTTGTTTTACATAAATTTTTATGTTCTGTCGCAATAATGTTAGGATTTTTGTTAATGGTTGCTAGGTATGTCTGACCAGTGGCAGTTTATGATTTTTTTTATGGGGACAATGAAATATTATATAGTTTGGAATGGGTAGCACTGTCCTTATTTCAGTTAATGTACAAAGGTATCTCCAGATTTATGCACAAAAGTGTCGAACGCTTGTACGCATGGTTGATGCGTGATTTCAAAATAGACCTCGAGGTTCAAGAGATGACCATTAGCATTGTGGGCAACCGTTTGAGAGATGGTGTGTACTGGGAGGTTACTTGCTTAGGGAAGATGAAGTATGGAAGAGGTACCTGCAGGATGTTGTGCACAGAGGTTGGCCTCCTATGCTACTTGTGCACTGGAAGAATAAAGAAACAGTTAGGGAGATGTAGGGTGGGGGGTACGCAGAGGAGGAGGGTGATGAGGATGTAAATCCGGATGGTGCACATTCATCAAAATATCCGACTGAACCAACCGTAAACGAGCGGGAACGAATCCCTTCTCTAATTGAACAGTTGGATCAGGATGATTTTGAAGCTGATGAATCTCCTTAGTATGGCATCTCAGATGATGACGACGATGCTCCTGTTTCCGCAGACTGGAATAATCCCAACTTTAACAACCTTGTGATCAAGGAGGCTCGTGAGGGGACAGGAGAATGAACCAATACATCTTGAGTCCGTGCCAACGGACAATGAAGGTGGTATCACGCTGAGGAATGGTTCATCTACCAAGTCATTTAGCGAGTGGATTGAGAATGAGTCGAAGGAGAAGTGAGCTCTTCTCTATGATACAAACGGGGTTAGGTACAAAATTATGACTACAAATTTAGTAGAGGTTTACAACTTTGTGATGAAATGTATGAGGGGTTGCCGCTGGTGGGGATTGTAGAGTTCATACTTCAAGGGACTTGCAAGTATTTCAGAGATTGCTATGCAATAGCGCACTCGGCGTTAAATGACACTCATCTGATTTATGGGACGAAGATGACTAAGTACATGGCAGACAAGACAGAGAAGGCAAATATACACCGGTGAAGGTCATAGGAACTGCACAGCACAGATATGAAGTTCTATGCAGGGACAAAGGAAGGTGGAGGGAAAAGCGTGAGGGAGTTATTCAAGAGTGCACCATCTTCGATGTACAAGCCAATGCTAGTGCAGCCATGCTCATATGTGATTGCCACGTGTTTTGTAACGGGGATGAGAACTCGGATGTACGTCTCTAACTAATTCAAGAAGGAAGCTCTATTCAATACTTGGAACTACGAGGTCTATGTTTTCGAGATTCATGGATCTTTCATGAAGGCACCTAGGCCCGATTGTGTTTTCATCCCTAATCCTGACAAGATGAAGCAGAAGAAAGGACGGCGCAGGACTACGAGGCTTCGTAATGACATGGACAAAGCAAGAGCCAGGCGTCGCGTGAAATGGTGCAGCAAATGCAACGAAACTGGGCACACTTACAGTAAATGCAGTGTTGGTGTCCCAAGTGTCAACCCCGCAGAAGCAGGTCCTTCCAACTCAGCTGCATATGGGAGACGTCCTCACGGTCATCAATCATCGGCTTCGTCGAGTTATATGTTATAATTTGTGTTGTGATGGATATTCATGTGCACAACATTGTACTTTATTGTTGTAGAACTAAGATTTCTAGTATGTTTGAGGTTGTAACATGTTAAGTTGGTATTCGTTAACATATTTGTGTACGCGTTGAACAATTAATTATGTTATATTATATCTTAGACGCTTACTTCTTACTCTATTTTTGGTTCCTTACAAAACTGTAAATAACTTGTCCAGTAAGCAAGTATGGCGCAGCTAGAGCTATTTGACCCTCAACTTGACCTTAAGCACCGTTCATACCATATCGTGGTGCAGGCTGAGGAGCTCCCGGTACTATGACCCCGTGTGTCGGAGGAGCTCATGAGGCTTTACACATGTTGGATCCCAATGTTTGTACAATTTCAATATAACGTTGTACATGACTTATTTTCCATATTTGTTGCTAACTTTGATGTTTTTGCAGGTTGTGTGCTACTGGGCTACTTCTGCTGTGTCGCCTGGTGGAAGTGGACATGTTGGTTGGGGGCTCGAAGGTCACCACACGGTTCAGCTATGACTGGGCCCTGGTCGTGGCCCTTGTCGACAGGTGGCGTCCCGAGACGCACACATTTCACCTCCTGTGCGGCAGGTACGTATGTCTTGTATTATTTTGTCATCTCCTGTATGTTACTAATGAATGAAGATATTTGTAATTGTTCCTTTTTTGATAGGCGGACAACATCCACCCACTAGTAGGCGATGAGGATGTATCCCGCCACTTGGAGGCGTACCTCCTATGATTGTTCGGGTGGGTCATGTTCACCAAGACCCATGGCAACACGGTCTCGAGGAGCATGATTCCGTACGCTAGAGAGGAGGTGAACGCCGACCCGTGGGAGGTCCTGCGGTACAGCTCGGCTTCTGCGGCATGTGCGATGCAGTCACGAAGATGGACGCTAATGTCATTCTCACTGGGTGTCCCATGCTGCTTCAAATGTGATCCTACGAGCGCATCGCCATCGGCAAGCTCATTGTGGACCATAGCGCCTACCAGGCTAGCCTTCACTGGTGTCGGTGACCACTTCTACGCCGGTAATGGGTCCACGCAGCCTTCCGACGGGGACCCGGATCCTTCGACTTCTCGCGTGCTCGGCTCGGGTACAATATTTCCTTCATGCATAATCAATTGTTACCTAAGTAACATTTTCCTTCATGTACGAGACATAGAGGCACAAGATAGCTACATAGAGTTGCTCACTAGCGAGGGTACTCAGGTCCCTGGGTATTCGTACACCTTCGGAGACAATTACAAGCTCGGTGCGTTGTAGCTGCCTAGCACGCCATTTACGGGGACAAACCCTCCCAGGACAGCTATGGCACTCCATCGCCTGCTGCACGGCCTACGTGAACGATCGTTCCCCGGGACCCACTGACATACTCAGCTGATCAGGTGAGAGCGCAGAGGCGCAGGGTCCTGAGGGATGATGCGACCAGGGGGTCATCCCCAAGAGAGGATGTAATCTATAGGCTACTAGGTTATTGTTAGTTTCATGATCTTATGTTATTATTGGTGTTATGGTACTATGATAGTACCAGTGTAATGCTATTTTATTCATGCTACTATGTTATTGTTACTGTTATAATATCTTTAATGTACCATTTTTTGTTTTGTCATTCTATTCGGACCATACACTCGTACCACGATCATTCTGTAACAACCAAAATAAACACGTCGACCGAACGTACAATGGCATATACGATACCCTAATGGTGTACCAAAGTTTCACCTAACATGCCTTACAGAATGTAAGAAACCCAAACATTGATGGGACGATGCACAAATTACAACGGCGTCCTAACAATGCTTCTAGTTGTACTGACTTAGCATGAAATGTGAGGAGGCACATGAGTCCCAATAATCTCTAGTACTATATTGCGTCGACGGAGGAGGAGTAGGAGCACAAGGTGGAGGAGGACCATCCCTATTGTGGCACGAGCAGGTGCACCACGAATCGATGCATACAAAAGTGGCCTCCAGGTGTATTACAAGAGAACTGAAAGTGCATCTAGGCCCCCTATATGAGTTTAGATAATTGATGACAAACAATTAAGGGACTAATGAGTTTAATAAGATTATGAATAGGTATTAGTCTCATAGAAGATGTTAAAAGGCATTGGTGTCCCTCAACACGAAAAGAGAAGCGGCATGTAGTTACTCAATAGATTTAAATTCTTTTTATTTTTGAATTTGAGTTTAGGTGTGCTGTACTATTAAGAGGGATGTGTTTAGATTAATTTGAAGATATCTTAGTGCTCAAAGTACTCATTTAGACCAAAGATGAGAGACACAAGCAGCCACGAACACAGGGAAGTTCTAAGTCTTTGTCTGTACCCGGATGTTCCGGGCTGACCTGGATACTCCGGATTGCCGGAGTCTCCGAGTTCAGCTCTGGCAGGGGTGCTCGGTTTTGGTTTTTAAGCCAACCTGGATGCTCTAGGTTGACCCAGATGTTCCAAGTTGCTGGAGTCTCCGGACTTTGCTCCGAGTAGGGGTGCTCGGTTAATGTTTAAATATTTTACCCAGAGGTTCTGGGTTGACCTGGATGTTCCGGGTTCTGGTATTTCATCCAGACCCTCCGAGTTGAGTTCCGGCTAGGAGTTCTCGGTTACGTGTTAAAGTGCCAACCCGGAGTCTCTGGGTTGAACACGGATACTCCGAGTCAGTAAAAAAAATACTGTAACGGCTAGTTTTTTTTGAGAAAGGTGTAAATATCCCCTCATCTCATCCATTCATAGGTTGCTGCTACTGAACCAACACGAGACAAGAACATTCATAGCCATTCAATAGCCCCTCCCACTCCTCTAGTGCGTCAAATCTTGCAAAGTTTTTGAGAGTTGGGTTGGGAAAGTGAGATTGAGTGTTAGTGAGCTTAACTCCATCATTTGAGCACTTGATTTTGTCATCAAATCGTCGATTCGCGTTCCGTACTCTTGGAGCTTGGAGCTCCTAGATGGCTAGGTGTCACCCGAAGAGAACCCAAGCTTATGGAGTGCTCCGGAAAGTTTGTGAAGGTCATCATCGCCTCCGCAAAGGGAAGAGGAAGCTTTGAGTAAGCTCAAGCTTGATCTTCGTGGTCGCTTGGTGAGGATAAGAATTGAAAGAGACCCGGCTTTTTGTGAGCGCCTCAACGAAAACATAGGATCGTTGGATCTGAACTTCAGGAAATAAATCCTTGTCTCATTTGTGTTCTTGCTTCTATTATTGTTCTAGTTGATCTTTAGGGAAATTTGTCCAATCTTTGTGTTTGAGAGTTTGTGACTGTAGGTAGTTGGTGGAGAAGTCTTTAGACAACCTATGGAACCTGTGGCAACCCTTAGAATCAACTAGACTTGCTTAGGGTTACTTAGATTTCAATTTCGAGTTCCAACCGGACTATCCGGGTTGAGCTTGGAACCTTCGGACCCCGGAAGTTCCGGATTGACCCGGAGTATCCGGATTCTGTTAATCCGCTGCGAGTTTTATTTTTCAGAAATCGCCTATTCACCCCCCCCCCCCTCTAAGCGACATCTAGTACATTCAAGGACTTGGCATATTATCAACCTCCCTCTGCAAGTCGAAGATTTGGTCTCACATATGGTCCACATAATATTAGATATGCTGCAGAATAGGAGGATCGACCCATCTTGTTTACTGGCAGTTGTCGAGATCGTCGATGGAGGCCTACAGAAATGTGAAGGTAAATATGTATAATGTTTTTCAAAAAATAACACGGACGATCATGGTGATATAGTTCTCACCTTACCAAGATGACATCAGAAGAATTGACGCCCCCATGAAAGCTCCTATCATATATTTGAGCGACACAATCGTAGCTAAGGGAGCACTTGGGCCATGGCTTATTCAGGTGCTCGTAAATTCTTATGTGACTTGGAGGACAAAAATCACTTATATCCTGCAAAGGGAAGTTGTACAGAGACTCCTCATACTCAGTTGGATCAAACAAACCCTCTCATCTCATCGCTGGCCCGCACGCCCCCTTCTTCCTCGCCCCCTCTCGCCCCTACTCTCCATTGATCGATGTTGCTTCAATTTCTAGAGACATGAGCCTTTTATAGATGCTTGAAGCAGCATACATCCTTTTACCGCGATGTAATATTTGTGTTACCCGCACACATGCAACCATGATAATAAAATATGTACTCTATTTTCAGACATAGCCTTTTTAGACTGTGATAATAATTGTATTTTCTTGCTGTCTTGAAACATGTCATCAAGGACTCCTGGAGGAACCACCCTATGGGATTGCCACAATGGCACAAGTGTCCAATGTGCAGGTGTGGTGATCGAGCTCGAATGTTGACGTCATTCAAGGTCCAGACTTTTGGTAGACGGTTCTTTATGTGTTCAGATCTTGACGACGATTTTTCATGGTGCATCTCTCTCTTTGCCTTTCTCCACACCACCTAATTATAAATTCAGTACATCACTTCTAACTCTGAGTTTGTTATCATAAGCCTTGTCGTTTCAAGAAATAGATCGACCTTGTCAGGCCTCCATACTGTGAAGGCTACATCAGAGAAGCTGAAACAAAACGTGAGTACGAGATTAGGATGGAGGAAGTACGGCTAAGGTAGGAGGCACAACACAAGTGGCAACAAGAACGTCAACGCCGGCCCAGCCCACCCCGCCATAGGAGGCCGCTAGTCTAACCTGCCACACCGCGCCAGCCCGCTCGTACACCCCCGCGATAGCTGTGCGCACCACGTGGCGCGCTAGTTGCGCCCGCCCGCGTGCGTGCCATGTGGCGTGCCAGCTGCGCTCGCCCGCGCACGCCCCTGCGATAGCCAACCAGTGCGTGCCACGTGACGCTCTTGCTCCCGTGCCACGTGCCCACCCAGTAGGTGTCGGTAGTTTTTAGTACCACTGACACTACTGAATAAACTATTAAACACTACTGAGCACTACTGATACTACTGGACTACTAAACTATTGAACACTATTGAACACTAGAAAGCTATTCTGCACCCCTAGGAGTAGAATAGTCATTCCAGTACGCCTAGTAATTTAGTGTTTAGTAGTTCCAAGTCCACAGTACTGACACCACTAAACAAACAACTGATAGTATTGTACTGACAACTACTAAAACTACTAACACAAACTACTGAACAATTTTAGTATGACTTCGAACTACTAAGTATTGAACTATTGACACTACTGAACAGTTACTAACATAACTATTGAACAAGACTACTAACAACTACTGAAGCATACAAATCATAGTAAAAATTCACTAATGAGAACTACTGGACTACTAAACAACCGAGTACTGCTGGACTACTAAACTATTGAACACTCCTTAGCCCTACAAGGCTGCTACTAAACTACTTAATGCTACTAGACTACTAAACTATTGGATGGGTGGGGCGCATGGATGCATGGTGCGCGCTGGCGCGCAGGCTCGAGCGTGGGGACACGTGGTGCAGTGCGTGGGCTTAGCGCGCGGCCGTGGGGACACGTGGCGGCACGTGGACGCATGCGGGGCACGAGGACAGGTGGCAGCACGTGGGCACGCGCTGCGAGCGCGATCGCACAGGTGCTCGAGGCCTACGAGTTGGACTAGGCTGTGTTAGGCTCGGTGGTGTAGAATATTATGATACACCATAGACCATAGGTGTACAATAGCACTTATATATATATATATATATATATATGACACGGCAAGTCTAATCTGCTCCTAGGCGCAGATTAGACTGCCGCTGCGCCCCGACACTTGACCGAGGCTCGGTCTGCGCGCCTCCTCCATCCGACTGACGCAGCTTCCATCCGCATGCCTCCCCTCGCGCCGCACTGATCCCTCGCGTCATCCCTGATCGCGCCCCACCGATCCTGCACTATGCAGAGTGAGACCAGTTACTACTGAGATAGTACACTGATTACGATCAAAACATTCGGGATTTTGAACACATTTAGGCAGGACAGTTGCACACATCGAAAGGCAAGGCAGTTGCAATATGCAAGGCAGTGTAGTTACTACCAACACACTATACCAGTTACTACAAACACAGTATATCAGTTACTACCAACACAGTATACCAGTTACTACAAACACAATGTACCAGTTACTAGTAACTGCAGTATAGCACAAAGCGCAACTGGTGACTTACATGGATGTAACTCCTTGTAGTAACTGACGTATCTTGTGGATCGTAACTATACTACTTTTAGAATCGTAACTGGGGGTGTCTATCATGTTGTAACTATGTTGTTGAGTATGTTGTAACTCGGTTGTTTCTGAATCACACTACAACCCAGGTCATAACTACAGTATAGCACAAAGCGTAACTAGGTGACTTACATGGATGTAACTCCTGGATTGGTCGAGAGCACGCGAGAGAGAGGAAGGCTCGGTAGAGGGCGCGCGGGAGGGAGGAAGGCTCGGTCGGGGAGCGCGCGGGAGGGAGGTTGGCTTGACCTGGCGCACACAAGGAGAAAACAACTAGCTCGTTGAGTGGCTACGCGCAACGTGAACTGCAGTTGTGCCTAGGCACATTATATATACACACACACACGACAAGTCTATTCACTGCGATACTGCAGCCACGCGGGCGAAGTCGATGGCCGGGAAGCCCCCGGTGGCGGCCTTGACGCAGTTGCATGCGGCAACGCGGTCTGCCCCTCTGAAGACGTCGCGGGTGGCCACCAGCGCCGTGATGAGCAGAACGACGAGGGAGGCGTCGCTGGCTGATCTGTTGCTCTTCGTCTTGGAGCTGGAGCTAAGACGTACACACGGGAGTGAGCGGTACGTGGTCGTATGTGCGCTCTGTGTAGCGTTATTTGGGTTGATGTCTTGATGTGAGCAGCGGGGAGCCCTTTTTCCCCTTTTTTGATCCAGTTACAACATTGTAGACATCCCAATTACAATTTAAGCTATACTGCAGTTACAACTTATGCCTAGCCGCAATTGCATTACCTTTACGCCACCCTCAAGTTACGACTAAGAAAAAATAGTCAGTTACGACAACAAGTTATAATCACATGATAAAAAGTACATAATTAAGATTAGAGAATGCACTGAGTTACGACCATATATATTTATATTAACTGATCTATCTTGTGGATCGTAACTATACTGCTTTTGAAATCGTAACTGGGGTATGCGCAAGATGAACAAGTTACAATCACATAAAAAATACATAATTACGACCGGATAAGGTACCGAGTTACAATCATATATATTAGTAATAACTGACATGTGGTAATTAGAAGTGGCGCAACAAGAAATTACAATACGCATAGGTGCATATATATATATATATATGTATTTATATATAACTAGCTATAGAATATCCTATTCTATAGCCGGACTCAACTCACGCATCCGACCCGACCCGAATGACCCGATCCAACCCGCCTGCTCAAATTGTGCGTTTAACATCCGCGCCATGGACAATGGCGCGGACACAGCCAACACCCGCGCTATATATATATATATATATATATATATATATATATATATATATATATATATATATATATATATATATAGTTCTGCGGCTTCTGTTCTAGCTGCGAAGCCTAATTCAACAGGTCCATAGCATCACTCTGCATATTTAGCTTTGAAAGTGCAACAGCTTGCATGTAGAATGCTGTTGGCCAATCAGGGTACACGCATTGCGCTTGCATCGCATCACGGAGGGCAGCATCAGGCTGGTCACACATGAGGTGGCACAAGCTCCGTCTAGCATATACTGTCGGTGATACCATCGTCCCCACATCAACAAACTGCGATACGGATTTGGCCAAAGAAAGCGGCGAGCTCCCGCCTGCGGGTCTGCTCGTCGCCGGTGGTGCCGAAGACGGGGAAGTTGTTCGCGGCGTTTATGAACGCGTCGTAGGTGTAGAACGCGCCCTCGCAGCTGCCCTCGCTGCGGTGGCTGCACATGGTCTCGAACATCGACTGCGTGATGATGGTCGACACGCCCTGCTGCCCGCTGACGCCGCCGGCCGCGGCGAGCAGTGCGAAAACCTTCTTCATGGTTCTGCTGCTTGCAAGGATGCGGAATGGCGGAGAGCCACTGCCAATGGGGTATGGCTTTTATAGGCCGATCGAGACACACACTAGTTATTGCGTATCCAGATCCAGAGATGATGTGGCCAAATATTATCTCATACACTCGAAGGTTGCCCTGTTTGCTAGCTTTATTCTTACTAGTTATTGCGTCACGCATACATCGTCAAAGGCAAATATAGTAGTATATACGTACGCTAGCACGCGTAGTCATGTAGCAACCACGATCAGCTGCTGGTTCATTACTCCCGTTCATTAATTATTAGCCCCCGGATCTCTGTAAGGCTTCTGGTTATTGCAGGACACGTTGTCCCCTTGTGCCACTCCGAGCATTTGGCAGTACCTGTTGTAGTACCCCTCTCGATCCCTGGTGCGGTCGGTTGGCTGGCCTTGGCCGCACTCCTCCCCGCCGTTGATGATGTTGGTGGTCATGCCGTACCCAGGGAGCCTCCCCGCGCTGCGGTCGTCGCCGGAGGGCGTCCAGCCGTTGGTCATCACGGCGTGGCACGACGGCTTCGGAGACTGCGGCGTCATCCAGAACCAGATGGCCGTCTTGAAGGCGACCACGGGGTCGCTCGACACCAGGTCCGGGTTGTTCACCAGGTCTAGCTTCAACGCCTGCCCAGCTAGCTGATAGTTGTATTTACTGCGAACATGCCAGGGTAACAGAGGAATGATTTCAAAATTTGTTGCTGAAGAGAATCAACTAGTTATACAACTCGTCCATGAGACTATACTTACAACTGCACACGTATTTCTTATTCAAGACAAACGACTGTGAAGATATGGAAGTCAAATAATGAAATTAATCCTATGAGTAACGGTGCAGTTAATCTCTTGATTTGTGGGTGGGTAGATTGAAATTATTTTTGGAAGGAGAAACCAAATATAATTTTGCACGATGACCGTGATCAACTTGCACGGACGAATGATGGAGTTCGTTTTGATTTGTTATAATTTGTGTATTTTATAGAGTGTATATAAAATGTGCGTCGATCTTACTGAGTGAGTTGTATAGGTCCTCGTCCGTAATAAGGTGCGTCCGTTGGGGTCTGTTCTTTCACCCGGCAGTATCCCCAGGCATACTGTCCACCCGGAGCAGTTGCCCATCCACCTGCATGCACACGGTCGATCGCAGATAGCATGACACTGTAATTAACCAAGTGTTAAACTACGCAAAGATCAGTTGAAGAGTACCCAGTACCGTACCGGTGGTTTCGTGGGAGGTTTGGCCAAAGAAGGCGGCGAGCTCCCGCCTGCGGGTCTGGTCGTCGCCGGTGGTGCCGAAGTCGGGGTAGTTGTTCGCGGCCTTGATGAACGCGTCGTAGGTGTAGAACGCGCCCTCGCAGTTGCCCTCGCTGCGGTGCCTGAGCATGGTCCCGAACATCGACTGCGTGATGATGGTCGACACGCCCTGCTGCCCGCTGACGCCGCCGGCCGCGGCGAGCAGCGCGGCGCCGGCGAAGGCGAGCAGTGCGAAAACCTTCCTCATGGTTCTTCTGCTCGCAATGATGCGGAACGGCGGAGAGCCACTTCCATTGGGGTATGGCTTTTATAGGCCGATCGAGCGAGCGTGGGCTGGTTGCGTGGCTTAGATGGTCCGGTCACCATCTGATTACCACTCACCCTCGGTAGTTTCCAACGCAGCATATGCATACGTATAATCGTACTAGCGATGGTAACCTGGTAATTAAGATTACGGTCAGGCCACGGCACGTATGCATGGGGCCTGAGCTCCGTTGACTCGAGGTCAACACGTTGTGAAGTCGTCCATTTGGCCATCAGCGCGCGGCTAGGGCTCGTTACATTAAGGGTAGGTTTGGTTCGTCTCTAATTTTGTCACGACTAATCTTAATTAAGTGTGATTTATTATAAAAATCATAGTGAATAAATTTTTAGTTATAAGTATAGTAGAGTTAGTTGAAAAAACTGAATGTAAGATATGTGGATTAGCAGACTAATAAAGTATGGTTTGTCGTAACTATGACAGTTAAACAAATAGCTGTCTAAAAGTTTATAGTGTAACTAAACTTAGATATGATAAAATTAGGTACAAACTAAATATGCCCTGATTGATGCAGATATTTTGCCCTTTTGGCTGCTGCAATGGATGCCGTGTTTCAAGCATTGCTGCCATTGTCTCGCCTCCTCTGGCTCCGAGACAATAAGGATGCCGGCTCCCCAGTACCAGCTGGCACTGGAAAATAGTTGGGCATTTGCAAATTTGTCACTGATTTTTTGTTTTTTACAAGAATATCATTTGAATGACAGTTTTAATGGTATTTTTGTAATTTTTTAATAGTAAGTTTGCAATAGCGGTTCAAAACAGTGACAAATTTACAATTACCCTAAAATAATCCAGCATTTGGGGACACTGCCAAAGCGACAAGACTCGAGGTCTTATTTTCTTCTCAAGGCTCGTCAAATTTTTTTCTTTCTTTCTTTCTGAGGATTCTGAAGTAATTCTGAACATTGGAGCCTGTCAGAGATTTGTGGTGGGCCAAGGAGAGCCTCAGAAAGAAATACCACGTTGCATATGTCCGATTGGCCAGGTAGCCTTGGATCTAAATTGGATGGACAAACTTGGGCCACAGCTCCAGGTATCTAGCTCAGTAGGCCACTGCCGTATGCCGTCGATGGTGTCGTTGGTCCGAGGGAAGAGTCGCCGGTCGGCCGTCACGGCGTGGCACACGACGGCTTCAGCAACTTGGGCGTCATCCGGAAGCCGAATGCCCTGCCTGCCTTGCCTGTACTTGTTAACATGGTTATGATCTGGTCATCTTCTGCTTAACTGGCAGACCGGCAATGCTGCTTGGAATCGTACGCCTGATGGCCACCCGTGGTCAACGACAGGCAGCCGAGAGATCCACAAGATCGGACCCTCCTAAGCTGTTGCATTGATTGCCTTAGAACAAAACAGCAGTACAGGAACCACCCTCAACTCTTATAATAACCGCTGTTGCTTGGAAAGAACACCGGAGTTGAAATCCAGCTCGAATTCGAATATCTAATTTGACAAAAAAAAAACAATTTAAATACATGAAATACAACTTAGAATTCAATACGGTAGATTTCGAAATCCAATTCGGATTTAAAATGTCCGATTTGGAAAGAAAAAAAAGACATGGGCAACAGCACTGGGCGTTGTATCGGCAGTCATTCAGATGAAACATATTCTCCAAAAGATCTACCATCACTGAAAATTGCTACAGGTCTAGTCACATCTGTACTTGGTTGCTTGTCGAAGATACTTTTCCATGCCTTACAAGCAGCACAAGTACACAAAAAGTCCGTTAGCTGGACGGGACCAACTCTGGAGCTTACTGAACAACAAGCAAGCTCTAGTTTTGACAACCAGAAACAAATTCCCTTGCATTCGGACTGTTTCAAATTTTTTTAATGTTACATATACAGGGGCCCAAAAAAATGCATCACAGAAATGCCAAACCAGATAGTTACAATCACAGGACTCTAAAGCAAATCTTCCCCCATTAAATTCCCAACCCCAGGACCAGGAAGTAACCACAATTTTTAGCAAGGAATGAGTAGCACGCCTCAACATAAACCTTTCGAGCCGCAAAAGGGACTGAACTGATGGGTCTTTCAAGGAACTTTTGTGTTCTTCTGCCGCTTCTCTTCTAGCTGCGAAGCCTCATTCAACATGTCCATAGCATCACTCTGCATATTTAGCTTTGAAAGCGCAACAGCTTGCATGTAGAATGCTGTTGGCCAATCAGGGTACACGCATTGCGCTTGCATCGCATCACGGAGGGCAGCATCAGGCTGGTCACACATGAGGTGGCACAAGCTCCGTCTAGCATACACTGTTGGTGATACCATCGTCCCCACATCAACAAACTGCAATACGGAGAGAGGTAACGAAGTGAATAATTAGCTACATCCTAGCAATTTCCTAGAACATAAAAGGTGTTCCTGGTATAAAATGTGCCACCTGTGTATAGCATTCTATGGCTGCCTTGAAATCTTTATCACGAAAACCGAAGTCTCCACGTTTCCTAGCGTCCAACATGTCCCTCATCTGTTGTGTCCATTCCTGAAAAGATAGCTGCAATAAAGGTAGCATTTTCTTAGATACCAAGCAGAAAGGAAAGACATTAACAAAAACGCTCTGATGTTTACCTCGTTAGTCCCTTCATCATCTCTGTAGTGCATATTCACTAAAATCTGATGGATCGCCGTCAAGTCCATCCTAGAACAGGCTTCACCCATGGGAGATAGAGGGTGTTGTGGTTGTGGAGCAGGAGGTGGAGGTGGAGGAGGTGGAGGCACTTCTTCTTCATGCTTTGGAATGCCAAGCATCTCATAGGATGGTACCTGTTTGTATTTTATACATGGAAATGTAGCAGCCATAAGAACAGCAGAAAACTGGCTTGTTACAAAAAAGATATCACGGCTGTGTGGAAGCCATGAATCACATCACGATATCCAAATAACCAATGCTAGAGCACAAAATCTGCTTGGTTTAGAAAACAGTTTTGAGAAGGATGAAAACATAATGGTACCTCTGATTTTATTTGCAAGGGCTCGAGTACGGAAACCAGCTTTTTTGTGTTGGCGCGATCCCTAGGTTCATACTGTAAACACTGAGAGGCAAGATCTACCAGTGTGGTCGCTTCTTCTGTTGAGTAGTTTCCCTCCAAATGTGAATCCATCAGTACTTGGATATTGTTGCCTTTTATCATATCAAGAGCCTGAGTGAAATAAAGCTAATTGTCAATAATTGAAGTAGTTTCACCAAACAATTTTCCTACCAAGTTACATTCAGAAGCAAAATATGTTCTCTCACAGATATTCAGTGCCACACACTTGGTGGAACTGTGGAAGATGTGCAAAGGAGATATGCACGGAATAGTATTAAATACGGAGATATTTTCAGAAAGGGGTTCTGTATCAAATGGGAACCAGGATAAAGTGCAACAAGGAAATCGATAGTTATTAGCAAGTTCGGTGAAAAAAATAGTTATTAGCAAGGAAAACTTACACGGGAAGGAGGTATACGCTTTCCACTTAGAAGGTCCAGGAGAATAGTGCCAAAGCTGAATATGACACTTTCCGATGTTACTCTTCCTGGAAAAGCGCAGGTTACCACGAAACAATGTTACAAATATACCTTTTGGATTATTTCATTTCATATTTGCTATTTCAAGACTACATTTTGTGAGCTTTAGTCCTTAATCACAATCACCCAACATGTCTTCAGTCGAATATCTATGAACTTCATAATCAGCTTATAAGTGCTCACATAAAGCATTCAGTGAGTCAACAAGATGGACTATTTGATCTTGAGGGGCAAAGTCTGAATTCAGTTTTTGCACTATTTTGTCTTATTTGTACCGTTAGTCCCATCAGTATGAACGTTTTAGCCATTCAGTTACCAGTAGTTTACATGTACAATTATGTATATCATTTCTAAATGCCTTAACTAAGCAAACGAAAGAAGGAAAATTTGGTCATAAATACAAATAAAATCATATTACCATTTCTCAAATATTCTGGAGGTGTATATGCAAGGTTTGTGCTATAACTTTTCCCGTCCCTACTGTTTTTCATAAGACCAAAGCATGAAAGACGAGGATCACCATTCTGCAAAATGAAATCGCATTAGTTGTTCAGCTCAAGAGGATAAGTACAGTTAAAGAACCATGTAAAGTGCTATAATATGCTCCTGACATCATCCAAAAGAGCATTCCTGATAAGGTTCCTAATCATTTTTCAAATCAAAGAATGTGTAAACTTTACTGACACGACTTTACCACCTAAGAGGACTGTATTTAAGGGTTGAATATACCATTTTTAGAGAACACTTCATGAAAAAGAGCTGGCATTTCTAATTTGATACATACATCCTTCCAACCACTATAGGTGGCAACAGGCCCCTCCGCTTCCATTTTTTTTTTTTTTTGAAAGGATGGCACCAAAAATGCCGATGTTATTTAAGAAGAAGAGATATGGCCCCGTTTATGAGGGAAACTGGACCCAAAAACCTTAACAACTGGTTGGTTGAAAAAACCAGCAGACAACCTCAAGATGACAATACGACCTCAGCTCGAACAGAACAGCGTCCACGCCAAAAAGCATAACCAGACAACAGACAAGTCCAACCCAACTCAACTGAGGAAGCATCCATGCTGAGGGTAAAATCTCAATGGAATCACTAAGGGCCATATGTTTGTAATAAAAACAATATTATCCTCATTTCCTCAGCTTCATGATACTATTGGTGGTTCTCCACATAATTCTAAGGCTGTAGGAAAAAAAAAGACAGAAAGAATTGGCTGCTTACCTCATCAAAGAGAACCCTATATGCATTTAGGTCATGATATAAATGCCTTCCTTCGGTGCTGCAATACTCCAATGCTTCAGCGATGTAGTATGCAACTCGTAGACGCATAGCCCATTCAATTGTCTGGTTCTCCCCTGAAAAAGAGTAAAAGCGGTATCATGTACAATTAACTTGTCCAAAAATCATCTTCGTATAAAAGGTGAATGCAATCAAGATCAATAAAGGAAGTAATCGCAGGCCTTAATGTTCATGCATCAACTGATTAATTTCAAATAGTCATTCCAGAGCACATATAGAAACTTAGAAAGAGGATTGGTCAGGACAACAGTGGAGTACACATAAATTGCATCCATAATTCCAAAGTTTCACTGTGACAAGATACGTCCACAATTTTTTTTTAGGGGAACATACGTCCACATTGAAATCCCTTGGACCGATTCTAGACATCCACCCGTCCAAAACAATGAAAAGAACTTCTGAACACAGAACAGTGACGCAATAAAATTACATCACGTGTTTAATGCAGCCTGTGCCTTAATCGGTTCCAATGGATTCACACAACAACCATGCCAACAACAACCGGATAGGAAATTAGGAAGAGCACAAAACCTAGCCCAAACATTCGTTCGGTACACCAAATGCAAGAAGGGCTGCTATGCGCTAGCAGTTGCTCAAGCATACCAATTTGTCTTCTTCTTTTTTGTCAACTTCCACACTAATCACGGACCAGAACACACCAAACTAAATCTTTGCAGCGTGTATTTACCGAAAATGGCCAGCGAAATATTCCCAACGAACCAGAAATCCAGAAAGTAACTTATCAGGAATGGACCAATGGCTAAAGGAACGGTGCAGCAAACTCACAGTGGAAAAGATGCTTGGCGAGCGTGTCGTTGGGCATGAACTCGGCGACGAGCAGCCGCTCATCCCCATCGCAGCAGTAACCGATCAGGTTCGCCAGACGCCGGTGCCGCAGCTTCCCGACCCCCTTCGCCTCCTCCTGCGAACAAAGCAAGGGCTTTATTGCAGCGAATTCCATCCCGAATCAGGGCGCGCATGATAATCCTATTCCCGACCCGCCCCCAGGCGTACCGCGAACTGCTTGGGATCGGGCCACGCCATCTTGGCGAACTTCTTGACGGCGATCGCGCGGCGGCTGGTCTCGAGGCGGCCCCTGTACACGAAATTCGGTGCCTTCTCGCCGCTCTCGGACACGATGTTCGCCACCGCGAACCCGCCCGTGGCCGCGCGCAGCTCCGCCAGCGAGAACTCCGCGAACGCCGGCGCCTCCCACCCGCCGGCGCCCGTACGCGCCGAGGAGGCCGCCGGCGCCGGCGCCTGATTCTGGTTCAGCGATAAGGAGGGGCGGTGCGGCGGCGCCCCCGCCGCCCTCCCGGGCGGCTTCTTCCCCGGGTGCGTCCCCGCCCGCAGCGACGAGCCAAAGCAGCCCATCAGACTCCACAAGATTACGCGCCCGCGCGCCCGTGTCTTGTGGGGTTGGGTTCCTTGCTGCTTGCCGACTGCCGGGTAGGCGAGTAAGGGGAGACGAGAAAGAGGAACAGGTGGTTTTGTATGGGGCTCCGTTCCGTTTTTCGCTGTCGCGGTAAGCCGCCGGCCGTGCGCGCGTGCGTCCGGCCGTGCGTCCAGGAATGACCGGTGTAGCTATCTATGTGCTATGCGTCACTACCTACTCTCTAGGACGGTCTGATCGACTCTCCTAAAAAAGAAATGGACGATCTGATTCACATCTCTCAGCAAATTTCATCTTCCAATCCTTTCGCTTGAACAGACGCCGGCTTGAACGAATAAATATGTGTGGCGTGGCTTTAGGCCGTATCCAACAGAAACATCCCATAACACTATTAGAGTATTTTCAATTTTTTTTCATCTCCAACAGTTACCCTATTTTCTACCTTCTATTACTCTCCTCCTTCGCTCGAACCCACATGCATACTCAAGCAACAATAATTCGGGAGCCTGTTTTCTCCAGCAAATTTACCGAAATCCCACCGGTGCCCGCTTCCCTGTAGACGTCAAAAAGCAAACTTGCCGTCTCTGTTGGAGCTTAATTCGAGAGCAGGCGAGCGGCAAATGTACGGCAAACAGAAATACGGCAAAAAAAGACGTCTCCCTTGGAGTAGATGGCTGCAACCTCCAAAGCTTCCAAGACCCACAGAGCTTGCTTGAAATGCTTCTAGATGCAGCCCTTTCTAAAGCTTCTCTCTTGGGTGCTTTTGAGCATGTTTGGTTTGTGATACAAGGAAGCCACATTAAATGTTGGTCATGGTTAAAGTTGAGGTCGTAATAAAATCAGGTAAAAAAATAAAGTTGGTTCGTGATTAAACCAATGTTAGAGTAGTGCTAAAATTAAGTGTAGAAAAGGGTGTTTGAATTGCACACATGCTAACTTTTCTTAAAGTTGTTAGCCTGTCATGTGAGACATACATATAACTAATTTGTTTTAGTATCAAAATATAGTTAGCATAGGTCTTGATTTATAGATTTAATTGCAAAGAATACAATAGTTCAAACGGATTACAAATTGAATGCAAGATTTAGCAAATATTGTGATTTGAAGCTTAATAATGGAAAAAGAAATACATTCAATACAAGAATAGACAATGGCCCAACCAAAATCGGGATCACTAGGTTACAGCACCTAGCAACACTTATCTCTAGGTCTATAAGTACTAATCACTCTCTAATAATATGCTAATTACCTTGGATGATCATGTTTAGCACTTTAATAGCTTGGATGTCTTCTCAAGTGTGTAAGGGCTTCTCAAGACAGCACCTTCAAATGACTGAGTGGATGAGTATTTATAGTCTTAACCCCGGATTAGTCGTTATCCTAATGACCCAAATTCACTATATGCATCAGATGATCTGGTGTAAATAGTATAATATTCATCGGACCATTCGGCGTGTACATCTTCCAAAATTAGTCGTTGGAACTCCACTCAAAGCTTTTGTGAACTCCGGATGTTCCGGTATGTTTACCAACTCCATCGCCGGACCTTCTTGCATGTTCAAATGAGCCATCACGCGCCTTCCTCCGTGCCAAATACTTCGGTGTTTCTTTGCTTCATCACTGGATCATCTAGTGTGTTAAATTACACCAAATCGGACTTTGACATCTTCTTTGCAACAAATGCTCTAGCATATACTTCGGCGTGCACACTTCAATTGTCGAACCTTCCGGCGTGTACCATCCTTGATCTTCAACTAAAAAAATGCTCCGGTTTTCATATCCCCATATTGTCGGATCATCCGACGTGTAAAAACACCCAACAAGAAAATACTCTAGGGTTCACAAGTCCTTTGCGCTAGACCTTCCGATGTAGTCATTTTTCCTAGAACTTCTTTAATTCAACTAAACTTTGTCCTAACTGTAGTGGCTTCTTTATATATTACATCCACAAGACCTAATAACATATATTATTGATCAAAATAATAGTCTCAATGACTATGTTATCATTAATTATCAAAATCACAATTATAACATAATAGTATCATTTTCGCTACAACGTCTCATTTCTCTATATATCTACCAGTCGTCGACACAAAGAATATACATGCAATTAGAGTTTTGCCTATTTTTCTGTCTGTTGTATTGTTGAACGTAGTCTACTCCACCACACTACGCCTACGTGCACCAATGAACTAGAAAGCATGTTTTCAAAACCTATTGCTCTTAGGATCTTGTATCGAGAGAGGACGGATAAGATTTTTAGAAAACGCTCGACGTGACTTTACGATCTGCTCGCTCTACATCATCGCAATCTGCTTCGTCCACTGCATCTTTGTCATCATGGACATCACAGGGTCCTCCGCACCACATACTGTCAACAGGTACGTACATTGAAATCTATATTAGGTAGATTGTCGAACCCTACTTGAAAGCTAGTTGAATCTAATCAAGGCTCGTCGGAGCTTGTCAAAGTTTACTTGAAAGCTAGTCGAATCTAGTCGAGACTCGTCAGAACCCTTTTCAAAATCTAGTCTAATCTAGTCAAGGCTTATTGGAACCCTACTTGAAAGCTAGTCCAAATCTAGTCGGGGCTCATCGGAGCTAGTTGAAATCTAGTTGATATTGGTTATTTGTATCTGTTTTTATTCATGTTATGTTAAAATTTGAATTAAATTAAATTTAAAAGTATTATTTTTTCAACATATGGATCGTCATGAAGAGACATTCATACTCGCACGTAGGAAAATGTAACTCCTCATGCCTTTATGCATGCATGAGTATCTAAATTCTCTATCCATCTTATCTGATACTTATTTATTTATTGATTTTTTTTCATGTATTTTATATATTTTTATAAACCCTTTTAATACATATTTTAACACAAATGGAAGATCCAATAAACCAGGTGTCCGCATGTCTGCTGGAACTTTCATGTTCTTCGCACACTTCACCAGTTGGAGATGCAGGTCATTTGCCCTCGCCATTGCAATGCAAACGACGAGAGCTCAGAGTTTCAGGCGCGCACGTTCCTTTTGTGAAAAGACAGTACCTAAAGCATGCATGCTGGCCGCGCGAATGATTACGATCCACCGGAAAAAGCACGCCTTTAGCACAAAACCCAGGTAAAGAATTAAGCACATCAGAGAGGGCAGATATTATCCTCTGTTAGAGGATAACGACGTGTACCGAACCACATCACAAGCTAGTGCATGAATTTTTTGTGTTCAGTTAATTCATCTGTTTTTCCCTTCGTAATAACTATAACGAAACGCGAACCTCCTATGGTTCTCGAAGAGAAAAAAAAATCGGTTTTGCTATTCTGTAAGCTGCATGAATCTTGTTTGAAGCCGACTTTCCTGGAGGTGATCAGCAGATGTGCATGCATCCGAACCTTATTTTGATCACGATGAATAATGATTCTAAGAGTATCTCCAATCAATCTCTTATATTTAATCTCTTATATCTTTATATAGGGTTCTTTTTATCTAAATTGATCTTCTATTTTTCTGTGCACTTCAACTAGCCCCTTAAATTTAATCTCCTATATTTCACTTACCCATATTTTACTACTATATTATAAGTACCAAATTAATTATAATAGCTATATTTCTAATAATTTTTTCTAACAGTTATTTTTTCCAACAGCTACTTTTTTTCTCAACAGCTACTCTTTTATCCAACGGCTACTTTTTTTCTAACTCTATATATACCCGACCAGTCCGTTAGTTACCGTTCACCAAATCTACTCCCTTGTAGTTCCCTCTCTAGCCAAAATGAGTCATCGTTTTCTCTTAGATTCATCATCGCTGTCGGAGGATGATGACGACGAACTCATTCTTGCCACACTATACCAATCACACACTCAATATAAACTTATAAATACTACATGACCTAGCGGTTCCGTGCCTGGACATCAGTATATCACTGCAACAGAGAAGTCGGGCATTACAGGCCATATAAAGACTATTTTTTAGATGCTACTACCTATGGTCTAACTTTTTTTATTGTAGTTTTGTAAATGGTTTGTTTTTTTTTTCGTTATTTTTTTTATCTCTTGGGTTTGGCTGATTCTTATTATTTTTTTTTATGTTTAGAATAGTTCGTTCTCTATTTCTTTGCATACTGCAAGTTATATAGAATAATATGATGATTATTTTGTGTAAAAAAAGAGAAAAACGGATGTCTTGACTAAAAAATAGGATAAAGGATATGATGAAGGATCAGTTAGAGATGCGACTTCATGGCAGCACGTTCCAATCTGCCGCACGAGGGGCAGGTGCCATTCCGGAAAGCGGAAAAGGTTGCAGCTCCAGGTGCTCACCCACGCGGGATTCGCTGGGAACGGGCGGTCACCTTTTCGACCATCGCGTGCTCGGTGGGTGCGCTCGCTCGGTTGGACACGTTTCCGCGGCCCCCAGCGGCGTTTCCGCCCGATTTCGTGCGCGCCCGACGGCATTACGAGCGCATCGCCGCCGTGCCGCTCCAAAATTACCGGCCGCAGGCCGGGTTAGAGGTTGGGTTACGCCATCGCCACGGCAGCTATTGAGACAGAACGAACAGTGGCCGTGTGGACAGGTGGGGAGCGTAGGTCAGATTCAGACGGCCGGACGTGCGGACTGCGAATATATGTGTCCGTTTTCAATAATTATAAATCTATACTCATATCGCCGTCCTAGGTAGCTTATATATTATAATAAAATTAGGAGTAGCTATGAAATAGAAAATTCTGATTTTTTAAATTATTGTGAATCTTTTTTAATTGACTATGGAGTAATCAAATTTAAGTTGTATGAAGAGTAAAGTAGAAACCGTTATTTTTATTCGCAAAGTTAAACGTCTACTATTAATACATAGTTCGCGGTATAATGTTATAAATATTATAATGTCAAGGATAGAAAATGGATTCTATTGCGTAGAGTGGGAATATTTTCCCCTTTTATCACGTGTTAGTTCGGTCCTCTTTATAAAATGTTGGAGGCGAAGTTCAGAAGTTTGGCCTCATGTCTCTTTAAAATATCTTCTTAGAGGCAACGTTCCTCCTCCGCCTTTCATCAGCCTACCGCTTATGTACCTATTATCACCATTGTCATTCATGTTGCCGCTTCTGACGTGCCACCTGTCTCTGGTGTGCTTCCTCTATTCTAATGTTGTACTATCGTTTGGTTCATAGTTGGCAACGGGGCGAGTCAAATCAGGTCCCCATGTGTTTAACACCCCGCGAGGACAAGCCCAGGGGCAAAGTTTGTCCCGCGGGGGTCGCAGGTCGAGGGCTCGAGCCGAGTTCGGATTGGGGGTGGGAGGGGGCAAGTATTTGCCCTTGGGTGCCTACGGGAGCCTGAACTGCGCCAGTGCCGCTCCCGCGCCACCCGTTGCTGCTCGCGTTGCTACCGTCGTCCGCCTGCACCGCTTTGCCACCCCTGTCTGTCCCCGCCACAGCTCCTGCCACCATCTGCTCCTGCCGCTGATCATGCCAGCCGCCGTTCATGCTTGTCATCGTCCATGCCGCTCCCGCCGCCCTCTACGCCTGTTGTCACCCGCTCCTCTCCCACCATCGCTCGCGCCCGCCACAACGACCGCCGCCTGCGCCCGAGGCTGTGCTCCCGCCCACGGGGTTCCCGCTGGGTTCGGGGTCGGGGCGATTTTTAACTCGTTAAGGGTTTCTAGGGCGGGGCAGGTTTCCTGATTCAAGTTTCGGATCAAATGCATTCTTGTTGCACCCGGTCTCGATCCGCCCTGTTTTCATACTTAGTTTGATTTCAACCTCTCTGATCCATAAGCACTGCGAGTGAGGTCTGGTCAAAAGTGAACCGCTGCGCAGACTCTATTCGCACGAGCCGTATGTCTGCCTCAACAAGTCTACAGAGTAGGAGAAGCCTAGCCCTGCACAACTTGAAACCAAAATCTAATATAAGTACGAGACTTCAGTAACAACAAAAGCACGAAAAGGAAATGTATTGCAAAAATGGAAAACCAACGCTCGTCCAACCTCAATAGCTCTTTGAAACCCATGGTCAGAGTACGGAGAGTTCATTCGTCTTAATAGTGGTTATGTTGGAATGGTGTTTGACATCCACGTGTGAGTCAAACAATTCTAGATGGTCATTAGCTATATCTGCTAGATCTAATACCAACATAACTATCCCTAAATTAGATATGCTAACACTCCTAAAATATCACTAAATCTTATATCTAATGTCTAACATATGTCCAAAACTAGATCTGATAGCTAATCTATGTCACAAACTAGATATGATACCTATACTAACTGGTTTGTAAAAAAAATCAAGATTTGAATTATTACCTCAACCGCAGAAAGAAATCTAGCAAGACTTTGCCACTCTTCCCCTCCCATATACCCTCTCTCCTCTTCTCTCTCGCTCTTTCTTTGGCGCTCGTGAGAATCAAAATAGTTGTTGCAGATGGTGGAAGGTCGCTCACCCTTTATATAGAAAAAGTTATCATCCTTCTAACTAGTTATAGCTTTTCCAATGAATTCGCGTGAGGAAGATACCTTTGTGGTCACTTTGAAAGGGCGATAGTAGGTAATATTTATCATAGATATCATTATAGCCTACTTATCCAATCTAAGATCACTAACACCTTCTGGTGATAGTAATATAGATTTGTAAATTTTTAAAACGGAATCATATAGTTGCAAAATCCAGATTTTAAAAATAAAAAATTCCGGTAGTGCGTACTGCGTACCGTGCTGTGCTGTGCAAGTACTACCGTCTTGTCGGGCCTCGCTTCTTGTGTCTCTCATGGTTTCCCTTCCCTTCGTTGTAGTGCTCGCAACCTCTTCGGCCCATTGTCATATGACCTTGTACTGCAACGGGTAAAGGAGGCCGAATACGTGTTTAGGTTCGCTTTCTTGTACTTGACATTTCGTTCAATGTTCATTATTCAGCCAGGTAACCAGGTTTTTGTTTTGTGAAGGAGGTCAAGCAGGAGTTTCACAAAAAAAATAAAAAAATAAAATTCAAAGTCTCTCAATCTCCAGAAAAGAAAAAACGGTTAAGAATTGATGAACTATACTTCCAACAAATGTTGGTTTTTATGCTTATCTAAAATCCTGAATGGCACCACTGAAAAAGTCCTAAGTAGCACGGATGGGAAAGTAAGATGTCGCAGAAGGACGGGAAGCAGGGAAGAGCTTTGCAATGTCAGTACGTTTGTGAGTGCGGTATGATTGAGAGCACCACCGTGTTTTTGTCCAAATCAAATGGTCATGTCATTGTCATGTGTCAGTCAGTCACATCTCCGGACGAACGCGAAAACGTGCAAAAAGTTTCGATCCGCCCCGTGAGGCCGTGATAGATAGTACTGGGCTCCTAATCACCATGCCGTAAGAGAGAGAGAGAGAGAGAGAGAGAGAGCACGAACAATTCTCCTTTCCTTTTCCCTTTTAGTATGTCGACTTTTCTGCAAAACAATCGATTTGTTAACATGTCCATTTAGTTTCGAGTACTGAGCTAATCATGCAAACAATGCGCGACACTTGCTAACTGACAATGTACTGATACTAACCAGCCACCGATGAGCCATTTGTTTCAGACTTGCAGTACAAATTAAAGCCGATATTAGTCAGAATTCAGATGCTGAATCTGCCCTCGATTGCAACCTTTTAGCTAGATCTATTATAAGTTGCACACACTGATTGTGATTGTGAGCGTACTAATGGCATGCACATTGTACCAGTACGATTGGAAAGGGAATGAAGACCCGTCTTAAAAGTGCAGCTTTTCTTGCTTAACAATCTTGCTCCCGAGCTGCTTTCGCCTTCAGGTACGTAAATCTTTGCCAACATTCAGTTGGACTGGAACTCGAACACGACGCAAGTCCTATCAGGCCATCACCTTACCAAGGTCCTTGTGATCACAAACGATAGGCGATTCTCCCATGCTTGCCGGAACTTCTGAATCTATCTCTGATACGTGGTTGTAAATCAAGTCACTGCATATTCTGCTAACACTCTTGTCCTCAGTGCAGAGACGAATGACGATGGGGCTGTTCAGTTGTTGCCCTGAGTGCTGCTTTATGGTGTTTGATTGCTATTATGAGTAACATCCTGACTCAAGCAACGCATCATGCTCAGACGTCCAAAATCGAGCATCTAAGCTCACGCCTATTTGAATTGTCCACGCCTGAGCTCACTCTCTCCTGCTGTCAGTCTGCTGGCACTTTTTTTTTCAACCAAATAACTGTTTCCACACCATGCCTAAGCAGTACTGTGCCTTAGTAGACACCCTTTTCTCTCAGACTCTGATCCTCTATGAAGTTAGGGGCGCACAATAACTTGCGAGAGCAGACAGGCAAATACTGTACCAATGGTATTGGATATAGAAACCTTGCACCGATTTTACTAATCACAGGATACTGCAGCACTAAATCTTGTTCATCTATTTGATAACCTTAAGTGCATGCTCCAGCCTTTAATCAAGGTCTAAACGATAACAAAGATTCCTTGACCAAATTCCATGTGTTGCCGAACCGACCAAACGACCTACACAATTTAACAAAGATTCATTTCGCGAATAAAAACGCATGTGATTAAAAGAAGAGGGTGCACATGCTCATCTTAACGGCACTCTTCAGTTCAGCGCGAACCCTGCATGGATGCGTATAGCTGGAACTGGAACTGGAAATCAGAATCACCTGTCATCCAGATACAGCTTCCTTTAATTTCACATATAGACCAGCAACTAACTGCCTAAACTTCAGCCGCGTCGATACAGCAACAACAAGAAGAAGAACGTTCACATATACATCAACAACTAAGGTCAGAGTACATTCTAATCTCTATTCGAATATGTCCAACACTGAAAGTAGTTGCTACTCCCAGACTGCAAACAAAGCAGTGAAATTGCGCATTGTTAACTCATTTTCATGTCCTTCATAACCAAGTTTACAGTATATGAATTTCACAAGAGCTTCTTTTGGAAACAGAGCAGCCTGTCGGATACAAAATATGTTTTGTTCTAAACAGAGGCATAGAGTGGCATATTCCATTCATCAAACAAGTTTCGGTAAACTTTTGAATGGACAGTGGCAATTAAGAGCAGGATTTTACTGAAAACTTCGCCTAATTACAATTTCTTTCCATTTCGGAACGCTTGCTACACATCATGTACACAATCTACCAGAACGGAATTGCTAAGCATCCCTCTACTGAAAATTTATGTCCTAAATGCTAATCTTGAAGTCATTTTTCTTCCAAAAAGACCACAGGATCAAAAGCACGGCGTCAGCACGTTGAGCAGCGACACCCTCGCGTTCACGAGCGCGCGGTACACCTGCTCGCAGCCGTTCTCCGCCGCCACCACGCTTTCCTCCAGCCTCCGCAGCCGTTCCATGACTGCCTGCCTCTCCTCCTCCTCCTCGTCGCAGCACTCTTTCAAAGGCACGTCTTTCGCACCGGGTCCGGATTCGCTGGCAGCGACGGCCACCGTCCGCCGTCGCCACCGAAGGAGGTCGGACACCCACCACACCGGCACGGCAGTGACCTTCGCCGGAGAGACTGCCATTGGGAACGCCATTTCGCGCGAGGCCGACGAGGCGGAAGCGAGCCGGGCGAAGATGGCGGCGGATGCGGTCGCCGCCGCGCGCGTGGCGGCCGCGACGGCCTCGGCTAATGCCGCCTCGCCGGAGTCGGACGTTGCTGCGATGGACGACGAACGGTGAGAGAGGTAGCGCAACGTGGAGGCGAGGCGGGAGAGGTTGCGGTCCGAGCGGCGCCTGGCACGGAGCGCGGCGGCGAGGCGGGTGACGTCACGGCGGCGAAGCGCGGCGTGCGCCTCGGCGAGGAGCTGCTTCAGCTCCAGGAGCGCCTCACGGAAGCAACCGTGCGCGTCGGCGAGGAGGAGGAGGTCGTCCAGCAGTCGCTCGGTCCACGGCGCCGCCTTGCCCCGCCGCTGGAGCGGGTCCTGCGCCTGCGGGTGGTGGAGCAGGTCGGTCAATCCCGCCAGGAGCCGGCCCAGGCGTCCCACGCCGTCACCGATCCACGCCGGGGTGGCTTGCGCCGGCTCCTCGGTCCAGCCGATGAGTGCATTGCCGGAGTCGTGCAGGCCCGAGACGACCGGGTGGAAGCGGCCGAGGAGGCTGGCGGAGCGGACGCGGGAGTAGGAGAGCTTCTTGTGGCGCGTGCGGCGGAGTAAGAAGGAAGCCTTGGGGACGGTGAGCGCTGTGAACGGTCGGCGGAATCCCAGTGCCATTTGCTTTGCTTCACGTACGGTGCGGTTCGGCTTGCCCGCCTTTTCTTCCGTCGCCCGGCTTGCTGCGGAAGCTCCCGGTCCCGGCGTCGCTGCTGTTTGAGTTGGTGGTGGTGTGGCAACATGGAAGGGGGCGTTCATATAGGGGTTGCCATGCCGAGGGAGTGTATGGTGCAAGGCGCAGGTGGCTGACCGGCGGAGTGGAGTGGGCACGTTGGATTTTTTACTTGGATGGGTAGATTGCGGGAGAAGGCGGCCCTGAGAATCTAGCAGTGAGATGAGAGGCGGCAAAGCGTGAGTCAGAGCTTCGGCATTGCTCTAGTGTTGATGCGCAGTACATGGTAGGGGCACGCAGCGGCTATATTTTGGAGTTGGGAGGGTGTCATGTATACGCAGCAATGGATCCAGAGCTAAGAATTAGAAGTCTCAATCCAGAGCAATAGATTGCGGGAGAAGGCTGCGAAAGCAACTTGTTCTGATTCTCTTCACGGATCGTCGTGGCACCCTGGTTCTTCTAACGCTGGAGCTGCCCAGAGAATCTAGCAGTGAGATGAGAGGTGGCAAAGCGTGAGTCGGAGCTTCGGCATTGCCCTAGTGTTGTGACGCTGTCTCGTCGGCCCACCTGTCAGTGCCATCGTCCTTACCCCGTCGCTTCAGCCGAGTCTATTTTGAGCTTGCGCGTGCGCCGTCGTCCAAATCCAAATCCCAACCGAAACGCCGTAGAATCCAACCGAATCTGACTCCAGCGCGAGCTATCCGTTCCCCCTATATAGATACGTGTGCACCCCCTCTGTTTCCTATCTGCACCGCAACCCTAGCCGCCGCCACTCAGCGCATTGTCGCTTGCCTGAGCTCGTGCCGCCGCCGCTCTGGTGCCGCGCTCCGCCCTCGCAGACCGGACCGCTAGCACCGCCAGCTCGAGAGGAAGCTCGCCGACCCTTTCCCGCCGCCTTCCGGCCACCGGAGCCACTCCCTGTCGACAACCCGAGCGCCTCTGTCGCCATCACCATCGTCGACCTCCTTCCCACGCTCCGCCGCTGAAGGTATGCACCAAAATGAGTTCGATGTTCTCCCCTCTTCCTCCCCGGCTGCTCGTCATCGCGGATCGTGCCCGGCGACGAGATTTTCGCTGTTTTTCGGCGAAGTTCGAGGCAGCGCCGCCGTGTTCTCGCCGCCGTCGGCAGCCCGTTTTCCCCCTTTGGTCGTCGGTCGTCCGATGTAGCGTGTGCGGTCAGGATTAGAAGTACCCGATACCCCCTCGCGTTTTAAATCGTAGAAGATCCGATCTAGATCGTGCACCTCAGATTTAAATACTTTGCCCAGTTAGCATCAGTGCCCAGTCAGCGCCCACCTCAGCCAGCCACCTTAGCATCCTTGCTGACGTGTCAGGCCACGTCAGCACACCCGAGCCCAATTAGCCTGCTGACGCAATAATTAGGATTTTTAATAAAAAAATAATTCCCTTATTCTCTGTAATTAGGTAATTTTACATTTAGGCCCTCAAACTTTTCTGTTTTCACAAATATACCCCTAGTAGCACTATATTTTTACTTTTAGCCACCTGAACTTGTATATAATTACAAATAGGTCGCTAAATTTTACATATAGGTCCCTGAAACTTTCTGTTTTTACAATTCAGCCCTTGTTCTTTTTCAGGAAAGCCTATGTAGATTAAAACTATCACAACTTTTTCATACAAGCTCCGATTTAGGCGATTCTTGCGCTCCCGCGATCGTAGCAGCGAGTACTATCTGTTAGTAATGTTTTTAGTGTGTTTTTCTACTATTTTGTGTACTGTTCTTAGATGTTTGTGTTTGTATTGTTTGTTTTCGGTGTGCGCGATGGCTATAGGAGACGAGCAGTGTGTGAACTTGTAGGACCAGACGTTCGAGGATTTTGAACAACCAGCGATTGAAGGCAAGTGTTCTTAGCATCTTGCACCTCTTTTAAGACTTTTGTGATAATTGTTTATCCTTCTTGCATGCTTGTCTAAATTGGAATTCCATGGTTAGAGTTTTACTAGATTTTGTTTGATTATTCTTGTTGCCATTAATGAGTCATTGGAAATGAAGGGTAGATATGTTAGTACTATTATGGGTGGGATAAAGGTTAATCTACACTAATGTTTATGCAACAAGAAATTATGTATGGTAATCTTGTAGTAACATGGTATAGGGATCCCAACTGGATGGTTAGTTTGAGGTGGTGCTGCACAGCAGGGTTGTGATTGTTCCTGTGTGGGATCCTAAGAACCGGTTTGTGAAGTTTGTTACTCGGCATAACAGCACAACCACGAGACTTATATGGGTACGTCCTAGCCAAATAATTAGTTGTCCTTCATATTCTGTACGCACCAGTGGACGGTTAAGTGGTACAAGATGGGCCTCTGCAGTGGATGGAATCCTTGTTAATGGTGAAATCTTAGTGTGTGCATATAGATTTAGAGACGCTTTGTAAAGGTCTTGTAGTGATACCCCGGCTCTACACCCCGGAAGTGTAAAGCAAAACGGGAATTATAACTCGTGGGTATAATGTGCAAACTCTGCAGAGTATAAAACTGATTGATCAGCCGTGCTCACGGTTAAGACCGGGCTTGGACTTCTTCATAATTAGTGGGAATGTTGGATGGTTAATTTTGGGTAGTCGAGTGGTGGAACCCTGATGAATTGATAGCCGGATATGAGATATCTGGTGAGTCTGGTAGTTGGATGGAATCCGATGAGTTGTCCCTTTTATTGTTGAAGTCATCACACCTAGTAAATATGTTGCTATATTTTTTGAGTCCTAGTTTAGACTAGCATAGTTGCAGTTAACCCGAGACAAGCCTTTCCTTGTCTTAAGCCTGTATGTTATATTTTTCTCACACTTGCTGAGTACTCTATGTACTCACACTTGCTGAGTATGCCTTCTCTCAAACCCTCATTGTTGCTCAGAAGGCGAAGATTTCGAAGACCTCCCGGATGATAGAGCCGAGTTTTAGGTGAAGAAAGAGGTCGACCTGAAGGCCATATTTTAGGATGGCACTCCCCCGAACAACGGCTGTGGATGGATGAAAGACCTGCTGCCGCTAGAAGTTATCTTAGTGTTTTGTTTAAGACCTCCGGGTACTTCTGTAATGGATATTATCGTTATTTAATAACACAATTATGTTATCACCGATGATATCACTGTATATATGAAAATTTGATCATGACATACATGTGAAATATATCTTGTTTGTTCTCTTGAAAACTAGATGTAACAAGTGTTAACATAGTAATGTGGAGCACGCAGCGGCTACATTTTGGAGTTGGGAGGGTGTCATGTATACGCAGCAATGGACCAAGAGCTAAGAATTAGAAGTCTCAATCTGTTCTTCTCTCATCTTTTCCTCCTCTTCTTTTATTCTTCCTTGTATTATTTTCTTCTACCTCTTCTATATCCAAAGTGTGCCCGTGCAGAGACCTGCCAACAAATCAAGTATTTATCCGGGTTTGTTGGGCCGAGCGCGCGCGAGCTGACGTTCCACCAAGTGTGGCCAAACCAGTACCAGGGTGCCCGCCCTGGCCCTGGTGGCCCCGCGTCAGTGCGCGGGCACACCTCCAGATGGTGGCGCGGACACGTGCAGGCAGTCGGCGGGGCTGGGGCCCCGCGCGCGCCGGCCCACCTCGTGCACAGCTCAGGCCCGGGACATTCATCAATGCCGTCATGGCCGTGCACGTCGGCGTCGCCGCGCAAGCTCCCTCGCCCCATCGTCGCTGGGATCCGGCTGGGCTGGGCGCGCGTTTTAATTGGATCCCGCCCCGGCCATCCGCGGGTGGGGACGCCGGACGCATCGCGGACGCGGACGGGTGCACCGCACTGCGTCGCATCGAGAAGGGCTGGGGGCCTCCCGGGCTCGTGCGACCGGGACATTTGACGCCGGTTGGCATGCAAGAAGCGAGCGATCCGTCGCCATATCTCGCGCGTTTAATGCCGAACGATCGAAACAAATCATTGCGACTTGCCACCTTGCGAGCCTGCGACTCCATACCTTGGATGAATTGAGGTGGGGTTTTAGCTTATCGAGTCTGGATCATTGGTCAGTGTGGTGCCCATCTCTGAACCGGTCGTACTGTTCCTTCTGCTGTTATTTGGTTGGAACGGACGCAGATCATCATCAAATCTACCTGGCTCCGGTCGCTACCTAGCTTGCTGACCATATATCAGTTGTTCTCTGCTTTGACATTGCAATTCTTGTTGCTCTGTCTAGATCTTTAACTTTTGGATGCTAATCGCTTTCCATTTTCACGTTCAGTTTGCTGGCAGCGACTGCTTCATGGCCCTCTGCATACGAAAAACCTCTCAAAATTGCACGAGAGCGCAGACAAGAAGACTCTTACCAGCGCAGCAGCTCATCGATATATAGGATGCCCACATGTCATTTGCAGACTACGGCAAATATAACTGTAAGTCTTCAACGGCCACCTGGTAACCTGTATGGATCAAGCATAGTATAAGAACGGCTACATTTTACTAGGCATGTCCTGAACTTCCAATATCTGTTTAGGGGTTCCTATAAGATACTCCGGATAGGTAGCTAGATCTAGAGCTAGGACTTGGGCCGGGTGGCCCGACCCGGTCTCTTTGGGTCTCAGGCTATTCGGACCGTGCTAGGACGGCTCGAGGTGTTGTTCGTGTCGGGTCGGGCTAGCCCGAGTCACCTCTAGCTAGGTCTAAGCCCGGCCCAAAGGCACGACAGGTCTTATCGGGCCAGGTTGGCTCGGGTCCGGTACCGTTTTGAACACATAAGATTTTTTGGTCGCTGTTGAGCTCATGTCTATTTGCCAGCTGTTGGATGGTATAACCACTGGACTCGAGGATAGTGGAGTGGAGTATTATATCTTTGACTAATATAAATGCTGCTGTACCTGTAAACCATTACGAATTTATCAACTGATTCTTTCAATGTCATTATTTTGATAAGGGTTAGACCATATCCACACACATGTGGGTTTGAACATTGAGGTGACAGGGGTTGGACCACCATATTTGCACACATATGATCACCATATCTGCACACATATGATCACCATTGTGCATCGGACTATTTTCGTATCAGACCAGCTCAAGCACATCCCATATTTCATGCTGGATCGGGCCGCCGGTCGTGCCTCATATCAAGACCCGACCCGACCTGTTAATCGTGCCAGACCAGCCCAATCCATCTATACTCGTACCAGATCGTGTTTGAACCGGACCTTATCATACTATACTTGGACAGGTAAAAAATACGGTCCAAAGTCCCAACTCTAGCCAGATCGATCCACGTCGATGCGTGCGAGTAAAGAAATCTGAGCCCCGTGGACCTACCAGGGACAATCAAGAGCATAAAGCATTGCAGCACAATCAGATCAGATGCAGTGCGCGGCGATAGTTTAATGGAGGACGACTGTACTCAGATTAAATATTGTATCTGCAAATCTGACGCTGTTCCGATTGGGCCCGGCTCCGTCGACGTACAAACAAAGCAGAGGAAGGACTCTGCAAGCACCATCCGTCCTTGTCACTAGAAAGGCGACAGGGTTGTATCATCGGTGACACGCACTGCGGTCAAGATGAGAGGGCTCAACGACTTGTTAACGACATCTAATCTATAACATATATTACCAGGCCAAGAATCCTTGGCTTCTCAGCGATCGATTTCCTGTTCTTAACTGTTCATCGTTGTACGTTACGTAGAAAACCGTCGGATGGAAACAACTGCGTGGATCGCCAGCACGTGTTCCCGCATCGACGCCGCACCGACGTTGCCAGGCAAATATTTTCCTCACCGATGATTCCAAAGCAGGATAGATAATAATAATAAAAAAAAAAAGGCAGAAGAGCCTGAGCTTCCACACTCTTCTTCTCCATCCCCTCACCCCACCGGACCAACTCTGATCTGCGAGTTTTCCCCGTGTAGACGGCATCAAGCCGCACAACTGGACGCCGGGGAGAAGCCATTCATCGATCCGGAAGCCGAGCAGCTGCACGCCAGCGGAAGCAACGCGAGCAGAAGAACTTCGGGGAGCTCCGGAGTTGACGCCGGTGTTCGTCGACCCGGAGGGAGCTCCTGTACGCCGGCGCCGAGCAGCTGCACGCCGGCGCCGAGAGCAGCTGCACGCCTGCGCCAAGCAACAGCACCCCGACGGAACTCCTTCGTCGACTTGGCCTGGAAGCTACTGCTGCGTAGGCGCTATCAAGCGAAGCAGCTGGAAGAAGTATAAAGAGCTCTGGAGACTTTTCCTGCGTAGCCTCCATAAAGTACAGCCTCCATAGCTAGCTGCAAAGAAAAAAGCCTGAAGAAGCATAAAAGGTCAGCTTCCATTTTCCTCACGCCAACTTCATCTGTGCATTTTTAGTACTAGAGGTGTTCTGCAAAATAAAATCTCTGCCGGATGGTTTGCACTGAATCAATGTCCTCAATCTATCAAGACATCTATTACCATGATTTTGAAGACCGTAGCATCTAAATTCTGTTTAAAACTAGGAACAGCTTTGACAGTATAATGATCACAATTGGCTCTCTGAGAAAATACTTTGATTGAAAATAGCCTGATGGTTTGCCCTGAATTAATGTTTTTAATCTATCAAGACATTGCCATTATTCTAGGAACAGTTTTAACAGTATAATGATCACGATTAGCTCTCTGATAAAATACCTTTTATTGAAAATAGCCTGATAGTTTGCCTTGAATCAAACATATTTTTTGTTGCAAGTTATTCATCAGTGTTGTGATGCATATCTCATGAATTCAAGATTTGAACCATGCTGCAATTAAGCCCGTATAATAGTTTTTAGCTTTTGAGTTTTAGAAGCCCTACTTACACATTTGCTTGCATATAATGTGATCTCTAATTAGATTTGGGTTTATTTTTTTATTGTTGGATTGAACTATTTATACACATATACAAGATGACAGTTGCTTAATTATTAATATCGTTGTGGAAATCATATTTCTCTGGTGAAAAGTGCCATCAGTTTTATTTTAGTAAAAGAACACACTGAGGATTCACATAAGGGCGCTTAATAGTCGACAATTTGGCTTGATGACATTTGAAAGTATTAATTGTAGAGTCACATGTGATATTGCAATAGAACATACCTGATTCTTATTACATTTATATGATATTGTTCAAAACTTATATAAAATACATAGCATTGTTCTAAATAAATATATATCCCATTTATATCTTCGTTTGTTGCATCTATTAGATAATTGCAAATTACTTTTAGTTGTAAATTACTTAGAATCCACAGTGCAATGGTAGAATTGTTCTTCTGAATACAATGGACAGAATTACCTCTCTGAGTGAATATCTTTCATTGATAACATTATTTAATATGTGTCTAAAATAGTATGATAGATAAATTTACATTTCCCCTTCTGAGTCAAAATAAGGGGAACAAATAAAGAAAAAAAATGTATTGCTAGGCTTTAAGCTTGACAGTGCCACTGATTAGTTCATCTCAATATATACACCTTGATTAACCAAAAGATTATCCATATATATTGCTAAATATTAAGGTAAACAGTGCTAATGGGTCATCTATTATAAATTATCTGTGTTTGTTACATCTATTAGCTAATTGCAAATTAGTTTATTTTTCCTTTAGTCCTCTTCTATGTTTCATTCGCTGCTATATGAAATGCAAATCTATGTTTTTGTTGCATCCATTAGTTAGTTACAAATGTATTTGCATCTATTAGTTACTTGGAAATTAATTTATTTTTCCATTTGTCATTTTCCATGTTTTATTTTCTACTATATAAAATGCAAAATTGTCTTTCTTGCATCAATTACTTAGGTGCAAACATACCATAAGTAAATACATATATTTTAAGCATTATATTACACTTTTTCTCCCTGTTTTCATATGTTTTCCTTGCTGTTATATAAAATAGAAATCTCTGTTTATTACATCTATTAGTTGCAAAAAAAAAAATGTCATATGTTGATCGAACTCGAAGAGCACGACGTCGCCGGAATTGTTCTTTGTCACCAAATTCAGACATACCATTCATTTATCCTTTAGGTACGACAATGGCACTTTATCTTCTCTGAAAAAATTCCTATTCCAAAAAGAGGAGGGAAAAAAAAGTAGATGCCATCTTAACTTCGTTTAAAGTAGATACCGTGCTAACTTCATTTAACATTATTTATATATTATATTAATCAACAACCAAATTAACATTACAACGATAAATACATGGCCACCTATACCAGAACAAGGTAGACCTTTTTCATCTGTTTTTTTTTTAAAAAAAACTTCATGATGCACAGACAGTCTTCACTAATAATAATTAATATATCTTGCTATTTGTTCGTACAATACGTATACAGGTTCAACCAGTAACCAAGGTAATATTGCTACAACAAATACAACGACATCTACACCAGAAGAAGGTAAATCATGTTACATTGGGCCCTCCTTTCATTAATAGTGATTAATATAATATAAATATATCTTTAGGAAAAAAAAGTTCCTCACTGTAAAAAAAAAGATTGACCATATGTTTCTTTTTTTTTTAGGAAACACACCATGGATGTATATAGAACATCAAAAAAGACATCAGGATGCAGGAAGTTAGATCTATATCTCATCAAATTTTTATTTAAACATTTATAAAAAAAATAATGATTAAAGAATATTTTCTGTTTGGTGTAGGAGATCATTTTTGTCCTATAGTATCTCCATACGTTGCTACTGAAAATCGTGCTAAAAGAAGACGTGTTAACCGATACAAAGCTTTGTCGCAGCAAGGTCATTCCTATCCCGCTTACATAAAAAATACCACCGTAGACTGCATATATTGTATAGATCAAAATACTATACGTATTTGCACCAGGAACAATTTTCTCCAAATAAGCAGATCTTGCATTTCTGTACAAATCCTCATTGTCCAGGATCTTGCTCTGGTGTGAAACAGTATATCGAGAACAAAAACTTAAGCTTTAGAATGTATATATTATATTCTTTACATAGATCTCGAGCTGGCGCAGCGTAGCGCGCCGATCCGCCTAGTATGACTAAAGCTTAAGTGATGACACGCACTAGGCTTGTGCATGACACGAATTAAGTGATGTTATGTCTGTGCGTGTAAAATACGAATTCCTAATCTGACTAAAGAATCAAACATGCATATAGGTGCAATTCAGTTGCTGCAGCGGCAGCATATAAAAGTTTCCAATCTGAACCTAGTAGTTTGGAGCAGGTCCGGTCCTGATATTTTGGTAGTTCAGGACGAAATTAAAAATGAGATCCTATCATTAAATATAAATCGTTCAGATCTAATTTTTTCAGTTTATTTTTAGACCGATATACACAATATACATATATATATATATATATTGAGTCTTTAAGGATGTGTTTGGTTCACGGTACCAGGGGTGGATGGGATCGCCCCGTCCAACTTTTTTGCTTGCCGAGCATTTGGTTTCATGGATCAGGTGGACATGGTTATCCGAATATTCGTTGATATCCTGGATGAGCCGATCCGGAAAAAAAACCCGGATGATTTCGTCCGGTTCCTGCTCGCTAGCAAGAGAGGCATGTACGTGTGTTCACATTTTTAATTTAACTTTGGATTTTATTTAGAAGTATAAAAGTGGTCAAAATTTTTAAATATTTTTATGCGCAAACTAGAGCTCACTAGCAATCCGTTTTAATTGGTTTGATCCAAAAAGCATAAGTCAATATTTAATTAAAATTCTTCAAAAAACCTACTTTTATAACTTCTAACAATTTTTAATACCTCAAATAAATTCCCAAAAATCTGGAAAAATTCAATAATATTCTTCTTATGTGATGTATTAATTTATAAAAATATTTCCAACCCTAGGTTATTTGGTAAAAAAGTAAGTTTCATTGTAATGCTTCATTTATATGTATTTTTATGATTTCATATGATATTTTCTTTTTAATTTAATTTAAATTAAACAAATTCAAATATGCACAAATTCATTCAAATGATTATGGAATTCATATAAATATAAATAGATCATCATATCCACTCTAATCCCACTAACAAAATAGAAAACTGGCTCATCCTATCCACTCTAATCCCACCAACCAAACAGAAAACTGGCTCATCCTATCCACTCTAATCCCACCAACCAAACAGAAAACTGGTTCATCCCATCCATCTAACCAAACAGAAAACTGGTTCATCCCGTCCTAAAAAACAGGGATGATCCTATCCCATCCAACCTTGCCCTCCAACCAAATGTTACCTAAATTTTGAGGGCCCAGAGTGGTCGCACCACTCGACCCCCTCCGGACCGGCGCTGGTTTGGAGGCGTGGACCATTTAACAACTCAAAACAGTCAACATGGAATCCAATCGTATCCATCTCTCGTTTGTAGTGACGCCGAATTGACTTGCTCAGGCTTCGTGCATGTCTGTGGTCTCAGAATTGGCCCTAATCAGATTCACACATGGAAAGACGTTAAAATGAAGGTTCTTGCATGAAAAGAGCACATTATTGGAGATGCAGCTCATATCCGAATCCCAGGTAGTCTAGCGAAGCCTTCATCTAAAAAAAGTAGTTTAACGAAGCAGTTACAGGAAGAGCGTCTGGGAGGACTATACTATACGTGCCAATTCTTTTGTCTCGAATGCCACCGCATGTTCACCAGCTCGTAGAAAATCTAACGACGATTAGTGCAAGCATGTGCGCCTGCTAATAAGCCTCATTATACTATCCATTGTACAATAGGGAACCACTTTTAAAAAAGGTTATCTGCAAAAGGACGAATGAGCATGGAGTTTGAAGTGGAGGGCTAACATATTGTTTCTCCAGGCAGATACTGCATATAGATTATTGCAAGTTTGCAACGCATATTTCGGTATACACATGTTTATTTAGGCTTCTATTTTTTTGCTTCTAGTTGAAAAACTGTTTTAGTCTTTTCTAAAAAGCTGTTTTTTATTTTAGATGTTGACTTTTGTAATAAAACTTTAATTTCTCAGCATACCAAAAGTCAAAAACACTACTCTAAACTAGCTTCTCAGCTTCTAATTTATTTTTTTAAGCAGATTTTTAGCTTCTACAGATAACACTTTTCAACAACTATATTTCTTTGGGCTTCTGGCAGAAATCCAAACAAACAGATAATTAATATACTAAACAAGTACTTATGGTTGGCTCATCATAGACCACAATCACCCAAACCAAATGGATGCTTCAGGTTGGGGAGAATTCGATCTGTAATCTTTTAAATGGAAGATTAGTATCATTCTGGCCTTCTGGGACCTAGTTTGGATGAATCAGACCTGTATTAGTCATATCAAATTATTGCAGAACTCCTGCCCGCCCACTTAAAGGCACATTATTGAGTTGTCAAGATTTTTTACGGCCCTGGAGAGAAAAAGGCCGCCTCGCTTATCCTCCCAGGCCTGGTCGAAGGATTTCCCCACCGCAGCCCACATTCTACCTATAACACCGTGCTAGCACGGCCCATTTACAATCTTTGGGCAGACTCCTCGGGAAGAATTTTTTTATTTATGTATTTTTAATTTCAAAAATTGCAAAAGTATACAGTCATTTTGAAAATTTACAAATGTAGATGATAAGTTTAAAATCATAAAAATACCATGTTCCAATGCTCTCAACCTTCAAAATACTATGAAATAGTCATAAATTTTTTTAAAAGAAAGTTGTGATGTAGAGGATGCTATCATCTAGTGATGCACAAATTTTTAACTCAAATAATTACTTGTATAATGAGATGCACAAGAAATTTGCCTTTTTGGTTTTTCATTGTACAAAGTCATTGTTTGAGTTGAATTTTTGTGAAGTGCTAGATGATAATATCCTCTACACTATAATTTTTTTTTTCAGATTTTTCCATGACCATTTCAATAGTGTTTTAAAGGTTGAGAGCATTGTTACACGACATTTTATGATTTTTAAACTTATTGTCCAATGGATGGTCAAGAAGTTGAAAGAACAATGATATAGACTACAGGAAGGTGAATATGCGTTTTTGCAAAAGTTTGCCCATTTTGATATTTAGCCTAAACTTGTAGCAGAAATAAACTAATGAATTTTTCACAAATGAAAAACCTAAATATGTAGGCTCAACTAGTACACAATCACCATAAACAAATATGAATGATACAATCCTATGGTGATAAAGATTATTCAAATCTAGCAAGATATGTAAGAAACCTGAATCGTAAGTTTCGATACTATTCATCAGATGTTCTGATTTTACTGTTCACCCTTCAGTGCAAAATGACAAATTTGAATATCATGAAATTAAATTAATGTACATACAAATAAGCATACATGCAATTAAACTAATGTAATGCATAAGAGTAAGGAAATACGAAGACAAATGATTTGTTATCGAAGTTTGGATATCCACTAATATCCTACATCTCCACTGAGAAAGCTCGATCACACTTGAGACATGTCTCTTTCAATCTTTTTCCTCACGAGGTTGCCAAACTGCACTCATCGTCTCTACTATAGCCAACTCTTCCTCTACCCCGGAGATGGTGAGTTCTGCAACAACTTTTGAATCTCTTCACAATCTTTACTTAAGGAGATCGCCATCAATCCACCACCAAGCTATTTAGGAGACATTGATCTCCAATAGTAACAAACTTCCAAACTCGAATACGATCAATGCTAAGTGCTCAAACACACACAACTAATGCGACAAGTGCGAGCAACCCAAGCTTCACACACACCTTAATCTAACCTCACTAAGCCACAAAAGTTTGATTCTCACAAATTCTTGACAGAGAAAGGAGGGGAGCACTCAAAGGTGAAACACCAAGTTCTAACATCTTTTCTTAGCACCACAAAGCCAGCGAAAAAGCCCCCAACACATTAGGGGGACAAGGCATACAAATAACCCATTTTAAAAAACTAGTCGTTGGACTCAAATTACACAGATCGGAACTTTCGATCCCATAAATCTCGACGGTCGAATCCGGGCAAAACTCACTCGTGGACTTGAGAAAAACCCACACATCGAAACTTCCAATACTATGATCAAAACTTTCAATTAAATCAAAATCAGGAACCCGAGAACTCCAAGTTTTTGAAAATCAGAGGTTCCGACACATCGAAAATTTTGATCTACCCATCAGAACTTCCGACACATCGGAAATAGAATTGGAACTTCCGATTTCACATCGGAACTTCCAAAATCAGCACAGCTGACACTCTGAAAAACGATGATAACTTTTGATTTCGATATCCAATTTAGGTGACCTCAATCTCTATAGAAAGCATATTCAGAGAGCTACACGTCCCAACTGAAGTCATGATCTTAATCACATTGGATCAAAACTAGAAACACTCTGAAAGCCAATTCGAACATTTTCACCTATTATACAAAGCTTGATCCCCAAGATTAAGTTAGGTATCACATGTAACATGGCAAGCACCAGTAAGACATGGCAACAACTGCTTTTCACTACTAAGGTCGATAACAACAAAGAGTTAAATCTAAAACACATTTTAGATACTCGGACTCGTAAAATGAACTATCAATACAAACTCATCCTGCAGTAAGCATATGATTTGATCACTCGACACAACAATCGAGCAACGCTTTCGACATCCCCTCTTAATATTACAGCTATCAATCATCCTAGTCTCCCACCAAACTCCTTGAGACCGACAAAATTAGAAAATCTATTTGTTATAACCCAAAAATCTTAATTCGGCCATGGAGCATGCATAAGCATTATAGTGTTTTAAAATCATGTTTTAAGTATTTAAAACATTTCGGAAACATATGTTTTTGGCATATACGCGTTTCCACCACGTATGTTGGGCCTCCCTAATCATCTCCAAAACCATAATCATACCTAAAACCCCAAAAGCCTCCAAACCTTTTAGAAAGAAGCCTGGAAAAAAACCCCTAGTGATCCAACCGAGTTGCCACCGGTCTGACCACCAGTGGCGTGCAGAACTCCTAGATTCTCTACTCCTGGGCAGTCTGCTCGCGGTATGACCACTAATACATAGAACCACCACTTAAGTCCTCGACCAGCACATATCCGTCCACCCATCGTATCATTTCTCCCCACCGAGTGAAAGAGACAGAGAAAAGAGAGAGAGAAAAGAGAGAGAAGAGAGAAGGAGGAAGAGAAAAGGAAGTCCCCACCCGAGCTCAATAGAGGCCGAACACCGAAGGAGGAGATTGCCCACGAGTCCCCCACGTTGTCCTCGAGCTCATCCCCAAGCAACCCCTTCGCCGGAGCAAGCCCGAAGTGCTTCTTCTGCCTCTAGATCGGTCGGAGCACCCCGGAGCGGATCCACACATCGGTGCTTCCCCAAAGCCAACCAACCCACAAGCAAGCTTTCTCACACCAAGGTGAAGCTCCCCCAACCCCTTTTCCCCTTGTTTCCCCTGAGTTCTTCCACTCTCCATAGCCATAGAACCGAACTCCCTAGCCATAGATGTCGATCCATAGGGCTCTAGTTTTTGGATCCATAAATGTCACTCAAACCACCTAAAATAGGTTCTCCTCATCGCATAGAGCATTTTGGTGCCAGCCTTGGCCAAAGGCATCGTCAGAATCGTCGTCGGTGAGCTCAGCAAGTGCTTCCTACCGAGCACAACGGTCTGACCACCAAAGCATGAATCTCTCTGCATGCTGGCAGTCTCACCGTGTTTCCCCACGGTCTGACCGCCCATGTTAGCGGTCTCACCGGGGTCAACTCAGATAGAACCATTTCAATGCAGTTCACTATTTGGTGAAACTTGTAAAATTCATAATAAATTCTCTGTAGCTACAAAAATTATAAAACCAATTTTTTTGCTTTTATAATAACCTACTATACCTATTAAAATTGTCCCCATACATAAAATAATTAATTAAAATTCTGAGATAAATTAATTAGGTTAAGGTTTCGTTAATTCACCATTAATTCTTTACTAGTCCAAAATTGGTGAAACCAATTTTGCTAATTTTCTTATGACTTGTTCTAACTAGAAAAAAAATATTTTCATGCATTATAAAGAATATTTTGTAGCATTTAATCATGCTTATTGCGATGCATTATTTTCTTTAGTGATCGTCGAACCGGAGAGTAGCGGGTTATTATGAGGAGGTTTGTCGTTGATCCTGAATTGAAGAAAAGCAACAAGGCAAGCATCTAAACATACTGAACCTATTATTTTAGATCATATGTCGTCTCAATTGATAAATTATGCTTTATGTATATTTGTATGTTAGTGAGTCGATGTCGGGTTTTATGGGTAGAGCCTATTTTAAGGCATTATTTCCCCCGCCTTGAATTATTGATTATCTGTATTCTTATAATCCTGGTTTAATATGACGTTGTCTAACTTAAAAGTTGCTCATGATGCTTAGTAATGCACAGATCACCAATAGAAATCGAGCGGTGAAATGTTTCATCGTTTGCGAGTATAGGTGTTAATTACTTTTATAATGATCATAATATTGGGTTAATGATGTTGGTTGGATGAGTTATGAGAACGAGGCGAGATATGGGCAGTGCTAGGGGTATCATCTGCTCTAGAGGAGTTCCTCAGGGTAGTTAGGGAGAGCAACCCAGATGCCGTAGACCGCTTGCATCTTTTAAGCACCGTCCGTCAGTGCAGTTGACTTTAGCACTTTTACGTACTTGCCACATACCCGGATATGGGACGGGTGAGCCGAATACCTTTGTAGCTGTGGCTTTTTGGCGTGCGAGTCGATAGTGTCGGGAATGAGAGACTGATTGAGGTATCCAGTTTGCTTCGATAGTAGTTCTAGATGATCTCCGCACCTATCGGCGCATGATTAAACGGTTGAAACTTATTGGGAAAGGTTGACACGAGTACTCCCTTGTGTGGACTTTAGCGGGTCATGCAAGCCGAATAGTCCTATAGCCGTGTGGATCTAGGAGTACCCCTGCAGGGTGTAATATCAATTCGAATTGTCACGCTCTTGGTTATTGAGCACGCTTCTGTCCATTTGCATCAGTTGTAGAGTCAAGAATGTGGGATGTTTGGGGTGAATGGTATGTTGGGAATATATGTTGGTTATGGTGAGATACGATGCTTCCATTTACGTTATGTTTATTTTGGTTCCAGATACGTTTATGTTTCAAGTGGATGTCTACATGATAGTTTTGGTTTAGGTATTCTAGCGTAGATGCTCGCATGTTTATGTCAAAATTTACTTTCACTTATGAAGTTACTTAACCATGTGGCCGCTTTCTTGCTAACATTCAAGTGCATAATCCTTGAAGTCGGCCTATGTATACGTGCCCAATATGGATTAAATTTTGTGAGTACCTTCGTACTCACGCTACTTATTTTCTTTTTAAGTGGCTATTAGGTGCCGACTGCTCTAGTCCCCAGATGGTTGCCTTGTGGGTAGATGGCACCACCGGTTTTGTTTCTTAGGTTATTATTTTATTTTTCACTATGATGTTTGTAAGTCAACGCTAGTTGAAATATTGTCACTTGTTTTATGTCTCAACTTGAAAGCTTGTAATCTTGTAAATTCTTTGTTGTTGTGATATTCATGTAGTTGAAGATATGTGTGGGTAATAACTTTTTCTGAGAGTTACCAATACACACATACTGGGACTGTCGGCATTGAATTCGCTTTAATCATCGGTGGTTTGATCTTTGTTATTAGATGTGGATTAGCACGCAATGCGTCGAAGGACATGCGTGGGCTAGCTCTCATCTTGTCAAATGATCACCTTGGTGATTAATTCAAATTTAATTTGGATGGATCCTGACACTATTTTATTTATACATTTGCCTTGAGCAATCCCATCGAACTTGACGAACACATTATCTAAGCCTCGATGCTTCTCATAACTCTTTAAGGCTCATCATCAACTCCTCTTCTCTCTTGATCTTCTCTTGACCTTTCGAAAACTTGATGAAGTTCACTTGATTCCTTCTCATGTACCAAACGTGAAAGACTTCTCTTTTTACATCATCTTCATCCGATTCACCACCAAGATATTAACCACAAGCATCAAGCATACAAGTTATCCACTAAGTTTGTCTTAATCTTGCTCTATCAACTTAGTATATTGATATCTCAATTCAACTCATACCTTCTTATGAAACTTAATCATAACTCACTCTCAAGCACAAAATACATGAATTAATCCATAAAACTAAATTGATAACTTTATATTTTAAGTCACTTAATCTCCACAAGTAATTTGACCTTCATTCTTTATTGTCAATCTTCGTATAGAAACTAATCTCACTCACACTCAAGCACATAACATATGGTTTAGTCCATAAAACTCAATTGACAATCATATACCTTTAATCACAAATGACTTAACTTTCACACTTATCGTTAATCTTCTTGAACTTCTCCTTTATCTCGTGAGCATCACTTAGCTCATTCATCTTGATACATCTATCTTGGTCACATAATATTTCAAAATAAACCAATGCTCAATCTTACATGTATCAAATATGTAACAACCTACTAACAAATCTCAATATAACTGTTAGTCCATAGATATTATCATTGATTATTAAAATCACACTTAGAAACTAAATAAACCTTTAAAAATATATTTTTTTGTAAATTTTTGAAATATATGCATATTTTTACAATTTTTTAAACTGAAAAATATAAAAATAAAAATTCCCTCGGGAACAGCTGGGTTAACCCAGTTATACAGGCCGTGGCCCACTTGTGCTAGCGATGCCTTCAAGCCATCTCCAGCAGCTACCTCAAATTTTCATCCTCAAAAACACTATTACAGCATTCTCTATCACTATTACAGCGTCACTTTTTTTTTCATCTCAAGCAGCTGCTACAGTATTGATACAGTGTTCCTCCCTCCAACCCACTGTCAGCCACTGTAAACTGACCTTAAAGCAGAACAGCCCTTTGCTCTCAAAGAAGTGCAGACTCAAAGCAGCAACAGGAAACCGTTAAAAAAGAGAGATGAGGAGCAGGAAAACAACCGGGCAGCTCAGTTGCGTGTCGATGAACGATATCGATCGAGTCTTCCTTGCCTGCATGAAGATGACACGTATGATGTGCTCATGTCATCCAAAGTACACGTATGACGACTTTTCACCATGCTTTCGTTATAAAATACAGCGCACACCTAAATCAATCACGAGAGATGCCTGAGAGTTTGAACTTCACCACGAGATTACAGTTGTCGCCTCGAGAAAAAAGGTTTTACCTAGAAAATCGTCTGAACGAATTGAAACTTCTCCAAACTTGCTTAGTATTCAGTCATGTTCCATCACCCAGAAACTCCACGATGTTTAGTATGCTTGACGCTACTCTGTTTACTCTGAGATGATTGTCAGGTTGTTAGTATTTCTTTCCTCAATCGCTTGATTTTTTTTTCGAACAATAATCACTAGAATTTGAATTCATGATCTCCTGTCAGGTCTGTTAATATAGTAACCACCCACTTCTTCAACTTGAAGAATAGTGGCTCATGCATGACACCAGGTGTCCAGGTCCTTCTGGAAGTAATATCACCCATCTCTCTGAATATCATCTCAGTAGTCTAATATAACGTTGCCATCCTTCTCATGTCATGTATGTTTGCAAACTTCTGCCTGGATGCTTTGGTTAGCAACCCACTTCGTCAGACGAAATAAACTACCAGTATACTTTGTGATTCTTAATTTAGAAGAAAAAAGGATACTATTTTCTGGTTCGTTTGCCAAAAAAGTTCAGAAAATTGTTGTTGGAGCTTCTGTTACTGACTCTGTTATAGTAGTAGTCACCTAATTAATAACTCTGTTTGTTTGAAGAAAAAAAAGCAGTCACCTAATAACTGTCAGAAAGGTTGCAGCCATTGTAAGTCCACAATGGCGAGACCGTTGGTTTAGGTTGGTCACCAATTTGCGCAAAAGATGTGACTCATGTCACCCAAATAAATCAACTGATGAAGCTGATGTATACTTGCTCCCGCTGTTTAATTAGCCGCGTTGCAAACTGCCCAACCGTAATGGATAAGAACCAAGAGGCCGAGAGATATGGACAGTCCTCTTTATTCTGACCTTAACTATATCTTCAGCCTGGCTTGCTAAGCAGTATTCAAATACCAATCAGATATCCGTTTTGGTACACTGAACCTAACATGGAGACGATTAGTACCTCTGCTAGTTCTGTCATGAATATCTATCTATCTGATTGCATGATATACCAAATTTTCTGCTCAGGTAGCTAGCTCGAGACTTGCTTAAATGTGCAACCATTCTGATTACCTAACCTGAACTGCAATAGTACCCTCTGATCAGCAGAGAACTCAGGCTGATACATATGCTCATTTAGGAACAAGAGCACAAAGCAGCAGTAGTAAGTAAGAAACATCCAAAGTTGCCTACAGATTAAATTTGAATTGTCCATTTGGATCACTCCTAACAACTAGATTCGAGTCTCCTTTTTTGTATTGGTCAACTCGTATTGTGCGGCAGCAAAATGCCAAGTGTACGCTACTCAATTCCTGACGCGAATGTACACAACGGGACAGCGAATTATACGACCGGGCCGGCCCCTGTGTCTCGCTCTCTCCCAGCTTGCTTTGATCAGCAGCCATTCAGATCCGCAGAAGAAAAATAAAGGAAATCATCCGTCACACTGCGCTGCTTTGTTGGACCCTCGGTAATCAGGATGCTGCAGATCGATCGATTGATGCTGCACGCTTGATGTACGATCTGCACCTAATCTTTCAAGCTGTACCAAAAATGTTCAGACATTCGATTGCCTTGGCCTTCATATCTAACTTTTTTTCGTATGCTCTTGTGCCTTTGCAAAAATCTCAGCCGTCGATTTCCCGATCGAGCGGATCATGTCCAGGGAAAGGCGTGATTGTGCCACTGACAATGAGGGAGACGAGCCAAACCTGTACTGCACGACGGTTATTATATCCGGCACCTAAACCTGTTCTGCATGGTGAGACGCCACTCCAGGTGTCACGCAGTACACTGCGAAATGCGAGAGGATCACCCTTTTCACCGGCACCATTATATTGGCCGGTGCGCTAGTTCTACTGGCGACCTGACCGTCGTCCTACATTTTGGACCTGTGGTGTTCATCATGGCAGCGACTCGTCTGTCTGAATTACATTTTAGCTCGATCGTCACATGTGTTCTTGTGCAGTTCGGCTCACCGAATCCTGGAACGATTAACGATTCCTCCCGTCCAAAAAAAGTCTGACCACCAACCCATTTACAACGAATCAAGTAAAGAAATGCACCGTAAAGAAGATAGAAGGGAAAAATTCACATGGGCATGGGTATGGACACGAGAATCAAGAGATGAATGAGTATTAGATAAAAGTGATGGACAACTGGGATAAATCGTATGTGCATAAGCTTATGCGGTTTTACATTTCCCCTAGTAATAAGTATGTTGCCAGAAGCAACCAAGTGAACGAACGAGCCATGTGATCCTGTTGAAATCAGCCATGGCCCATGGGCGAAGAAGCTGTCGCTTCACGTTCAAGGCAGCCGCAGCGCCGCCGTCAATTCCTTTCATTTCAATATTCTTACACATCAACAGCTCATGTACACAAACTCGGAAAAGAGAAGCAAAAGTTGCCGAGGTATTCGGACTCTTGTCAGTTTGTTAATCTCTAGTCCTCTGATCAAAGCCCGGCCAAAAAGGCAGTGACAGGGAGAAGGCTCTTCAGGGCCGGGGAGCTTCTGCTTCTGCTTCTGCTTCTGCCCGGCTTGTGCATGTCGTCACCCGTTCACTCCCACTCGTGCGTGTCGCAGGGGAAGCAGCCCTCCTGAGCTATGTCAGTGATCTGGACGCCCGTGTCATAGACCTCGCCGGCGCGCCACCGGTAGGGCAGCACCTCGCGGTCCGCCCAGACCCACTTGCCGTCGTACCCGCCCGTCACGACCACCCTGAGCTGCAGCGGCCCCGGCGGCGCCTGGGTCGTGCTCCACGCCGGGCCGTAGTCACGCGTCATGAACTTCCAGTTGGACGACCCAACCTGTCCGAACTCCAAACACAATTTGAATTCTATTCAAAACCTACAACGTTGTAAGCAAACACGGTACGAACAAACTAGTACATACAGTTGGCAAAAGACGATTCTTCTGGCACTATAAGTGCTACAAATTTTAACAAGAAATCCTAGTAAAACAGAGTGATTTTGAGACGGTAGAATCTCTCTCTGTGTGTGTGTGTGTGTGTGAGTGTTTACCTGTGCGACGTCGACGGCCACGATGTCGGTTTGGCCGCCCTGGTAGAGGAACCTGATGGCCAACTCTTTCGGGGCGTGGGCCTTCTCCTCGACCCGCACCGAGAGGTTCCTGTGCTTGTACTCGCACGGCACCCTGCACATGCGCAGCGATGACAAATTTGAGCCTTTCGATTTCCGGTTCAAGGGAGCCAAGACAATCGTGCTCCGTGTTTATGGCGGCGACCAGCCAACACGTGAGAAAAAAAAAAAATCTACGGCAACCTGTCGAGGGCACTAATTTCTTTGTTCCTCTGGTCCTATGAAATACATGGTGCGGTTGGTGAAAAAGATGGTTAATTGTTTGTTTTTTACCTCTTGTACTCGACGTCGACGGTGCCGAGCTTGGTGAGCTGTGCGGCCATGCCGGGCCGCGCCATGGCCGCGAACGCCAGGCTGCTGAGCACGAGGTCGGTGCGGTTCGTCCTTGCGCGGTCCGTGACGACCACCCTGGCGCCCGCCCCGGCGCACAGCTTCTTGTCCTTGCACCGGACCTGCAGGCAGCGATCGAAACCGAATCGAATCAAGGAAAGTGCTCGGGAGGCTGCCATCGATTATTCACGCACGCGTAGTTCTCTGATTCTTTCTGGCAACCCGTTCGTTGCTATTGAATTGAGACCGATCGGGCAGTGAAGTTATTACCTGGAAGCAGGCGCCGCAGCCGACGCCGCCCCGGTACAGCGCGGGGCTCGCCGCGGCCAGGAAGCCGCCGCTGAAGGACGCGGCCGCGGCGCCGTACCCGCAAGAGCCGCCTGCACGCGCCACAACAAATGAACCGATCAGAACCAGAACCCATCAAGAAACAGGGCAAGGCACGCACCAGGCGTACGTACCGGTGAGGGTGAGCTTGGAGGTGTAGTATGCGGCCTTGGAGTGGTGCACGCAGCGGTCGCAGGCGGACGCGAGGAGCGGGAGCAAGACAAGGAGGGGGAGGAGCAAAGGGGAGGCGAGGCGGACAGAGATGGCCATCTCCGTCGAGGTGGGCCGTCGCTTGGCTCAGTGGAGAGAGAGAGAGAGGAGGATCCTTGTGACGACTGCTTTTATACAGCACCACACCGCCACCGCCGCCGCCACCCATCCCGAAAGGCGAAACGCACACCGAGTCTCCACTCGCTCAGCTCACGGCCAGGCTCCATGCTGTAACTGTAATTAGGTATAGGTATCTGAACAGCTCGTATAACTAACCTTGCCACTACGACGGGAGCGACAGGGACGGGGCGGATACGTGCCGTGGCCATCGAGATCACGTCGACGGCTGGGCGATGATAGGGTGAGTGGGAGGTGTACATCATCCCATATCCCGGCTGTGCAGTGCAGCTTAACGAAGCCGACAAAACGGAAGGGAAAGCGAAGCCGGGATGGAAGGACACCGCTAATTAGCGCGCGTCAGCATGTCAGCGGACGAATATCTTTACCCGCTCTTCCTTTTTTCGGGAAAAAAAATTTCTCCCGCGTTTTTCTATTTTTAGAGAAGTTTATGCAAGAAAAATTTACTCGGAAGTTTTAAAGAAAAAATTTTGGAAAAAAATACATGGGCCCACAATACAGTAGTAGTTTTGAGGAAAAAATTTCAATTTTTTTTTAACACAGACACACTATATTACATATGTGTTGGCTACACCCCGTTACACATGTAAAAGTTTCTTATGGAAGGTAGGGGAGGGTCACTGACTCCATGACCACCCACCCGTGCAATAGTGTAGTAGGGCAAAGACGAAGTAGATTGTGATGATGTAAAGGAAGCAGATCGTGAGCAGTCGTGATGAGCGTTTTCTAAAAAACTTATTCGCCTTCTCCCGGTGCAGGATCCCAAAAACGACAGGTTCTATAGACTTTCTCTCCCATTCGTCAGTGCACAATGACGCAACAGAGAGAAATCAAAACCCTAATTGCGTGTATGAAACTTGTGTCGTTTTTTTTAGCTAACAGATATATATATATATATAGGGGGAGAATCAATTTTCATATATTTATATGTTTGCCTACGCAAAAAAGAAAGAATAAAATGGCAAAAGAAGATCATACCTATGCAAGCAACTGGATCTAATTTCAATGGACCATTTATGTAGGTGTTGCATGCCCGTGCCCTCCGTCCCTGTCATAGTGAGGCGAGGCGAGATGAGCGAAGTGTGTGGATAAGAGAAACTATTTTAAATTAGTCTCTATCCACCTCAACTAGCAAAATGAGACTAAAGAAACACACATCCCTAATATGACAGGGTCTTTAAGATTTATTTGAAATTATACAAATATAATAGGCTAAACCCGTATATTCTAACAGGATTCGTCACTGGAAAGTGTGCATACGATCTGCTGCATGCAAACAGCACGAAATAGAATTATTTGTGAAAAAGATAATTTGATTTAATGATAAGAGTTAATAAAATTTTATTATAAAAAAGAACCATTTGCGTTCGTGGGAATCTGTCTTCCTTTTCTTACATGCGTGTGCAATTAGTATTAGATGTGCAGATCGATGTAGGAAGTCTTTGCTAACTTTTTTTAATATGTGGTTGTATTCTCTTAATATAATGATGAGAGACAATAAAGTTTTCATTATAAAAAAATCATTTATGTTTGTGAGAATCTCTCTTTCTTTTCTTACATGTGTGTGCAGTTAGTCTGTGAGGACCTGAGGGTTACGTACGTGCAGATGGATGTATGAAATCTTTGCAACGCGTTCAAAACAGAGGGATCTGCTTCATTTGAAAAAGATTTGACAACACCAAGATATCTGCATCACTGATTTGCAGTTTCATACGGAAAAGACTTCCATTAGTAAAGCTTTCGAATTGATTTGTTCGGATGTGAATCTCAAAACAATATAGGGAATATTGTTAAAAAAAACAATTTGGGAAATCAGTGATGCAGAACCTTGAATAAATAAATTGGGCATAGTTTTTTTATTTTTTAAAAAAGTATTGGACGAGATGCAAATAAAAATGGATTAGTGAGCAACGATCAGGTTGGTTGGCAAGCTTGTGCTGGCCGGTGAGCTTCCCTTGTTCCTGAGCGTTGGATTTATTCCGTTTCTGGTCCTCCCCTATCCCCTCCTATATACACCGATGCATTTTCACTGGTTAAACTGCTAAGGTCACTCCAATGCTTTATTTCTTAGTCGATATCTTAAAAGAGAGAGTAATAAATTAATGTTAAGAAAAAAAACTTCTAATATACGCATGTGTGTTGCTTATTTCTTAAGATTTTTTCAAAGTAATTTATTATCTCACAATCATCTAAAATTGCTCAAAAAGTTAGTTCTTATGGAAGAAACTAGCTCTATCTCTCCACTCTTTAAATAGCTTCTCGCATCAACTTTTTACTTACGTGAATACCTAATTAATACCTCAGAAATCAGCTATGTTGGAGCATTAGAAGAAACCTAAGGACACGTGTAACCGTTCAGGCAACTGCTGTCTATAACATGCTCCATGTAATCAAGAGACCGAGTAAAATACAACTCCTACAACATGGTCTGTTAGTTGGCATGTAATAAGTAAAAACAAGAGACATTTGAAGTTTTGTGTGTTATAGACTCTCTCTTGCTTAAGAGACGGTATTCTTTTCTCTCTTTATTAACACCCCTCTACATCGTCTATAGTCCTAAATAACAAACCTGATATCACTCCTTTCCACGTGCCGTACTGGCAGCTTCAAAAAAGAAAAGAAACAACGATCGAAAGATAAGGAAGCGATGCTGTCCGGTCTTCGCGCGCGTTCTTGCGCAATCGCGCCAATGAAAAACTGCGATGTTGGAGGTTGGTGAAGGTGTGCAATTGATATTTTTAGCTGGATCGGACGGTCTTCATCGATTGATTAACGTTTTCCCCCCTTTTTTCTACTTTCTCACTCCGACCAGGCGACCACCCTTCCGAATTCCAAGTTTCAGTACGGTGACCTCACGCTTCACAGCGCGCGGCAGAAATATCAGAGACCCTTCCGGCACAAGATTTTTAACCGGGTAACGATCACCAGCATCATCATCTGGACACAGAATTGACAGGTTTCGGTGCATCCATGACTGACTGTGTCATCTAGGACGACAGTTTACCGACGATTACTAGAGACATCCGCATGCAGAAGAGTTTTTTTGGTGTCTAGCTAGTAACGTGTTCCTACATGAGAATTGAAAGTAGCTTCTGTGACATGAAATCATCAGTTGAGTTTCATGCACGTTCGAAAGCATGAATCAATCATCGCATCGTCGCAGTATACGTTCAGATACGCACCAAGCACGCCTAACCTAGTGCCAATTATGTGTGCATATCGTACATTTAGATGCCTTTTAGTATGATAGGTATACCACTAAAGTTATGGTCATACAAATACTCTTGTTTAGAGGAAAGGTAGCAAGCACTACACTGCGAAATGGAGCGAGAAAAAAAAGGATTTGGGGGATGGGACTGAAGGTGAGTGCGGGGTTAAGAATGGCTAAAACGGAAGTGGCTGCCTTTGCATGATGCGGAGAGAAAGCAAGGGCAGCCCGGACAGGCTTAGTGCCCGTTGGTTCAGTTTTTATTGGCTCTTGCTACTTGTAAACAGAAAGCTGAATTAAATAGTTCGTTTTTAAAAATAATTTTGTGAGACATAAAAATCAGTAAAAGTTATCATTATTACTAAAAGCTAAAAGTTGGTTTGGTGGATTTTTGTTAGCTTACGATGGATGATGTTATAAAGAATATTACATATATTATCAAATCCTGTTACTAATCATTTGAAGTTGTTAGACTAGTTTACGTTTTTATGTTTCTCAAATGTTGTAGTAGATATATAGGGAGGCTGGGGACTTGGAGGTGGATGTTGATGAAAGTAGGGTTTCTGAATTTTTTCGGAAGGTTTTCCAACGAGGAATTAAGTCTTTATTTGTGTGCAAGTATATAAGTGATCACTTGGTTTGCAGTATCCCAGCAATGGCATGTTTCTGGTGTCCAGGAATCATGGTGGAGCACTGGGTTGGGGTGACAAACTGACAATTCATTTGCAATCGGCAAGCCTAACAACTCCATTGACCGATTGATGAACGTGCTTGATGATCGTTTCAGTAAAGTATAGTTGCGTCCATTGTATGAGCTAGTTGTTTTTATGAAGATATATCCTTAATTTAATATATACCCATATATCCTAATGTATCAGAATATGCCAAAGTTATATGAAGGCCCATTGCTTTGGAGTACGTGAATTCTTTAGTCTAAGAAAAGAAATCATATGCGTACTCATGATGGAGGAAAGATACAGATTGCAGATCAGTTGTATGCTAACTACATCTATATTTTTTTGGCAGTTTTTTTGCCTTTTCTACTGTACCCACTGAAAATCTATCCTTACAGTTGCACGGAAAATGTGCAAATTTCGCAACGGGTATGGTTGGGAACTAAATCAATCAATTGAACCGATTTTTGATCTTGACACATCAATTCTCATTTCGATTAGAGGCAGGCCTAGCCTTGTGGACGGAATCATACGCTCCTTGCTGCTCTTCAGCCGCACCATCCACCACCAACATGACCAATTTTCGTTAGAGTTCACAAGTACGGTTGAGGCCCCCATCCACCACCAACATGGCCAACATGCTTCATGATCTCATCCCAACTGCCCAATCCATATTAACAAAGCAAACCAGCTCAACCATTTCCGTTGCCAGTGTCACGCATACGACGCAGGACGCTAGAGGCGACGATTCTGAACCATGACGGCATAGCAAACTGCTCCACTTGGACCCCCAGCGAGTTTGATCACACGGCCGGTGTCCCCTTGTGTGGACAGCCGCGCGCGCACGGATGCAGCTAACCTGTCGATTCGTCAGAGGACCTCGTGGGGGCGGCGGCGCGCCCGTGACACAACGGAACAAGGGCGACCCCCCGTCCGCTGAGCCAGCGGCCGGTTTGGCATCGGGCGTCGCCTACTCATCATGCGGCGTCTGACCCTCACGCACGCGCGCCGTCGCGACTCGCGACCGTTCTGATTTGGACGTTCCGACGCCGGCGGCCGCCCGTCCGAGGTCCGATCACGTACGCCATCGCGCTTTGACGAAACGCTCCTTGTCTTGCCGTGCGCCCGTCCGAGGTCCGATCACGTACGCAAATCTACGGTATCATTGTACAGATTTTTTTTTCCACGGGCTGTGCAAGAGTTGCCGCGTCGGGGCAGCCCGGGACTGATCTGGGCGGGAGTCCATTATCCATAGCAAATCGCAGACTTGCAGACGCAGTGCAGCAGCTCCGGTGCCGACCGCATACACTGACAAGCCTGGTGCTATTTTACCGTACAGCTGCCGGGGCATACGCTCCCAAACCAAATCGAGCTTGGTAGCTACATTTGTACAGCCGGGCCTTTGTAACCTTCGATAGTCTGGGCTTGTCCCTGTCATCGCTGAATCCGGCCTGGACTCTCGGCTCGCCTGCTTTACTCGAGTCATTCTCCTTCCTTTTCTTTATGTCCAAACGCCGCTGCTCTGCGAGTCTGCGTCGACGTCTTGGAGCTAGCTAGCTTGGTCCCTTCAACCGCCTCTCTAGAAGAGGACCATCTCAATCGTATTCTGCTTTCTTTCTGTCGGGAGATCGGATCAGAAAAATAGAAAAGCAGCGGGCGTGCGTGCCGTATATGCCGAGCCCGTGCCCATCCCTGCGTCCGGCGTGAAAGACCGTGGCACTTGCGGAGTGGAACAACAGCCAAGGATCGTCATGCTCATGCCGGCAAAATATTCCTTGGACAGTTGGACTACAGGCCTGTTTGACATACCTTCTAAACCAGAATCAGAGTAAAAACGGTAGTTTATAATTTTTAAGCTCTAAAAGTAATTTTGTGAAAGTAATTATCTAAATAAACTACGAATTGAAAAAAATCAGCTTTATCTAATTTATTTTCTCTATAAAATCATTTTCTTCATAGAGTTTACTTTAAAGAATCATTTTCAATCATAAAATTATTTTCTTCATATAATCATTTCTCCCAAAAGTTTTAGATCAGAAGGAGCCTACCAAACCTACCCTACATGTATAACGATGTGCATTTGCCTAGGTCACCTTGCGAGAACTTAATGCAATTTGTGGCTGCCGAATCAAATGCAGGCAGCTGCGCCGACTACCAACTGATGCTTTGCATGCTTTTCCAAGGGCAGATGTCACTAGTGGACTAACGGTCGGATTGTCGCGAATAAACTCGATAAAGTTGTGAGCTTGGCCAGATTACGACAAAAGATCGCATAAACAAAAGGGCACAGGCCCTAGCATCACTTTGCTGAAAGAAATCCTTTTCTCGAGCTGGTGCCGAAAAAGATCTTGCTACTACCCTGAACACCACCGCTCTGTTGGTCCTGACTCTTGTGCTCTCATTATTCACGCTGTTCCACTGTAAAAGTAGATACTGCTACATGTTATACACGTTTCTAAGTTGTAGAATTGTGACGACTTCTAAGACCACTTTATACTTAGTCTAGTAGACACCGTCAAAACCAAGAAGAAAGCTAGTGAAAGGGCTATGAAGCAATTCTAGCTTAGCTTCTTCCTGGTGGTGGGGTCCGTCTATAGGGTGGGGTCCATCTATAGGGCACCCGAGCGTTCCGCTGCTTTCTTCGTCTTCTCACCGGTGCTGTTTCTTCTTGTCCTCTAAGCCCCCTTGCCCCCCACCGTCGTTTTCCAGCCACAACAGGATTGGGTCTTGCCAAAGTGAGACCCTATCCCACCGTGATAGCCTTTTTGCTACTATCTCTTGTCATCACCTCGTCTGCTATCATTATCATCCCCACCCTAGCCTTGCCTATCAATCGTCCTATATCATTGTGGTCGATGGCATTCCCGTTGCCTCACCGCCCCACCCACCAACCATCGTCGTGCGGGCTAGTGTGTTAGAATTCTAACGAGCTTGGCCTATTTTTATTTTGTGAATAATTCCTAATAAATCTTAAAAATCCAAAAAAAAAAGAGGGTGCAGTGTATAGTCCCACATTACTAATGGAGATAGAGGAAGACTAACTTAAAAAGGAGTTGTGTCATCCATCTCGTCAGCACATGTGGATAAGAGAACTAAAAGAATACACGTGCATGCATCACACTCGCTTGTCTTGCCTCATTGGTTTGTGGCCCAGGCGAAGGGCGTAAACTCACGACACATGTGTGAATATTTCATCGAAATCGGTTCTAGTTGCTTGTGCATGTATGATCTCATTTTGCAATTTTATTCTTCTGCTACGTGAAAAAATAATCATCATGCTTATATACGAAAATCGTGTTGGTTAAGAGTCCGATCGTGACATATAATTGAGTCCGATCGTGACATATCTCAACCACGTAATCTTCCCTATATCCACCAACTAGCCACTGTCACAAAGGATACACACGATTTAGGGTTTGACTCCTCTCTGCTACGTCACCATGGGTAGACTACTCTGTCCTACTGTGCCGGCATGCACTGCTGATCGAGAGAACAGGTCTCTGAAATCCATCGTCCTTTGGATCATGCAACGGGAGAAGAAAAATAAGGTTTTTGGAAAACGCTTCGCACAACTACTCATGATTTGCTTCTTCATCACTATTGATTGCTCACGATCCGCTTCCTGTTCCTTATCATCTTCTTCATCATCATCACGGGGGCTTTTGTATCTTTAGCTATCGATCGATACGTTTGTCATGATCAATCTTCTTTTAATCATGTCTGTCACGCTAAGCAATACTCTGTTATTCCTGTTATGGAGTATATTAGAGATATGTAGTTATGTTACATATATATCTAATTTATAATCTGATTATAATAATGATGGTCCATCAGTTCCTATTTATAATTTATATAGAAAATAAATCTCTACTATAGAAAATAAGAATTGGTTCTCACGTCACCTTTCTCCCTGCTCCCCTCTCATCTAATAAAAAATCCTGTAATTCGAATAATTTATTCAATTTTATCATTCACCTTATTTCTCTAGCCTCATCGTCTCTTACTGGCTACAAATATAGAATATGTTTTACTAATAAAAATGAATAAAAAAATTAAGAGAAAAATTAACGGATAATCTTCTAATTAGCGGATAATCTTCTAATTTTTCAAGTCTCATATGAAATCAAACTACGGTATAGTTCTCGATGTATTCGTTCGGCGATACTCCCATAACACACCCATATCTCTATATCTTAAATTTATAATTAATATTATCACATCTAATTTCGTTACAACTTACAAGCACTTACCTAAATAAATCTAAAAGTGCACCTGTATCCAACTCAGCGTGCCTCCGCGAACTTTACTAGGCCTGCTGGACTCCAATGACCCCTACCCGAACGAACCTCGACGGAGTTGGCAAAGAAGCTCCTGAGCGAGTATGAGCGTGGATCACGACACACATCGCACGGTCACAAAATCGAGTGTTGAAGCGGCCTGAAACGCGCGATTGGAGTATAGCTTTTCCGTTAATTAACTGCTCTGTGATGAGCCGTGCATGAGAAAATCTTGTGCTACAACATTATTAGCCTTGAACTGTGGCAATTATTTTGGATTCGATTATCCATAGGTACAGAAGCAGTATACCCTCCGATATCTTGTATAGAAGCAATGTACATAGCTGATGACTTCTTCAGTTACAAACACATAACTACTCGACGCCAATATATAAATTGCGGATTAATTTGCATTTCATAGTTTGGATGTGGCGAGCTTGATGAGATCCTTCCTCAGTATCTTGCCGGATGCATTCTTGGGAATGTCTGTCACAAATGCCACCTTTCTAACCTTCTTATAAGGCGCTACCTGTGAAAATCAGATGATCGGCAGGTCAGAGAAATTGCAGTAATCAGGCAGACGGATGTCTATATCTACAGTGAACCTGAGGTTTCATATTTATGTTGGATCATTTGATCACCCACGAGCCATACTTACCTGCTTCGCCACAAATTCCATCACCTCACGCTCTGACAAAGTGCTCCCTTTCTTCCTCATTACATAAGCCATCGGGAACTGACCCACCTCCCTATCTGGAAACCTGCAGAAAGCACCAATCCATTTATAAACCTGGAAGGGTTAATATGGCAATCAGTGTTTACTGACATCTCGATGACACTTACGGGATAACAGCGACATCTGTGATTTCTGGATGTGTTAGCAAAAGGGCTTCCAACTCTGCCGGAGGCACCTGTTCATATGCAAGTTATATTCAGATGCCAAGAAACACTCACTGATCCAGACTCCAGACTCCAGAGATATTTCAGGAAAGATGTATCGAAACGTATCATTCAGTGATCTGTACCTGATACCCTTTGTATTTGATCAACTCCTTCAGACGATCCACCACGAAGAGATACCCATCCTCGTCTATGTAGCAGAGATCCCCGGTCTTGAGCCATCCATCAGGTGTCAGTGTTGACTGTGTTGCCTCTGTGTTCCTGAAGTAGCCTGGGAAGATAAACATTGCATGTTTGCAAGTTACTAACCAATCTTTTCTAAATGTAGCAATATGGAATCTATCAATTTGGGCTGTGGACTTCACGTTGGTAAGGGTGTGACTTTATCTATAACTGCACGCGACACTCTAAAACATGTTTGCGGTAGAACAGAGTCAACACTTGAAACCTGCAATCCATGTAGGATGACAGAAAATCCAGAGTGCATAAAGATTCCGTTTGATCTTGCTGTTTCATAGTGCCTTGCTGCCTGCTTAAACTTCTGCTTTTTCAGAAAGCCAAACCCTGATCACTAACCAGCCAAATTGTAGTGTGTAATCAAGTAATCATAATGCATTACATCTCAAATTTATCTGGGCAGCATTCCCCAACATGGCGGGGTTACTTAGCCGTTTGTTGACAGTTGACACTAGATGCTCCTTTAGAGGGGCTCATGGGCACATCCCCTGAAACTCATTCTAACAGTATAAAATTGACCGATTTTTTTGTGAAATGGCTTCCACTAGAGTGCATAATTAGCAATCTGGTATGTCAAAGGCTCAAAGCACACCAAGATATTCTTGTGAATACATAGGAACTTGATTTTCGAAATACTGAAGACAGAAATTCCGTTACTTTCAGAACAAATGTAGCTATCCATAGTGTGTGCTGTGCTAGGAAAAAAGGTGGGGAGCTAATGCTGAACTTCTAGTACAATACCAAAAAAGCACGAGACTGTTCAAGGCTCCCATGGAAGACATACTGTGGATTACACTTGATCAAAATTCAGCACAGCGAACACAGATTACTTTTTTTTTCTCTCTCGAAGGAACGGCACGAGCGTTGCCGTTGATATATTAGGAGAAATAAAAGGTAAAAAAAAGTTTCAACGACCCGAAAAAACAGGGCGCGGAAGAAAGGCCAATGAAAGGCAGAAAACCAAAAGGAACGAACACAAACATGAACACGATAACGAAACTACTGAGCTTGGTCGAAGCAACGCCTTAGAAATCACACCAAAAAAGATTAGGCTGGGTCACATAGGCCTGTCTTCTTTGGTCGATGTTGTCCTTAATCAAGCCAGCCACCTAGAGAAAGGATCGTTGGTGTCCCCGAAATATTCTTTTATTACGTTCTTTCCAGATATTCCACTAAAAGTAAATCACCGCTCCATCAAAAAATTTTCTGTCTTCTGTCGATTTTGATCCATCACTTCCTCCATCAGCCCTTAATCGTGGAGCATTCATTTAGAGCAGGTAGATTGGTGATGCCATATCAGTGAGCAAGTTCACTCCAAACTAGTTTTTGTAAAAGTGAATTCCTTACAAAGGTGATTTGGCGTTTCATCATACGTTTCACAAATTTTGTAGGTTTGATCATTTGGCCACCCCCTTCTTACCAGATTGTCAACAGTTAGGATCTTGTTTTGGATGAGGAGCCAGGTGGAGAATTTGCACTTTGGTTCAGTTTTTGCTGCCCATATTGGCTTCATATTTATATGTTTGCTGCTGCCAACAAATTGGACCAGGTAAGCACTTTTGATGGTATACTCCCCCTCATTTGTCCATCTTCATCTAATTTGATCAGGTTGATCTTCAATGAGTGTGAATTGGTTAATGTCCTCCCATAAACTAACCAACTGCTCTAGCTGTTTTTGCGTGGTGAGTTGACCAAAATGCCTGATCCAATTGAGGTATGAGAGTCCCTTACTTACCGTCATGTTTTTTTCTCTTTGATTTCATATAAAGATTTGATGTAATATTTCTTGGTGCCTATCCCTGTACCTAGCTAGAAAGCCAAAAGGAGTTCCTCGCACCATTCCCTACTGTCAGCACCGTGCTAGCACGAAAGAGGTCTTTATCCCCCTGATCACAAGGGAGTTGCATGTCTTTCCATGGCCGATCCTCCTCTCTACATCGGTACCACATCCACCTTAGTCTTAAAGCTCTTGCGAACTTCACTAAGCCCAAGATCCCTAGACCCCCTAACTCTCTTGGTTTGCATACCTGCCCTAGTTTACTCAGCAGTGGCCGTCACTTACGTTTTCAAGTTCATCACCCTTCTATAGAAAACTTCGTCATATTTTGTCAATCTTCTTAGTGAGCTATTTTTTAGTGGAAACACAGTTATGTGGTAGGTCGGTTGTGAGGATAGGATTGTTTTTACTAGAGTTTCTCTTCCATCAGGGTCCAACATCTTCTCTTTCCATCCAGATAATCTACCCACATTTTATCAAGCAACGATTGGACGTCACTGTGCCTTAGCTTCCTGGTATGTAGTGGAACACTCAAATACTTGGTCGGGAATTGCTCAGCTCTGCCCGGGAAGTCTTGAATGATTTGCTACATGTGTAGGTCATGATAGTGGATGGGGGTAGATTTCCGTTTTGTTGAGATTTGTGATCAGATCTGAGCATTTTTCAAAAGCATCCAAAATCTGAGATATGGCCCTTAGTTTGGCAGGATCAGGGGCTGTAAAAATTGCAGCGCCATCAGCATACAAGGTGCATCTAAGGTGGGCCACTCTTGGAAGGATAGGGTTCATTATGCCGTGCTGGGCTGTCAAGGAGATGATTGGTTGAAGAGGATCAATAGCTAAGTTGAATAGTATCGGGAACGGGGGAGGGGGCGAACACAGATTACTGACGGATTACATGCAACTCGATTGCTGACATGAACAATTCGGGCGGTGACTCTAGCATTCCAGTTTTTTAATACACACCATGCATATCGACACATGTCTGTTAGTGTGTACAGATAATCAGACGAAAACCGCGAGATCTACAAAGATGCGTCCCGGCTTGTTTTTTTAACACTAACTTGTTTTCTTGCTAACTATGTAGGTATATCAGCACATGTTTATCTCGAGACGGTGTTTATTATCTTAACATCACGACATAAGTCATTCTAAATTCCAGCGTGCAGCTCGCTGGTCAAATGAAAATGCAAGCATATATATCTAGTTAAAAAACTAATGCACATACTTCAACATTTTTTTACCTTTCATGACGTATGGCCCCCGGATCCAGAGCTCGCCGGTGCGGTTCACCGGCAGCGCCTCGCCGGTCTCCGGGTCGACGATCTTAGCCTCGGTGTTGGGCGACAGCAGCCCGGCCGTGCCGTAGCGGCGGCTCTCTTCGGCGGAGTCCGTCGACGCGCCGATGGCCGTGCTCTCTGTCAGCCCGTACCCCTGAAGGATCTCCACCTGCGGGTACTTCTCCCTGAACCCCTCGATGAGCTCCTTGCTGAGCGGCGCGCCGCCTGAGAGAACCTTTTGCAGCTGCCCGAGCGGCAGCGGCTTCGGGTGCGCCACCATCGCAACCAGGATCGGCGGCACGAGCGGCAGGTAGGTCACCCTGTACTCGTTGATCGCGCGCAGCATCTCGGGGAGCTCGAATTTGGACATCACGACCACCGTGGCGCCGCAGCCGAGCAGCCCCGTGGCGAAGGCGACGAGGCCGTAGACGTGGAACATGGGCACCGTGCAGAGGAAGGTCGCCGTCTTGTCCGACCGTTCCAGGCGAAAGCGCGTCATGATGATCTGAACCATGGAGATGAGACTCCGGTGCGTGGCGACGACGCCCTTGCTGGGCCCCGTGGTCCCCGAAGAGTAGAGCAGCGTGGCCGGGTCGTCCTGCGTCACGCGGTCCCTGCGGCGCGCGGGGTCGGGAGGCGTCGCGGAGATCTCCATGATGGCGGCGGCGACGCGGGGGTTGGTGGCGTCGGCGGGGATGCGTGCGGACTCCAGGAGCACGACGCGGAGGCCGTCGGCGAGCGGGATCTTGGGAAGCAGTTCGCGGGTGGTGAAGGCGACGACGGGGCGCGCGTCAGCGACCTGCTTGGCGATCTCGGCGGGGGTGTTGAGCGGGTTGGCGGTGGTGAGCACGGCGCCTAGGGACATGGCCGCCAGCGCGGCGACGGGGAAGTGGACGGAGTTGGGGGAGAGGATGAGCACGACCTGGCCCTTGCGGAGGGACAGGGGCGGCGCCGCGAGCGCGGAGGCCACCCCCGCCACCGTGCGCCAGAGCTCGGTGAAGGTGATCCGGCGGCCAGTGGAGGCGTCGACGAGCGCGACGACGCCCGAGTGGCGGCGGGAGGCGAGGAACGTGACGACGTCGAGCTCCGGGTCGGTGGGGAGCGGGACGTCCGCGCGCTTGCTGCGGAAGGTGCGCGTCGCGGTGCAGTAGCCGCTGCGCGCGTCCACCACCGGCTCGGACGATCGGGCCATCGCGATCAGATCGCTCTTGGCTTCCCTGCTCTCTCGCCGTCGCCGCCTGCGCCGCCTCCCCTCCCCCTCGTGCGTCGGTTTGGTGCCGCGTCAGCTGTGGCTGCGGCTGTGAGGGAGACTGCCTGACTGCTAGACTGGTACTAGTGCCAGTGACAAGTGGAGCCCACTTCCTCCTGCGGTCGCATTCAAATGGAGGCTGGAAAGCGTGCACCATGTGGGGAAAAACATGCAGAAAAAGTGGTCGGATCGGGTTTAGTGGAGCAAAATTATTTTTGATCTAAAACCCGATAGCCCTAATCGGACCTGAATCTGAATTACAAAACGAGCGAAAACCGGCATCGAACCCACGCCCGTTAGATGCCCATTGAGTTTCAGGTGCCCGTCGGGTTCAGTGATAGGAGAGGCCAGCATGGTCTGCTCTTGCTAGCTGCGAGTGACGACGTCGTTGGGCTGGGGAAGGGCAGTAGAAGGCTCAGGGCTAGGAGAGGAATCCACCCGGGGGACTTCTTGGTAGGTAGGCCTGGTTGGTGCAGTAGCGCTCGACTCCTGTGGAGAGCCACGCCGACGTCGAGCCAAGATTGAATTTACGTGTGCAAAAGATCGAGAAGGGTACAGGGAAGCTCACTGTGCTCTTGATTCGAGTCGAGGAGCTAGGACACGACGACTTGTCGGTGAGGTCGGAGTAGAGCTGTCAAAATCGAGGAAGAACAGGGAGCTCGGTCCGGTGGGGAGAATGGTGGAATTGAGCCAGGGAGAGGTAAGGAGGATCGTGGTGAGGCTAATCCGAGCTTTGGCAGCGGCAGGGCGACAGCTGCTGGGCGGTGACGGCGGCGGGACGGATATGGGCTATCGACATAGGGTCGGATGGTGGAGGCTGTGGTTCCGCTCGGCGCCTGGCTGCTTCTGGCAATGTGAGGTCATCATGAGCAGGTGGGGGAGGAGGCGATGCGATGAGACGGTGATGGGTGGAAATGGGGTGATGGCTGTCGAAAGTGGGTTTGTGTGTGGCTGTGAGCTTGTGATGTATGAGTCTGTGACCATACGTTCGTGGCTCCGTCCGGCACTATGACAGGTAAGATTTCCAGTTTATATGGGCTGGCCTGTTGCACACTGCATCTATTATATCGGGCGACTCGTGTTCACCCGTGGGCAAAATCTAAAACCCAAATCCGACCCGTCAGATCCATAGGCGAAAATTTATACGTGAACCTAGGCCTGTCGGGCCTAAAATGTGATTCCCGTTCCTGTGATGACTGGCCCGGCCCATCTCTCCCCGAGCGTGCAGCCTAGCCAGCATAGCCTAGCCCGTTCCCTCTCTCTCTCTGGCATCTCGGCACTGCTCGTCAGCTCCCTCCCCTTCCTCCCGCAACCGCTCCTGCGCTCGGCGCAGCGCCGCAACAGCGCGACGCAAACCGCCGCCGCCCTCGCCTCCACTCGCGCCCGCGAATCCCGCAACCTCCGCACGCACGCCTATATATGCTGCCTAGCCCGCCAGTCTCCCGTTCGCCCATAGCCCCACCGCTCCACACCATCACCGAGCGTCATTGCCGTTGCCAAGCCCCACCGAGCATCGTCCGCCATTGAAAGCTTAAGAAAGAGCGATTAATTAAAAACATATTAACATTTTTTTGTCAATTTACAAAAAAAAGAGCTAGGAGGATAATAAAATAGATCCTCACCTAGCCAAAAGAGAAACTACGAAGCGGAAGAAAATATCTATCAACAACAAAAGATATGTATAGCTATATATCCTTAGACTCCACCCAAAATAACATCATCCAAGTAGTTTGTATTACTCATCTTTACCACCTATATCGGTGGGTGTCACGCCCGGTTTTTCAAAAGAACAACCAGGTGTATTACACATGTATGCCAGGATCAGTTTCATCATACATGCGGTGACATATCAGTGATATACAGTTCTATATCGAACAAAAACAACTTTATTGAAACAATTTACCAGAGTTTTGAATAGCAGCGGAAGAACTCGAGAAAACTCCAACGAAAGCTTTAGGGCACACCACAGGCAATCGACTGGGGGCAACGCGACCTAGGACGCTCCATCTTCATTGTAGTCTTCAGCTTCATTGATCTCTGTGTAGTCTTCTCCAACTGAGCAGTATTTATTTTTGAAAATAGCAAGTGTGAGTACATATCGTACTCCGCAAGTGTAGAAAAATATGACATGAGGGCTTAAGTCAAGAAAAGGTTAGACACTGGTTTACTGCACTAAGCAATATTAACCTACAACTCCCAGAATCAGGCATCCTATTTACTAGGTATGAAGACACAACTTAAACAAGAACAGCTTATCGGATTCCATCCGACTACCAGGCTCACCAGATATTCCATATCCGGCTACCATAACTCACCAGACAATTCCATTACCTGGTTACCCGACCATCCATACCGGAACCCTGATCCCAACTAATCAAGAAGAAGTCCAAGCCGCTCTTGACCGTGAGCACGGCTGATCGATCAGTTTCACACTCTGCAGAGTTTGCACACTTTACCCACGAGTCGTGATTCCCGTTTTGCTTCACACTTCCGGGGTGTAGAGCCGGGGTCTCACTACAAGGCCTTTACAAAGCGCCTCCAAATCCATATGCACCCACTAAGGTTTCACCACTAACAGGGATTCCATCCACTGCAGAGGCCCCCTCTTGTGCCACTTAACCGTCCATTGGTGCGTACAGAATATGAAGGGCACTAATTACTTGGCCAGGCCGTACCCATATAGGCCTCATGGTTGTGCTGTTATGCCGGGTTACAGGCTTCAAGAACCGATCCTTAGGACCCAACACAGGAACAGACACATTCCCAACGTGCGGCACAACAAATGCGCCTTCATGCACCATCCACATAACAACCATCCTGTTAGGATCCCTATTTCATGTTGCTACGAAAGATTACCATACTCGATTCATGTTGCATAATCGTTAATCAAGTTTAACTTCTAACCCAACCAGGACAGCGACTAGCATATCTACCATTTTCTTCCCATGACCCATCAATGGCGACAAGGATATTCAGACAAAAGCTAGTAAACCCTATTCATAGGTTTCCAATTTAGACAAGCATGCAATGAAGGGTAAACAACTAACATAAATTCCTAAAAATAGGTGCAAGATGTTCAAGGACACTTGCCTCCTTTCGAAGTGCTGCTCAGTGTTGTCAAAATCTTGATCTTGAAGTCACTCGAACTGTTCCAGAACGTCATCAACTAATCGCAAGAACTTCCAACAAACAACACAAAAGAAACACTAAGAACAGTGCACCAAACAGAAGCAATGCACTATAAAAAGCCTACTAACGGAAAGTACCCGCTGCTACGATCGCGGGAGCGCGAGAATCGCCTAAAACGGAGCTTGTATGAAAAAGTTATGAGGGTTTTAAGCTACAAGGGCTTTTCTGAAAAAGAACAAGGGCTAATTTGTAAAACAGAAAATTCTAGGGGCTGATTTGTAAAAGTCCAGGGACCTATTCGCAATTAACTAAAAGTTCAGGGGGCTAAAAGTAAAATAACAGGGCTATCAGGGGTTGTTTTGTGAAATCATAAAAGTCTAGGGACCTAATTGCAAAAGTACATATTTAAAATAATTAACAGATTTGTTTTTAATTAGAAAACCCTATTTATGACGTCAGCATGACATCATCACGCTGACGTGGACGCTGACCGTCTCGGCTCGGCTGACGCGGCTGACACGTGGCGCTGACGTGGCTCTCATAAGCTGACTAGGTTAAAGAGGACACGTGGCGCGATCTGAATGGCTAGCGAAGGGGTATTTTGCAATCTAATCGTGGCCGTTGCTGCAAGATCGGACGGCTCACCTTGAGTCTTCCTCCTCTGGTCGGCGGCGCGGGGCTCAGTGCGGCGGCGCTTGGCCGGAGAGTCGCCGGAGTTGAGCTCCGGTGGCCGGACTTCGACGGCGAGCGGCGGAACACGGAAAGGAGACGACGGCGAACCCGTTTGAGGGGCAAGTTCGCGTCGGGGCGGTCTCCAACGGCTCGGCGACGGCGGCAACCTTCGGGGAAGGTTCGGCGACGGAGTGAAGGCGCTCTGGGGGAGGAAACTCGATGAGATTTGGGGCTTTGGGTGCGGTGTGGTGAGAGGAGGCCCGTCCGGAGGTTTGATTTGGATTATATAGGCGGGAGGAGCGGTTGCGGAGAGGGGCGCGGGGTGGAGATTGTGCGGCGGCTTTTTCGGCGGCAGTTGCGGCACGGCATGGGCAGAGAGAGGAGATGGAGGAGAAAAACGGGCGACGGTAGTTGCGGAGACGGGCGTCACAGTGGGCGCGAAGTAGCTGAACACTATCTCATATGCGCTGGTAGCACCTGAAAAAGCAGCGTAAGTACAAAGATATTCGCAAGACTCTAATCCATAATAGGTATATATGAATAATCTGACTCCAAGGATCATGCATTTGGATGTTAGCAAGGAGACGATCACATGCTTAAGTAAATTCATAAGCGAAAGCATATTTGGACACAGTAATATGAGAATCTATACTTAACAGTACACATATACCCCTCCTATCTTGTAATCATCAACATCACAAATATTTGTAATAGAACCATCATAAACATATATATGAATAGAATCATCTCAATCACATCCCAACATACCGTACCACATCATTCCACATTTGTGTCTCTGTGATCGATGCGGATGGACAGAAGCATACTCATAACTGAGAACATGGCAATTTGAATTGTTTTTATACCATGTAGGGGTACTCTTTTACCCACACAACATGATGACCATTTGTCTTGTGCGACTCGCTAAAGTCCACACAAGTGTGTACTCGTGACAACCTTCCCTAATTAAGTCTCAACCGTTTGATCATGCACCTCTAGGTGCGAGGGTCATCTAGAACTACTCTCATAGCAAACTAGATACCCCAACAAGCCTATTATGCCCACAACACACGAGACGTGCAAGCCAAGGAGTCATAGCTACATAAGGTATTTAGCTTATCCTTACCATAAATAGATATCTAGTTAGTACAAAAAGTGCTAAAACCAACAGCATCGACAGATGGTACTTAATTGATGCAAGTAGTCTATAGCATCCAGGCTCCTCTCCCGACCTACCCCTAGCACCATCCCCATATCGTATCATCCTCACCACTCATACATCCCAACATCATTATCAATTCCTTTATGAACAAGTAAATAAGCCCTAAGCTTGCAAACAGTGGTTGAATCCACCACTCGACTTGTACCAATGACTTATACATTGCTAAGTATCCAATTAACCTTTAAAGTTAGACAACCACATAATTAAACCTAGGTTACAAGGATAGTAAATATCAGATAACCAAGGTAAGATCAATGCAACAACATAGGTTCTACTCACAATTTTTAACATCGACTCGCTATTCATGCACAACATACATATAGCATAACTTTCCAAATTAGACATAATTGATCTAAAGTAGTGGATAGAATATGTTTAGATGATTGTCTTGCTACTCCAACGCTTGCCTGATGCTACCTACGCAGTACTCACAGAATTTAGGACACCCTCGATCACGCCCATGTCACACTCCAATTCTTCGTTTACTAAAGAAGAAGACATGTAATATGATGAGCATGAATGAGGTGCAAAGATGTATGCAACAAGATGCATAACAATAAGTTAAAAGTACAAGACATGCGAAAGATTAACGAAGTCTACGATCTAAACAAGTTCAGAAATTCTGACAGAATCCAGAAGTCCTGGGTTACGGAACTTCAGGGTGAACCTCCGGATGGTGGTCCTCTATTAGCAACTTTTGAATTAACTCGAAAGTTCAGAGTTGAGGTCGGAACTTCTGGGTTGGGTCAGAATATCCCATTTATTGTGCATCATCCTAGTAGAGTACTTGTATCTATGTCAATAAAGGGATAACTATCAATTACCGTGAGAGCTCTTGGATTGGGGGTTTGCTTTCGAATGAGGGTTCTTCGCTAATCATAAATTGGATCAATCCAGAACCTCCAGTTTATAGCCGGGACTTCCGATTTGATCAAATTCTCCAGGCGAGGTTCCGAGGGAGGGTGCTCGGTTAAATGTAACTCGAGATAACCTAGAACTTTTGGGCTATGGCCGTAACTTCCGAGTTTTGGCAGACTTGAGCTTGCAATGATTTTCCTCGACTGATTCGACTTGCATGTCAAATCTATACCACATAAATATGTATATGCACTAGTTCATGGATTGTAGAAAATATTTACACACAAAACCCACATGATTTCCAAGTATAATTCAACGGGGATTTCCCAGTGCTACCCGGAACTTCCGGGTTACACCCGGGACTTCTGGGTTGTTGCAGAGAGAGTTATTCGCGGGGAAACTTTGATTGATTTTATTTGTGCGCCTCACCAATCTAAGGAGTGAAGGGTTTGCACTAACACACGGGTTCTAGACTTCATCCACCAACAAGGTAACCCTAGCTCAAACTCATCAAAATCCTCTTTTTTTGCTCCAAAGCCTCAAGAACTCGAGGTGCTTCGCAACTTCACAACTAAAGCTCCAAAACTCGGATTCAACCAACCAAAATGTGCATTCTCACCATGGAATCCTAAGGGAATTACCTAATGTCCTTTATCGAGGCCGATGACCATCGAGTGAAGGAGGAAATGCTATGGGAAGAGGAAGAATGTCATTGCTTCTCGTTGTTTCAACAAAGAACACCAAAAGAGGTCAAGAATAGCTCGAATCATTTAGACATGTGCAAAATAATTGGATGGATAAGAATCTTATAAGCTAAGGATTATGTGGGTACCACATACATACCTTGATTTTGCTTCTCGGAGAAGGAATCTGAGGAAGAAAGAGAGAGAGAGGAGGGGGGAGCAGCAGCTTGGCTACTCTGGTGGGAGAGGGAGAGAGCGTGGGAGTGAGGGGGAGTGAGGGAGAGCTGCACATTAAGGAGAGGAGGTTGTTGGCTAACTCACGTGGGCTCCATTTTCTAGAGAAACAAGCCTATTTCAACTGCAAAAACATTTCATTCCCTCCTGATTTTAATTCCCTCTACCTACTGACTCAAAACAGGGTGCTCTAGTACTCAAAAATTAAATTGCTCAAAATTAAACATGATGCTTATGATGTATGACTATGCTTAAGACATGATTACAGGTTCGGAACATGACATGATCTATCCATGGTTTCCTCCAATTTACCCGTTTCAAATCCTTTTTCCCTGAAGGGGGTGAGCTGTGCGATGAACCTGCTGATATACTCTATCCTTCCCAGGGATCCTCTTCTGGGTCGGGTTGGCATCCCCCTGGAGAAGGCAAGTGAAAGGGTATAAAAGGAAGGGGACACATCAGAATGTCATCAACGAACAAATAGACACAAGACCGGCTCATTTTCTTCCCGATCCTCTACTGCTCTCGGTTCCCTGCTACTGTTCATCTTCTTCTAGATCTAGATCCTTCTCCTTCTTCCTCTAGATCCTCCTCTAGCTCCTTCCCCAACAAGGTTGCTAACAAGAATGCGTCTACCAACCGAGAAGCTTGCAGAAAGGCATCAAGATACTGACCATCTTGATACTCTCGGAGTGGTGGAAAGAACGACATCGTTGGATATTTTAGGGTGAAGAACTTGCGAAAGACGCACTGCTACATAGGATACAAGAGGAGGCAATGACCTGGGGTATGGCAAGTGCCCACGCTTTAACAGCTCTTAGAGACGGCCGAGAAAATTCATAATTTGTCTGCGTGACTCTCGGGTTATATGTCACATTTCCTTTTCATATTTCGACCTTGGGCCCGTTATAATGGCCCGCAAGCTTAAATGTAGGCATCCTTGATGCCTCTTTCACTCTCTCTAATTTAATTGTCCACATGGTGGATTTTAAAAAAGTGTCAAGTACTCTTATGGTATCCTCACATCGTAGCTGCTGAGCGAATGCTGCACAGATCTGACTCTCACCTTGTCAGATGACCTTGGTGGTGGTGCGGGAGGGGGGGGGTGTCTGTAGGAAGGCAATATTATTACGGAATTGCCTAAGTATCATTTGAATGGTTTTTTGGCCTGAAATCATGCACATTTTGTACTGTGGGATGTGCTTCAAGATTCGTGCTCTTACCTTCTTCTCTTGTGAGCTTTGCAACTCCGACAATATCAACTTGTGTTAGGGTTAGGGGTTGCAGGGCTAGGGTTTTAAGGAATTTGGTATTTGTCGGCTGTGGAGGGATATGGCCAGGGAGGTTGGCTGGCCCGGCGGTGGTGGCAGGCAAGACGACGACGCTGGTGGAGGACTGCTAGTTGGGCGGGACTAGGCCACCAAGTTTACACTTTGTGACACATTTATGTTCTGCACTATTTATTGGGGAAAATCTTTGGTGCAAACAAACAAATGGGTGCAAACGTGCAAACAATGAATGTCATCCGTCTTATCCTCATCTGAAGGTTGCGGTTGATCCCACCAGCGGACTAGCTACAGCAAGAACGCACTCGACCCGAAACCCAAATAAAAAAAACCCGACCCGCCCTTGAAACACTTAACGGGTGAAAAATCACCCCGGTCTCAAACCCGGTGAGGACTCGAAACCCGATGGGGAGCGGCGGCCTTGGGCGGGAGTGGCTGGCGCGGGCAGCGGCAGGAGCTGCAGCGGGCGGTAGGATTTATTGGGCGCCCACGACTGAACTTCTGCCCCTACCCGCAACCCGAACTCAATTCGGGCATGGGCAAACCGCCTCATTGTTCCCCCAGATGCGAGGTGAGGCAAATCTGACGGTGGGGAAGGTTGGGCAAGGCAAAGTGAAGTGAAGGAATCAGAGTGAGGGAAGGCTAATGGGAGAAGAAGCGTGTGGAGGTGTGGTTGGCGTAGATGAGAGAGGCGTGGAGGGGAAGGGCGTAGTGGGGGTAGATGGGGAGGGGAGGTGGTAACCGAAAGATTCCATGGTTACTTGCGGTGCACCGCTACTCCTCCCATTGGGAATTCAGATGCTGTTGTGATGGATGAGGAAGGAAACAAGAGGAGAGAGGGGAGGAGGAGATGCGCTTTTGACGGCGGGCGGGCGTGGCCTGGACTCTATTGTGTTTGACTAGGGTGGGGATGGTAGATAGAATGGAGTATGTTTCGTTTGGACCTTGGCTTTCCTCCGAACTACCAATGTGCCACTCACTGCCTTGCATTTGAGACAGACCACAATAGAGTCCGACCACCCAATCTGGATCACACAAATCCGATCTGACGGACTCAAGGGGTGGTCGGTATTTGAAATGATGGCCACCCCTGGTCGTCATTTTGAACCCTGAGCACAGCAGGGGCTCCACGAACGCCACCATTACTCGCCTTTCCTTTGCTCCCTCTCGGAGGTCTCCATGACGCCCTTGGACAACCGCACCAACATTGGAGTTAAAGATGGCAACGAGTATGGATTACCCGCGTGCCCATGGGTAAAAAACCCGATGAGCATGGGTCTAGGTTTCATAGTTTGTCCGTAGGCACAAGTGCGGGTTTGACTGTAAACCCAACGGGCAAAAGGTCATGGGCACAAAAAAGGATTACCTATGCCTGTGAACCCACAAACCCGCTCTAATTACTTGACATGTGGGTCCAAGTGATCACTAGGTATACAAACTATTAGCTTAATTATATAAATCCACTCCAATTACCCACAAATCCGCTTCACCCTAACAGACGGGTATACGGACGCGTCCACGGGTACACGATGCTCGCGGGTGGCAGGCACGTGTAACATTTCTTACCCATAACGGGTAACGGGTGCGGGCACAAGTTTATGAATGTACTCGCGGGTATGGGTCTAGATAGCCTCTACCCACAGGTATTTTACTCATTGCCATCTTTAATCGGAGTATCGGCCTCAGCCTTGAAATTGAATATACGGAGTATAGTGTCTTCGTATTTTCGTGTGTGTTTCTGACCCAAGAAGAATTTTTCTCTGTGTGTGTACGAAAGAAAGAGTGTAGGGAGTTAAACCATTAATTATAGTCTCGTCAGCGATAAGCGTTAATAAATTCCTTTGCTTTCTTCTCTTGGTGGCTTGATTTTTCCTCATTTCGTGAGGCTGACAGAAAGAGATTACCGGCTTAATTATTGACACCGCTGATCCTGATGGGTAGGCATGATTAACTAGAAGTGCTCGCATGAAGGTATTTTGTGATACCGAGAAGTAAGCCTGCCTATACTGGGGCCACCCTGCTAAGAGAAGCTAGAATCGAACATCCTCTTTGGTCAGGCTATAAGCATAAATTTACATTCACTCGACTAAACTATAACGATGCATAGAAATAATTTAACATATTTCTCTATGAAATTATATGCATTCATCGGCCTAAGATCCCATCATACTGGCAACCAATCAGCTATTAGTTTCTACGTTCTTCTCGTTCAGTACTACTTTGATTATTATTTTATTTTATTTGTTTCTATATATACCTTATCTGATAACTACTGAAACTTCAACGAATAACAGATAATTCTGTTCACGTAGATACTTAGGTGCTAAGTATTTGCTTAATTACTTGGACGACGCATATCGTTTTGTATAGGTGGTTATCTCCTCGCAATAACCGCCATAAGGTAATAAGACATATCCAAATATTTCAATCAATTCATCGTGTACCATGTGTAAACTATCCTCGAATGTAAAAGAATCCTCTATAACACAATTCAAGAAGATTACGCTTATGATGCTAAGTATGATACGTTTCTCCCACCGGACTATATAAGAGAGAAGGTACCTCAAGAAAGAGGGAAGGACAAGCAAGAGAGAAACATAAATAATATGAGATCAGATAGAAGCAGAGAAAACCAGTTGAGATTCACAATAGATTCACGATCTAATTCATCCGATAAGAGCTTCAGGATTTAGAACACGAAAGAACTGGCTCAACTTCATAGGAATAGATCTAGATGTACCCATTCTAATTGTATCATACCAAGATTAATCAAGTTAACACATGATATAATTATCCTAAGAGAGACCAAAAACTATATGAAATCACATGTCCTTCTCTTCTATAAGCACAATTGATAAATAAGTATCTCTATTTTAAATAATTATTTGCACAATTAATTTTACTTACCGTCGACAATAATAAATCATATCTCATCAAAACCATCCTTACAGATCTGTTGTATAACTCATTCAGCTTACAGAATTCACATTTGCACAAACAAATGGAGATTTGGCCTCTAGAATACTACTTTATACAGGACTAAAGCGAACGAAATGCTTCCCTGAGACGCGCTCCAAGATGGCACGAATGAAAAATCAACGGAAACTTGCCCTTAAGTGGCTAGTGGCTACCAATGAACTCTTACGAAATCAATCAGCAACCTGCCAAGATAAGATTCACATTATACTCAGCGAAACACAATAAACATAAATGTGATGAATTTTCTTCAAATTACTTAGACTTGTCTCAGCTCTCACAAAACTACTCCCCGCATCATTTTGTTGAAAACAGCGAAGTGAAGTGACCCCAACAGGCTATAACTCTTAAGAACACTCCAGGAATCCAAATCTTACGGTGCATATCATGTCCCTTTCTGTTTGTGTGGGTTTGAAGGGCATATATATAGTATCTGACATTTGAATCAGAGGTAATCTCAACAGCTAATTTCATATCCTTCAATTTGTATTGTTGCAAGCAGGATCGCAAAATTCAACAGTCAGACACGCTACTTAGCAACTTGGACCTCACTTCTCCTTTTTATTCGTGTGAATTTTCTTATGTCTGGCAACACTATGTTCGGCCACGGAATTACCATGGGCATCACTTGATTGAGAGGATTACAGGCTACTTAGCAAAACCTGATTGAGAGGATTGTTTGGAGACTTCTTCCACAGCTTCCATATCATGTCTTTGTACTGATGCAGAGTCAGACCAGGTTTGTCTTCCTTGAGCTTTGCAAGCTCAGCTTCTTCAAAAGCCTGCGTCAATGTACACAAAATTTTCAAAACTGCAGTACGGAAATTAGAAGAGGGAGCAAGGCTATCAGATTTCACAACTGATCTGGACAGGAAATGACTATACCTTGTTCGAGACCTTGAGGCGGCGCTCAGGGTGGCGATCCGGCAGGAGCGCGGGCTCCGCAGCGATGGCCATCTTGGCAATCGCCTATGTTTACCTGGTTGGCGGTGCTAGGGAATATCCTTACCGTGGAAAACTTAGAGAAAAGGGGATAGATAGCTGATCAAAACGATCGTTTGTGTAAACTGTGCACCACGTCGTATGAAGATACTGCTCATCTTTTAAAAGATTGTATTTTTACTCGTCAGTATGGAACCAGGTGATGCTATGGTTCGAATGGGACAATGTACCGAGCCTACATGAGTTCTCCAATATTCGTTCATGATGGTGAAAAGCTTAAAAGAAAATAAATAAGAGAACTAAAAGGATTTTAATTGAGGAGTTATATATTTTTGGTGAAATATTTAAAAAGAGGCTGTTTTTCAGGACTAAAGTCTGAACAACGTCTCAATCGCTTGGAAAATAAAAGAGGATGTCGAAAATTCGTACGTGAATATTATCTTAGGCTGTTTTTCTTTTTCTCTGTAGTACGTGTGCCGGCGTCTTTTCTTCTTGTTGTTGTGAGATAACTGTTGTCTTCGGTCTCTGTCCGTATAAGCGTCAATTGAACTCTTTATATTTCATTTTTCTCATTCTCTATAATATTTTCGATAGCTCTCTTGCCGTCTTTTTAAAAAAATCTTGGCAATCACGTCCTCCACCGACCGCGCCTCGATGATGGAGTCATCCCTGTTGGTGTTGGCGACGAGCACGACGCGCTCATACTCCTCTCCGTCGGCGGTGCGCGCCTGCCGCTTCTTGGCCGCCTCGGCATCGCGCTGGAGGCGAAGCAGCTCTGCCTCGGTGACATTGGGCACGACGGGCCCGCCCAGGCGCGCGTCCTTGCGGTCGGGGCGGCGGGCCGCGGCTGCGAGCTGCTGCTGCTCGAGCTCGGCGAGGCGGCGGTTCTCGGCGCGGCGGGCGGCCGCCTCGGCGTCCTCCTCGCGGCGGCAGGCAGAGCGGGACTTGGGGCCCTCGGCCGCCTGCCAGTAGGCCTTCTCCTGGCCGCGCGCCGCGCCGCCTCAGCCGCACTGCATCCGCCTTGGTGTTGACGCCCATCTTCTTCGGTATTGCGGACGGGCTGGTAGCCCAATAGCAAAACTCGTGGGTGAAGGAAGCCGGTGGAACTTCGACTTTCTTTCCACATTCGAAAAGGTCTCTGAAACAGGCACCTGTAAAAAAAAGAAACGCGGGTAGCGATGGCCGACGGGGTCGCCTGGTTCGCGGCGCGGAGCGCTTCTGGATTCTTAAGCTTGAGCCGTCGATTCCTCGGGCCAACCCGTTAGCTCCACGTGTCATGTCTAGTGTAACGTAAAGGCGTGAAGTTTTTTTCCCTGAACTCTAACTTTAATACTTTTTAAATTAGTTATTTTTAAATTTAAAAAATTTTAGAGCTAGAACCGTAGCAAATTGAGAATTTTTAATTGAGTCATCTAGTTTTTATATTAAACTTAAAAACAAATATTTAAACCGTATTACTTTGTTCTATAACCGCTAAATCTTTATAGATCTTAGAGCTAAAGCTACTAACAAAACCTCCCACGGAATCACGGAAGAGTGGCCACGACGACTGATTTCTGTCATGTGCCCAAGCCCAACCGGCCTCCATCTTCATGGAGCAGCAGATAGGAAATTTTCATTGAAATTTACTTGTTAGAAACGGGAGCAAGTCACAAAATTTCTGGGAAAATTAAAACATAATTTCGACAATTCATGAAAGAGGCTATCAAATGTATTCTCAGCGTTCTGTTTATGTGAACTAAATCCTCATATCAGCGGGTATACGGACCCACCAAAGTTTCTTATAGCATTAAACAGTACATTATATACGGTCAAAATAACAAGTGCTCGTTTTCATAGGATTACACATTTTACACTACAAACTAGGATATACAAAATGGTTGTACAATACTCTGCCTGCTCTTTGATTTCTCTTCTCAGAGAGCAAGTAGAGTTGCTACAAATTACAGTGGTTAGTTGTTAAGTAGACCATACTACCTTCGGATGCACAATTGCTGTGTAAAGACTCCGACTTAGAAAGCTCCCATCTTCAATTCGGTGGTATTTCCCTGTGTCTCAGGCCTCAGGGTTGTTTTGTGCCCTCCTCCGTAACGAACCCTGATACTTCTGAGAGAACTTCCAGTTCCTGATCACCGCTCAGAACCTGAATAGGTACAGGATCAACTTGTAAACAAATGGGAAGAGTCAAATCTGAAACGAAAGTGAATGCTGGTAACTGGTAAGTGTGTTTTAACTGCGAAGCAAAGGAATGACTGATGACTAGCATCATTCAGTCTGCTCTATACAAAAAGTGGAGCACACAAAAAGCGAAGCAAAGGAATGACTGATGACTAGCATCATTCATGTTCCAATATGACAGGCTCTACGGAAGGAACACATCGGATCTTCGCGAAAACATCGAAGTTACAGGAACCACCTTGCCGTTGATGAACCATGTTGGAAAACCTTCAAGACCAGCAGCTGCACATTCTGGAGTCATTTTCTTTCCCTTACCAGCTCCATTTGGGAAGCATTCCACATAGTCCAGAATTTTTGTAGCTTCACGACCAAACATCTGCATGACAATATGGTAAGCTTGAAAAGTGGTTATTGGATGGATTTATGTGACATTGATACATCCATTTTGGAGATCTTGTTCAGAGCAGCAACAATAAAAAAGTAGATACTGTATCATCGTTATACTACAAGCACTGGAATAGAATGTATCTACAGTCCCTCATAACATAATAATATATCTGCAAAAGTGAAATCATTTGTCGTTCAGTTAGGTAGCTTCAATAATTTAAAGAACATGCACCTGTTTTTGTTCATTGCAATGAGAGCACCAGAATGCTCCATACATCTTAGCACCTATGGAGTGCAGATGTCTAGCCAGTGAAATAGCAAATGGGGATGATTCAGTTGTTATCTCCGTTTCATATGGTTCTAATACAAAATCATCTGTGCTGCATAAAACAAAAAAGGAAACCTGAAAGTCACTTCCAATGATATCAAAGAAAATGGAATATGTAGTGAGTTCACATAGTGTACTAAGCAAAAAAACAACAACTATAGCAAATGAGCAAGATAGAGGAGTGATCATAGCCAAATTTGCCACATGCTCAACGTTCGTTGTGTTCCATTATTCAATATCTAACCAATTTCAGAGAGCAGAATATCACATCAATAAGGAAGCCTCACCCTTTCAACTGAGTAGTAGCTGAACTGTAGGAGTTTGTCAAAGCAAGAGCAATAATGGCAGCTACAGCTAACTGAAGACCAGCAAACTTTTGGATACGTTCAAAGCCGAAGTCCTGGAAGAACAATATTGAACATGATTACTTAACTGCTAACTGAACTACATGGTTAAAGGTCAAAATGAAGAACACACGGTTTTCTTTACGAAACCACATACCTTCACTCTGATGAAAAGTAAAGTGAAGGAGAGAAATGCTGACAAGAGGCAGTACGAGCAAGATATCCCGACAAATTTAGTGCTTAGAATGTAAAGAAAGTAAGCACTCGCGGTCGCCATTGAAGTAGCAATCAGAAGCAATGTTAATCGAATATCCAGGTCGTCAAGTCCTGGGAGCAAGTTCTTTCCGTCTTCTTGCAGAGAAAGTGCTGTAACAAAACCATATGCCACCAGACCAACTATGGGAAGAGGTATCCCTGTAAAATTTAAGAGAGACCAATTGTCAAATTTACAAGCATAGCATTGTGTGTTTGTAATTCTATATTTTATCATAGTAGCACATGGGAGGGGCACAACTGCATGAAGTTTAATAAAAAGCGATCACGGAATAATAGAAGGGTGATCATATAGTTGTATGATTAAGAATCTATAAGAAATACCATGATCAACCACAATTTGGAGTTAAAACACGCGCTTATACATCGCTCGAAAAAAAACACGCACTTATACATCGCTCGAAAAAAAAACACGCACTTATACTCAATGTGTAGCTTTCTATACACACTGAAACTCCTATATACCAAGACGGAAAGCACAATAAAAGTACGCTTATTCAGAAATAGTGGCAATCCTATGTGCACAATGACACAATTTAACAGACATTTACCGACAAGCAATCAGCAACAACGGGAAGAGATTACCAAAGACAACTGAGTAGTCGCTTTCGAGGACATCGCCGCAGCTTCCGCCCCCGATGGGGCAGAACGCCTCGGAGCCCGTGAGCTTGAGGTACGTGAGGTAGCCGGTCTCCAGGAACCCCAGCCCAGCGACACCCGCAGACCAGGTGCTCGTGGAAATGCCCAGCAGAGAGGAAGGCGACGCCAATGAGGGTTTCCCAGGCGGTGAGGTCGGAGGTGCGAGGGCCTCCTGCTCCGGGGAAGGAGGCTCCGCGCAGCACCTGAAACGCGCGGCTCTCTGCACGAAGATGGAGAACACGAAATTGGATAAGGCAATGGACCAAACACCTCCTTCGTGGAGAGGGAGGTGACGCTTGGAAGGAGGAGGGGTAGGGGTGATGGATTTCACCTGGGTACGCGAGGACGAGGAGGCGGCGGTGGCGAGGCGAGTTGGGTACGGGAGGAAGGAAATGGCGAGAGCTGCAGAGATGGTCGCCATGGGCGGAGGCGAGTGGTGACTACTGAGAGGCGAACTCGCTCCACCTCAAAGCAATGCTCAGAGCCAGACACATGACGATTTTTTATATATATTTCTTAAATCAAAAAATTACAAAATAGTCGTCAACCTGGGCGACTGGTTTAAAAATGAAAAAAATGCTACGTTGGTTGCTTTCAAATTCAAAATAATATTGAAATAATCGTGAATTTTTTTGAAAAAAATGGTGACATAGAAAATACTATGATCTAGCTCTCAAAGACATTTCAAGCTCCAAAAAATGATAAAAATATGATATGTAAAATAAAAAAACAAATTTCATTATACAATTAAATTTGTCTTTTTTATTTCTCCGTACAATAAAAATTATTCTTTATTTCTCATCGCACAAGTAATTGTTTGAGTTAAATTTTTTTAGAGCAAGATTATAGTATCTTCTATACCATAAAATTTTGTTATAATTTCTCATAACTATTTCAATAGTGTTTTGAAGTTTGGGAGCATTGAAACACTGTCTTTTTATTTTTTTAACATGTCACCGGTTATTTTTTAAGCCTGTCACCCGTTGAAAAAGGTGACACGACAGTCAATAAGAGTCTAGGTATTAACAGACGTCTATTTTTACAATTTTCGAATTTAAGAAATATAAAAATAAAAAGGCTCTACACATGACTGTCTTGTGGGCCTACAAGGACAGGTAATGGATGGGCCTCCTTATTTTGGGCCTATTTTGGTGATAGATGGGCCTGCTTATCCTGATGGGCCTATGATTTGAAAGGCATAGGAGAAACGCTGGCCCACCAAAACAGTAAACAATACAAACAATGTCTGGATTACTTGATATTGATACAAACACAGCTACGAATTGGCATATGCATTATTCTGTGTGTACAGCCCCAGAGATAAATACAAATCGAGGGCAAGAATTTAAGCAAAATGATAGTTTCAACTTTGGGCTACAAAAGGTTATGTACAAGAAACCATCTTGTTGCCGGTGACGAAATAAGGGTTGATTGGTGAACAGTTCGCACTTCACTGTTAACATCCTTTTTTTTCTTTTGGTCTCCATGAACGGTTCGCACTTCATACAAGGAAAAAAGATTTGGTAGGAGAAGTGATCCAGTAACAACTAAAACAGCTGAAGATACACAGTACATATAATCAAGACCGGAGAAATTAACATATTACCTCGTACACCTCCTCAAGACTGAGAAATCCACGACCCCTGAAGTCAATGAGAAAACTAAGAAATTTAAATAAGAGAAAAAATGTGTGCACAGATAGATCATACTTAGAAAACATCCAACTTATGATGTAAATGAAAGAATACGCATAAACCAAAATGGTGCAACATGTGTCCTTTTTCTTTTTCCTTTTTTTTTTTTTTTTTGCTAGGGCCGAGCACAATAACAGCTTGAAACTGAAAAGCACTTTGGTGATATGGAGTAATCGAGGGATGCAGCTTTATGGAGGTGGTTATGGATGGGAAGATGGCCAAGGAAACTTCATATTTCACAAAGATCTCTATGAACGGGACAACTTGGCATGGGATCTCCTGTACTCTATACCGAAGTTGACCACTTTTTTGCAGAGTTATACCGCAAAGGTATACGTAAATAAAGTCTTGTTTTCTAGCTTAGCAAAGAATTTAACCTCAAAGTTGAATTATCATCTTCCTAGCTACAAGCTATCACATACAGAAATATTGGTTATAGGTTCTTAAGGACAGTTAAAGGACACCAAACAAATCATGACAAAACATAAGCACTTGGATAATTTCGTGATGCTAGACATGAAAGAATATCTAATAACACGTGAAATATAATACCTTTGTAGGGTGGAGAAGACACTCTGCACCTGAAAAGTGAAAAGGATAGGAAAATAAAAGCAAGAAGAGTCAAACGAGAAGCTTGCAGTTAGCTTCCAAGAAAGCGGCCGTTCACGTCAGGAAGGGATGCATTACAATGGAGTTCATTAATATCAGATATACCCATGCATTGTAATTTATGACTTCGGTGCAGCATAGAAGGCCATTTTCTTTGTATAACTGAAGCTTAAATAACATTCTCACAGGCAATTACTCGTTCATATGAGGCACACCATGCATTGTTGATTATGAAAAAGAAAAATTGCAGTATTACCTTGAATCATTCAACAAAGTTACAGAAAATGCTCGTATCAGTGAGTAATCCTAATTCCTAAATGTGCAACAGGTCCAAGTAGAGAGCCACATACCTTCTGAAGGAATTTGTTAAGAGCCAAAAACTCTGCGAAGAACAATGCGAAACAGCATGTGAGGTCAAAAATCATATAGTTTTTCTGAACAGAAGCTCACAGGGATGCATGCAGTAGGATAAGTGGCAAGTTAATACTAGATTTCTAGCAGCTCTATATTTACAATGCATATAAGAATTGTGAGAGCTAACCTTCGAAGCTCATGGTACCATTCCAATCAAAGTCGTCCATCCTACACAGAATCCCGTCCCAATTGAGCTCAAGTCAAAGCCCAATCAACAAATAAGACAGCAAAAAAAAAAAAAAAAAAAAGCAAAAGCCAAGGGCGAGAGGACGACCTAATCATCTGCTGCACGACGGAGAGGGGGAAATCGAGGTTACCCACGGCGAGCGCGCTCTGGTGGTGGGAGTCTAGCCGGTTCGAGCGTTAGCGGTCAGCTCCTCTAGCAAGCGGGAGTAGGGTAGAATTGGGCGAGAGCTATCGAGACGAGGGGACCAAACCTGGAGCTGAGGAGCGGTGACATTTTCGGTGCGGCCAGCGTCGACACGGTCGAACCACTCCCTGGGCACCACAGCGTTCTCCATCCCCGGCCTCCGACGTGGGGGCACCGGCGAGGACGACGACCGGGGCTTACCGTTCGCCGACTCGCCGAAAATGGAGAAGAGGGGTAGGAAGGCGAGCCGAATGATTATTTATTTATTTTTATTTTTTTTTGCCTCCGCAGGAGGTGGCTCGTTTATTTGCCGCTCTGCACCACAGTCAAGGCTGAGGGAGCTTTTACGTCTTCAAGGTTTAGATACGAACTACACCTAAATAGTGTGTATGTGTATATCTCTTTTACGCTTTCAGTTGTATTGTGCTGCCTGCATTGTTTCCAACCAGAAGCCATACATCCACAAATTATTGCCTCCATCACAAATTATGGGCTTAGCCCATGGCTAGTTCTGTTCTGCCTCGAGCTCGTGGGGAATACAACTTTCTACTTGAATATTTGTAATGGTTTGAGACTCATATTGTACTTCAGACGGCACACTCCAAAATCCAAATCTTGGTCACTTGCGTGTGTAGTAAAAGAATATAAGTGAATAAGATAACCTCATTTTGCGTAAAAAAAAAAAGATAACTTCATATTTCTTGTACAGCCTAAGCTCTACATTGTACAACAAAAATGGATTCTTGAGCATAGATTTTTTTTGGAATTGCTCATCTCCAAATTTTATTACTCAGGAGCAACGAAATTACGATATGTCCTATCATTCGAACCAAAACATTTAAAGAAAAACGAGCTAAAAACAATGAAAATGTGTCCAAGTTTACCAACATAGCATAGAGGGCTACCAAACAAAATCCGCCAAAGTAACCAACGCAAGCGCTCACCTGTACAACCACGAAGGTAGCGAACATAGAACAGATCACTAGCTACATATGATAAGCCTATCCAGGCAACGAAACACCAAAATACGATTAAAAGAGACTTCAGAGATCATCTTGTGCTCATTAGCCCACCATCATCGGTCCTTCTAGCTAATCTTGATGATTGCACCATCTTAAACACTTTCCTTAATCTACACCCTCATGATCCTTGCAACTTCATCTCCATATTCCTTGGGATGGAAGAGGAGCGTCGTCTTCTGCAGGCCTGCATGCCATCTACAACATGTCTTGGTGTTATCCCTCTTGGAGTCCTACCCAACAACACAGAAAAGGACAAGTACAACATATAAACTCAATAGGAGATCATACTATTTTTTTATCAAATACCACTATATTCCTTATTCTCCAAATAGCCCAGACAATTACAGCTAAGCCCACCATGTAAAAAATTTCTCCTCTAGGGAAAAAATGTTTGACCCAAAGAAAATATTAATCGAAGTTTGCTAGCTAATAGTTAGCCCCAACCACCAACCCAACTAAGCTCCATATATAATTAGCCATGGTGCAACCAAAAAATAAATAGATGATGTTCTCATATTCACAACAGTAAACACATTTTAGGTCCCCTTTCTATTTTCTTAGGATGAGAACACATTTTGGGTCCCCTTTCTATTTTCTTAGGATGAGATTATCTTTAGTAAGTATGGCATTTTGATGTAACGACCACATAAAAATTTTGATTTTCAAAAGGAATTTTGACTTTCCAAATTATATTATAATGCAAACCATTCTTGTCTCTACACAAATGTTTATACATTGATTTCATAGAGAATTTTTAGAGTTTCTCTAATACCAAATAGGCTTGTCCTTCTCAGAGGACGGAGCACAAGTCATTAGAACATCTCTTAATCTTCTTAATTAGCATTGAAGATCTTCATTAAATCATCTCCTATATGAAAAATTGCATTGTTTACCTGCAGCAATAGCCATAATCATGTTTTGATCATTACAAATCTCAAAAAGATCCTTAAATGTGTCAATGAAAGATACTTCACCACACCAAGCATCTCCCAAAAATCAGTTTTCATACCATTTTCAATCCTCATTTTTCTACCAGCAAAGTAAAAGTTTTTTGCCTTTAACAATCATTTCACACATAAAAATATTTAGGGTTAAACTTTAGCTGGAAAACACATTTATATTTGATGTACTTTTCTCCACAATCTGTTGCATAGATCAACTTCATTTTCAAGTTTCCACCATCATTTGCACAACAAACTGATATTTAACTTTGTGGGATTTTGAATTCCAAGTCCACCTTTTTTTCTTGGAGCTACACACTTTAGCCCATTTGACGAGATGATATCTTTTTTAATTTACCTCCCAGCCAAAAGAATTTCTTTCTAATTTTGTCCATATTTGTATGAATAGTTTTAGGTATGAGATATCCAAAAGAATTTTTTCCTAGTTTTGTCCAATTTGAATAGTTTTAGTTATGAGATACATGGGTATGTGATAAATGGACACACCGCTTAGGCTAAAATTGACTAGGGTGGTTTTGCCCCCAAGGGAAAGGGAAAGGGAACTGTCTTGCCATCCATCAAGCCTCTTTATTAATTTTGCATCCAATGGTAACCAATGTATCACATGGAGTCTATTACTGGTCATAAGGGCTCCGAGGTATTTAATAGGACAATCACTAATGGCACGATTGAAAATTTTAGCATAAAAATGTTTCTTGTCCTCATCTTGATCTATCATGAGAACTTCAGTATTTTGAAAATTAATTTTGGGCACAGACATGGCTTTATAATTATAGAGGAGCAATTTTAGGTTGATTGCTATTTCTACATTGTCTTTCAAGAGCATTATTTGTGTCATCTGTAAATTGAAGAATAGCAACCCTATTCTCAATATATTAAGATATCAAACCTCTAATAAGTTGATTTTGTTTGCCCATAGCAATCATTTTAGCAAGGGTATCAGCAGAAATGTTAAAAAGGAAGGGGGACAAAGGATCACCTTGCCTGACACAATTTTTGCTTTGAAAATAAGGCTCAAGTTTTCCATTTACTTTCACACTGAGAGTACCCTGAGTTACCACTACTTTCATCCAATGACACCATTTTTCAGTAAAACCCCTTTGTTCAATGTATTTGAAGAGAAACTCTTAATTGACCTTATCGTATGCTTTTTCAAAATTTAGTTTCAACACCGATCCACTCTTCTTTTTGACTCTAGTGTCATGCAGGATTTTATATAGGCACATTATCCCCTTCATAATATTTCTATTTTTTATAAAAATCATTCTGACATCGATCTATCAATCTATGCATGTACTTTTCAAGTTTCAAGGTCAACACCTTAGTAAAAATCCTGTAGATTATATTTAGGAGGCAGGTAGATCTGTGTTGTATTTTATTTGCCTCTTTCAATTTGGATATAAGGGTAATAATCCCACAATTTAGCCTACAAATGTCTAAATCATGCTCACAGAAATCATGAAACATATTCATCAACTCAGTCTCAATAATGTCCCAACATTGTTGATAGAATTCAATAGATAAATGGTTAGGTCCTAGAGCTGTATTTTTCTCCATAGAGAACAACAATTTTCACTTCTTCTACTGTAAATGGTCTAGTTAGATCAACATTTTCATCATCATTTATATTTTTATCACCACTCTAGCAATTTGCATCAAAATAGAATAAAGGCTTATCCTCAGGACCAAAAAGTTATTTATAGTATTTAGTGGTATGGAGGAGTAGATTTTTATCACCTTTAATAATCATATCATCCTAGTGAAAGCAAAAGATAGTATCCTTACTTTTTCTACCATTTACAATTCTATGAAAAAGTTATATGTTGTTGTCCCCTATCCTTACTTTTTCTACCATTTACAATTCTATGAAAAAGTTATATGTTGTTGTCCCCTATCCTTACTTTTTCTACCATTTACAATTCTATGAAAAAGTTATATGTTGTTGTCCCCCTATAAAAGCCACTTAGAATTGGACCTTTTATTCCAATAAATTTCTGCCTCTTCCAACATATGCATCAAGTCAGATTAGATCTCACCTTTTCTTCTTAGTTGAGCATCATTTAGAGAATCTTCTTCCTCTAGATTTTCGAGGACAAGCAATTCTTCATTGAGTTTTTTCTGCTTTCTTCTGATCTCTCCTCTAATATTGTCTTCCTATCCTTTAAAAAAAAATTACCCATTCCTCTTTTATTGACTACGCATCCAGGCTAAATTTAGCCGTCACTGGTTTACCCTAAATTTCAGTAATTTTAGACCTGAAATCCAGGTGGGAGAGCCAAAACAATTTAAAACAAACAAAAATTTTGGCTGTCTGTTAGATTCATCACTAGTGTTCAACATAAGGGAATTATGATTAGACCTATATCTTAGGATCATTTTAAGTGTAGTTAGAAGAAACATTGTTCCTAATCTTTACTCATCAAAACTTTATCTAATTTTTTCATATTTACTTTGTTATTGCTCCAGGTATATTTGCCACCAAATGTGAAGAGCTCAATGACCTCATATGTGTTTATAATGGAATTAAACATGTCACTAACTCTGTTCCCTTAAAACCACTTATTTTTTCTAAGCTGAATCTAATTAAAGTTCCTGCCAATTAACAGAGGAAGTTTGTTAGCATGACAAATATTAGACAGATCAAGCAAGAACAGTTCAAGCAGGAACTGTTCTTATAGATATCATCCTCTCGAGGCAAGTTTAGTTACAACAAAAAGGCACCAGTGAATTCTTGTTGTGGCCATCCTGCAGCACCAGCAAAATCTAAAACAAGGTCGATGGGCTTAGCAGCACTGACCAGAAACAGAAGACTAGTTTGTTCTGGGTTACGACTGCTGCTTCACTATAGTTTGTTCTGGGTTACGACAGCTGCTTCACTATGATTAAAATAGTGTGGACAGTGCAGGATGGCTTCCATCAGCAAGATTTGGCTTTATCGTTGCAGCAGCGTCCTCAGTAGATTCGCACGGTAACTCATCACTCATAGTGTCCAAGATCACTTTACCAAGAACAAATCGGACCTCATTAGGATGCCCATCTTTCAGCGACCAGTAATCAATCCCATGCATCCCTCTTCTCTCATCATTTGAAGTTAAGTCAGAATCAATGCCCTCAAATATTCTCAACAACCTGCTCCTGTCGTTGTTGGATACAAGCACCTGAAAACAAACCCAGTAACAAATTTAATGTATGAACTACATGCAAGTTCTCACTTAACGGAGAAGATATTGGTGTGATTAAATAATAGCACATGTCTTGGGGGTTAAGACATATGCTAATGAAATACTTACTAGTCCTGAAAATTGTGGAGCACTCGGGAATCTGGCTAGTGATTTCTGCAGAGCATCTAAACATGTCAATGTACGTACTGACGAAATGAGTAGTGATGCAAGATGAGATGTTTGTTCCATAAGATTATCCAGTTTGGTCTGAGATGTCCCCATTGTTTCTGGGACATACGAAACTTGTGCTCCAACATCTTCTTTCAAAAATTTGATGGTGCTTTTCCAAGTTCCGAAATACAGCAGTGCAGCAAAAGCCCTGATTACCAGGGTATCTTGTGGAGAATTAACCAGAGCACTGTGAAATACCAACAACGCCAGCCTGGTAATAATATGAAATGTTACGCATATGGCTGACAAAGAATGCTCATGCCGAGTGTTATGTTACTTGGCTACAAAATAAATTGAGAGAGAACAAAACAGTTTGCCTGTTCAGGCAAAAGAGGAACATTCAAATGCAGAGTGGAAGTGGTATGAAATACTTGTGCATAAGTTTTTTTTTTTAGAAAAAAGTGTGCCTGTTTCCGGATCGGCATGGGAAAATTATACGGAAATCCACTTTGTCCTCTCCTCTACCCATCCATACAACATACTTGAGAGTACACAAGCATTTTCCATAGAAACATACGGACAAGAAAATCTGATACTGCTGCAAAACCATGCATATATTATAATATTGTGTGATCTAGAAATCAAGGAGATGTTGATTATATGAACATGAGGTGATGGCAGAAGTCAGGACAACACAATACAAATCCAATATTGACTAGAACAGTCCCTAACAAGACAAATAAAATGGCTTAAGTCAGCATCACTAGAAATCAAGAGCAAGCTTACAGAAATAAAGGAACCACTATATCAGCCAGTTCAGAGAAAGCCAAATCAGCTAAATTGCTGGCTTAGCTTGTTAGCATACCTAGTACTCATCATTTCCTTACATGTAACAACTAAGCAACAACAACAAAGCCTTTGTCCCAAGCAAGTTGGGGTAGGCTAGAGATGATGCACAACATGGGCATTTAAGGTTCCTTACCACAAAGAGCAGTGGCATGGCCGGTCAGCAGAGAGTAATCTATCAAGATTAGCCAATAGTTTCTGCAGATGTGAAGTCGACATCATGAGATGACATAATAAGCCTTCTCTTAAAACTCAATTATCATATTAAACAACGAGAAGGATAACCATACAACCTCTACTTATACATGGTATTATGGCAAAAAAATATTCCCAAAGGGTATCAATAGGAAGTAAATTTTGAAGCAACATACATATTGTACTGTTGATAAATGATACAGAAATTATAAATCATAATAAAACATACAATCAGATGTTCAAAAATCTTCCAATGGTATGTCAAAAAATAATAATAAGCCCTTCAATTCAGATCACACTACTGGGAATACTCTATGCTTCCAGAAAAAGGAACATTTTACCCACTATACACACAAAAGAGTGCAATATTTCCATAATTTCCTTTGACCTACGAATCAAACAATAAAGCTAGGTCAATCATCTAATCCTTCTTTACTCTAAAGCTAGGCGAATCATTTGAAAATTGCTGCCGGTCAGAAATTATTTTTCTGATTATTATATACTTTTATTCTAACAAATATTTGAGTTGTGGTGGTAGTGGCTTCTCTCTAAAAAAAGTTATGTGGATAAATTTATGACTTAGATGATAACAAAATTCAATCCACCTCCTGTAATAACATGACTAATAATAATTGTAGAAATTGCCAATATTAATTGCACTTTTGTTGAATGGTTATGATCAATATAGAGTCATAGAATTTTACATTTAACTTATCCTCTTGCAAGGGCAACACTAAAATTTGCTCCTTACAAATAATATTAGACTTTACTGTAAATCTGTAATGAAGACACCCATATGTTTTATGACACCAGTTCACATGTAACTTTAAAGTAGATTCACTTTTTTAAAACTTGCAAATTTCCACGCATGGAACACTTTCAGAGTTACTCACCATGAGCATCAGATCTTTGTCACTTGATTTACCCTTCATTTGGTCTAACAAATATGCGCCCTAAAACACAAATTGGCATTCAACATAGATGAATAAGCTGAAAGATGGAAGTGGTCATGACAAGGAATACACTTTTGTAGCAACAGGATTGTGTTGCTCAAATTACCTGGAAAGGCAGTAAAATATCGAGTAGTCCATATTTTCTAAGTAATCTAACAGAAGGCTCTGCTGCCCCATAAGATAACATATAATTCATTTCCATCATCAACCTTGCCTACACAGTAAATGAGGCCAAAACAGAACTAAGAAAGAAAATACATAAGAAAATATGCATACATTTGTTAAATTACTTTCAGGAGGACCAAGAAACTAAACCTTATCAATATTAATTATAGATGACGAAAGATCACGCATCGCAGTAGAAGTTTCACTGGAAAACTGGAAACCAAGGCGAGCAGCAATTCTCAAGCCGCGTAAAATCCTTGCTGAAATATACCTGAATAAACTTGATTTGGCAAGATAAAGAAATATCAATAAAAACATTCCTTACACCTACCAGGGTCCTCCGTGAAAGAAACATATGCAGGAATCACTGTACACACCTGATTGTTCATTTAAGAAGTTAGCCAGAAGAAAAGGGGAGAAAACTAGGACACTGCTGAATCTATGCCTAAATAAAGATGGAGCTCAGTGACTATTACTTTGTTTTTTCTCATATCCCTTACTCCATTCACGTAATCATAAATTCTGTAGTTCATCGGGTTAAAGAATAAACTGCCATAAAAGTATCACAACATTGTTATTAAATATCTCATGCAATCACAAAAAATTACAGCATTTTTCGGGCATTTGAAGTACTAGGATTGCTTTGGAAGACTACCCATTTATTGTGAAGTCTCTTCTCATAGAATTCTTCCAGCGAAGAATATCCCCAGCATCATAGCCATTCAACTCTTCCAAAAAATCTACCTCTTCACTTCTATTCACATAATTACCAACCGTACTGAAGCTTGAAACCTGTTAGAACAAATGAAATATAATGGAGAACATTGCTAGAAAAACATATGATCATGATGATGATGTTGCTATGAAGAACAAACCTCAATTACTGAGCCACGCATTTTAAGCAGACATATTGGAAAACGTCTGCCTATAATCATACATCCTCGGAATATATTTTTCTTAATCTGTAAAGAATCAGAAGGGTGCCGATGGAATAATAGCATCAGAACTTTCAGGAAAAGACACTCATGATGTTGAATGAACCAGAACCTGTTGGAGACTTGCAGTGGTAATCACATCAAAATCTTTTGGTACCCTTTTCAGTAGCAAATCTCTCACACACCCCCCAACAAGGTAAGCATCAAAACCTGTAATAAACTTTTGTCCTTGAATAATGCATACATTCTTATATGCATTCAACTGGTAAAAACACCATATATGTTTCATGAGTTAAATAAGCATAGACATGCCATTGCAAGGAATCCAGCAAAAATCAAGAGGACCGACACATAGTTTCACAAATATCTCGCGGTAAACTTTGAAACTCTTGCTGCCTTCATCAAAGGATATACTTGTATGGATGGGAATGACATCTTAATTGTGACAGGACAAGATGTAATTTCACACATTGCGGGGACGTGTATTGCAGGGTTTTCTTCTTTTATCTGCCCTTGTGATATGTTAGAGTTGCTCAGTTTATGTCCATCAACAACGAAAAAAGGGAAAATAAATAGAAACAATCATATTACCTAAATTTCATCAATTTCATAATCTGCGAAATATAGTATTAAGAAGCAAATGCATGACATGACTATGAATATCAAAGCGCTTGACTCACAAATAGGAATAATAAGAGAAACATTATGCACCTTTTCGCTTGAGCTTTTTTAGAACCGCCCATGCATCCTTAGGTATAGCATCCAGGTTAATACCAACAGTCCTTGAGTCAAAATATATCCACGATGAAGGATCCACGAATCCTGTGCGAATTCAAACCTCTGAGCTTTATGACGCATATGCCAGTGTGGAAATGTTGTAAAAATAGCTTTGGTTTACAAAGCTTTGCGTGCAAGTTTTACTTGCAACGAAGATTGTTAGGAAACAGTTAAACAGTTTTGCACTCTCCGATAGGCCAAAATCCGTTCTAAAGAGAATGTGACCAAGAGCGTTATGTCCTACAGCTAAGTCCAAAACAAGCTCCTCGGCATAGCACAACGAATAACAATTGCAAAGCACGAGTTATAGAGATACGATTTACACAGGGAAGCAGAAGCATCTGCTCTCTGTAGCCGGCGAAAATCACAGCGATGAAAAATATCACCTGTCCTAAGCGGCCTTGGCGCGGAAAAGGTTCCACCGCTCCGCCGACCGTCGCCTTCCTTCTTCGTGCTGTACTGCCGCGTCTGACAGCCACACGACGAGGTCAGCAAAGAAAAAAACTTGGGTCAAGCGCCCCGCCGGCGAGGTGCTCGACGAAATGCTAGAGAGAGTCGGTGAAACGACTGACCAGGATACTGGAGGCCGCGGAGCGGAGGCGGGAGAGGAGGGGAGGAGGGGAAGATGGCGAGGGGTCGGCGCGCCGTCGGATAGTCGTCATGACATGGGCGCGGGCGGAGGTGCGGCGCGGTGGGGCGGAACGGTGGTGCAGTGGCGCGTCCGAGCGTGGGTTTTGCGGGCTGCCACTTGCTCTTGGGGGCTGCTATACGGGCCGGGTCTGGGACTTTTTTTTAAGCCTAAACACTAGTACATGCTTTAGTATTTAAATACACGTTCAAATGCACATCTCACTTTATACATATATATTTATATATAGTTTAAGCACACATTAGACCTATAATTTATATAGGTATCTATTAAAAAAATTCACAAAACCTCTAACTCCGTAAGCAAATATCATGTCATGTTTTCATTATAATTCATAAATACTTAAGGTTGTAAAAAAATTCTATTTACGTGGCAAGCCCTGGTACAGGAGGCTTGTGACTTGTGCGGACAGCTGGGTCAGATCTTCTTTTCATTTTGTATAAGCTCCAACTCTATCAAATAGGGTCTCAGACTTTAGTAATATTTAGCCCACATAATTTTAAAATCGTAAGCACACTCCAAATCTTGCCCTGGTGCACGCGGGCAGCCGAGACAGGTCTACTTTTTATTTCGTATAAGCTTCAGCTCTATCGAACATGGCCTCAAACCTTAGTAATGTTCAACTCATATAACTTGAGAACCAGGAGCACACTCCAAATCTTGGCTACTTGTATGCATAGTACTCCCTTCGATCGGGAATAAATGTCGTTGGGGGCTAATGCCAAAAGTACGAGAAAACTTGATGTTTTGGCTAAACAAGCCCAATTCTATCATTTCTGCCCCTCATTAATCTCACAGCGTGTGGTTTATATATAAGAAACTAAATTGAAATATGTCTTAGTTTATGTGTGATAAGTGATTAATAAAGTTGTCGAGTTGTTTCACTTGAAATTCAGTTATGTTTGATCTGAAAGTTCAGCCCAGAATATGGAACATTCGGTTCAATCAGAATCTAGAACTTCCGGTGAATCGGAATCTAGAAATTCCAGATGTGTGAATTCGGGAGGGGGTGGCTAGTGCTTCTTACGTCCACAACCAAACCAAAGCCAAATAAAGCTCTCCCCAACCCCTCTTTATGAGGTGTGTGTATGATTTGTGAGAAATCCTAAGAGTTTGGTTGAGAGATTTGTGTTTGAGAGCACAAGAGAGAGCAATCCATCATTTAGCACTTGTAGGCTTCGTCAAGCAATCCATGAAGCATTTGTTACTCTTGGTGGTAAAACCTCCTAGACGGCTAGGCATCGCCCGGCGAGCTCCCGTGCTTGTGATGAGCCGCGGGAAAGTTTATGAAGGTCGACCTCTGTCGGAGGATTAACTCCTGTCGCAGGGATCCCGAGAGACCCCTTTTTAGAGATTTGCCTGGGGGGATGATCCTGAATAAGTTCGTCGGAGAAATAAATGGACGTGGAAATAATTGCAACGGCCGGTGGTGGGGATGATCGACCTAGTGCAAAGGGAAGTAAATGCACCGGAGTTTAGACAGGTTCGGGCCGCACGGGGGCGTAATACCCTACTCCTGTATGGATGCAATAACCTTCCCTGAGGAGGATCCCTCAGGGATATGTCTGGTTACAAGAATATATTGTCTAACTAAGAGCTTGAGGCTCCTTGTTCTAGCTCTGCTCAGGCTTGCTTGCAGTGTTCTTCGTCTAAGTGTGGCATGGTCGATTGCTTGGGCTTGTTCTCTCCTCCGATGTTTCGATGTCTTGGTCGTGTCTCTGATTCAATCTATCTTCTCCCCTTGATCTTTCTGTATGCCCATCCTTTTATGCACTCGCTGGTCACGACAAACCCCGAACGGGAAAGAAGGGGCACAAGTTTCAAGACACCACGACTGAGAAAGGCGTCATCATTCCCTCTGGGCGAAGTGACAGGGGCAGTGGAAAAAACGCGACGCGCGTCCGATCACACGTCACTGTGGACGCCCTCGCGACGGGCGCCGTTGAGAGGGCCCACCGGGCAGCCACAGAGGCACCCGGCGCGCCCACCCTGTCTTGTTCCTCTGCCACAGCAGGGTGGCAGGCGGAACGCCTTGATCCTGGCAACGTTATCCCGAGATACACCGGATGATACGGGACGGGACCCGTGCAATTAATGACCCCACGCCTCTCTGCCAAAGCACGGCATGGACTGACACTGCGGCGGGAGCAGTTGGGGATGTCAGGATGTCAGGCCGCGCACGCCCATTAAATGCGGCCTCGGACCTCTGACTGGTTGACACCTCATTGGCGGGCCCCTCGGGGGCTTTTCTGGGTCGTCGGGGCACCGAGTGCTCGGGGGTACTGTTCACCTCCCCGAGCACTCTCTCCCGGGCACTCTTGCTCGAACCTTCGGGGAACCGAGTGCTCGGGGGCTGCCACGAGCAACCCCGAACACTCTCTCCCGAGCACTTTTGTACTGACCCTCGGGGAACCGAGCGCTCGGGGGCTACCGCACGCAGCCCCCCGAGCGCTCTCTCCCGGAACTTAGCTCTTCTGATCATCGGGGGACTAGGGTGCTCGGAGGTGACCGGGCACCTCCCCGAGCACTTTCTTCCCGGTACTTGGACTCTGCGGATCATCGGGGAACTGGGGTGCTCGGGGACCAGAGGTTGTGGTCCCGAGCACCTTCTCCCGGAACTTAGATTTTCCTCATCCCGCCGGAGGGACCTCGCGGGATGATGACACGTGGCGGACGGCTGGCCTGGCCTCGGGACTCGGGGACCCCAGGTTCCTGATACACCGACAGTAGCCCCCGGGCTCATTGGCATATGATGGCACGGAGACTGCGGATGGGTCCTTCGTCGCGGACGAGGCCGAGGCTGGCGTGGACGCCACATGGCAGGCTTTCAAGAGGTGGCCCTTTAGACCCGGGCTTCTGGTACGGCCCAGCGAAGAGGCAAGCGGACGCGTGGTCACACAACTCCCGAAGGACATGACGATGGTACGGGCGGCACGCGTGGCTGCCGCGCAGATCGAGGAAAATACGCCTGGTAACCGCTGACGCCGCACGATCGGCGGGAGATTCGCCTGGTAGTCGCGTCGACCGAGGAAGCCGTCCCGCCGAGCGAACCGTTGGCCGGCAACGTTTGAACTCTGAAATATAAAAGGGGGAGGGGAGGACAGAGCCGTAGCCCGAACCTACGGCGCCGGTGGAACCTACCCCGGGCATGCAGAGCCCGGGGCGGATGGTGGTGGAAGCAGCGGCCTTGCCGGGGTCGGCGGATGCGGCGGCCGAGGGGGGAATGCGGCCGTCGCCCGAGCTCCCGGCGGCAGTCCAACTTACCCCGGGCGTGTCGAGCCCGGGGCGGATGATTGTGTGGCGTCCCTTGGGGACCCCGAACCCCCCGGAGGCGGATCGCGGGGAAACCAGCGCCCCACCAGCGCCCGGCCGGCCTGCCGACCCCTTCTTGGCAGCTTTTCTTTGGGCTTGCAACTCCAGTGCTTTTGAGTACTTAGTGTTTCTTCCGATGTTTTGCCTCGAAGCCCCGGGGAGTACTCAGTCGGACCGTTCCCGACCTTTCCGTCCTCGAGAACGAAGTCGTCCCGATCGTCGTTCTTGGCGCGTTCAGCCCCCAAGCCCTCGCGAGTCCGCATCGTCTAAGTCAAAAGACAAAGACACAAACTTCCTTGCGCGGGAGATGGATCGATCCAGTACGGAACACGCCATGACCGGTGAATACTTTTTCACCTCGCAACCACTTGGTCAGTAGACCGGAGACGCGCGCGGGCGGAAATGTGACCAAGGGTCCCCATGGTTCGGTGGTGCCCGGGCTTAAGACGGACCGAACCGAGCACTGACAGCCCACCCCTGAGGCCTAGGCTCCGGACTACTCGAGTGGCTCGAGTGATAGGATTACCTAGGGCACCCAGGGACTCGGTAGTGCTCGGGGTCTTTAAAAGCGGACCGAACACCACGACCACCACGAAGGGCTTCGGTCGGACATTACCGCACGTGCGGTACACCTTTCTACGAACCGTTCTGTCGTTCCAGGAAAAAGTAGACACACGGTAGGGTTTTGTGTGCGAGGAGATCATCTCACTGGGCATATTAGAATACGAGGGCCCCCGAGGATGACTCGGGAACAGAATACTATTGAGCGTAAATTTGTCTGAATTTAATCACTCACCGGACAGCTGTCGGCCTTCCGGCCAACCGATCTAGGAGGGGCGTGTGCTTCCCAGCTCGGGGTGCCCGGGGACTTGGTTCCTTCAGCCGGAGCGCCCGAGCATCAAGGGGCACGCGAGGATCCCGGGGTCGGGTGATCTCGACCACTCATGCCTAAGCGGTAGGACCACCTGAGGACCCTTGGGGCCGATCAGCGACCTGGGTATCGAGGCCCTCGCGGTCGAGCTGCTCTTGATTGTCGACCTGTGACTTAAGAGAGAATAGGGAATTTCTTTGCTTGGTGCGCTCTGTCAGTGCTGTACTTGTTATAGACTGCTCTCGTTTTCGACCCGAGACCTCTCGAATACCCAGACCGGCGGACAAGAGCAGACAGAGGCATAACCCAGAGGTCCTATGGTCCGGTGGCGCTCGGGTATGACAGACCAGACCGAGCACCGACAGCCCGCCCCTGGGGCCTGGGCTCCGGACTACTCGAGCAGCTCGAGCGATAGGATTATCCAGAGCGCCCAGGAACTCGGTAGTGCCCGGGAGCCTGTCACGACACCGAACACCACAGCCTACCACATCGGACGTAAGTCAGCGGCAACTGCCCGCGTGCATACCGATTGGGATTCTTTTATCAGCGGGGAAAATGAGAGCGAACTTTTTCTCGCACAATCGAGCATCTCACTAGACAGATTAAACATACGGAATCCAGGAAAAAGAAATTGACATACGACTGAATATTGAGATTTACATTGAATTGACAAATTTTACAGGGTTGGGTGACTTACCCAATGAGTGGTAGCCCCCGGTCAACTTGGGCGGGGAGAAACCCCCGGCCTGGTTGACCTGAGCCGCGAGCATAGCCGTCTACGGATAGAACCTCAGAAGCAGAAGACACCCCTAACACCACCCACATCTCGTCTCATCCTCACAACTCACCCAACCAATATCATCAATATTATCATAGTGAACCGTAATTAAATCTATAGCTCACGAGCGATGAAACACTCCACCACTTGACTTCTACCGGTGAACTATGCATTGCTAAGTATTTTGAACGAACTTGCAAATTAGACATCAACAATATCGCCAAGGCTACAAGGATGTAGATATTCAACAACTCAAGGTAGATATACATACTCTATTTTACTTTTATTATATTTGCATTGCATATCATCTTGTAAGATAATCATATAGTTGAGTTTTTACTTGTATGTCTTTAGTATTTTCTATTGCTAGACTTGAATTTGGATTAAGTTGAGTAGTTGTGTGGAACAATCTTTTAATTTTAAGCTCCTCTTGATGCTCTGACATGAAAATTTTCAAATAAGCTAGCTTTCTTTAAAATAAAATTTGAACTTTATAAATCATGTGGACTATAAAATGCTACATTATTGATCTCTATGTTCGTAATTACTTTAGCTTAGTCAATGCTTGTGTTAAGATTAGTTTGATGAATATCTTGCTCTAGGCTTCTTGATTCAAGATTAGAGATTGAGAAACATTGCACGATATTTTCTGTCTTTATCAAATGTTTAACTCATGATAAAACCTTGGAGGAACATATGTTCCTTATATCGCAAAGACACTACTTGACTTGATCATATGAAAACTTAATAATTTATGCAATTTAAATAATCTTGAAAAATCAAGTTTCTTATGCTTAAATATGATCCAATATGGTTGTCTTGATGCTTCATGTTGTTTGCTAAAGAAGTGAACATATGGTTACTAAAGTCAATTTAAGGATAAAATGAATTAAAGAAAATGTACCTAAATGTCTATTTTTCTTAAAACACTTGATCTAACTAAGTTTTAGTTTCATATGTGAGCATTTGCAATGGCTACTCTTATTAATACTTGTTTTCCTAGTTTGAGATTGAAGTTTGCTAGTCCTTAATGCATGTATTAACTCGACACGAATGGATGCTTACGTGAAATTAAATGAGCTAACCAATTCTTCGGGTTTAGCTTGTATAGCTTCATGTTCTTATGTTCTTGTCTCTTTTTGAGCCTTTGTGTGATTCTAAGCTCTATTTTATACTTTATATAGCTCTATGATATTTCTAGTATTTACAAATGATTTATGGTATACTTGTGAAAACATATTAAGTTTGCATGTTTATATATTGCATAATGTTTTATCCTTGACGTTTGCATTGCCAAAGAAGGGGATGATGAAAAGGGGGGAAATGAAAAATATGCACCAAATTACAAAGAAAAATCTTACATAAATGAAATATGTGCATTCATCAAGGGGGAGCATTTGATTTTGAGTTTTTGAGCTTTTATTGCTCTTTTGAGGTTTTGGCTTGTCTTGATCTCTTTACGGCCTTATGCAACATTTCTTATACCCACTAACATGTTTTTGCTACTTCTTGAGTTTTTGGTCACTAGAATGAGCCTATCTTGTTTTTACTACTTCAAACCAAAATTTTTGTGAATGAGGGTTGTCAATGCACTCATCAAGTGAAGATTGAGAAACCAAGTTAAAATGTGACTTGGTTTATGTGTGATGAGTGATTGATAAGGTTGTTAATTTGGTTTGTCATGTTTTAGATCGCTTGAGCTTGGTTCGCTTGAAATTCAGTTTTGTCTAGAATCCGGAAGTTCAGTCCAGAATCTGGAACATCCGCTCAATTAGAACTCAAAACTTCCGGTCCTAATCCGGAACTTTTGGGTTTAATCCAGAACTTCTGGATTGATGCGAAAGCTGAGATAGAGAAGGGTCATTCGGAGCTCAATCCGAAATTTTTGAATGAACAATGTTTTCAACTATGATGAATAGTATTTTCATGTTTGAATTTCTTGTATACATTGGAACTTTTTGGGACCTACTTTGAATTGATTTGAGGTTTCAATTGATCATTTTGATTATGGATTAACTGGAGTTAGAGTTGAAAAAATATGTTTGCTTGTCTCATATATGTAGGCAATAGATGCACTTAGCGGTCGACGGTAGGATGATTGTGGCCAAGCGGAGTGCTTGGTGTCGGACGATAGAGGAGGCCGAGCGGAGTCCAGGGTGATCCTATCTGTACACGTAGAGGTCAAGCAAAGCATGAAAGATGGATAGAGATGGTTTGCTGACAAAGTTAAGAGAAATAGATGCCAGTGCAAGTGACAAGGCGATTCGAGAGATCATGAGCGGAAGAGACTTACCGGTGGTTGAGATCACAAGTCGGAATATACGTGTCAACATTGGGACGCTTGCTTGAGGTCTAGCAAGTGGAAGTGAGTCACTCTTTGAGAAGCGTGCAAGGGGTTTCGCGATTTGGTCTCAAAACTGTGAGAATGATGGAAGTGCACGTGGTATCATCGCGAAGCTTATGTCAAAGCGAAGCTAAGTCATAAAGACGCCACAATCGTTCGATGGATGGAGGAGAAAATGAATCAAAATATCCTCAGTGATATGTAGGAGTGTACTACAAGGGAAAGATATTTTAGAAACAAGCTAGAAAACTTAGGAGTCGAGAAACATATGCTATAAATAGAGTGGTAGGGCTATGTGGAAGAAGTCAACCAGCCACTTGAGCCTCTTGTACTACACATATGAGAGCATTGTGCTAGGGTTTTAGAGGAGCGAGAGATGAGTGTTTAGCTTATATATTAGGTGTAACCTTTTGTATGCAAAACTCTGTAATCCGTCTAAAATAGAGCTGATCTCTGCAAAAAATAAAATTAATATTTTTGCATATGCTTTGAATTCCCCTTCATTCTAGTTTTCCTCTGTTGGTTCCCTTATGTTTTTGCAAGTTTTTCATTCCCGATTGCAACTTCCATTTTCGTGCTTGAGCTAAAAGTTTCCGTCTTGTTGTAGTTGATATTCTCATTGTTAGAGATATAAAATTCACATACAAAACATATGCAATTGGGTATTGAATTATCTTGCCTCTAATCTGTCGACTTGGAGACTGTCTTCACCCGATGTTCATTTTTTAATCTGAGTGATTCTCTCAAGTTCCAAGATTTGTGTAGGAATGAGTAATGGATTTGCTTATTGTCGAATCTAGTGTTTGATCATAACTATGAGACCCACCTTTTGTTGGATTTGTAAGTGTGGATTTTGAATTTCAAGCTGTTGTTCGATCTAACCCGGAACTTTTGGTACAAACCTGGAACTTCTAGATCGAAGTCACTTCGTGACAGAGAACCCCGATCTATCGGAACTTTTAGACCCGGATATTTTGGATTTCACTCGGAAGTTTTGGCAAACAGTGTTATCAGTAATGAACAGTGTTTTCAGTATTGAATTCCCTTTTCTTGTTGGATCTTTTGGTGTCCTTTGAGTGCGCCTTTTTGTCAAGTTTCCGCTACGTTTTTGTTGCGTCTTGTTGTGACTCTCTTGTGATGTGTGCTAGGTGACAAAATAGAAAAAAATTATCTATTTCAAAAAAAAATTTATTAAAGTGCATATTCACCTCTTGTAGTCATCATTCTCAGTCATACAACATACATCCCCTTCTCTTCTCTGCATTGAAAAAATGCAACGAACAGTAGAATCCTAACCATCTCACCGAGTCTAGCCACTGAGCAAAGCTCATGAGCCTAGTGGCGGCAGCGAAGCTCCTAGATCTCAATGAGGCAATAAACGAAGGTCGCGGCTCTCAGGCTCCATTTTTAGCTCCCGACAGCAGCTCACTGAGCTCCTAATGACAGTGGAGCTCGCGGATCTTTGGATAACAGCTCCGTCGGTGGAGCTCGTGGATCTCCTGATGGCGGCTTCGGATCTCTCGGTGGTGGCGCACCGTGGTGGTTGAAAGGTCATTCTCGCGTGGTGGCTGAGACAGCGGTGCATCAGGCGGCAGTGGGTGAATGGAGGCAGTAGTGGTGGATTGCTACGTGAGGACATGAGCTCTATTTGGTGTGTGAGGTGCCGGTAAGGCCATCTCCAGGAGAATCCGTATCTCCATTCCGCAATACTGTTGCAACGCGTTTTAGTACTTTTTAGCGATCAGAGGCAACTGTATCCAAGTTCAACAGAATCGGTATCTAGTTCAACAGTGATACAGGCTACTGCTTCGAGCGACAACTTTGCCGAAGGAAAAAAAGAACTCCGCATTACTGTTGCTGCATATGACTGTGGGCCCGAGAAGAGGGAGAGAGTAATAAAAGGTAAGAAATAGGGTAGCTATTGAAGATGAAAAAAATAGATGATGTTGTAATAGTATTAGATGATACTGTAATAGTGTTATAAGAGATAAATTTTTAGAGTATCTGCTGGAGATGATCTAAAGACAGTGAGATAGGAGGGTAAAAGGGTCTAAAGGATGTTACCTTAATTTAATCAAACTGTAGGAAGCAACAGATAACAGAACAAATGTGAACTAGATAACCTTACAAATTTCCTATGCAGTCTACCCTCTACATTGTACAAGAAACAGGGGGTTCTAAGGCATAGATACCATTCTCTCCAGGTAAGTTTTGCTACGACAATAATGCACCAGTTAGTAAAAGTTTGTGCTGTGGCCATCCTGCAGTACCAGCAAAATCTGAGCAGTTCGAAGTGTTTGGCAGCATTGACCGAGAACAGAAGAGACTGACTAGTTTGTGTCTAGCGACGAACAGACGATTGCTGCCTCACTACGATTGAAATAATGTGGATAGCTCAGGACGGATTCCATCGGCAAGATTCCTAGACGGCGTTCTTGTTATAGCAGTGTCCTCGGTTGACGCACATGGTAACCCATCATTCATAGTGTCCAAGATCACTTTACCCAGAACAAAGCGGACCTCAGAAGGATGCCAATCTTTCAGCCGCCTGTAATCAATCTGACGCATCCCTCGTCTCCGATCATATGAAGTTAAGTCAGAATCAAGGCCCTCGAATATTCTCAACAACCTGCCCCCCTCGGTTTTGGACACAAACACCTGGAAACAAATCCAGTAAAGTTTTTAAACTATAATGTGTGATGTACCATGTAATGATGTAAATTCTCACTTCAAGGAAAAGATACAGGGCAATTAAACAACACCACATAAATTATCTAGAAACTGTTGCTGTTATTTCTTCTCTTGTTGATTAATGTATACATTTCTCATCAAGTACTTTTCAAAGCAGAAATTGTGGTAACTTTTTTTCTTCTTTTAACACATTGAAACATCAATGTGCAGGGTTTTTCTTCCCTTTTTTTTAACACATTGAGACATCAACGTGCGGGAGGAAAATGAATTAGTAGTTGTGAGCATAAAAGACCATCTGAAACAGCAATATAATGATGAAACCTACAGATAAACAATGCAACCACACAAAGCACGATATGCTGATTTAGCCTGTAAATGAAAATAAGGTTGCTCCGGGGATAAAAAACATAAAATTCATAAAGAAAAGAAAAACAGCTAGCATGTATGATCTTAGACAAATGATAAAGAAATACTTACCACTCCTGAAAATTGTGAAGGCTCCCAGTGTCTGGCTACTGATTGCTGCAGAGCATCTAAACATGTCAATGTTTGTACTGAAGAATTGACTAGAGATGCTAGATGTGATATTTGTTCCATAAGATTATCCAGTTTGGTCTGAGAAGGCCCAAGTGTTTCTGGGACAAATGGAGCTCGAACTCCAACATCTTGTTCCAGGAAGTTCATGGTGCTTTCCCATGTTCCGAAATGCAGCAATGCAGCAAAAGCCCTGACTACCTGGGCATCTTGTGGAGAATTAATCAATGCACTGTGAAATGCCAACAGCGCTAGCCTGTGGAATTATATGAAAACAATGAGATTTCATGTGCATAGCTGGCAAAGAATGCTGAGTGTTATGTTATGTTACTTAGTTACCAAATAAATGAACAAAAGAAACAGTTTGCCTACTCAGAACATAAGAGTGATTGGTAGGCACGAGAGACTAAGAGAGGAACATTCAAATGCACGCTGACAATGGTATGCACCACTAGTGCAGATAAATTTCGAAATAAATGAAGTGTATCTGTTTTCGTGCTGGCATAAGATGATCCACTATGTCCTCTCCCCTAATTATCCATACTAGAGACTACAAAAGCACTTTCCACTACCTTGTAAGCACTGTATTCCACAAATTCTCCACTGGCCTAAAGGGTACACAAACGATTTTCACAGAAGTGAAAGGGTGCAGTTGGTTGGTGATAATAGAAGTCAGAACAATCACTAGACTACACAGTACACATACACAACCATGCTAATTAGAGAAGTCCCTAATAGGGCAATAAATGGATTATGTTAGCATCACTAAAAATCAAGACCAGGATTAAAGAAATAATGGTACCACTAATCCACTATATCAGCAAAGTTAGTGGAAGCCTAATCAGCTTTATTGCCGACTTACTGGCTTGGCTTGTTAGCATACCCAGTATCCATCATTTCCTCATAAGTTACATGTAATACCTAAGCACGGCCAGGTAAAAAGAAAATGCACAAATGGGCCTTTAAAGTTTCTTACCACAAAGAGCGGTGGCATGGCCGATCAGCTGAGAGTAATTTATCAAGATTAGCAAATAGTTTCTGCACATGTGAATCGACAGCATGAGATAACATATTAAGCATCATCTTAAAACTCAAACATCACACTAACTAACTTGAAGGATAACCAGATATGAGATGATCGCTACTTACAGATGGCAACAGGAAGTCAAAAAGGGTATCGGCATCAAGTAACTTTTGAATTAATATATATATAGTAATATTGATACATGATACTGAAATTAGATAGCATCAAGCGCAAACCAAATTATAAGCAGTTGCTCTAAAATATTCAAACGATAGGTTAAACAAAACAAACAAGCTCTTTAGTTTAGATCTCACTTCTAGGAACAATCCTTGCTTAAAAAAAGAGAACACTCAAAAGATTACAGTATTCCATAATTTTTTTATCAAATAACCAAACAATAAAAAAAATAAAAAAAATACAGTAAGACAATCTAATTTTAAAAAATTAACTCATTTCATAATGCCACAAGTTGGTGAATTCAGATTACTGGGGGCCAAAAGTAGCAGCAATTCAGAAACCCTAACTGAGGACATAGCAAATTTCAAGAGTTCCGCACCATGAGCATCAAATCTCGGTCACTTGATCTTCCCTTCATCTGATCAGACAAATATGCTGCCTAAAATACAAATTGGCATTCAATATTGATGAGTAAGCTGAAATATTGCCGAGGTCACGACAAGGAATACACTTTTTAGCAACATGATCACATTGCCAAATTACCTGGAAAGGCAGTAAAATATCAAGTAGTCCATACTTTCTAAGTAACCGAACGGTAGACTCTGCCGCCCCATAGGATAGCATATAATTCATTTCCATCATCAACCTTGCCTACACAGTAAACGAGGCCAAAAAACCAAGAAAGGAAATACATAAGATAGTATATGTAATTTGTTGATTTTACTGTCCATGGGAGAAATAATTTAAACCTTGGGGATAGTCATTATAGAAGAAGATAGATCCCGTATTGCTTTAGAAGTTTCGCTGGAAAACTGGAAACCAAGGCGGGCAGCAATTCTCAAACCACGCAAAATCCTGGCTGAAATAAACTAGAATCTCAATTTGTCTTGGATAGATAAACACAGTATCAATTAAGAACATTATTTAAAGACATACCAGGGTCCTCCTTGAAAGAAACATGGGCAGGAATCACTGTACACACCTGATTGTTGATTTAAGAAGTTGGCCAGAACAAAAGGGAAGAGAAAACCAGGAAATTGCTGAATATATGCCTAAACTGAGATGGAGCTCACTGGCTATTACCTTATTTTTTCTCATATCACTTACTCCATTCACGTAATCATAAATTCTGTAGTTCATTGGGTTAAAGAATAAACTGCCATACAAGTATAACAACATTGTTACAAAACATCTCATGCAATACCTCCCAACAAAAAACATTTGTCAAGCATCTGAAATGCACGGATTCCTTTGGAAGATTACCTATTTATTGTAAAGTCTCTTTTCATAGAATTCCGGCGAAGAATATTCCCATCATTATAACTATTTGCTCCTTCTGAGCAATCTACCTCTTCACTTCCATTCATATCAGTATCATTCGTACTAAAGCTTGAAACCTGTTAGAACAAAACAAATTCAATGCGAGAGAACATTGCTAAAAAACTGTTCATGGTATCGATATTTCTATGAACAAACCTCAATTGTTGATTCATGCATTTTAATCTGACATATTGGAAAGCGTCTGCCTATAATTACACAATGTTTCATCATCTTCTTTATCTGTAAAGAATCAGAAGGAGGTCAACGGAACAAGGGATAATCAGAGTATTCGGGAAAAATAATCATTTATGATCTTTGAATAAACCAAAACCTGTTTGAGACTTGCAGTAGTGATCACATCAAAATCTTTAGGTATCCTTTTCAGTAGCAAATCTCTAACACATCCCCCAACAAGATAAGCATCAAACCCTGTGATAAATATTTGTCCTTGAGTATGGCATACATTCATATATGTATCCATCAGCAAGTGAAAACGCCATTACATTCCATACATGCATTTTCTCCTCATGAGTTCAAACAGCATACCCATGCCCTTACAACAAATCCAGACAGAATCAAGATGAAGAAGGCTGCGACATTGAGTTTCACAAACATCTCACAGTAAATTTTGAAATTCTTTCTTGCCTCCATCTCAACCATTGATTTCTAATCTAAAGATTCACTTGAATGGATGGGAATGTTATCTGAATTGTGCAGAACAAAAAATAGATTAATACATTGCAGGGACACGTATTACAGGATTGCCTTGTTTTATTTGCCTTTGCGATATGATGGAACTGTTCAGTTTATGTACTTCAACAAGGTAAAGGAAGTAAATAAAAATGAACATGTCACCTAATTCCATCCATTTTATATCTCTGCAATATAGTATTATGAAACAAATGCATGGCATGACTATGACATATCAAAGCTCGGCTCACAGATAGAAATAATCAAGACACTTGTTACACACCTTTTAGTCTGAGTGTTTTTAGAATAGTCCACGCATGATGAGGTATAGCATTCTGGGGAATACCAACGGCCCTTGAGTCAAAGCATCTCCACGATGAAGGATCCACGAATCCTGCACAAATTGAAACCTTTGAGATTCACAATGCATGTGCCAGTGTGGCAACCTTGCAAAATTAGCTTTGGTTTACAAGGGTTTGCATTTGCCTTTTCCTTACAACAAAGATTTGTAAGAAACAGCTAAACAAGCGTGCACTTCCGATGAGCCAAAATAAATTCCAAAGAGAATGTGACCAAGAGCGCTATGTCCTACAACTATATCGAAAACAACCCCCCCCCCGGGCATATCACAAGTAGCAATTGCAAAGCCGCGAGTCGTATAATACGATTTACGCAATTTACACAGGAATCCGAAGCATATGCTCTCTGTAGCCATTAAGAGCGATGAGAATATCACCTGGCCTTGGCGCCGAAGAGCTGCCACCGTTCCGCAGACCAATGCCGTCGCCTCCCTTCTTCGTGCTGTACTGCCGCGTCTGATAGTGACAGCACACACGACGACATCAGAAGAAGAGAAAAAAAGGAAACCCTTGGCTTAAAGTGCCCCGCCGGCCGAGGTGCTCGACGCAATGCTTGAGAGGAAGAGAGAGGCGGCGCGGCGACTGACCAGGAGACCGGAGGCCGCGGCGGAGCGGAGGCGGGAGAGGAGACGAGGCGACGGAGAGGGCGAAGAGCCGGCGAGCCGTCGGAGCGTCGTCATGACATGGCAGCAGCGGGCGGAGGAGGTGCGTGCGCAGGCGGCTGGCTGGACGCGCCCTGGGTTTTCTGCTGGCCTCTCTCCTCTTGGCTTGGGCGTTCGTTCGTTCCTGACTCGCGCGGCGCACCGGTAGAGGCTGCTTTTACTTTGGGGGCTTCCATACGGGCTGGATCCGGCTGCCCGCCAACGATTTTTTTCAGTCACTAGTTATTGGGTTCCCCTTGTGCGGATGTTAGCTAGAAGTTATGAAAAACAGTCGACATGCATATCATACGGTGTGTTGGACAGTGGGTGCGTGAGCAAGAGATAAAACAAAGCTCTGGGATTTTCGGAACGAAACACATACGAGTAGAATAGTAGAGATTGAGTGGTATGAGATGGATAACTTCTGCGAAATTTAGGGTAGTCTGTAGGACTGCAGACAGGACGTTCTGTCTGGTGCGAAAATTACTACATATTTTTTAATTAGTAGAAATATATTTTTTATTTCTAATAATAGCAGAAAAGATGCATCTGTTTTTAAAATTTCCAAAAATAAATTCTGATCACCTACTGAATGGGTGGGATATAAAGATGTTCCTATAGTGGACGATAATTGACATGTGGGTAAATACTTCCTTTCGCTACTCTGTATACAAGAAATTATTGCTCTTCTTATGGGTAGTCCATATGCATGGTCTGTTTTTGTTCATTGAAAATAGATGTATATTTTTGCTATTTTTAAAATAAAAATGTATATAAATAAAAAGAATTTCCTGGTTACAATCCGTAGATCTACTAGGCTCGTTTCGGTCGGACGAGCGAGCTATCGTAGAAGGTGTCGGCCCATTCTGATGGTTGTCATTGGACTTGGCCCACCATGTTCTCTCCTTCGTTACTATGTAGCATTTGACTTTTTTTTAGACGGCTAATATTTTATCAGCTTAGGACTTTTTGTTTAGGAATAAATTTTTAGGACGATCACCAGACTCACCAACCAAGAGACAAAAGGTAAAACTAAAAAAATTACATTGACTAACTTATGTATAGTGAGAATCGAAAACTACGACATAGGAGATGGATGTTATAAGTGACGAATCCAGATATAAACTTTAAATTCTTTTTATTTCTTTTTTTTTCTTTTTCTTTTTTTTTCTTCTTCTTTCTCCATCTACTTTTCCTCCTCTTCTTTTCTTCCTCTCCCTCTTTCATGCCTAAAACTTGTAGAGGAGTTTAGAGAGGCTTGAAGTGTTCCCAGGGAGCAGAGGCTCTAGCCCCTCATGGATCCGTGATGTCATGTAGTGGACCATCTGTTGGATTAGCTTGGTTATTAGCTGTATTTCAATCTCGTTTTGTTTGTTTTCTTTCTTTCAAGAGCCACCGTCATTACTTTTACAAAGAGTGTGACTTAAGACTTAACAGGCAAATAAGCACCAGACCAAATATAGAAAAAGCGCATACAAACCCAACTAAATTGTACTTCACAAGACTCAAATTCATTACTGGTACTATCTTCCTATAACTCACGTTCAATTTACGCATGTTGGATGAGAAATTTTCTTACAATACGAACATGCAAAGTCGCCATATGAACCCTTTCTATTAAAGAGAAATGGAAATAAAACTAACTTCGCTATATCCAGATTATGCTAAAAACTTCAACTTTTCGTATGAGCAATACAAATATAGATTCCTTACTAATGGTCAGTCTTGGTAGTTTGTTAGTAGGACAAATAATTACATCTACTTTAGTAACAAATACATTTCAAATTTAAGATAAAAATCAAAACTCTTCTTAGCATGATCGTAAGAGTTTATATTAAGTCTGTTTGGTTTTATTCACTCTCGTCCTACTAAACCTAGCATATCAAAATATTGATAGAGCAATTAGCCACCAAACTTTTGCTAACATAAACGTAGAAAATAAACTAACGGCCGGCACGAGAGCGTGAGCGAGCCAACCTCATACTCAGCATAAAGTTACAAACAGGACTAACACCGCCTCCAAATGATACGATAGCATTTAAAAAATGGCGAGACTAGCACCGCCTCCAAACCAAACAGCCCTATTATATACAGTGAACCTCACGCTCAGCATAAAACCAACAGCGTGCTACGCGTAGACTCCGTTTCCCGGTAGCTAGGGGCTAGAAGAAGCCTAGAACCTTCCACCGACTCTTGCAGGCTCACAGTTCTGACAACGCGGGTCCACCCGCCCCACCCCAACAGCACGCAAGGAATCACGGCCTTCCATCCCTGTCGCGCAGTTATTTCCGCCGTTGAATCCTCCGCCTCGCCACCAAAGCCATTGTTCCTCCCGTCCCGTGCCTTCTTCCTCCTCCCACGCCACGAGCCCAACTCCAGCGCACTCCAAATAGCGAGAGGAAGGGGGGCCCGAAGTCACGACCCCTCCTCGCCCTCTCCTCCGTCGCGTCGCGCACGCAGAGAGACGAGTCGGAGCGCGAGCCAGGCCCCGTCCTCCGACCAGGTCGAGCCTAGGGTTTGGGCATGAGCGGAGGGGACGGCGATGCCGGTGGCGAACCCGCGGCCGCGGGGGCCGAGCAGGCGACGCTGCACATCCGGTGTACCAGCGGCTCCAAGTTCGCCGTGCGGGCCGACCTGGGCGCCACCGTCGAGGCGTTCAAGGCGATCGTCGCCGAGAGCTGCGACGTGCCAGCGCCGCAGCAGCGGCTGATCTACAAGGGCCGGATCTTGAAGGACGAGCAAACCCTAGCCAGCTACGGTGCGTGCTTGACCTATTCTCCTGAAAAAGCTCTCGCCCTGGTGCGCGATTTGCCCTAATATGCTGTGGTAGATGTGATTAGTTAGGTCTGCGCGTGAGTTGCGATCTTATATTTCTGGTTCTCCCTTGCTGGTGTGCTAGATGCAATGCCTGTTAATACCTGTGTCGCCGGGAGGACAAGGAGGGCGGTTCCTTTGACGATGGGTATGAACTATTCCGTACATTCGCAATGCTCTGTGGTAGACGCTACATGTAGGATTAGCGCAGGGAGGCTTGTGCGTTGATTGATACTTCAGGGTAGCAAAGATGCAGTACAAGGGAAATACATACTGCTTTGATGCCTTGACGTGAATGCAGTTCTGAATATGCTGAGTCCATGCAAGCACCAGCAAGCTGTATTGAGTCCATGTGCGCACTGTGCTGCTAAGTAAAATTTTAGGTTTTGACTTGATGCATTGGTAGGATGGTAGAGCATAACCAGCAGGCATGCAGAACTTCGCATTTCATGCTGGGTGTTGACTGCAAGATGGCATCTTAGTGATAGCGAATAGGAAAGTTCATCATTTCCATTTCTTTTGTTCTTGCCCATAACATTTGCTTTTTGTCATGTTTTGACGTCAACATGAGCCGTCCTTTCTAGTCAGGCCTGGCTCTGGGGTAGGGCAAACGAGGCGACCGCTCAGGGGGGCCAAGGTCCAGAGGGGCCCATCTTGTATGCTGTTAGGATAAGTGCTAGTTACATATGTCTAATACTCCTTAAATTACTTGAGTTGAAAACTAAAACCTACAATAGACAAGTAGTGACAGGAAGCATGCAAACTTGCTTCTTCGCTAGTGTAGTCTGGCTATGAATTGAGGCCCAATCAAGTACTCGTCTACTAGATTGATAGAGTACTTTATTTTTGGAGTAACATTCTTCTATGGCTTTCCATTAGTTTTTTATTTTTCTATTTTTTCTCCGTTAACATTTAGGAGTTTTTAATTTAATTTTGAATAGCTATGTTGGTGAGAGCCAGTTCTAACTAGGGTTGTTTTATATAAGAATTAAGAAGTAAAATGGACAAAAACATTATTCGATCTGTGTAAATCAAGAAATATCCATAATAATATCACGGAATAAGTGTATGCTCTAAATTATGTCACTCGATACGAGGCTAGCATGTGGGTCCTAACCCATATGTCAATATGAAATCAACGGCATTTGTGAATGTACAACTTATTTGGTGGCTTATAATAATTGCCTCTTAAATCATGGGCCTCTTATTTCTATTTTGCCCCAGGCCCACCATATGTCAGGACCGGCCCTGTTTCTAGTAAGGGGCCATTATCCACGTGTGTCATGCTCCATTAAGCAGAAAGGCTCTAGATTAAATGGAAAGATTCTATGTTCAACAAATATAGCAAAAAATTAGTGCTTTACAAAATTTTCATCTATCCCCATTAACTTCTTGCACCTAACCTATTTTTATCTGTACCCGCAAATTGCCCGATCATATTCATATAGGTTCTCTAGATTTTATCTTTCTACATCTAGTTGTGTTCTCTGTGAAAAGTTTTTTTTTTCTGTTTTAGGGTTCAGGTTCTTCTAGTAATCATTTATAATAGAGAGTGTTTCTCTATTTTGTATATTGCCCGTTTATAATCTTTGATGGACTGTGTCTGATACTATACACACCTTTTATATGTTATATCATTGTTTTGTTCTAGCCTTTTCAGGCTTCACAATTGATTATGTGAGTCTTATGTTGCATCATTGGTTCTTCATCGATTTCTGTGCTGGGGAAGTGCAACAATTCAACAAGTTGAACGTTACTACGTTAGTTGTAACATCATAAGTTCACCACGACTTGTGTAGTATACTAATCTGGGAAAGCTTTGTCTGAGTAGATTGTTGCCACTTGGCAGACAGTACTAGCGTAACATCTAACATGATACTTGCTTTAAATTTGCCTATGCTGCATGCCTAGTATTCTTCGGTAGAACATTAAATATCAATAGGTGCCAATCTGTGCGTGTTTTATGGAGGGGAGATTTTTCATTTCTATTTGTGCCTATGTGTTAATATGCACAGAAACTTTAGGCACCCACCAATTAGAAATCAGCACTTATTGAATGTGGTAAGTTTGGAGATAAAAACACTTTATCTGGCCGAGTGGTAGCATTTTTAATCTTTTGATTCGGTAAGCAATTGCTTGATTTTGGGATTTTCATTAAGCAGTTGGGTGTTATCCTGTTTTTGTTCATTCTTATAACCTTTTTCCCCTTTTGAAGGTGTGGAGACAGACCATACCATTCACATGGTGCGTGGTGCTGCGCCACCACCAGCATCAACTGCACCTGCAGCCAGCCATGAAACTTCAGCTACTACTCCTGCCAGTTCCCCAACAGCTGGTTTGGGAGGCTTGTTGCAAGGTCTGGGTGCTACAGGGTCTGCTAATGGTGGAGGGTTGGGTTTATTTGGCTCTGGCCTCCCAGAACTAGACCAGATGCAACAACAGTTAGCCGAGAATCCCAACTTGATGAGGGAAATGATGAATATGCCACTCATGCAGAATATAATGAATAGTCCTGATTTAATACGCAATATAATAATGAACAATCCACAAATGCGTGAACTCATTGACCGTAACCCAGATCTTGCCCATGTCCTGAATGATCCGAGTATCCTCCGCCAGACTGTTGAAACAGCTAGGAATCCTGAACTTATGAGGGAGATGATGCGGAACACAGACAGAGCCATGAGCAACATTGAATCTTCTCCAGAAGGGTTCAACATGCTCCGCCGCATGTATGAAACTGTTCAAGAGCCTTTTCTGAATGCAACAACAATGGGTGGTGAGGGTGATAGAAATCCAAACCCATTTGCAGCTCTTCTAGGAAATCAGGGGTCTAACCAAGCAAGATTTCCAGCTGCAAATGCCCCAACTACAGCTTCAGATTCCACAACAGGGTCTCCAGCTCCAAATACTAACCCACTTCCAAATCCCTGGGGCTCAACTGGTAAGTTTTGCATATTTCATCCATTTCTTGTTGGTATTTGCATGTATTGTTGTCCTGTTTTGCTATCTAAGGCTTAAAATCAACAGCTGGCTCTGCCCAAGGAACAGCAAGGCCCTCTCCTGCTAGCAACGCAAGGAGTGCTACGACTGGTGGCCTAGGAGGGTTGGGTTCTGCAGATTTGGGAAGTATGCTTGGTGGTGGCTCTGATGCTTCCTTCTTGAGTCAGGTTTTGCAAAACCCAACTATGATGCAGATGATGCAGAACATCATGTCTAATCCTCAATCCATGAATCAGGTATGGTGCTTCAAATACTTCTGTTGTGAATGATCAGGTGCATATTTCTTGTCCTGCTTGATACATGATGTTATGATGTTCCCTCGTAATGTTGTCTTAAATGCAGTTGCTTAATATCAACCCAAATGTACGTAATATGATGGAATCGAATACTCAACTGAGAGAAATGTTTCAGAATCCGGAATTTCTTCGCCAGTTGACATCTCCTGAAACGCTGCAGGTGATCAATTATACTGCTGTAGTTACATGCAGATCACCCGATTATATGAAATACTAAACGCTTTCTTTGTTTCTTTTTTTTAGCAATTAATTTCATTCCAGCAGTCTTTGGTGTCACAACTTGGTCAACAAGTTGGACAGTGAGTATCTCAACTTTTGACATCCAGCGCTTTTTAACAAGATACTATATGCTTATTGGGCCTAAATGTTATGGGTGAGAGTTAAGTATTAGATAAATTAGGAAGGAAATAAATTATAATTAGAAGTCAAGTCCAGATTGAGATAAGTTAGGGAGTCCGGATTAGTTAAGATTGGAAAGAATTAGATTTAGTTCGGTTTAGGAAAGGAATAAAAGAGTTGTATTCGGATAGGAGATGGAGTTAGAGCCGGAATAGGTTATCAAATTGTACGGCTGGACTCTATATCAAGAGCAGCCGACACCCCTTGGAAAGCAAGCAAGAAGAATTAATCTAGTCTCCTCTAATATTCTAAGTCTCTCTCATCTATAGTCTAATCTCTCGTCCCTAGCAGCTGACGCCGCCCGGCTATCCTCCCGGCTGATGTTTACCCTTGTTATGATCTAGGATCATAACGTAAAGTTAAGAGATTAATTTTTCGTTATTTCTGTGCTAAGTATTGCTCTGTGCACTCACTGCCTTTTGAACTCTTTTTCTTGTTTGATTCAGGGAGCGTACACAACCAGGCACTGGTGCAGGTATCTTTTGCCTAGTGCCTACTAATTTACTATATGAAGTTCTACATGGGCTTTCCCAGCATTCATTTGCATAGGTTCATATTGATGGTTGTTTCTTTATATGATGTGGGTAAATCACAACATCACTTTGAGCATGGCCTCCCAAGGTCTATTTTAATATATGGAGTGAAAATTGCCACATGAGAATATTAATCCTTAAGTGACAAGTTAGTAGGAAAAACAAATGAATGTCCTGTGGGACCTAATGTGTTGTTTTCCTGATTTCTTGAGCTAATCTAACTCCATTGGATCCCTAGTTCTTCTTTAGAAGAATGCAATGCTTTATGTTACTCTTGCAGACTTGATGCGAATAAAACTTGTTCAGACATTTGACTGCCTTTTTAAGTTGATTTACATGGGCCCTTGATTCTTTAACGACTTGTGGAAAACTTAATGCTAGGCAATGTCAACCTCAACACCTTGATGAACATGTTCAGTGGGCTCGGTGCTGGCGGTGGCCTAGGTGTTTCGAACACCCCTAATGGTTAGTATGCATTTCATAGTCTGTTACTGGAGGAAGTAATGCTGCAGAACCGCCAAGTGTGATTGCTATCTAGTTTTTTCATTAACCAAGTAATGTCCAAATTTGCAGTGCTGCCGGAAGAACTCTATGCAACACAGCTAGCTCAGCTCCAAGAAATGGGCTTCTTTGACACACAGGAGAACCTCCGAGCTTTGATCGCCACCGCTGGAAATGTTCATGCTGCAGTGGAGCGACTTCTTGGGAATTTGGGCCAATAGAAAATGATAATCGTAACTGTACCCCCAACATATGGCCTGTAATTCGCATTGTGAGATCATGTCTGGTTCATTGGTTTTACTTACTCCCAGTCAGATTCAGAGGCGGCATCTAGATTGTGTGTTTTAAAATGAATAAACGAGTGTACCGGCGAACCTTTGCATATACATGGATTATGGTGTCATGGTTGAAATTGGTGTTGTTTGTTGTTACCTTGGGCTGCTATTGAAATTACCGGGTCTTATTGCAGTGTACATGACCGATGTTTTGTATCCTCTTATCGTAATCGCGATGCACCCACAGATGGCCAGAGACCCAGAGTTGTTTCCTAAAGGCGTGCCAAATTTGGTTAATTCGTCAGAGATTATGCGACTGAAGATGATTTTGTTCTGTGAAAAGAAAAGTAAAAAGAGACTGCGCGACTGAGGATGATGTCTTGGCATTTCTGTTACCGAACCATTCTGGGAAAAGAAATATCGTGGTACAGTCGTGTATGCTGGTAGGCAGAGTAGCCGTGTAACACTGTTGCACCGCACGTACGTGGGTGAAAAATCTCTGCAACCCTTGTGTGCTCGGCCACGTCCATCCCACATGGATCTCGGCTGATATGCATCTCCCTCGGCGCCCGTGCCGCGCGACCGCTCCGGCCCATGCGCTCGGCCGTGTGAACGGCATCAGCAACAGCCTAACAAAAATTCGCATGCCCCATCGCGTTCACACGGCCTCTAGTCCTGCTCCACTTCTCGCTCTTATCTGACGCCCGTCCACCGCACAGGAGACAAATTTGTGTGGCTTTTCTTTCTTTCTTTCTTTCTTTTTTCTGGAGGGCGTGCGCCGGGGAGCGTGTGGATGAGGCGCGGCCCATATCCATCCACCCATCCAGAGCCGGCGCCAAGGCACACGTCGCGAGCAGTAGACCCACAGGTCCAGAAAGATCCGAGGCCGCTATATAACCGGCGCTGTGTGGCCGCCCTCGCGTACGTAGCCTCTCCCGCGCCGGACGTCGCCCCAGCTCGCTCGCCATGGACCCGTACAAGGTACGAGCAGTGCTCTCGAGCTATCTATCTCCTGCGCTAGCTGCTGCTTGTTTGCTGCTCGTGGATGCCTTTTCGGTTTGGTGTGATTCATGTGGCTATGCCGCTGTGGTGATGGGCCTTGTGCGCAGTACCGCCCGTCGAGCGCGTTCAACGCCCCGCTCTGGAGCACCAACTCCGGCGCGCCCGTATGGAACAACGACAACTCCCTCACCGTCGGCCCCCGAGGTAACTTTCTTTAGTCCCAGCGCATACACCGTGAAGGAAACCTGCTTGTTTTGTATGAGAGTTCTGAAACTAAAATTTCACGTCTGCACTTTCGTGAGTTGTTCTATATATCTCGTGCGGGCCTAAATTCCATGTCAAATCAGATGGCAGTAATTTGTTCAGTTCAGTTATTACGATTTTCTTTAGTGAACTCGTTATGTCAAGCTCCGGCATCTGATTTGACATGGAATTTAGGCCCGATCCTCCTGGAGGACTACCACCTGGTGGAGAAGCTTGCCAACTTCGACCGTGAGCGCATCCCGGAGCGCGTGGTGCACGCCCGCGGCGCCAGCGCCAAGGGCTTCTTCGAGGTGACCCACGACATCTCCCACCTCACCTGCGCCGACTTCCTCCGCGCCCCCGGCGTGCAGACCCCCATCATCGTCCGCTTCTCCACCGTCATCCACGAGCGCGGCAGCCCCGAGACACTCCGCGACCCGCGCGGGTTCGCCGTCAAGTTCTACACCCGAGAGGGCAACTGGGACCTTGTGGGCAACAACTTCCCCGTGTTCTTCATCCGCGACGGCATGAAGTTCCCGGACATGGTGCACTCGCTGAAGCCCAACCCCAAGTCGCACATCCAGGAGAACTGGCGCGTGCTCGACTTCTTCTCGCACCACCCGGAGAGCCTGCACATGTTCACCTTCCTCTTCGACGACGTCGGCATCCCCGCCGACTACCGCCACATGGACGGCTCCGGCGTCAACACCTACACGCTCGTAAACCGCGCCGGCAAGTCCCACTACGTCAAGTTCCACTGGCGGCCCACCTGCGGCGTCAAGTCCCTGCTCGACGACGAGGCCGTCACCGTCGGAGGCACCAACCACAGCCACGCCACCAAGGACCTCTACGACGCCATCGCCGCCGGCAACTACCCCGAGTGGAAGCTCTACATCCAGACCATCGACCCGGACCACGAGGACCGCTTCGACTTCGACCCGCTCGACGTCACCAAGACCTGGCCCGAGGACGTGATCCCGCTGCAGCCCGTGGGGCGCATGGTGCTCAACCGCAACATCGACAACTTCTTCACCGAGAACGAGCAGCTCGCCTTCTGCCCCGGGATCATTGTGCCGGGCATCTACTACTCCGACGACAAGCTGCTGCAGACCAGGATCTTCTCCTACTCCGACACGCAGCGCCACCGCCTGGGGCCCAACTACCTTCTGCTCCCGGCCAACGCGCCCAAGTGCGCGCACCACAACAACCACTACGACGGGTTCATGAACTTCATGCACCGCGACGAGGAGGTGGACTACTTCCCGTCCAGGTACGACGCCGCCAAGCACGCGCCCAGGTACCCCATCCCCTCCGCCACGCTCAACGGCCGCCGCGAGAAGGTACGTACCTCCCTTGCATCAAGTTGCTCAGTTACTCTACTCCATTAAGGACTGATCGAGCAGCTCGTAAATACTGACTAAGTGCCGGTTGATTTGTGCGTGCAGATTGTGATTAAGAAGGAGAACAACTTCAAGCAGCCCGGGGAGAGGTACCGCTCGATGGACCCGGCAAGGTGCGTACAACTGACAGATTCATCCAAATTCAGAGAACTTTTTTTATTTTTATATATTCTAAATCAAAAAATTGCAAATATATGTGTTTATCTTGAAAAATTACAAATCTAGGCTCATATCATGTTGCCCTTTCAACAGATGACAGGTATAAAAAAAAAAAAAATTACGTTCCAATGATCTCAAAATCAAAACACTAGTGAAATAGTTAAAAAAATTATGAAAATTTTTATGGTGTAGAAGATTCTATAATCTAGCCCTTTTAACGGACGACAGGTGTTTTATCGTCCTTCCAACATATGACAGTAAGCTAGATTTGTAATTTTTCAAAACGAACAAATATATTTTACAATTTTTTATTTTAAAAAATAAAAATTCGAATTTCAGATAACATTAACAACTCCTCGGTGCGAATATAATGCACGAATTGTGTGCTTGAATTGAACTGGATTCGATTCATATTTGACGGGTTTGCAGGCAAGAGCGATTCATCAAGAGATGGATCGACGCGCTCTCCGACCCCCGCCTCACTCACGAGATCAGGAGCATCTGGCTCTCCTACTGGTCTCAGGTAAGCCCAGCTTCTTCAGATAGATACAGATATCTCCACGCATGCTCGCTCGACCAGAGGAGAGGTTTCTGAATTGCTCCCTGTATGATCGATCGATGCAGGCCGACAGGTCTCTGGGTCAGAAGCTCGCGAGCCGTCTCAGCTCCAGGCCGAGCATGTAAGATCAGCCAACGGTGCAACACGACCAAACTCTGCTTCGCTCGTGGAAGCCTGAATCTGAATCCCTCTTTTATCGGCAAGAACCTGATGCTACAAATACCTTAGCATACTGAGTCTATTTTGCAAGAGGACATATGATTCCATCACATTTCTGTATCATCATCGCGTAATAATCTGTACTCGCAGACGCGTTTCCCCTTATACATTGTATTCGTAATTACTGTAAAGTGTACCTTTTAAATTAAGAAAAAAATTATATAGTAAATTAATAACCTTTTTCGTTCTGGCCGTAGCATACGACCATCTCTTGACCATTTCCTCGGCGTAGTTTCTATAGTAAATTAGTAATAATTTTATATAGTAAATTAATAATCTGGAACTGGAACAGTATCAAAATTGTGAGCTTTCCTGTTGGGCCATAAATGGGCGTAAATGTATCTTCCGGCCCAAAGCAAGGCATAATCCAACACAAGAACGGTACACAAGAGGTCTGCAGATTTCGAGGGAGGATTTTTTTATATATTATAAAATTTTAAATTTAGCAATTTTAGGCGCTGTTTCAAAAAATAGCACGAATAAGCGTATGTCCCGTTGGAAGGGCGACATGGTTGTCACCCTTTCAACGGGCGACAGGTTAAAAAAATAAAAATAAAACATTTTATTGTTCTCAAAATTCAAAACACTATGTAAGTTATCATAAAAAGTCCTGATGCATGGGATACTACCATCTAGCTCTCATAAAAAATTCAGCTCAAAAATTTACTTATAAAAGAGAAACCAAAAATACAAATTTCAGCTGAGTACTTACAAATTCCAGCATCTCTAAAATTTGTCTTTTGTGTTTCTCATTGTAGAAGTAACTTTTTGAGCTGACAATTTTGTGAGAGCTAGATAATAGAATCCTCTACACTATAATTTTTTTTTAAAAAAAATATGATTATTTACATAGTGTTTTGAATTTTAAGAGCAATGAAATGTTGTATTTTTATTTGTTTTAATATGTCGTCCGCTGCAAGTATCGTCCTTCCAATAGACCATAAACTTTTATGGTTGCTATTTTTTCAAACGGTCGTCTAAAATTACTAAATTTGAAAAATAAAAATAAAAAATCCCGAGTGAGCACCTTCTTCCCAACAACAGAGGGTTACAACTTGCAATCTCTGAGCTCTGTGAGCAAAAAATGAAAACTCTTAGCACAATGATCTATGGATCTTGCAACTGCAACCTTTCTTGTGCGCATCTCTCGACACTGACTCCACTCAGTCCACTAGAAAGCAGCTCGAGGCTCGAGCAATAATTTTTGCCTCCAGGCACTACCACCCATACACCACAGTGCAGCTTTAATCCGGTGTCTCCTTTGATTGCATTGTTGGCGAGGGTGTTCAGAATAGATGAAGATGCAGCTGTTGTTGCTTAGTGCGCTTGCACGCGCACGACCCAACTGCAGCTGCAGCTGAGACAGGTCGCAGTTTCAGGTGTACCCGATCAACGAATGATATTTTGATTCTGCAGGATCAACAGGTTGGAATGCTAGTCAGAGAAAAAATGATTCTGACACCACCGGAAAATCGGTTGCTATGAAGGCTTCTGCAACGCGCAAACGCCGGATTAAGCATCGCGGCTTCTGCAAAACGACGTTCTGAAGCTTGTTCTTGCTGTATTTCTGAATCCTGGAGTTTGGAGTGTGCGAATCATGTTTGAACATACCATGTTCTCGATCCAGAAAAGTGTAGAGAAGTCGAGAAGCTAGCGAGGGTAGGCATAAAAACTATATAGTTCTGTATGGGCCATTTGTGCTATATACAAGCGTCGGGATCTTGTTCATGCCAAGATTAATTTATTTGACAAGTTGTCTTGTCAAGTAGCTCAATTAGCAATGGAGCGACGGAAGATAATTGAATCGCCTTTGCAAGCTGCGTGCCGCCCACGGGTGGTGAGCACCAACCTGTCATTAGAAAAATCAAAGATATTCACACCAAATAATCATAGTGATTTGTAGGACCTGCGTATCATACTAGTTTGAAACAACGTATCACGAGAGCCTTGTTTAAGAGGGAAGAAATAATGATTCAGCTGTCTTAAATCCTAGTAATTTGGTACAGATTTAGAGCATTATTATTGATCGCACATACAGATGCCGTACGAAACCAGCAACCTGACAGGCCAATATCACCGAAGCAAGTTGCCTCCTTTTTCTGCTCCCAAACTGATAAGAGATTCAGATGTAAAGCTTTCTCTCTCTTCTCTCTCTCTCTCTTTATGTCCAACTTACTGGTAATAGCAACAAACAAGCAACAAGTTACCTTGAACGACTAAACAAACATGCATGCATGTCGCATTACCAGCTGATGCAGCAGCTAATAATCAACTTCAGCTGTTTGCATCATCAGCTCCTCTGAACTTTAGCTTGTTCAGGTAGCAAAAGTCTCTGCCCCACATTCCAAGTCCCCATAAAACAAATTCCCCTTGGATCTTGGACCATTGTGTCCATGCATGTGAAACCCTAATGACCACGTAGCCGCAAGAATCCTCTTTTTTTTTTACCATTTCTCCATTGCACATAGAAGAGTAGTACGGCTTTTGTTTCCCCTTGATTTTTGAGGGGTTATCTTTCTGAAATGGTGATATAAACCTGTGTTCCAGGCAACTCCTTGCAGTCCCTCAAGGCCTGAATTTTTCCTTTTGACTGAAAATGTATTTCAGGTGGCAAAACCCGCTGTTGACCGTCAAAGGGGGAAAAACTTGTGTTCAGACAATCTTTCACCATGGGAAAAAATGAGAAATAGTTTTTTTTTTACTACTATCGTGTACTCCCTCCGATTGCAAATATAAGTCGTTTTAAATTTATGCATAAAGATTAAAAAAGTAGATCAAATAACTTTGTTGCCCTTTATTTATTCTGCATTAGAAAAGATAACTTATTCATTTGTGAGAGTGGTAGCATTTGTTAAACAAGAGTAAGATGGGAACAAAAGAGAAAAAAATACATAGAAGTTCGAAAATAACTTATATTTAGAAAATAGTTGAGGAGGCTAAAACGATCTACATTTGCAACCAAATGGAGTATATATGTGACTTTAACCATCAATTAATTGCTTGTGAGTGATCCAAAAATAGAAATGCAACTCTGCATCCACTTGCGCAGGCAGGATCTATCTCGGCCGTCCATCTCTGACACTAATACTCATCCATCTTAGTCTACTCATGATTTTTTTCACATACTTTGTAATACGAATCTCAATATAAATGAACAGCTCAGCAGTATCATGGAAGCATGAGCATCCGAGCCCTACCTTTCTTCACATGAGTCTGGCCATGCTGGTTCACCAACCCCTTCATTTTAACAAGATACTGCTTCACCTACCACTATGGTTAGACCATCTCTAACCATATTCCCTTCATTTCGTTCCCTTCCCAATTTCCTTTTCCGTTCCCATTCTCTTTATTTTCTCTCATCTCTAACAGCTTCACTTCAAGGGGAATCGCGAAGGGAAAGGAGAGAGAATCCTGTCCTGAAGGGAATGACCCTGAGAATCCTGTCGTGAAGGGAATCGTGAAGTGAAACCGTTGGAGCGCTGAAGGGAATGAAATCCATTCACGACGGGATTTTCGTCCCCGAAGGGAAACCGTTGGGCTTAGCCTTATAAGGTTAATCTCGGTAGTGAAACATTTCATTGTATTAAAACAACCACCAAATCACAACTTTCTGAATATTTTCTTCAATCATTAAAGGTTTATGTCAGTATGAAACCATGATAGTATATTTGGTTCCGAAGTTTCAAACAATATCAGCTTGCTTGCTTGGGATAAAGTTCGATTTTAATATTTGGAAGATGAGAATTGAAGTACGAACATGTCTCGGGATTCAAGACAACCAAGAACGAAGATACCAGCAGCTCACGTAACAGACAGTACTGCCATCTAAAAAAAAGATAAAAGAAATGCAGTAGTTAACACGTATACGAGTTTGTGTGTACATATAAAATCCTTGAGACCGTAAGTATCTACTTGCTTGATGCGATACTACGCGTAAGATATGCACTAGCTGCTGCATTGGATCCACGGGCTGTTGATATATTCTACGCAAAAAGTCAGAACACAGGATGACGAAAGATTCACAAAGAAAATTAGTGTCTTCATCAGCACTGTGCCAGCTGAAAGAAACGTTTCATGATTCTACCAAATTAAAAATGCCATCGAGTAGCCATTTCTGTCAGCTAGAATCATCGACCGTACGTTCTAGGACTCCACATTAGCATTTTGTCAACTGTACTACTGAGGACATTTCATTTCTCTCGTGAGCTGTATCTATTTTGGATCAAGATTTTGGGAACAACATATATTGTTAACCAAACATAAGAATATGTATTTGCCAACATAGGTTGTCATCAGTAAAAAAGAAAAGACCATGGATATCGATATGGTATCGAGAATACAACTTTGGCAGCTAATTTTTATTGTGATATATGATTTTCTTGTTCCAAATTAAAATTTTAAAGGAATATTGATAGTACAAACTTCGAAAAACCAGGTTCTTCAGCTCATCTGACGGTAGTAACTACTCCCTCCATCTCAAAATAAATAACATTTTAGAGTTGGGTATAAGTATTAAGGTAAACGATAAAATAATAATCTTACTCTCTCTCAATACCATTTATTACGTGAGAAACGAGAATTACATTACTCCAGGAAGGAAGTTACATAATAGAGGAGATAAGATCAAAAAATTTAAATTAAAGTTACCTTAAAATTATAGAATATTATCTATTTTAAACATTGTAGAAAATACTAAAACACTATCTATTTTAAAACGGATAGGATACTAAAATGAGAACCCAAGCCGGAGCTAGCGAGGCGCCAGTGTACCACCACCGCGGGTCCCTATCCACTGATGCGAGGTACCGCCTCGGAAATTGCTTGAAGTAGCGGTTTGCCCTTTTGCGGTATAACCGCATGTGATTCCCACAAACTTATATAATCAGGCGTTACTACTAATTTTGCAATCAAGTTTGCTCCAACAACCAACTCGGTTGCATATAGATTAATTAAACAGGTTAGGCAGACAAATCTTTCGCCCTGTTCTTATTCTCCTACGAGGCTTTTGCTCATACCACACCCTCTCCAGTGTAGTTGGCACGAGTACATTCTCAATGGGGCACCGCATTGTCCATCTTTGTAACGTTTTTATGATCTTAATGAAAATATTTAATTCAGAAAAAAAGTAGAGAGATAGTGTTTTATCTTTAGATTGTAAGAATACAATTTATTTTGTAGAATCTATGAGAACTCTTTCCTATTTAGATTATAAATCATGAGATTTTATTGTACAATTTGATTTGCGGAATGTGAAAATCAACTTTCATATTATAATTTTTTATTTATTCTTTTACTTTAAAACTCATAATCATAATAAAAAAACATGACCTAAAGCGAGAGGCTCGGCAGAATCTTTGGTTCACACCCAAGAACCCAACCCAACTCCGGCAGACGGCAGCCGAGGCGAGACGAGGTCAGCCGCACGGGTCGTCGACGTCTGCCACCGCACGACGGCCCGTGGCCCACCCCTATGCATATCCTGACCACGTCATCCGTGTGTGGACTGTGGAGAGGTATTGGAGATTCCGTCGTCATTGTGCAGCTGCACAAACAAAGATGCAAGGGCGCAGAAAGACAGCGCACTCCGAGGAGAGAACGCCTATTTGCAGTGCACAAGTACGACTCCCCCTCTCTCTCACTGTGTGTCCCAGCAGAATCCATCTGATCCTTTGAGATGCAGACAGAATCACTTGTGCTGAAAGCCTGAAACAGTGTGCGACAGGTGAGAGGGAGTTTGATCATAGCATAGCTGCGAAGGCAAGAGCAAGCTGCTGCAAGCCTGCGACCACTGTTCTATTGGTGCACTGTTGTTGCAACTAGAGATCGACATGCCAGTGAGGTGGGTTTGTTGGTTCATGGCATCTGATGCAGCAAAGTTGTTGTTGCTGTGTGTGTGTTTGTCTGGTCTCGTTCTTCCTTCCTTGCTCTTCTTTTGAGAGGGGGGGCGATAGCACTAGTTGCGGCTGCAGATGTTCGCCTGGTTGGTTGGTGAAATGGTTAGTGTGCCGTGCCGTCTCGTGTTTCTTACTGCCACTTTGTTCTTCCATTGGGGGCGTGATGGCGATGTGTCTCACTCTCTTTCGCCCGTAGCAGGCCTCGCCTCCCCCACCCCGCTCGTGTTGTGGGGTGCGAGGACTAGTGGCTTCCGTTGTGGCAACCATGCGCAGAAAAAGATCGCCTCCTCCTATTGCGTGCTTGATTCCTTGGAGTATTTGACGGAAAAGTTTATCTTTTTCTTTTCTTTTTTGGTGCCCAGTTAATCCAGGCTTCTTGGTTCGTGGCTCGTGTTTCTTGGCTGCTCTGCGCTGCTGCGGCGGCTGTTCTTGTGCTGCTTTCTACGATTGGCATGCGAATATTTTGAAGTGGAGTGAGTGAGCTGGTTGTGGTTGTGCGGGCATGGAGCAGGCGCCGCAGAACGATGAGGACGGGTTCCTGGGCTGCGGCGTGATGGAGGAAGCCGCCATCGGCGACCTGGATCTCATGGAGGATTTCCTGATGGCGGCCCCGGGATTCGATTTCTCGGAGTTCTTGAATCCCGGCGCCGGCGCATCCCCGGGGACGTGCGGCCCCCTCTCGCCGCTGTTTGACATCAGCAGCACGATGACCACAGCGACTCCCCCGGCGCCGGCTGGTGAGGACGACAGGGACGAGCCGGAGAGGGTCAACCGGGTGGAGGCGAGCCCGCCGCGCCGCGCCTGCCTCTTCCAGCCGAGGCAGGAGGTGGAGGGCACGGTGAAGGAGCGGCTGTGGCGCGCGCTGGAGCGCATCGCGTCGCTGTGGCAGCCGCAGCCCGGGGAATTGCTGGCGCAGGTCTGGGTCCCGACAGTGATCGGCGACCGGCAGGTGCTGACAACGTGCGGGCAGCCGTTCTGGCTAGACCGCCGGAACCAGCGCCTCTCGAGCTACCGGACAGTGTCGATGAAGTACCAGTTCTCCGCCGACGAGAGCGCACGCGCCGAGCTGGGGCTGCCCGGCCGCGTCTTCGTCGGCCGCGTCCCCGAGTGGACGCCCGACGTCCGCTACTTCTCTACCGAGGAGTACCCACGCGTCCGCCATGCACAGTACTTCGACATCCGCGGCAGCTTCGCGCTCCCTGTCTTCGAGCCCCGGACCCGGGCCTGCCTCGGCGTCGTCGAGCTCGTCATGACCACGCAGAAGATCAACTACAATGCCGAGATCGAGAACATCTGCAATGCTCTCAAGGTAGATTGCCCATTTCTGCTGCTCTTCTCTGTTTTGGTTCTCCGATGTGCCCCTTTGCAGGCTATATTATGCTCTTAACCTGTTCGATGAAATGCCCTTAGGAAAAGACGTGATAACTACCGGGCACGCCAATCCCCGAAGTAATCAGTCTTTTCACCTTCCTTTATTTAGTGATGTTCTTGTCTTAGTAAGATTGTGTTTGTGCAAATTTGCAGGAGGTTGATCTTATAAGCTCTGATGTTTCAATCAATCCCCGTGCAAAGGTGAGATATCCAAATTCCGCATCATATTGTTATGCTGAAATTTTGCTATCAGTGACATATGCTGCTCACTGCTTGTTAGGTGGTTGATACTTCTTACAGAGCAATTGTACCAGAGATAGTCGATGTTCTCAGAACTGTTTGTGAGACACACGAGTTGCCATTGGCCCAGACATGGATACCGTGCATCTGCCAGGCAAAGAGGGGAATCCGCCACTCTGATGAAAAATTCAAGAACTGTGTGTCCACTATGGATGAGGCGTGTTACGTCCGTGACCCAATCGTAAGGGGCTTTCACCAAGCTTGCTCCGAGCATCATCTTTTCAGAGGTGAGGGTGTCGTTGGCAGGGCATTTGGGACGAACGAGCCATGTTTCTCCCCGGACATTACTGCCTACAGCAAGGTCCAATACCCTCTCTCACATCATGCAACAGTTTTCAGATTGAGGGCTGCGGTGGCCATCCGACTGGGAAGTGTTAGGACTGGAAGCCTTGACTTTGTCTTGGAATTCTTTCTGCCGTTGGACTGTGTAGAGAAAGAAGAGCAAAGGGCCATGGTTAATTCTTTGTCCATGACAATACAGAAGACCTGCTATACATTACGAGTTGTCAGTTTGATAGAACTGGTGCATGAAGGATCATTTGAAACAAGCGCACTAACCCCACCAGAATTTTATGCCGAGTCTATGCCTGAAAACTTGGATGAGCATTGCAGCGGCATTGATGTTCCTGCAAGATCGACATTGCTGGAAGCTTCTGAGGAGGCGTCCTCATGGATAGCAAGCCTTGTGGATGCTCAAAATAAGGGAGTGAAAGAAATGGATGGTGACCTGCCATTTGGATTCAGCAAGCAAGAGGATGAAGGGTTTAGTGTTACAGCTGGCTGGCATACTTCACCAATAATAGGGCCTGAAGGTAGCATCTTTTCAGGGTTTAAGTTGCATGAAGAATATGAGGTCAAGGAGGCAACTTGTTCCGGTGGTCCAAGCTTTTCGAACTTGGAGAAAGCAGTAGAGAAGCGACACACTAAGATGGAGAAAACTGTTAGCCTGGAAGAGCTTCGGAAGCATTTTGCTGGTAGCCTGAAAGAAGCTGCAAAGAATTTAGGAGGTAACTTTTGACCTAGAGGATCTCTACAGTTCTTTGCCCTTACTTTTTCTTTAGTACCATACCCATAACTTTATTTCATGGCTCAAATAGAACTATACTTTTTTTACTCATTGCTAAAATAGAGTTAAGTTTCATTAATTCAACTTCCGTTGCTTTTGCAATAATTGCAAGCGAAAGGCACAATAGTTCACTAGTTGCTTAGATACAAACTTCAATGTCTATAATTGACCATTTCAATCATCTGTTTCAGTGTGCCCTACTACACTGAAGAGAATATGCAGGCAGCATGGAATTAATCGTTGGCCATCACGGAAGATCAAGAAAGTTGGCCACTCCCTGAAGAAATTGCAAATGGTCATTGATTCGGTACATGGTTCTGAAGGAACAGTTCAGTTCAGTTCGCTCTATGAAAACTTTACCAATACCACATGGTCAGAAAGAGAGTTACAAGGGGATCTCACTTATCCATTATCTGAGCAAAAAGCTCACTTGGAACCTTTGGTTCATGATCAGCAGTGCAAGGGCAGATTCATTTCACATACTTCTGGCTCTAATTCCCTCTCCCCCTCTTGCAGTCAAAGCTCAAATTCCAGCCATGGTTGTTCCAGTGGTTCAAAACCGCAACAACATGGCAGTGCTCCTCAGCTTGCAGTTAAGGAAGAAAATGTCATGGAGGAGAATCAGAGTTCCACACTACTGAAAGCTGGGAGCCATGCAGAACTGCAGATGTTTACTGAAGAAAGACCTGTCACCCTATCTAGGTCTCAGAGTCAAATGCTTTTAAGTGAACAAAAACCAATGGAAAACATGTCAGGCATGCAAAAGAATAAGCCTGATTCTCTCAAAATAAAAGCCATGTATGGTGAAGAAAGATGCATATTCCGACTTCAGCCTAGTTGGGGATTTGAAAAGCTAAAAGAAGAAATTGTAAAGCGGTTCAGCATTGCTCAGGAGACCTATGTGGACCTCAAGTACTTGGATGATGAATCTGAGTGGATTCTTTTAACATGTGATGCGGACCTGCTGGAGTGTATTGATGTGTACAAGTCATCAAGTGCTCAAACAGTAAGAATCTTGGTAAATCCTAATGTTCAGCCGGCGCTTGGTCCTTCCTTTGGTCAAACTAGTTTGTCCAGACAATGTTCTTCCAGGATGCAGAACAAGCATGCCATCTCTCTTCTTGAAATTTAAGGGCCACTACTACAGCCCCTGCCTTAAAGAAGGCATTTTTTCACTGCTCTACAAATTTCGCAATTGGCTGGGGTCAAACTTGGGATCTCTCAGGTGGCTCAGCTCTAAGCCCCCCTCCCCTAACCAGCCGGGAACTGCAACTCTATCCCTCTCTTCTTGAAGTAAAGAGTTTGTTGACATTGCTCCCAGTATTAAGTCATGGTGATATGCACAGGCAGCATCTGTAAATACCTTCACCTGTGTTATCATCCAATGATTAGATGCCCAGCGAACTTAGAACTCGATGTTCCTTGTCAGCACTGGGGATTAGTTTGTTCTTGTCCGTCGTAATAGAAGATAGAAATTTGTACTTCTAGTTCAGTTTTATAACCATAGAAGTAGTTTATTCCACTTACCAAACTAGTGTACAGCGATTTAGGTCAAAGCGTGGAGCCAGTTGGAATTTGTCGAAATGAAGCTTTGGATTAGGTTTAGCAGTCATGACCAAGTTACAGCACAAATGTAAGTCCTTTTGGGGTTTGATCTGTTGCACAATTCTGAAGTATTTCTTCGAAGTTCAACTTTAAACGATTGCCAAAAGTTGCAAGCTGTGGAATCAACAGAAGTGTGCCCATGCTTTCAGGTGTCAGTATAGCGGCCATGATGAAATGTCTTCTCACCAGTGTAAGTATCAATGAAACTAGTTCTTTTGGTATTTATTTTCCCTTCAGTTTGTAAATCTCACTGCAATTGCACGGTAAGCTAATCTTGCTTTCGTCTCCATATTCCAGAGCAAAAGTTATTTGAGCAGAGGACCTGGAGAGATGACTACGCAACAATACATGCATCAATCTCATCTCCAGTCAAAATGCAATTTTGTTGGTCCAAGGTCAATGTTAGCATCAAATGTTGTATGCACGTTGCACATTTCGCAGTTTTTCATGTTTGTGCTTCACCCTTTCAGAAGGGAGGGTGGTTTTGGACATCCTTAATAATTTGACAGTAGGAAGGCAGGAGATGTCCTAGTCTCCTAGACGACATTGGTGCATAGAGATTGTTCTTCTCTCATCTTGGTTATGTACTGGAATGCTAGAATGTTTTGAGGTAGTCTGTTTTGTATTTATCCTTAAGTTTGCAACATATACATTTATTTCAGAAGTCATAATCTTTTTTTAATACAATATGTATTTCTCCTGCCGGTTCGGTTTTTTTTTAAAATCTCTGCATGTGCTGCTCCTGAGTTGCGTACGGTCTTATGACTGGCCTGGCCGAATCTGACTCGGACACAGGCTTTGAACACTGTCGGTTTCCCCTGTCCGATTCGGATCCGTTGCGGAACTCGGTCACCTAGCTAGTAGAGACTAATGGAGTGTTATCGTTTGCGAATGTAAGAATTAACTTTGTGTTGATTAGTAGAAGCTCAAGTCAACACTGTAGCTGTGCGGCCTGTGCCTGCAAGTGTTCTTAATTAGCAGCATGATCAAGTAAGTAATCATGCATCAACACGGCTTGGAAGAATCATGATGACAAGGTGACGATGACCGTCGTGCGACTGGCCGCGGTGGCAGATCCTGGTGCCCCTTGGACCCCGCGGTCTCCTGCAGGGCCTCGATCTCCTCGAGCGTGACGACGACGTCGGCCATGGACGGCCGGCTCTTGGGGTCGCCGCTGAGGCACTTGTTCGCGAGCCTGGCGGCCTGGAACGCGGCCTTGGGCGGGTACCGCCCGCCTAGCCGCCGGTCCATGAGGCTCGTCAGCTTCTGCTTCTGCCCGCCCGCGAGGTACGGCCGCGCCCACTTCACCAGGTTCTGCTCGTCGCTCGGCCGGTTCAGGTCGTGCGCGCGCAGCCCCGTCAGCAGCTCCAGCAGCACCACGCCGAAGCCGTACACGTCGCTCTTCACGTACAGGTGGCCTGCATGCACACACCCGCGGGACATCAATGTGAGCGGCCTGGCCGTGACATGCTGAGCTAGTGAACTGATGATCCTGCGGCGCCGCGCGAACCTACCGGTGGCGACGTACTCCGGCGCGGCGTAGCCGTAGGTGCCGATGACCCGAGTGGTGACGTGCGACTTGCCGCCGGAGGGGCCGTTCTTGGCGAGCCCGAAGTCTGACAGCTTCGGAGTGAAATCCTGAGAATGTATTACACTCAGTAACCGTGATTGAAGATGGTCTCTGCAAGTTTGCTGCGATGAGTCGAGGAGAAGATTGGTGGATCTACCGAGTCAAGGAGGATGTTGGACGCCTTGAAGTCCCTGTAGATGATCTGCTTCTCCGACGAGTGCAGGAAGGCGAGGCCGCGCGCCGCGCCGATGGCGATCTTGAGCCTTAGGATCCATGAGAGCGGTTCAAGTGTCCCACCCCCTGCTCAAAGATTTTGTCTCCAACATGTCAGAGAGGACCCTGATACAGTGTAACATGTCTGGTTACTATTGCCAGAACATATAATTAAATCTGCCGGTGAACATCATGCATGACTTGTGCAAGGGATTTGCTTAAACTTGTCAAACTTCAGATCAACGTGTTTTTTTAGGCAATTCAGACCAGCGTGTGCTGCTGCTGCTAGCCTTCTAGAGTGCCTAGCCAAAAGTCAAAATACGCTTCTAGAGGGCCAAGATCTGCCGCAAGTCTGAAATACTGTTCCTTCTTATTATTCAGACAAAAGGCATGCATGCGTTTCCAAATGTCTTAGCTAGGTTAGGCAGGCGATTATATAGTGAACCATACGAAATCGCTTCTGCAGTTTGTCAATCTTATGCAACTTAACTGAATGGACCATTTTTTGTCAATCAGGTATGCTGAAATGTACATTGTCAATTCTCGCTGTGGCGGCAGACTTACTCCTGAACAGATGGTTTTCCAAGCTGCCTTTGGACATGAACTCGTACACCAGGAGCAGCTCCCTGTCCTCGCCGCAGTATCCCAGGAGCCTCACCAGATTCGGATGAGACAATCTTCCCAAGAAGTTGACCTCGGACTACACTTGCAGTTGCAGAAGAAGAAACGGAAATGAACTCACCACTAATCAGAAAGTAGTACAACTCAAATGAACATGGACATGAGGACTAAACAATAATCCAGCTTGCCAATCAAGGAAGCAACGGATCACGTTGACACTGCATTAGTACATTGATTGCCAAAGCATGCTCTCAATCATAACAAAGGTACAGGGTTATGAACTATGCATTGTTGGCATGATGGGAGGAAACCAAAATGAGTTGAAAAAAATGGGACTTCATGGCAAAGGCAGGCAAGAGCTAAAACGGTTGACTTGTACAGTAGTAAGCCAAGAAAGCAACTAGCTGAATCCGAACCACAAATGCCAGAGGAACATTTTATCCAAAATTCAAGTTGCAGCACCTCGATTCTGGTGGTTTATCCAATATACCATATTAAGAATAAGAAGAAAACGGTTAACTAGATCCCAATGAAATGAAAAAAAAGAGGTTTTTAAAAAAAAAAGCAAAATGCAAAGCAACCAGGGATTAAAAGGGAAGCTCTGAGCTCTGTTATATGACCAAATCAGCTCATGCACGCGAGCAACGAAGCAAATCAAAAGACAATGGATCGCCGTGGCTCACCTGCCACTCCTGCAGGCCCTGGATGCTCTCCGGATTGAGCTTCTTGACGGCGACGACGACGCCGGCGGTGCTCTTGGTGGGGTTGAGCGTGCGCTCGTCGACCCACCCCTTGTAGACCCGGCCGAACCCACCCTCCCCGAGCACCATCTCCGGCTTGAACCCCCGCGTCACCGCCCGCAGCTCCGCCAGCGTGAACTCCCTCAGCCTCGGTGCCTCAAGTACCTGCCCCGGCCCCGGCGCGCTCGGCCACGGACGTCCGTTCTCTTGCCTCCCGCCGCCGCCGCCGATCACCTTTGGCCATGTGAGCTGCCCTGCGCATGCACACATCAACGCGATCAAATCAAATAAATCACGGCAATATAATCGAATTGCAACTTGATGATCGAATCGAAGCAGAGGCGTACGTGCAGGAGGCGGATCTTTGCTCGGGCAGAGGGATCTCGCGGTCGCGTCAAGGGAGCCGAAGCAGCAGTTGCCCATGTTGAATCGAGCAAACCACGCGTTAATTTGCTCCTCGCGAGCGCGCGCGGGCGGGCGTGTGATCTTGTGCTGGTGAGCGCGTGTGCTCACTGCTCAGATGTAACGAAGAGTGGAAATGAGGAGCGTGGGGTGACTGGTGAGAAAGGAAGGAGATGGCGCGAAGGGGAGGGACGTGGAAGTGCGCTGGTCTTGGCGTGGGCTTGGTCTATGGACCCAGCGCAGTGCCACGGTTGGACTGCGAAAATTCCACTAAGCCATTCGTTGTTTGCGTTCTTGCCCTGATTGGTTTAGGACTCTAAGGTTATCTCCAGACGGGATGAACAATAGATAATACTAAGCAGAGGCGTCAGCTATGGATGGTAGTGGAATTTTTAGATTTTGGCCATTTTCAAAATTCTTTTTTTTTTTTACATATGGACCTACAGGGAAACAATGTCAAACAAATGAATTATTTTTACGACTCCATGATTATTGATGCCGTTGCTAAATAACACGACTGGCAATTGACGTTGTGACAGTTGTCATGTATGATTTTGCAAGTCTAACGTTGAAGATCATATATGGTAGGTATTATGACGTCAATTGTCATCGTGTCGTGCTATCCAACTACGACGACAAATGTTATAGGGTTGTGCAAAAGAGTTTATTTTTAAAAATTATTTTTACAGGGGTCTATTTGTAGATTTTTTTTTTAGAAGGTCCAAATGTAAAAATTTCACTTGATGGAAGCTACGCCTTCAAGTTCAACGCAGCTGCTCTTCCGTTTCCTGGAAACTACTCACACACTGACATGGGTAATCACCGTCGCTTTTCGCTGTTTCTTTCTTGTCTCAGCTAAGGGCCCTGCGTACTTGGTTCCAAGTCAGCTGACTGCAAGCTGATTTATTCTTTCCTTATACGTTAGGTTGGGTTTCAGATGTAGCCCAAAATCTAGTGCCCGAGAAAGAGGGAATGGCATTTTGACTATGATTGGGTCCAACAGTGGTAGAACGGTAGAACCTGGTGCAGAAATCAGGTGAGTTTTGGTGAAATCAAGCAGGGGTTTGATATGTTTCAGCAGCTTTTGTTTTCAAAAAAGGGTAAAAATCCTTCTTATCTTGCATGAAATCTCGCCAAGGTGTCAATAGATTCAGAAGTCCTTGGCGATAAAAACAAATTCCCCAACTACCGAACGTAACTGATCATCTCTATCTGGCATCTTTTTTTTATTAAAAAAAACTCTACACTGAAAAAATTGTGAGTATCTATGTATATATATGTATAGTAATATAATAAGTGAGTTGCGGTAGATAAAGAGAATCTCGGTCATGTAATTGTAATTGTACAAAATCGGAGGTGAAGAAAGAAACAACGATATACTAGCTAAGCTCGCAGTGTGCTCTGCGTCGTCCATGTCAAAGTAGCAACAGGAAAGCATCGTCGTCGCGCCTCCCATCCCATGACGTGGCTGCTCCAATGAACCAAACCCTTTGTTTGGCCTTGCCCACGTCCAAATCGTGGGATGGCCATCGATCGCCACGGCTGGAAACCACGACAGTGACTTGACACGTTCCATGCTACTCGACAAGTGCCGTCTTTCCAAAGGTTGTTGTCTTTGCAAAAGGTCCAAGCATTGAGCTCAGGAGGGAATAAAAAAAATGCAGTTGCTGGTGGAGCATACCTGTTCTTTTTTTTTCGAGCAGTAGCATACCTGTCCCCCCCCCCCCCACCCTCCCCACAGCAATAGCATACCTGTTCTTTCACCGCGATCAATAGAGACCATCAATATTTTACATGGGAGATGTCATTGTGATACAAAACTTCCAAATTTTCCGTTACCTGCAGCATATTCATTTGCAGCATCTCTCGAGCTGCAATCACTTGGCAACAAGGCCATCGACAATCTTCTCCAGCTTTTTTACTCAGATTAGCAGTGACATTGTACTATGAATCATTGCATCTACAAGTGGACACGCCCCAGAGCATGAAAACTTTGTACACGACTGATAACTTGGTGAATTATCCCAAACGGGGTCATATTGTTCCCCTTCTCTACCTGGATGATATGCATTTTCCCACAGAGCACTGACAATATGTGCACTGGCTACATAATTCGAAAACTGAAACAAAACGGAGGGCATGAAAGAGAAACGGTCAAGGTCAGCTGCAACTACCATCAGTCACATACAACTCTCTGTCAAGCAGGTCACTCAAGACCAGTTCTTGAATAAAAAAGGCTCTGACTATATGGAATTTGACAGTTTCAACAACCTACCAGTCACATTAGACTGAGATCTGCTGTTCTTTGAGATAAGCTTGCAGCCTAGACTATGCATACTGTACAGTCCTCTTATCACCTCTGCTTCTAGATGGTGTGCCAACGTATTGTGGTGGCCCGCAGTTAGATGCATCTCCGAGGAAGAATGGTAAGCGATTGCAGAGAGGCATGGACTCTCTAATCCTGCTAATCTATCGTCGACTCTAGTTGGCACGGAACGAGATCGTCTTAAGGAACAATCGGGTCTCTATCAACTCCATCGAGGAGCTAATCCAGGAAGACATCAGGCTATGGTGCAAGGCCGGAGTGACCAAGCTTGCCGCTCTAATGGATTGGCTGCAGGACCTCGGTTTCCTTGGCTGACCAACGTTTATACTCCCACTAAATCGTTGTTAACCCTGTCTTGTAAATTCCTATGAAATAACCTGGTCCAGCCTTGAGGCCTTCCTAAGGTCGTTGTGATTTGTACTTGATACTATTTCTATCTTAATCCAAAGGTGCGTAGTTCTCCTACATATTTAGAAAAAAAAATATTGATGGTCGTTTAGGGACATATGGCTGGCTTGCGATATGGTTTAGACCTATAACAACATCGGCAATGATTGGGCGGACATGAGGCTGGTCTTGGAGACACATTATGCTGATCACAACTAACTGGTTCAGCGAAGATGGTGGGTAGCAGCCCCACAGAGCCGGATCAGCGAGCGAGTGGAATTTTCTCTTGTCATGCAGAAGAGAAAATCTACGATTTGCCATCGAATAACTATTGATTCTACAATCCGTTATCGAATAAATTCTGTTTACTTCTATACTATCGAATAAATGTTTCAGTTACTTATATACCATCTGCTTCCGATACTACCCTCCGCTGCACTGTTCATGAACAGTACCCGTGAATAAAAAAAGTCACAAAAAATATGTCGATTTTTATGCACGCTCTATAATTCATAATCAACCCGTTTTAACTGTATTCACCTAAAAATACTGTGTAGAATTCAAACTAAAATTCTTCAAAATGTACTACTTTTGTAACTTCTTGCAATTTTTAAGCCTCATAAAAATTTACAAAAAATCTGAGAAAATTTATTAATATTCCTCTAATGTGATGTAACAATTTCTAAAATTATCTCCCGCGGTGAAAAAATTAGTTTTTTAATGCACAGTATTACAAAAGTAGCTCATTTTGAGAAATTTTAGTTTGAATTTTACACAGTATTTTTAGGTGAATACAGTTAAAATAGGTTGATTATGAATTATAGAGCGTGCACAAAAATCGACATATTTTTTTGACTTTTTTTATTCTCGGGTACTGTTCATGAACAGTACAGCGGAGGTCAGTATCGGAAGTCGATGGTATATAAGGAACTGAAACATTTATTCGATGGTATAGAAGTAAACAGAATTTATTCGATGGTGAATTATAGAATCAGTAGTTATTTAATGGTGAATCGTAGATTTTCTCCATGCAGGGCAAAATTCAGAAAAAAAAAGGAAGGCATGTGAATGAAAAAATCTAAAGCTTCTTCATGATTGACTGTCATGTTGCATCACCGTGCAGGGGTTTAGGGTTTCAATCTCCGTCGCTTGTGGGTCGCCAAACGGGCCAAAACTATGGGACACATGGTGTCGATCCATGGCTAGCGGGCCACATGGGCCCGTCTGAGCAAGATGTCACCATGCGTAAACTGAACTGACCTTTCACGTGGAGGGCTACATCGTCCTCCCCTCCCATTACTCCCCTCTAATAAAAAAGATGCTATATCTCAGCTAACTGAAAAAATAATTCATTTTAGTTGACAGGTAATAACCATCAGATTTCAATTCGGTACGTACCGCATTCATAATTCGTTCAGTTTTCAAATTTGAATTAAAACAATGAAAAAATCTAAAAAATAATAGAGACAATTCTAAGACCTTATGTGAAAAAAATTCAAAAATAATGTCATTTGCATCATATTTCATAGAGAGGAAGTTTGAAAAAAAATGTTGAAATGGACCGTATGAACCGGATTATTTGGCTCATCACGTTAAAGAAAAGCTTACATGCAAACACATATTTTTTGTGTATGATGTATCTTAAAATGATCTTTAAATTTTGTTTCACTTCATTTAAAGTTTTGTTAATTTCTTCATTATTTTTACAAAGTTCACAAGTATAAATTGAACATGTTAAGAAACAGTACTGTAATTAACTTTTTCATATCTATCATTATTTTCCCTATATAAAGTATAGTATAAGTAAACTAATAAAAGTGGTTTCACTAATTTTGGAGGTGTGATAGGCTAGTTATGAATTAATCTAGTTGCAATACATTTACACAATTTTGCATGTTATAATAATTATTTCATGAGTTCATATATTTTTAAAAGACATAGGATCATGTAAGAAGACTAAAAAAAATTAGTTTCATGATTTTTGGATTAGGAAAGAATTAACTATGCATTTAACTAGGTTTAGCAAATATATTTTCTCACAGAAAATATACAACTTTTTTATGAGTATAAATACTTTTATCATGTATATCATGTTACAAGAAAACCAACAAAATTTGTTTCACTTGATTTTAAGCTCATATGAATTAGTTATCAATTTTACAAAATTGAGCTTTTTTGCTCTTTTTAACTTCACTGAAATTCGATAAAACCGAATGGTTTTCAACCTAATTCGATCTTTTTTCGATCACAAACGAAATGTGGAAAATACGGTCGGTTTTCAATAAAATTTGAGCGGTTTTCAATTGAAATCGAGTGGTTACCAAATGGTCGGTTCGTCTGAATTTTGCCTCCGAATTATAAATTTAACCGAGTGAATTTGGCCGAATTCTCATCTAATTTCGACCGTATTTTTCGGTTTTGTGAATTTCAAAAAATCGCTGAGGGGCGATTTTCGTTGATTCGACGTATTTTCGATCCCTTCACAGGACTCGCCGCGCGCCTCTCCTAGCCGCCACCACGGCCGCCCTCGCGTTGTTGCGAAGCCTCGCCACCAAACGCTTCATTCCTACTTCGTCCACTCCTCCGGGCCAGCGATCCGTGCACATAACAAAGTCCATCTATATTGTGTGAAAATTGAAGCAGCAGTCACCGGTGCTGCGATGAACTTATCGAGTTGAGAATTTTGCCCCCTGATTATGTATTATATTCCATTATTTCATGCACATGTGACAGTAAAAAGATTTTGTGAGCCTGTGTAGCGCTACAGAATGGTTTATAATAATTAAAAAAAACTTCTCAACTAGTAGTCTAATAAAATGAGGTTACTCTTCACGTTGAAATTTCATGTGATCTTACTAATCCTGTGTTCAAACACCAATTTTTATCATATTCCTATGTTTTCCTAATCCGCTATTTCGCCATTACATTCCTTTCATATTCCATATGCTTTTCTTATTTCCTACGCCTTCTACTCCTCCATTCCAAACGTACCCTCGTATAAAAGACTTCGGAGATAGGTGGAAATAGGATATAAAAGACTTCGTTTCCCACGCTTTGAATCCATGGCTACATCAGTAGAGATTAATGTACCAGATATTGCATCGTCACAGATATTACAGAACCTTAACAAGGTAAAATCACTTGCTTACTCTAACAAAAGACGTGAAAATGCCGTGCATGGTGGAAAGGTCAACAGTCGTCAACATGTCCGGAGTAAGCCTAAAAAAACAGCCACACACAAACATTTGTCAACACAGAAGCAAGTCATGCTCAAGCAAGCTTTGACCGAGGTTGCTCAACTGGGAATCCGTGTTCCAGCTATCACAATTGGTCACTCATACATTTGGGAATGATCTCAGGGAACAAAAAGGCACAATTATTCACTGCCTTCTTCTTGTATACTTCCTGCACTATAATGTTACAAATTGGACAACAGGTCTCCAATAAGATTAGAATCTGTACAAACTACCTACCCTTTTACAACAATCCACGGGGGTCAAATAATTAAATAGCCCTATCTATTCTGCTTCCCTCGACTGCTCGTGTTATTCTCTGACAAAAAATCTTCTCTTATTTCTTCGTTATTTCTGAGCTCCACTTGGTGTGCTACAAATGACTATCTGCGTGTCAGAAGCTTGAGAATTAGGCCTGAAGAAGCAGTATTTAAGTCATGCCTTTGCACCACAGATCATAGTACTAAGGTGAACTATGTCAATGACTACCGATGTTATCAAAGCTGCAAAGACAGGCCAGGCTGCTTTGGATTTGCTACCTTTTCCCTAGGTGGGGAACCTGATGACTGGACACCACCATTTAAGGTTGGCATAGCAGAATTATTATCATTTAGAGGCTTTCGATCATGGCCTGCAACTTGCACAGGATTGGCAGTTGCCTTCCCAACATCTACATTATGTGATGTTTTAACATTATCAGCAGTTAGTGGGTGCCCATGGATATAGCCGTTGGCTCTGCCATTGACTCCAGAAAACATCCCAAGCACTTGAGCATGTGTCATAGGAATGCCTGATCCAAATATCCCTTGTCCAGAATATTGACTAATGGTGTTTGACACAGCAGTGAAGCCATTGACATTAGAGTGGATTTCTCGACTGTGGCTGTTGTGCTGGAAAGGAGGCGATGGTCCAGTATCATCACCACACGACTCGTTAACTCCATTCTTATACTTGATTACTTTAGTGCCAATTTCAGAGCTCTTATCAAAGCCTGCTGATGTAGAAGCTACTGTTTGAGTTCTAGTTAGATGCTCTTCGCCAGTAACAACCCCATTTGAAGACAGTACAGGCTTGTGATGGAACATATCATTATTGGATGTCATGTCGGGGGGTGGAGCAGTGGGCTGAGAGGAGGGATTGGTGGTTGCAACAACAGGAGACCACTGAGTGTTTTGAGGTGGCTCACCATCTAAAACCCATCCTTGGCCAAAGCTTGTCCCAGGGGGCAGCGCCCATCTTATTCGATTTGCTGCTGTATCCCAGCCAACTGGACCCAATTTTGCTGCAAATCGCACCAAGCTCCTAGCATATGCATGCTGTTGCTGAAGCACAACCTGGTTCAGTCGTTAAGAGGGGAAATCAGAATCGAACCATTTCAGCTCCAATCAGAATAGATTGATACAATTTATTTCAATTAGTAGTTGCAAATGATCAACCATTGTTAAGTTGGCAGGGTTTACAACTCAGTCTAAAATTCAATTTTGTAAATTGTTCAGAATAAAATGTATCTGATCAGGATGTGCTTACTGGCACTAGTAGTCTCCTTTCATCATCAAGGGCAGTAAACAGAGAACTGTCACGTGAGTAATGATGATCATATGTACTCCGATGGTCGTCATCTAAACCAGTAGGCTTCTTTCCCCACTTGGAAGAGCCTAAAAGATAGAAGAGACAGAAGTCATGTTTACAATTCAAAAGTCTACCACTGCACAGCACACATGAGCAATTACAATTGACAAGTAGAAGAAAGAACTAACCTGAATAATCACCAATTTTATCTGCTCTTTTTGCACTAAAAGAATGAAGCATGGTGTGAAAAGTGGACGAATCTTTTGTTGGGATATTTGTATTTCGAGTTCTGTCTCCGGTCGATCTTTTTCTTATTGTTTCTGCATTGTCTTCAGGTTTGTTTGTTGTTACATTGGATAAATCTGGTGACACATCACCATCCGTCTTGGGATTCTTAGGCGGCCTGCCTCTTCGAGCTGGTGGCTTGGGCCGTTCGTCTTCTTCATCACTAGGTTGCCTCAAGTTCTCAAAATCCTTTTTGGCAAGAGCTTCAATAGATCGTGCCTAATAGATTAGTGAATATTTTCAGGTAAGTATACGCTAAGAAGACAGCATGGGCAACTTATCCGTAACACAGAAAGTCTGACAAGAAAAGGCACTGACGTGACTACATGTGAACGTATAGGTTTATTTTGCAGCACATGTAATGTCTTCTATAATGATAAAATGTCTTGTTGGAGAAGACATGCCGAAGAAAATAACAGATATGGAAATTCACATATCAGTCCCTCAAAACTAAACTAAGCGTAAGAAATTTACACGTCTCATGTTTAACCTACATATATTCCCAAGGACAGAAAAAAAAAAGGCATACAGGGTCCAGATAATACAGCAGTTCATGTCACAAGATATATCATATAATCTTATTACAAACAGCACATGCACTACAGCATAGTAGAAAAATTACCTGCCGATAGTAGATTGTGTCGGCTGAATTGTAAGACATGGCATTTGATGTAAGTAGAAATACATCATTCTGCACAATCAGAAAACATAATATAGGAAGATCCACTATATTTAAGCACATGTAACACTCCATTATGATTTGCTGCATCGCTTACAATCAACTAATCTTCTGTGCAACATGTATAAGTTACCAGTTTTGCTGTGTGAAATTAAACACATCAACTTTACTTAACATACGCAATGTGCATCAGGTATTCTCAAAGAAAATGGAATCCAACAAAGCAAACACCATTTGGTGCAACCCTAACAATGGATGGACCTGCCAGTTATATCAGCGAAAATTTTCATATCCGCTGAGGCCCAAATATCATAAGTGTCTATAAACTTAATGTACACAAGAAGTGCAGTGCCGCTATGGATTAAAAAAAGCTTCTGATTTACTAATATTTTTTTCATTAAAGCAGCCGTTTAGGCATGACAATCAGTTCTGAAATTATTCTTCATAAGAGTCTGGATTAACTATCCCAGTGGAACTTCAACCTCTAGCAGTCTAGCATCTAGCCTATGGTAGAACAAAACATACCCTCGAGCACTGAATACATCATCCAACCATGAACTGATTATTTACTAATGACTACATCACCAGAGGGTATAAACTAAGCTGGAGTTTGATGAATTTATACAATAATATTGGACCTGAAATATATCAAAATCTTGAATTTCAATGGAATTTTTTTTCTCAGCACTGGTGCTAAAAGTTCAATGGAATTCTTTTTTCTCAGAAACGGTGCATGGAATTCTTTTTCTCAGCAACGGTGCAAGACTATCATTAATTAGCAACCCAAGAAGCCTCTACATGCCAATCCAACGAGTACCTTTCATTAAGGATATTAACTCATATGATCTGACCCCACTTTGACCCATTAAAAACAGCAAGAAATATGAAAAAACAATATACAGATATATTGCAGTATGTTACTCGAGAATTTCTTGTCAAATGCATTTAAGTGCAGAAAGAAAACAGCTAGCATATTCCATTAACATTAACAATATTACAATACCAACAAGCAGTATCAAGTTCCTCACAAGGGATTCATGGAAGAAAGACAGGTAAAGCGATATCATCTAAACACTAGTTCATTATGCACAAGATCAAACTGGAAAGAACGATGGTAGATTTACGCCTTTCTTGTTGTAAATGAAAACGACAGACACTGCAAACCACTAAAGTAGACAAGAAAATATGGCAGTGCAGCACAGAGCGGAAGAAAACATTAAGTTAAGCCAAAGAATCAAATGAGAGCCAGTAACACAAAAGATTGGCATGAATACAAACTACAAGGAACCAGCGACAGAAACCGCACGCAGCATACCTCGAACTGCTCTAAGGTAAAATACGAGTCATTCAACAGCTTCTCACGGATCGTTGAGAAGTCCATAGGATGCCCGATAATCTCATGGTAATCTGGAAGCTGCAGGCAGAGCGCCGGTATTAGCATCAGAGCATCCATCTGAAATCACAACAGATTGCTCACCTCTTCTGGGTCGACAGGCTCTGAGAAAACTCCATAAGTATCCTTCCTGAGAGCAGTGCAAGGTAAACGGATAAGCACACACATCCGAAGCAACCACAGGCGAAGCCTGGAGTTCTTATTGGAAGATAATTACATCAGGATGGGGCCAGGGCACTCACTTCTGGAGCCTATCGAGGATGAAGAGCAGCAACTTTTTGTCTGGGAGGGGCGTTCCCGTGGGCCCACCATCCGACGCAGCATCCCCTGCTCCCACAAGCGCAAGGAACGTTAACCAAAGAAAAATTCAAATGCCTGAACCACTTCAACGCTAATGCTTGCTTCCCTCCAAGTCTTACCTTTCCCCGTCGCTTTCGCTGCATCCTTCTTCCCCTCCCCCGGCTCCTCCTGCAGCAGCAAAGAACCGAACCAACAACAATAAGAACCGTTATCCACCATAACAAATACACTCTTGCATGAAGATATCAGCTTAAAAGCGTCAACTTTCCCAGTATCCAGTGGGAATTGCAGCAAAAATCTTGTCTTGCAGAAAACTCCGCACTGAAAACGACGACTTTTTTCTGCCTCTTGCAGTCCGGACAGTGCTTAGAACCCATCAATTAGAGAAAAAGGAGGTCAAATACGTCAAAACTTGTCAGATCCGCTTACTGTTCCCTTCAAAGGAAAGGATTAAAGCGGTGACGAGGTCAAGATCCCTAGACCGACCGGACTCCGGAGGTCACCAAAAAGAATTCCAAACCCGCCCAAAAAAGCAACTGCCCTCCAAGAAGCTAAAAACCCCCAACCGCCACTCCCACAGCTCCACTGATCTCCCACTAGATTCCCCACCACGGAGACGAGCCGTACCACAACCCCCCCCCCCCCCCCCAAAAAAAATCCGAGCCCGCAGATCCAACCACTACGGCTCCGCATCGCCGCGTGTCCCGCGGCCAAAACCCCCTCGGAGAGGCCCCCAAACCCCGGAATTTTCGAAAAAATGGCGCGAGAGAGGGAGGCCCCCGACCTTGACGCCGCCGGAGAGGACGCTCTTGAGGCGCTTCTGCCGCCGCCGCCCGCTCCCGGCCCCATCGTCGTCGTCGTCGGAGGGGTTGGGTTCCCGGCGGGAGGGTGATGGGGCGGGGCTAGGGTTTTGGGCCTGGAGGCGGAGGCTGCGGCGCTGGAGGTCGAGGAGGGAGGGGCGGCCCTTCTTCTTGTGCCGCCGCTGCGGGGATGGCGTTTCTGCCGGGGGCGGCGGCGGGGGCGGGGGTGGAGACTTGCGGGTCTTCGCCATCGGAGGCCGGCAGGCCTTAACAGCAGCGGCGGCAGCGGCGAGGGACGGAGGGGAAGGAGGTGGCGGTGGTGTGATGGCCTGGGAACGGGTCGGGGTGCGTGTGGCTTTGCGTGCGTTTGGTTTTTTTTTTTCCCTGGGGCCTTTCTGTTGCGTCGGGTTTGCTCGGCTCAAGCAGGGCCCACCGTGTCATGACATGTGGGATAGGTGAGATATGACCCACATGGAAGTGGTAGAGGGTAAAGTTGTCTGTGTTATTGGGTTCGGATCGGCCGGCCGCGGGCGCGTTTGGTGGGGGTGGGACCGGGCGCGTGTGTGTCGTGGGCGGATCCGATTGGTGGGTGTCCCCCGGGTCGTGTGGGTAGTTGCTTTCTAGTTGGAATAGAAGACCGTGGGGCCACCTGTCAGTCCGATGTGTCGTTTCGTTTTCTTCTGCTTCCCGCAATTCTTTTGATCATATAATCACTGTAGCAGACTGCTCAGAGAAGGTTTAATCGAACAAAGTGAGAAATGCTTTCTTGCTTGATGATCTTTCGAGCAAGGGATGTTGAGATATGCTGTTACATATGCAAGCCCTCGGTTCCCTTTGTCGATGCTCCAATAGGTAGCTTAGGAAGAGGTTGTTGGCTTCAGTGAAAACAAAAACCTCAAATTAGTTGCACCTTTCACCTTTCTTGTAGGTTTAATTTGTGATATATAAGATCAAGGTCAAGGGATTTCCTTCACGGCTAGATTCTCGTTGTGAAGGGATTCTCGTTCCCTTCAGCACTCCCAACGGTTTCCCTTCACGGTTCCCTTCACGACAGGATTTTCAGGGTCATTCCCTTCAGGACGGGATTCTCTCTCCTTTCTCTTCGCGATTCCCTTTGAAGGGAAACTGTTGAAGATGAGAGGAAATAAAGGGAATAGGAACAGGGAAGGGAATCGAGAAGGGAATGAAATGAAGCGAATATGGTTGGGAATAGTCTAAGAGCCTAGATTGCGGAGTGAAAAGTGATCAAAATCCGAAAGAGACCGGTGGAGGAGAAAGGGAGGTAGTAGGAGGAAGAAGAGGGCCAGCCGGCCATTTTCTTTAAAGGTATTTTTTTCTCTTGTTTTTATTTAGTTTTTAAGTTATAGAAGTAGAATGAATTTTAGGTATAGAAATAGAAATAGATTTATATTTGCTTGTAGATCTAGACTTAATTGGTTCGAACATATAAGTATGTTTTAGTTGTACAGTTTAGGAATGGAAATAATTGTAGTTTGTAGGATTAGATTTATATTTGTTTTGGTTTGGAGACTTAAATGGTTTGAATTGAATAGTATGGTGTAGGTGTACATTCCATTTTAGAAGATAATTATTAGCATATTGAAATTTATGCCGCTCCACAGATATGTCAGGTCCTACAAATCTTAGAGTTTTTTATGGTGATGGTGAAATACTTAATTGTCCAGATGATGTAGATTTGAGCAACTTTTGGTAAATTGTGGTTGAACATCCCAACCCTGAGGGTACAAGATCAATGATATGATGAAATAGTTCACTGAAAATTTTTGTTTAACCCCCATATTTACTCTGTTAGGATGCAATGTTTGTCGAGTCGTTTGTTAGACACAGTTGTTTGTGAGTTAAAACATGTGAATTAGATAGAGAAGTAGGTTAAATGGTTGGAGTGGTGCAGTCGATGTGGTGCTAAGTTTGTGATGTTGTTCTAGGCATGTCCGAGAGAAGTTTGAGACACTAGTGATGTGGGACAGAGCAGTGCAATGACACCAATAGAAGAAGAGGATTATAAAAGTGATGCAGTAGTGCCGGGGAGGTAGTCATGTCGGTTCACCATAGATAGCCGACTGTCTCGAAGGGTCGGGCTGATGAAGGGGAGGACTTTGAAGCAATTATTGTTGAGCTAGATTTAGTGGACCACGGCGCAATGCATGAGGAACCAGCTTTGGAGGAGTCTGTAAATGTGGGTGAGGATGAGGAGGAGGAGAAAGATGAAGGAGAAGGGGAAGTGGGTGACTAGGAGTGTTCTAACATTGGAAGTTGCAGGGATCCTATGCCTAATGAATGGAACGGGTCTAATAAAGCAACCATGGATGTTATTGAGATCCATGATTCTCCTTGGGAGTATGGTTTGAATATGGTCCATATCTGTCAGACCCAACCAAACTACACCCAGCTTAATCAAAAATTAAGTCAATTAAAACGGAAGTAATTCCTGCAATCCCGATATATACTCAACAAAATCTAAGATCACAGCATATGATATTTACAACATAGTTTCATCACAAGATATGAATAGAGTACAAAAGTTGCCTTCGCATTTGTTGATAATGAGAACTGGTTGAGCTGGCTATGATTTTTTAGGCACCTAAAGTATGTTGTAATTCGTGAGCCTAACGTTTGTGTCATACATGTCCATCACAAAAGGGATCTTGTCTGCTATAAAATGTTTGCAAGAAAACCTAGATGAGCCATTTCCATGGACTGACTTGCAGAACAGGCGGTGCATGCGATACATGGGAGCAAATTTCTACAAGCAATTCAGGAACAAGGAATTGATGAACTTGTTCAAAAGATTATACAAGCAGAACTAAACTCGCAAGTTCAATGCATTGTGGGAGGAATTGGATAAGAACATAAGGAACCACATAGAGTAGCGCAATAAGAAAACCGCTTAGGAGCATGACAACCCAACTGAGAGGATGGCGCCCCTTAGACCCAATTTTGACCCTCCAAATGTTAGAAGAAGGTCATCAAGTAACATCAAAAATTTCTCGCACTGGAAAGAGGCAGAGCCAAAGAAGAAGTGGGCTTTGTTGTATGACACTAATCACCGATGTGCTAAGTGCGTATATTAAATTGTTAATCAATTCTTTCTCTACCAAAACAATTAGTTATTTACTAACAACTCTCCAGCTTTGTTTTCAAGGTACGGTGTCATGACAACCAACATAGTCAAGGTTTATAATTGGGTCATTAGAAGGTTGCTTGGACTACCTCTTGTTGCAATCCTGGAGGCATGTGACGTGGTGTCATCAGGTACTTTTAGAAGAGGCATGCGGTTGTTGTTCTTCATGCTATGACTATGCAAACACCGTATTGTCGTAAGATGATGCTATACATGGAGGACAAGGCTCAGAAGGGACGAGAGCACATGGTTAGACCTTTTGGCATCACGAAATACCGCTTCAAGGTAACCCTTAGAACTAAAGGAGGATTGGGAATCAACACCGGTGTTATTACTCACAAGGTTAACCTTGTATAGAATTTAGGATATCGACTACATGGGGGTGAATATGCGGTTTTAAGGACTAATTGCTAGCCGATCAATTCTCATTGCTGAATTTCAATAAAAAATTGATCACTAACCAAACCAAATTGACTACACTTATGTTAAGGTAAGTCTTACAATGTTAAGGTGATATATAACAATTCAATTCTAGGAATGTAATTAGCGAAAATATGATTTGCACAAAAAAAATTGAGCTATTAGGAATACCGCATAAGGAGACAATGGATTTTTATCCTGTGGTATCGATGACTTGTCGGTCACTCCTAATCCATGTTGAGGTGAATTCAAACATCTAACCGCTCCTCTGTCAAGTCACTGATTATCACCAAGAAATGTACTTGATCTTGAGTTGGATTAGTCCAATGAACTATTCACAACCTTGGTTTCACTAGAGTTGCACTTAACCACTATGTGAGGTGTGCACAAAACCTCTCACAATCACCACTGGAGCTCCTTCACAATTTTCTTGAAGGGCTCACCAATTTCACCACCTCCAAGCCATCTAGGAGTAGACAACCTCCAAAAGTAACAAGTCGATGACGCTTGCTTTAAGGATTACTAGTGCCACAAAGCTCAAACACTTTAAACTTATGCACAAGAATATCTCACAAAGATGCACAACTAAGCAAAATGAGGGAGAGGATGACTCAAGGTGTTCTTGTATTCAATCTAGATGTTCAAGTGCTCCAAGAACTACAAGTGATACTCCTCAATTCTGTTTAGAACTATTTATAGGCTACATCTCGAATTGTAGCCATTATACACGAATTTTGACTTATATGTTATTGACGGTCAAACCATAGTTCATCTCTCGGTCAGATCGTTATCAATCCAATGGCTAATTTTGGCTTTTAGACACTCTGGCGGTCCGACCGTGAACCACAACAGTTAGACCGCTAGCCGGAACAAAGAGATTTTGCTCTCTGTTTGTTCTGGCAGTTAGACCGTCCCTCTGGCAGTCAGACCGTCAGGCCATATCAACTATCAGGGGTCAGACCGCCATACTTGCGATCTCTCATTGAGATCTTCTTAGAGGCTTTGCCCTCTCTGTCCAGATGACGGTCATACCGCCAAGCACTCAGAACTTAATCTTGTCTAGGGCAAAGAATTTTGCACTTTCGCAAACGTGTCTATTGTCTAGCATGCAATACAGTTTGAGCAAAGTGGCAACTATAGATATCTCAAGTAAATGAGCATCGGCCCCTCTTAATAATATGTCATATATTCTTAACAATCCGGTCATTTTCTTCTGTAATCACCATTTGACCGACAAAACAAAACTTCCTATTGTATATCTTTACCTTGAGCTAGCTGTATCTTCATATGCCATCCACATATGCATTGTCTAGCTCTCTCATCATCTTCGAGACTAACCTTTCATATTTCTCAATTAAACACGTTAGTCCACAATTACACATTGTCATTAATTACCAAAACCCAAACTAGGAGCCTAGATGCTTCACCTTGGACAAGGAGCCAGTGACCGGTGCAAAAGCAGTTGCAATAAGCCCAAGCTTCTTCATGTTTCTTGCTCACATGTGCTCGCTGCATGTAGCTAGTTGGGTAATGTTCATCCCACAATATCTGTCAGCATTTTACGTAGAAGGAAAACGTGGTGCAGACATTGAGCGGGGAGTCCCATGGATTTCGTGTGCACGGTAAATTCACAATTATTGACAAGGATTTGTTGTTACGCTTCCTTGATAAGGAGTCACTTCGAGGCCAAGGGCAAGTCGGTCATCCATAGACTAGGCGTATTTGCAATGAAATGGATGAAACTGAAGTTGGAGGGCCTATAAGAAGGTGCACAAAGTGTGAAGACTACGGGCATAAGGCAAAGTAAAACCCACCGTCTAGAGGCGACGATGCTAGAGCAGGTCCAAGCAGTCGATAATGTGGGAGAGGTGGCCATGAAGGACAAGTTAATTGCACTGGTAAATTTTTTGTTGTAGGAATGAAGCCAAGGTATGAGCTTTTGGATAGAGTGTGGGACCAACGACACCATGGCTACTTACAAGCCACATGTGTATCGGGGCATGTTCTTGTGTTGTCGACTCGTGCTCATGCCAAGGCTTGGCAGCTCGACACGCGTTGTTACACCAGGTCTTACAAAATTTCTAGAATCAATTTACGCCTTTACATACAAAGTTTGCTATTTGAATCTAAAGTAATCATTTATGAAATTCCATATTAGCACCCATGGGACTTATTCCTCTTGCAAGGATGATCTAGGCCACAGATGAGGATGTGGCTACACAACAAGGCATAGATGAGGATGAGGGTCATGAGGATCGTCAGGTGGAGCGGTCATGGCGTTTCACGTTTGACCATTCCCTTATCTCATCTTTGGTTGACCGATGGAGGTCGGAGGCGCACATGTTGCACATGCCGTTTGGGGACATGGCTATCACGCTACATGATGTCTTGGTGCTGACTGGGTTGCCAATTGCTAGTACAGTGATTGATCCCTCAGTCGCTCATGTCGGTTGGCAGCAAGACTTGGTTGACAAGATTGTCAGAGTGTTACCCGCGGTCCTGGAGGGAGGCCTCTTGGTCATATCGGCGAACTAGAGGCACGGACCGACCAATCGGTGGTTGAAGCAGTTCAAGGTTTGCAACTTTGTAACGGCCCGCCAATTTTACATTAGTATGCATAGTGTACTAACAACAGTTATACAATCATGTAGGTTGAGAGGATGGCAGCACAACCTACGAAGCGTCAGGTTGCTCAACATCTGGAGGCTTACTTGTTATGGTTGTTCGGTTGGGTGATGTTCACCACAACCCACGACAACATAATTGCCCGATGGATAGACTACGCCTGGGCTATCGCATACGCCGACTTGGCAGAGGTTCCCCAGGTATCGTGGGGGTCCGTCGTTTTTTATGGCATGTACCACAGCATGTGCAATGCCTGTGTGAACTCAACATGTGCATCAATCTTGGCATGTCTGCCTCTACTATGTCAGTTGTGGTCCTTCGAGCATTTCCAAGTTGGTCGGCCTCTTGTCCACCCTAAGCACTACACCTCGGACATGTACGGCAGTGATGAGGTTGACAGGCCCACAATGGGGTTAATTTGGACATGCAGACATGTATGAACTACAACAAAATTGCATAGTTTCATATTTCATATAACTTTTTTGACTCACATTTTCTCAACTTTTGCAGCCATAGTAGGCAAGGGTGAAGGTGCACTCCGCATACAAGTCCTTCACGAGGCATTTGACCACATGAAGGCAGAGCAGGTGGTTTGGGAGCCGTACGGTCACGACACCAGGTAATGTGGGATTTCGTCCCTCTGCTACAAGGACAACCATTTCTGGTTGATGAGGAAGAACCTGATGTTCGACATTTTTGTTAGGGATTATTCTCCACACCGTATGATGAGACAATTTAGCCTTCGACATGAGTTCTCAATACCGTCGGGAGATCGTGTCCTTCTCAACGTGCACACATAAGTTATATGCCCTATAAATGTCAATACACTATGTCTCCTGCCTTTTGTTAACTTAAAATCATATGTAGGTTCTCTATGAGGATGCCACAAAAGAGCCTCACTGATTTGATGGCCAAGATGAACGCCCGTTTGATTACATGAACACAGGCACTGCACGAGGTTACCTAGGAGGACATACCTTACGACCCCTCTACGTACCAACAATACCTACCGTGGTATATGGCACAAACTCACACATCTCTCCTCAGTGTCCAGAGCCACCATAGACCCACCCGGCTAGCGTCTCTGACATCTACCTAGGGCAGCATAGAGTTTCCTTGCACCCATGGTACGTGAATTATGAAAGCATAAGACAGCTTGGTCCAATAACAACCCATTCACGTTGGCCCAAGCCGTGCTGGAATTGGAGCCCATCTAACCCATAAAACAAACTACCGCGTTCGAGCGATGGTTACGTAAAACAAGCAAGGCAGTTACTCTTTCCGTCTTCTGTAACGCGAGCGAGAGTAATCACAGCGGCGGCGCCTCGCGCCTCGACGCCCGCTCCCGCCGCGGCAGACACCGCCGCCTGCATCGCCGGCCCGATGGCAGCTGCGCCGTCGAGGTGCCTCCTCGTCACCGACCCGCCTGTAAGCCCCCAACCGCCTTTCAAAACCCTCCTCCCTTCCCCCAACCGCCTCACGACCTCGGCTTCTGGTACTCGCAGGGTGTAGGGGAGACGACGCTGGTCATGCGGGTGTTCGAAACCCTCAGGGCCTCCCACCCGCACCTTAACGTTCGCGGCTTCTGCACCCGTACGGTGCTGCCCCGCCACCTCCAACTCTGATCCATTCCCCTGCGCAGTTGGCGACCGCAAATTTCACCCGTTTTTGTGTGCTTTCTGTCTGTAGGGGAGCTGAGGGAGAGTGGGGAACGGGTAGGGTTCGAGGTTGTCACGCTGGATGGGCGAAGCGGGACACTTGCCTCATCCAAAGTTTCCAGGTCCGACTCACCTTGCTATCATGCTTGGTCTGATTTCATTGTTTAGCACTGTGCATTTGGGTAATTGAAATTTCTAAAATCCGTCAGTACCACGGAAATTATCCAATGCCATGGAGTAGCAGACTAATTGTTCACGCCTTCAATAACTACAAGGGATCCTACATTGCTCTGCATTACAGCAAATTGCCCAACGTCTAGTTTGAGACTGCTTACCTGCAATCCTAGTTAAAATTGGTGCTGGATTTTAAATGAAGGCCTCTTTCCAATGCCAAGTGATGGCCATGCTCGAATGGCTTAAACTCATCTTTGCCAATGACTGGAGGATCATTTCCATTCTCTGATACGCAGCTTTTCAGGCCAATTGTACATGTCTGCGATCATTTATAAATACTATATGTCCCAGAAACGTTCCATTGTCAGATGAACTTGGAATCCTCCGGTTCCTTTTTTCATGCTTCTATCATGCACATACCAGTTAGTCAAAATGTGTCAGTTTAATGAAGTACTGTGTCCACCTGTTGTTGCTTTTTCGCCCATGTAATAATATTTTTCTATCACATTACTGTTCGGCTGCCATATCTTCTTTTCTCGATACAACTTTGATTCGTGTTTGTTGACTTCTTTTAGCCTAGATCTGTTCGTGCATACCATCAAAGTTTTTGGTTTTTTTGCAGCCCGGAGTCTGCTAGATGGCCTGCCGTTGGGAAGTAGAAAGTAGATGTAGCATCTTTGGAATCACTAGCATTACCTGAGCTGCAGGTAAGCAGTTCTGAGTTCTGGAATCTCAAGGATCACATTCAAATACTTCGCTTGAGAAGAGGGATGCATGCTTGTTAGGTCATGCATGATAAGCTGTTAAAAGTTCGTTGTAGTAGTGTTGGTGAGATTACTGTTTACGATGCGAAAGGTAATTTACTTCATATTTCGTTTTGAAATATCAGGTCAATGAAGCAACAAATCTCTTCATCATTGATGAAGTGGGTAAAATGGAGTTGTTCAGTTCCACATTTTTCCCTGCAGTAATGAGAGTTATTGAATCCAATATCCCAGTGTTAGCCACCATACCAATTCCTAGATATGGCCGAGACATTCCAGGAGGTACCATATTTCCCTGTTTGGTAACTTTCAGAAGCTACTGATTAATAATTTTGCTAAGTTGTACAAAATCTTGTATTAAATACCATTTCCTTGATTGCCCTTTGCCCTTCAACAGCCTATCCATTCATAGTTATTTCAGGAAGCTGCATTCATGTACATATTTAAAGCTTGTTATATTCCACTAGCTATGCTATGCTACGCGCCCAATAGATTAATTAATATCTCTCGTACTGAAACATGACTTGTATTTTACTATTCCACACTTTTCTTTAAATTTAGTTGGAAGTCATGATTCTGACCATGTTTTTTCCCTATAGTTCTCATTAAATATTTTTCCCATAAAATGCAGTCACGAGGTTGAGGAATCATCCTGGAGCAGCTGTTTTCACCTTAAATACTGGTAACAGGGATATGATGAGAGAAACTATCTACAATCAATTAAGAAATTTGTTGCAAAAGAGGTGATTTGCTAACATCCCTTTATGTGTCAATTTTGTTAGTCTGACATAACGCATAAAACAACATCTTTCTTGCAAAATCAAAAGTAGAAGTTTTCTTTCAGTATTTGCCTAATATAGCCTGTAACAGAACGTCTGGTCAAAAGTCTTCTGGTGTTGTACCTGAATTAACCTTTTCCAGGTTTACTGACCAATGAAATACGGTCAGCATCATTATTTGTGCTCTACTGGTTAAATCTGAATGTATAATAAGCATGCTGTCCATTTCCCATCTGCTCTATGTGCGGTTGTTCAATCATGTATTCACATTCCTTGGGTTAAGGTTTTATCATCAGGATAGCTCTGGTTTGTATTGATGCATTTAGCATGTAGTGACCTCTGCAACAAGTATCACATGCTTTGCACAACTGATTGCTAATAGGCCATTATTGCCTGTATATTTTGGGCCCATGATGACTCCAGCTTGGTTTGACATCCCCATTGTATGTTATTTTTTACTCTCATATTGTCTGTGAAAGATGACCAAGTAGCAGAAATGGCAATCAAGTTTAGTGCTAGGTAGTTTAGTGCACTAATGTTCTCCTGGTCAGAGTGTATGAACACTAATGTTTACGGCTAATTGAATTGTGACTTGTGTTAGATAGTTTAGTGCAAAAGACATCGTGCAGTCTTATGGGACACGTCACATTTGATTCTTTTCAGGCATGAGTTGGATTAAGGATGTGCAGTTAGTGTAACCCGTTCTAATAGCCAAAAGTGCTAAATCACGATCAAGTCAAATAGTATAAATGAAAAGCCAAGTTGCTGTATCATTGGCAGATATGCACAATGATCCCACCTATTAAGAAGAAGAGAGTAGAATACATTAGACTTCTTGATCTTATAATTCAATGGGCAGAAAAACAAAGCATAGGTGACAGTTTGGTGGACGAAGAAGGTTTTCTCAGTCCCCTCTGCATTTCCTCCATCATTTTGGACCACTGCTGCTAAGACACCTCCTCATGGAGTAGGGCTTATCCTAGAAGGAAGCAGCAAGTTCACATGACACATGTTCTTGTGGGGGCTCTTGATCTGAATGATAACATGGAACTTCAACCCAAAGACGCACAAGCTTTTGATTGAGATGGGCACAGAATTAAAGTTCAGTGTACTGATCATGGCACCCCTTTACAACCCACTGAGCCCCAGTTCCCCTTTGAGCCCTTGCAGAAAGATGCCATTAAACGCCAATGCTGTGAGTTTTGATTATATTAGCAAATGGCAAGTGAGCCCAGGACCATCTGGGCAGAGTTTTTCAGTTTAAGAATTGAAAGCTCCTTTAAACTTGTTGAGAATGTTTTTGAAGGCAGAAAGTGCAAGACAATCTCTCAGGAGATATATTAGTCTATTTTAATGTGCATAGGTGTGCAAATATACAAATGCAGAGTTGCAGATTAGACAGTATGTACACTGCATGCAAGATGGAGCTGAAATAAGTAAAGAATTTCATGGAAGTATGCATACAGGTTTGTCAATCTTATTTCATAACTGGAAAAAATTCATCAGTAGCCTTGAATTGAGTCTGAGTGGTGACTAGTCATTTGAGAGAAACAAACAGTTCTCAACTGACAAGGCCACACGACTCATAAATAGTTGCTTTGTGCACCATTGTGTTTGGTCTGAAATGTTCATACTGTTCAGCTTCTGAGGAAATCTTGGGCTTTCTGAGATGACAGCCCGCCGATTACCTTATTGCCCTCCCTTAGCTTTAGGCAGTGACAGTGTGGGGGTGGAACTGGATGGTATTGATGCGATGGTAGCCCCACCATGTGATCTCTTCATATAGGAGGGTCACAGGTTAACTTGTTTAATCCCAGATATAATTTTTCTTCTCCTATGCAAGTTTAGTTAAGTATTGAGGAATGATGGCCGTGCGTGCATGCATTCCCAACCAGATTTAAGAACAGAAAGAGGTTTGATCCTCCTACCAAAAGTTCTGCCGTGCTCTTTTATGTTTCTACAGGCATGGTGTCTGGTTGATGTCCTAGAGAATTCCAACATAAGGCATGCTTCCTTCACTAAGCCGTGCCTCCCTCTGCTGTTCATTTTCATGAATCTGCACCTCACGTCATAAGGTTAATTCATGCATTGCATGTTTCCATAATCACCTATGCTTCATACCATTTCATAATTCGTTTTTCCCCCCCAATACATGGTGTCAGCAAGGAAAACATGGGTCCGTCTAGTACCTGTTTCAGTTGGCAGTCTGGTGAGACATGTAGAGAGAGATTGTTTAAGAACCAATAATACAGCAGCCAGTTCTGCAAGGTAGTATAATGGACCATCCGATCTGCACGCTCATTTGCAATGTCATCGCTGGTAGCTAGCGGCAACTAACCTCCCGTCCAGACAGCCCATCCGAACGACACCAATAAAAAAAAACAAGCAGCAGCAGTTGTTAACCGGGTCAAGGCGTGCATGTGCATGTGCGTGTGTGGTGCAGCTCGCCGCGGACGTCACCAACACCAACATTCTGATCACGCGAGGCGAGATCTTACAGACACACACACATCACAGTATCACACGTCGCTCTCGCGCGTCCCGCTGGTGCCCGACACCGGTCCGGCAATCCTTACGGGCATCATTGGTGATCCTGCCCCGGAGGCATTTGGGGTGTTCCTCCTGCAAAATTTATACTCATCAGACCACCAATAATGTGATTATGTAGACATAGTCGTATGCATTTTTATTTTTCTAATTTAGAGTCATGCTGCTGCTGATGATGATTGATGAGGCCGGCATACATATACGTAAACTGTTGGAGCAAGAATTTTGCAAAGAATCTAGAGAAGCTCGTTGAGTTCTTGGCTCACCTTCAAATCTTCTCGAAGAAAGTTTTATAATTTGTAAGGGTCCATTTGGAATGCAGGACTTTGACAAAAATTAGTACAAATCTCGAAGGCTATGAATTCTCGCGTTCCAAATGGGTCTAAGCTATTTTCTTGGGTTTTAGGCTCCGTTGTCATTGAGGTGGCTTTTCAAAAGTGTTTATTTATTTATATTTTTGGATGCAGTTATTAGTTGGAGGTATCTTTTTAGGATTTGTAACAACAAAAATCACACTAGGGATAACAAATATTCCTCTAACGAGCTACATTTTTAAACACAATGTAGCGTAGCATAGCAACACAAACAGACCTTAAGGCTACAGGCGCGGTGATAAACTAGTCAGGTTTGAACCATCCTACTCAACAACACCATTATCGGTTGCATAATATCATCATCTCCTTGCCCCCGCGTCGCTCCCAGGGGCGACACGGGCAGTCGCCACCACCCTCCCTCGCCCCCCTACCCCTCGCCGTCGCCCGAGCACGCCATCGGAAGCCCGTGCAGCTGCAAGGACGGCAACGGCGAGGCATTTTTTACCCTACGACAGCTTTCGTGGCAGGGGCCAAATCTGGGGGCCAGCTGTGAGTTCGGTGTGGCGGGTGTGCTCGGCGGAGCTAGAGAAGTTGGGACGGCGCGCAGCCGGGATTTGTACGTTGGTGGCAAAGGCGACGGAGGCCGGTTGCCAATGGCCGAATGCGTTCGCGTGTGGCCGGGATCTGCGCACTAGTGGTCGGATCCACGCACGGCCACCTAGAGGACGGTTAACAGCCACGCGTTGACAACGCCTTGCGAGATGGGGCTGGCGGCGGCATGGATCCGCACGTCGGTGGTGGCGGTGGTTTTTTCCTTTTCTGTTAACGGCGCGTGTTGTGGTCCTTTGTCCAACCGACCGTGTAAATAGTTTGTTGCAGTCGCTTGTTGTTTGGGTTGTTGCTCTTATTGTTTTTTTCTTTTTCTAGTTATAGCCTTTCAGTGTTATAGTCTTGTATTTCTTCCTGCTTTATCAATATAAATGGTCATTGTCCGGTGCCGTTCGTTCAAAAAAAAAAACCTTTAGCGGTTGCACATACCAAAAATATTTGCATTGCAACAGTGGTTTGAATTACACAATTCTGGGGCACTTGGGGTGCCTGAAGTGAAATATTTAATTTAAAGAGAAACACCCCATCCGATCCCCACATGATGCTGACCAACACAGGCCATCCCGGGACAGAAGACAGTTATCGAAATGGCGCCAAATGGAACTGCCTCGTGCGTGTGAGTAAGAGGACGGGAGCAGGAAAAAGATTAACGAAAGCGTGTGGTGCACCAACTAGAGTCCTCGCATAACCTAGCTGTCCACGAAGCTAAAATAACACGCATCTCTCAAAAGCCCTCTGGCCTCATTTACCTTGCTTTTTGCTAGAGAATCTTCCATACTGGGCCTCATGGAAAGTTACCATTTTGATCTGCAGCCCTGTCGAACTTTTCTGATGGTAGCAGAAATTGTTACCCGTAAACAGTAACAACTGGACAGCCATTGTCTTTTCTTTTAACCATAAGAGTGTCTCTTAACTGTTAACCCCACCCTTCTGTTGGAACAACCTTTAATTGTAACAGCGAGATGATTATGCTGGTCAAACTGTTGACACTTGCAAGAAATGCAGGCAGGGATACGCACACATGCAAAATTGCCAGGCAAAGAACAGATCGAAGCCTCTACCGGCATCTGTTACAAATGCCAAAGAGGTCAAGACTAATCGGCTGGAGATCCGGGGCAGGAGAGGTAGAAGTTGCAGGGGAAGAAGACGGCGCGAGTGGGCGTAATAAAAACGAAGGGAAAACCGGAAGGAGGGTGGGTGAGGGGAAAGGCAGAAGCTTTCGCTTTCCCGGCTGTTGCTTTCCTTCCTCTTCATGGGCTGTGATTATTATTATACACTACCACCATAAGCACACATCGAGAAGAAGCTCGCAGTCGCGGGCAGGAGCATATCTCTTCTTGCCTCCCGCGACACATCCGTTTCCACGGCGGGAGAAGCAGCGGCAAGCCCTGCTTCTGCACTACCTGACCACGGCAGCGACGACCGACCAGCCGGCCGGTCGCCGGGAGCCGCATGCTAACAGCTAACTGCAGAGAGGAGGCGCAGGGAGATCCTTGAATGTACAGTTCTCGTCTTGCCTCGTCAGTTGTTTCCTTTGTGTTTGCTCTCTGCGTGCAGTTTTTTTTTTTTTTTTAGTTTGGTTATCTTCTTGTTCTTGGAGGAAATACAGTTTCTTCTTCTTCGTTCCGATCTGTTTGCACATGGTGGGGTTCAGCTTCCCATCATGTTGACATTTCTGGATCACCATTGCTCCTGTTCATATGCTGGTGTGCTTGGATGATTCCTTGGAAATTAATTCAAGAAAGTTTTGCCCATATGGTCCTGCTCTGCTTCGTTCTGATGATTTCTTTTAGTTCATGGCGAATAGAAATGTGTCTCTCTTCTCTTATCAAAATGCATTTCGATTTTAATTGCTGTGATTGCGATGCTCTTTTATGAAATCCTTTGCATGCTGAATTTGCTTTGGATGGCTTCAGCCTTGTGTTGGTTTTATCTTATTTGCAGGGAAATGAATTTGTAATATTGATGAGCAATCGTGTGGGTTTTCTGTTATGACATACTTTCTGCAGAATCTGACATGATATCATGCACTATTTTTGCAGGATAAAAAAGTCAATCCCTTTCGTCCTGCAGGAACCCTGATCTCGCCATCGAAGCACACGCTGGATCTCTGTGGCAGGACCCATCATGTTGCAGTACCTGGACTTCTCTCATGCCAGCACCTCAAGGAAGTGGGGACACAAGAGACAGGGTGATAGTATGGTGATGCATGGTGATCCTCCCTGTCCGGCAATCCTTTTGAATTTGACATGAAATCTGAATCATCCAGTCACCAGTTTAAGAGCACATTAACGTCCTTGATGTATGCTAGCATAATCTTAAGATGGAAAGAATTGACTAAGATTTTTCTCATATTTCTCCGCTCTTTTGGGTCAAATTAATTTATTGGCGTGTCTCTTTCAAAAAAGTTTATTGGTGTGTGATATTCACATTTTCAGGATTTGAAGCTCCGAGGAACAGCATGGAGTTCGCCTTGGAGGCCTCCCACAGCTACGGAGTTTTCCAAGAGGACGTCCCGGTGAGTCATGCTTATATCAGTATTGTTCTGTCAGAGTAATTCCTTCCATCTTCTGTCCCCCAAGTATTGGCAGGTTGTTCTAGTTTCACAAACGAACCTATCTTGTCAGCGACAAATAGTTCATTTTGTGCGTGAAAAAAACCCAGAAATACTTTGATCATTCTTGAGAGATGAGGTACCTACTTTTGCTCTATGTATGTCTTGGAAACTTTGTTGATAGATGTACTTGTAACTGATTGTAGTTACCTGAGAAGACAGAACAGGAAAATGCATTAATAATGGTGGCAAACAGTAGGCCTTCATCTGCTGTTTTTAGACGCGACCCCCATCTACTGTTGCTACATCTACTGATTAGTCTTTGCCTCGTTGTCATCGTTCTATAGGCAAACTTTTCATTAGCACATCCAGTATTTTCTTCCATAAAAAGAGCAATTTATTAGGTATTATCGTAAAAATTAAAAAATTGAAAGATATCATCAGTGTGAGGATAGCATATGAGTCCAGGGCTCACATGTCATCCTCATAGCCGATGGTATTTTTGAATATAGACATTTTTATGATGATATCCACCTAATTTTGTCTTATAAAATGATGTTTTTTTATAAAAAAAAAAAACATTGCTGAGTTTTGATTTGGAAACTTAGCATCGCACTTGTTGTGCAAGAGTTAACCAACAAGAACTTGCAATGATCAGATTAAGTTTCTTGTGATTTTTAGCAGTATTCCTGCAATATGAGGCAATACCCAAAATCAGGGCTCAACCACAGCTCAACCCCAATCAAGAAGCTGATCCATGAGGACATTTCCTTCAGAACAAATGAAGGGCGGAAGAGACCCGGTGTCATCGCTAGGTTGATGGGCATGGATTCACCCCCACTGAACACAACCACTGAACCCAGCAGCCATTCAGAGGAAAGAAGGCAAGAGATCGTCTCAAGGTCAATGCCAAGAAGAGATCCGTCTGAAATGGTCTTTGGCCTTGCACCGAAGCAAGAGATCCGCGCCTACGAGGATGAGAGGGAGCTCTTTGGCCAGCTGAGCAAGAAGACCAATGAGTGGAGTAAGCCGCGGCCGCGAGAGCACCCGCAGGAGGAGGAGCTGCAGAAGTTCAAGAAGGAGTTCGAGGCGTGGCAGGCGAGCAGGGTGTGGGAGCATTCAAGAATTCTGGAACAGGATAGCCATCTCGGCGACGACAAGTGCACAGACATCGTGCCGTGCAGGTACCAGCATCAGCACAAAGGGAAAGATGTCAACAATGGCAGCAAAGACATGCACTCCAATGACGACGAGCATTGGAGAAGAAGCAAGGAGAGCTGCACGTCGATCTCCGGGAGCCGTACGTTCTCTCTGACAAGCGCAGACGCCTGTTCCACGAGGTTACCGCTCTCGAGGTTCTACCACGAGGAGGAGGAGAGGTCGTTGTCGCCGACGAGGATAGTCATCCTGAAGCCCTGTCCGGAGCTGAGCACAGACGATATCGAGGAGTCGTCGCTGGGGTCGCCGGAGCTGGTGAAGAAGGAGAACAACATGGAGGCCTTCCTTGAGGAGGTGAAGAAGAGGCTAAAGATTGAGCTCGAGGGGAGGATGGCCAACGACGACAAGGCGGACCCGTGGGCCGGAGGCGAAATCCCGGCTGATCCGAAGCAAGTCGCGCGGAACATCGCCAACCAGATCAGGGAGACCGTCACAAGGGACTTGCACCCGGCGTTGGTACGGTCGGAGTCGACACGGTCGTACCGCAGCGACGTCCCGCTCAACAAGCACAGCCAGGAGGACTACATTGGCAGAGATGCCAGGAGGCAACTGTCTGACAGGCTGAAGAACGTGCTGAGAAGGGAGCCGAACGCCGAGCCGCCGTTCTCTCACCGGAGAAGGGCCACCTCGACGTCGTTCGACGAGGAGCCGAGGCCCAAGCCGAGGTATGACATGGCATCAAGGAAGGGGAAGATCAGGAGCAAGGAGGAAAAGAAGTGCGCGATTGAGTCCGATGTCAGGCATGGATCATACAAGGCATCGGCCTCGGTCGACTCTGAGCCAGTGTCACCTAGAAACCTCATCAGGTCGTTCTCGGCGCCGGTGTCGGGGACGACCTTCGTGAAGCTCCTCTTGGAGGAGCCGCGGATGCTGACCAGAGCACGGCTGCAGCGCAAGCAAGAAGGTCACGTGAACAGGCCGTCGTCAGAGGAGAGGAAAGGGAGGAAGGACGCGTTCAACATCAAAGGTAGAGTGTCCAACTTGAGGCAGAACCTGGGGCTCAGAGCGAAGCTGTTCGGCAAGAAGTTTCACTCCGCCGACGAGTCGTTCCCGGATGACCTTCCTCCGATCGGCACGCTCATCACCGCCCCTTCGGTTCTCATACATTCCGGCGTCCTCCAGGTGAGGCAGCTCTTTGAGCAAATGCTGCTTTACGACTCTCGTGTCCAGGGCCATTGCAGTCTGACATGAAACTCTGCTGCTTGTTTGGTTGCAGGAGAACTCTACTGAGGTGCCACCGAGCCCGGCGTCGTGGTGCAGCAGCCCGCCCGATGAGATGAGCAGGGGAGGCTACCCGAGTCCTGTCTCGCCATTGGAGGCCTCCTTTAGCGAGCACCGTTCTCCCTTGAGGACCGCAGCTAAGGACATGACCTCAAATGCATGTGGTATGTATCGGGTACCAACTGCTGCTTGTTTCTGAGCTTGCTTGGATGACACACTGAACGCAGTGTTCAGAGGTTATGATTCTCACAAGTTCTAATCAAAGAACCTGTCGCAGAGCCAGGAAACTTGTCGGAACAAGTCCAAATTGAAGAACTCGCTGAGACAAGTTATGTCCAGGACGACGACACGGACGAGATGGATCACCCCATGAAATCCTTCGTCAGAGCTGTTCTTGTTGTTGCCGGCCTGTACGGCCAGAGACAGAGTTCTGACAACTTCTTATCAGACTGCGAAGCGAAGCCAATCCCCAAGTGGGTGTTGGAGGAAGTCGAGTCCTCTTCCTCAGCCCCGGCAGCATCTGATGGCGGCGCGGCAAACGTTGACCACCGGCTCCTCTTCGACCTGATCAACGAGGCGCTGCCGGCAGCCGTCCGGACCTCGACAACGCTGTGCACGTTCGACAAGTGTTACGCGGCAGCGCCAAGAAGAGCTCCCAGTGGCAAGAAGCTACTGGACGTGCTGTGGAAGTCCGTGCAGGTGTGGCTAGAACCACCGAGCGACACGACGTCGAGCTCCGTTGACGGGCTGATCGGCCGTGACCTGAGCGTGTCGTCGTGGACCGGCGTGTTCCGGGACGACGCCGACGCGCTGGGAAGGGAAATGGAGGCGGAGATACTGGACGAGCTGGTCGACGAGACGGTGTGGGACGTGCTCCTCAACGTGGGGGACTGATTGCGTCTGATGGGTCTCTTCTGACGATTATAATTGTACACTTTGGGGTGCTTTTTTTACCTCTTTTCAGAGTGCTTGCCGGATTTGTGATCGGGTGTTGATGAGTGAGGAATGTAACTCGGTGTGTGAAAGAACGCTGAATATGTCCTAAGAAATGCATAAAGAAGCAAAAAGAGAGTGAAGAAAAAAACCAGCTGGCTTTGTGTAATTTGGTGTAGTACTTCTTAACTTCTTATGCTCTTGACGCTTGTGCTTGTGTAAAAGCAAAATTGTTTATGGAAACAAGACTGAATTTATCAGGGCGGAGTACAACGACCAGAAGCAATATTACATATGGCACGCTATGTTTACGCCGCGTCACCGCGTAGAGCGAAGAAATGCATCTATATCTATACTACTATAAAATAGAAAAAGTTAAGACAAATCTGAACGATCTTCACGGTATATCTTACACAATCAAATAGTCAATAATTAAATTTAGTCTTTCGTCTCCTCCCTCTCCTATAATAAAGAAAGTCACAATCAATTAACCGATTAACAATCAACCTAGCCTATTTACTTGATTGTAACATGCTCTTTTTCCCTCTGTCACTCAATTTCTAAAACTTAAATCAAGATAAATATCATCACATAATGAAATGTCATCTCTCGGCTTGGCCGGTTATCAAGTGCGACATCACTTTCGCCATTGGCGCTTTCTGCCTTGGTGATCACTGTGGACTCCAGGGACTCAACAACGCCTTCGTCACCCTGCTGCCTAAAAGAGAAGGGGCAGCCTCGCCTTCCGACTATCGGCCTATTAGTCTTATTCACAGCTTCGGCAAGATCATCACCAAGATCATAGCAATCCGCATCGCGCCAAAGCTGAATGACTTGATCTCCAGTAGCCAAAGCGCTTTCATTGCCGAGAGATCGATTCACGATAATTTCAAGTTGGTCCACTCTACTACAAGACTTCTCAAGCGTTCAAAGACACCGAAGATCCTTTTCAAAGTGGACATTTCCAAGGCCTTTGATTCGGTCAATTGGTCCTTCCTCCTTGAGGTCCTTAACGCTTGGGGTTTTGGACATCGTTGGTGTGGTTGGCTTGAAGCCATTTTGGGCTCCTCGTCCACTCAGATTTTGCTCAATTCCTTCCCATGACCCAGGATCGTCCATGCCAGGGGGCTGCGGCAAGGGGACTCTCTATGCTCTTTTCTTTTTGTCATGGTTATGGACGTCCTCGATCGGATTCTCACCAAGGCGGGCGAGGTTGGTGTGATCGCCCCCACGGGACATCGCTCTATTTTACACCGTTGTTCGCTGTACGCCGACGACGCCGTGATCTTCCTCTCCCCAACCCCTCAGGACATCGGCGCCCATTTGGAAATCCTGCATTTCTTCGGTTCATCCTCCGGCTTAAGGATGAACCTGAGCAAGTGTGCGGCGATCCCAATCTCTTGCTCTGACAACGACATCAACATAATTAGAGACCTTCTTCCATGCGGTATGGCTTCCTTCCCTATCTCTTACCTTGGAGTGCCTCTCACTCCCGGGCGCCTGCGTCGACATCATTTTTAGCCCCTGATCGACAGAGTCGCCTCCAAATTACTAGCTTGGCAAGCAGAGCTCATCTCCAGGACCGGATGGGTAGCCCTCGTGAAGCTTGTCCTCTCTGCATCTTCTCTTCACACTTTGATGTCCATTGCCATCCTGCCATGGCATCAAGGAGATTGATAAGATACGCAATGCCTTCCTTTGGACCGGAGAACGAGCTTTGTCCGGGGGACGCAGTGCTATCTCTTGGCCGCGGGTTTGCAGGCCGACTTGCTATGGTGGCCTGGGCATTGCCGACCTCCGGGTTGGCCGGAATTGCGCTTCGCCTCCGTTGGCTATGGCAGCAACAGGGGGATCTGTCTAAACCTTGGGCTGCCCTTTCTCTGCACCATGAGCATGTTGTCCCTGTCCTCTTCGACGCCTCGATCACTTTTGATGTCGGCAACGGGAAATGATGGCTGATCCATCAAAGCCATAGCTCCGGATCTTATTCTCTGCGTCTCTAATGTCTGTAGGAGCTGCAGGACAATTTGTGAGGCCTTGACCGATCGACGTTGGATTAGGGATATCACTGGCTCTCTAACCATCCCCGCTATCACTTGATACATTGGGCTATGGTCTCGGCTACGGTTTTTTATTCTCACGGGTGAGAATGATCGTGCCATTTGGAAATGGAATTCATCCGGCGTTTACACTGCTCAATCGGCGTACAGAGTCCTCTTCCAAGGATCTACGTGTTACGCAGGTGGCACTCTCCTTTAGAAAACATGGGCGCCGGCTAAAGTGAAGTTCTTCGGCTCGCTTGGGATGCACGACTGTTTATGGACTGTCGCTTATCGGAAGCAGTTTTGTCACGTTCCGAAATCCATAATTGTGTGTTTTAATCCTAAAACATGCAATTTCAGCTTCATGTTCCAGTTTGGGTCACTGGAGCACTTCACTTTGAGTCAATGAGGTGGGAGAAGGAAAAACTAAGAGAAATAAAGGAGCTGGAAGCAAGTCTGGACTTTCCTCTAGGTAAATGGGGCCCACTTGGGTGGAAAATATCTCTCTATAAGTGGGCAACAGCTCTCTCTCCCCTCAAACTTGCCCATACGTACTACTCACCCACTCCACCAGATAAGGCTTTTTGAAGAAGCAAGTTGGAGTTGGCTGTCTCTCACTCTCTCTCTCTTAGGCTCCCTTTTTCCCCTTTTGGATCCCTACCTCTGGGAGCAAGATCAAGGTACGTATGTGGTACTCACGTGACCACCAGCTCAAGGACTACCCGTCCATCCAATTCATTTTCAGTTTCCCCGAAGGAATTCGAGCTGGTTCTGAACTTGTTTGGTGTTCTTTGGGTGAAGCAAGGAAGCAGCAGTTTTTCCACTCTTCTCCAAGCCATTTTTCGTCGTTTCCTCCTTCAACTGGCGGTCACCAACCTCAGCAAAGGACCTTGGGTGAGTCTGCTAGGCTCCCATAGCAAGTATGCTCATTTTTGGTTGGATAGATCTTGAATCTGGAACTAGGGTTGCAAAGCTCTTAAAGTTCTGCAGTCTGGGAACAAATGAGGATTTATGTGGATTTGAGTTAGGAATCATGTTGCTAGGCGGTTGAGCAAAGTCTAGACCCTGTACACCCTTCTAGGTATTTTTACTTTTGATTTAGAGAGACTCCCAGGTTAGTTTAGCCCAGTTTTTCCCTTCGTAATGGCTGCTGTTCTGAGCTGCGCGAGGCTGATTTTACTGTAGCGCCGAGTACTGTGCACCCGAGCACCCCCTGATACTGTTCACCCCGAGCACGAGCGCAGTCACCCCGAGCACTCCCGAGCACACCGGGTACTGTTCACCCGACGACCCCGGGTACTGTTCACCCGAGCACGAGCGCAGTCACCCCGAGCACTCCCGAGCACCCCGGGTACTGTTCACCCGACGACCCCCGGGTACTGTTCACCGGAGCACCCCGAGCACCCCGGGTACTGTTCACCCGACGACCCCCGGTACTGTTCACCGGAGCACCCCGGGTACTGTTCACCCGACGACCCCCGGGTACTGTTCACCCGACGACCCCCGGGCACCCTGTACTGTTCACCCCGAGCCCTGAGCGCGGTCGATCCCGAGGACCCCCGGGTACTGTTCACCCGAGCACCCCCGGTACCCGTGAGTACTGTTCATCCCGGGCACCCCGAGCACGGTTTATTAGGCTTTCCTGATAGCTGATAGCTTGTAAAATTCGTAGTTAATTCGTAGGAACTCCAAACTTTTTGAGACCACTTGAAAAATTCTAGTTTGGACAGTACGATCTTGGAATAATATTGTCATGTATTGTGGAGCATATTTTTCTTACATGGTCGCATTTCATACATGCTCATTACATTGCACGCGTTGCTCTCTGTAGTGAACGCCGATCCGTCGATCCCGGAGGCCGTTGGCGATCGTGAGGCGTCCCACCTTTCTGATCCAGGGCAGCAAGGCAAGCATCGTTCATATTGTACCGTGTCTACTTGAAAATTTAATATGTTATCTACGCTTATGTATACATTGCATGTGTCGGGTACTGAGTTGGGTAGAACCTATGCCGATGCATTATCCCATTTCGGTCACATGTCATGTGTTGTTCCTAGGAGCCTAGTGGTGTCATCGAGGTCTAATTTTAGTTCGCTATGCTTAGTGGTACTTAAGCTTTTCGGTAGAAGTCGACGACGGCGTCCACCGTTGTTGCGAGCCTAGGATTTATTACTTGTTCACACTTATGGTTGTGTTGATGATGAGTCGGTTTGGTGAGTGGTGAGTTGAGACGAGGTGTGGGCGGTGTTAGGGGTGTCATCTGCTCACGAGGAGTCCTCAGGCAGTTCGGGGAGGGAACCCGGACACCGTAGACCGCTTGCACCGGTTAAGCACCGATCATCGGTGTAGTCGGCTTTAGCATATACCTTACTCACCACATGCTGATATAATGGTAGGCGAGCTGATTACCTTCGCAGACGTGGTCATGTGGGCCTCGTCATAGACGGTGTGAGTCCGGTTTGAGTCCGGGCTTTTAGCGGTATTAGTTTGCTCGGGGAGTAGTTCTAATACCGCCTCGCCGAGCTATGGTTGATCCACATGGTTGGGCCTGGTTGGGAAAGGTTGTCACGGGTACCCCCTTGTGCGCATCTTAGCGGGTGGCACAAGCCGTATGGTCCCTGTGTCGTGTGGGTCCAGGAGTATCCCCCTGCAGGGTGTATAATCAGTTCGAACTGCCGCGCTCTCGGTCATGAGCATCGCTATCGCTTATCTCCACCGAGCGACCATATTTTGGTCGTAGAGTTTCGATGTGGGTTGTGGCATGGTTGGATTGGGGTGGTTTGGTCGGTATGTGGTTGGTGGTTTGGTGGGAATGGTTTGCTTTTATACACTTGTTGTTATATATCTGTTTTGATCAGTTGGTTGGCAGGGTTTGAGTCGGTGGTTGTTTAAGTCAGTTGCTTACACCTAGAGTCTAGGTTGCTTACTGCTTAATAAACTTAAACATGTCTTAATCCTTGCTACAGCTTTAAATGCATGATCCTTGGAGTCGAGAATATATATACTCATACTGTGTAAGACTTGCTAGTACCTTCGTACTAAGGGTGCTGCCCTTAAGTTGCTTCCAGGTTCGCAGGTCGGCGAAGAAGAGGCAGTGTTCGGCTACTTTGTGCCTGCCGATCAGGGTGGCGGGCAGGAGTAGCACCTTCTACTCCGAACTCTGGCGCTTTTGGTATGGAGCCTAAGGGCATACGGCTCCATACTCTTTTGTTGTATAGGTTTTTCTTCCGCTGCATAGTAGTTGTTGTTGTTCCTCTTTTGTTGTAAATTGTGGAAGCAGTTGCTTGTTTAACAATGGTAATCCAGTTTAATTATTTGCTCTCTATTAAACTGTGTTGTGATATTTGAGTTGGAAGGCATGTGTTCCGATCCTGGGCACAAAACACGTGCCGGGACTACCGGAATGGTATTCTGGTTAATCGTCGAGGTTGTGATTATGACTAATGATCATCCTGATGATTAATTAGAATACTATTTGGACGGTTCCTCACAAGTTTGGTCTGCAGTCGAACGATCTCTGCACTCACTGTTCGCAAGCTCCGGAGATTGTGGACCATCTCCTTCTTCACTGTGTGTTGGCTCGTGATCTATGGTGGTGGGTGTTGGGGTTCAATTCTTTGGTCGACGAGCTTGTGTTCATCGACTGGTGGGCTGGTCTTCGCGATTGAGTTGCTGCCAACCTCCGGAAGGGACTTGACTCTCTAATTCTTGTCACCGTTTGGCGTATTTGGTTATCGCGCAATGATATCATTTTTAACGGCCGCCGTGCCAGCTATGACACCCTAAAGGCCCGGATTTGGGAGGATGCTGCTCGTTGGTGCGAGGCTAGGGCTATGAACTTGGCCGCCCTATGCGATCGGCTACGCACATTTGGCTCCGTGCTCTAAGTTTGGTTGCTTCTGGTTTTAGCTTCAGGTTGACCAAGCTATGTAACAGTCTCTAAATCTATGTTTCCTTTGATCGGTTAGCGATTGTGGTGTTACATAACCATAATTTGGGTTCTCCTTCTTAATACAAAGATGCGCAGCTCTCCTGCGTATTCGAGAAAAAAAAAAGAAATGCCATCTCCTCAACGCCATTCATCTCCATGTCGTACGGCCACCTGATTCAATCATCGTGTATACAAATCACTCTTTTGTTATGATATATATATATATATATATATATATATATATATTACTTTTCAAATTACTATATATTAAATTGATTTTACATGTGTAAAATACGTTTACAGTTACTAATAAGTATGAAGGAAAAGAGTGAAGAACGGCACTGCCTGCACGCCACCATCTGCATAAGGTAGTATACACCTTATCCGCCTCTGCAATCTCCGCGCGCACGAGTGCATCGCATGCCCCTGTCCAACGGCTCCTCCTCCCTACGTGGCTGCCAACGGCGCCTTGCTGCCGCGTACCGCTTCCACCATCTGCGGCCGGCAGCGAGTTTGCCGCCTCGCCGTGCCGCGAGCATTTTTGGTTCAACCAAACACACATCCTTGTTTGATAAGGAGAGGCAAGGTTTTTGTCACGTCCCGAAATCCATAATTGTGTGTTTTAATCCTAAAACATGCAATTTCAGGTTCATGTTCCAGTTTGGGTCACTGGAGCACTTCACTTTGAGTCAATGAGGTGGGAGAAGGAAAAACTAAGAGAAATAAAGGAGCTGGAAGCAAGTCTGGACTTTCCTCTAGGTAAATGGGGCCCACTTGGGTGGAAAAATATCTCTCTATAAGTGGGCAACAGCTCTCTCTCCCCTCAAACTTGCCCATACGTACTCCTCACCCACTCCACCATATGAGGCTTTTTGAGGAAGCAAGTTGGAGTTGGCTGTCTCTCTCACTCTCTCTCTTAGGCTCCCTTTTTCCCCTTTTGGATCCCTACCTCTGGGAGCAAGATCAAGGTACGTATGTGGTACTCACGAGACCACCAGCTCAAGGACTACTCGTCCATCCAATTCATTTTCAGTTTCCCCGAAGGAATTCGAGCTGGTTCTGAACTTGTTTGGTGTTCTTTGGGAGAAGCAAGGAAGCAGCAGTTTTTCCTCTCTTCTCCAAGCCATTTTCCGTCGTTTCCTCCTTCAACTGGCGGTCACCAACCTCAGCAAAGGACCTTGGGTGAGTCTGCTAGGCTCCCATGGCAAGTATGCTCATTTTTGGTTGGATAGATCTTGAATCTGGAACTAGGGTTGCAAAGTTCTTAAAGTTTTGCAGTCTGGGAACAAATGAGGATTTATGTGGATTTGAGTTAGGAATCATGTTACTAGGCGGTTGAGCAAAGTCTAGACCCTGTACACCCTTCTAGGCATTTTTACTTTTGATTTAGAGAGACTCCCAGGTTAGTTTAGCCCAGTTTTTCCCTTCGTAATGGTTGCTGTTCTGGAGCTGCGCGAGGCTGATTTTACTGTAGCGCCGGGTACTGTTCACCCGAGCACCCTGATACTGTTCACCCGACGACCGGGGGGTACTGTTCACCCGAGCACGAGCACATTCACCCCGAGCACTCCCGAGCACCCCGGGTACTGTTCACCCGACAACCCCGGGTACTGTTCACCCGAGCACGAGCGCAGTCACCCCGAGCACTCCCGAGCACCCCGGGTACTGTTCACCCGACAACACCGGGTACTGTTCACCCGAGCACTCCCGAGCACCCCGGTACTGTTCACCCGACGACCCCTGGTACTGTTCACCCGAGCACCCGAGCGCAGTCACCCCGAGCACTCCCGAGCACCCGGGTACTGTTCACCCGACGACCCCCCGGTACTGTTCACCGGAGCACCCCGAGCACCCCCGGGTACTGTTCACCCGAGCACCCGAGCACCCCTGTACTGATTCACCCCGAGCACCCGAGCACGGTCGATCCCGAGGACCCCGGTACTATTCACCCGAGCACCCCCCGGGTACTGTTCACCCCGAGCACCCCCGGGTACTGTTCACCCCGGGTACCCGTGAGTACTGTTCATCCCGGGCACCCCGAGCACGGTTTATCAGGCTTTCCTGATAGCTGATAGCTTGTAAAATTCGTAGTTAATTCGTAGGAACTCCAAACTTTTTGAGACCACTTGGAAAATTCTGGTTTGGACAGTACGATCTTGGAATAATGTTGTCATGTATTGTGGAGCATATTTTTCTTACATGATCGCATTTCATACATGCTCATTACATTGCACGCGTTGCTCTCTGTAGTGAACGCCGATCCGTCGATCCCGGAGGCCGTGGGCGATCGTGAGGCGTCCCACCTTTCTGATTCAGGGCAGCAAGGCAAGCATCGTTCATATTGCACCGTGTCTACTTGAAATTTTAATATATTATCTACGCTTATGTATACATTGCATGTGTCGGGTACTGAGTTGGGTAGAACCTATGCCGATGCATTATCCCATTTCGGTCACGTGTCATGTGTTGTTCCTAGGAGCCTAGTGGTGTCATCGAGGTCTAATTTTAGTTCGCTATGCTTAGTGGTACTTAGGCTTTCCGGTAGAAGTCGACGACGGCGTCCACCGTTGTCGCGAGCCTAGGACTTATTACTTGTTCGCACTTATGGTTGTGTTGATGATGAGTCGGTTTGGTGAGTGGTGAGTTGAGACGAGGTGTGGGCGGTGTTAGGGGTGTCATCTGCTCACGAGGAGTCCTCAGGCAGTTCGGGGAGGGAACCCGGACACCGTAGACCGCTTGCACCGGTTAAGCACCGATCATCGGTGTAGTCGGCTTTAGCACATACCTTACTCACCACATGCTGATATAATGGTAGGCGAGCCGATTACCTTCGCAGACGTGGTCATGTGGGCCTCGTCATAGACGGTGTGAGTCCGGTTTGAGTCCGGGCTTTTAGCGGTATTAGTTTGCTCGGGGAGTAGTTCTAATACCGCCGTGCCGAGCTATGGTTGATCCACATGGTTGGGCCTGGTTGGGAAAGGTTGTCACGGGTACCCCCTTGTGCGCATCTTAGCGGGTGGCACAAGCCGTATGGTCCCTGTGTCGTGTGGGTCCAGGAGTATCCCCTGCAGGGTGTATAATCAGTTCGAGCTGCCGCGCTCTCGGTCATGAGCATCGCTATCGCTTATCTCCACCGAGCGACCATATTTTGGTCGTAGAGTTTCGATGTGGTTTGGATTGGGGTGGTTTGGTCGGTATGTGGTTGGTGGTTTGGTGGGAATGGTTTGCTTTTATACTCTTGTTGTTGTATATCTGTTTTGATCAGTTGGTTGGCAGGGTTTGAGTCGGTGGTTGGTTAAGACAGTTGCTTACACTTAGAGTCTAGGTTGCTTACCGCTTAATAAACTTAAACATGTCTTAATCCTTGCTACAGCTTTAAATGCATGATCCTTGGAGTCGAGAATATATATACTCATACTGTGTAAGACTTGCTAGTACCTTCGTACTAAGGGGTGCTGCCCTTAAGTTGCTTTCAGGTTCGCAGGTTGGCGAAGAAGAGGCAGTGTTCGGCTACTTTGTGCCTGCCGATCAGGGTGGCGGGCAGGAGTAGCACCTTCTACTCCGAACTCTGGCGCTTTTGGTATGGAGCCTAAGGGCATACGGCTCCATACTCTTTTGTTGTATAGGTTTTTCTTCCGCTGCATAGTAGTTGTTGTTCCTCTTTTGTTGTAAATTGTGGAAGCAGTTGCTTGTTTAACAATGGTAATCCAGTTTAATTATTTGCTCTCTATTAAACTGTGTTGTGATATTTGAGTTGGAAGGCATGTGTTCCGATCCTGGGCACAAAACACGTGCCGGGACTACCGGAATGGTATTCTGGTTAATCGTCGAGGTTGTGATTATGAATAATAATCCTCCTGATGATTAATTAGAATACTATTTGGACGGTTCCTCACAGCTTGGTATCAGAGCCTGGTTTAATTTAGTAGCCTAAACATAATTAGTGCGTTGTTTAGTAAGTCGACAACTTCACCTAAACAACCCATAATTTATGTTTATGCCTCTTCATGTTTAATATGTATTAAACTGCTATCGTTTATGCCCCTAAGTTAAAATTCGTATTATGAGTGACGTCTATATGTCTTATACCACATTGTTTTGCTTTCGACCCTGCATTGATTCATGTTGAGCATTGCATCTTCGGCTTTGCATCGTCGGAAGGTAAGGTACGACGCTCGGTGGCGGTTAATCACCGAGGGCTCAGCCGGATGCGAGGCAGGGGCCCGGCATGTTCCGTACGGTGATCCGTACGGGAAGTGAATACGCTAGCAATAGCGTATGAACATCCACCATGCGATGGGAGACATGGTCGTCTACTCGTGTGGCGTTTACACGAGATGTCCCGTAGGGTCTACGGGAAGTGAATACGTCGTTGTCGACGTATGGATTGTCGCTTGTACGGCATGTGGTACAAGGGCCGTTCGCGCTCTTACTCTTTCTAGCGCGAAGGGTACGTTCTGGATGTTATAAACTGCCTGTGATTTTGATGCTTGCAGGTGCGGTTCTTATTTTGAGAAAGAAGCGGTAGCTAGGTTCGAGCATGCATCATTTCATGGCATTCATGCATGCATTCATGTTTGTTCATGTATTACGGGATTCTAACAATATATCCGGCGAATGCTTTGTGCTGAGCCGGAATTTGACGTTTCCCCCTTTTATTTTGCATTTCAAGAATGGTTGTCACTCGGCGTAGTGGAGAGGTTCCGGAGGGTTCCGGTCAGAACAACCCTCCTCCACCGCCGACCATGGCGGATGTGCTCATGCAAATCGAGCAGAACCGCCAAGCGAATCACGCTCTCCTCCAGACGAACCAAGCGCTCCTGGAGGCTCTCGTGCGCAACGCGGCTCCTCATGGAGGAGGTGGGGCCGTGCGCCGAGATGACTTCTCGGACTTTTTGCGGACTCAGCCGCCGGTCTTCTCGCGAGCTGAGGATCCTCTCGATGCTGATCATTGGCTCCGGACGATTGAGCAGAAGCTCGCCCTTCTTCGTTGTGAGGATCACGAGAAGGCGCTCTTCGCCGCCCATCAGCTTCAGGGCCCGGCGGGTGCGTGGTGGTCCGGCTTTCTGGCCATGCACCCCGCCGATCACCGCGTGTCATGGGCGGAGTTTCGCGAGGCCTTCCGCTCGTTTCACATACCGAGTGGCCTCATGGAGGCTAAGAGGCGGGAGTTTGAGGACCTCAAGCAAGGAGGTCGTGCGGTGATGGAGTACGTGCAGGTGTTCAACCACCTTGCACAATATGCTACCGAGGAGGTCAGCACGGATGCGCGCAAGCAGCGCCGCTTTGTGAATGGCCTGAACTCGAAGATGCAGGACCGGTTGTCCGCGCATAAGTTCGCCGACTTCAACGAGTTGGTGAGCACGTCGATCACAGTGGAGCTCAAGTATAAGAGCCACCAAGAGGAGAAGAGGCGGAAGAGGGGTTCCTCGTCTTCTGTGGGTGGGAGCTCGCAGCGCACCCGCATTGAGAGTCAGCCTCCACAGTTTCAGGTGCCGTCGGCTGGATACCCACGACCGATGTGGTTTGTACCACGTCCTGCGTTCTCCGCCCCACAAGGGCAGGCTGCACGACCCGCCGGCTCCCAAGTGAGCGTGACCGGTGGCTCAGGCGGTCCGTGCTTCAACTGCGGCCGCGTCGGCCATTTCTCGAGGGAGTGCCCGTATCCGAGGCCAGGAGCCGCGCTGAGTGCCCCGCGACCACCGCCGGCTCAGTCAGCACCGCAGTCTTCGCAGGCGACTCACGTTCCCAAGCGTGGTCGAGCTCGCCACACTACCGCCGACGAGGTTCAGGAGGGTGACACCGTCCTAATGGGTACGTTGGATATGAGTTTCAACTCTGACATCTTTTCTGCAGTGGTTTTGTTTGATTCAGGAGCCTCTCACTCCTTTATATCTTCGGGTTATGTTTGGAAAAGTGGGTTGAGAGTCAGTGCTACCCACACACCGTACCTTATAGACGCCCCAGGGGCCAAAGTTTTAATCAACCAGTGTGTGAATAAAGCGGCGGTAATTGTCAACGGAGTTCCCTTCTTTGTCAATCTGTTAGTGATGAACTCGAAGGGAATTGATATTATTCTGGGGATGAATTGGCTCTCCAAGAACAAGGCTGTGTTGGACTGTGCTCGGCGGACCGTCACCCTCAATGGTCTGTCAGGTACTCGGGTCCAGTTAAAGCTAGAGGATGTCAAGTCCTGCCTGTTCGCCGTAAAGGCTGTCCCCACCAGGATTATGGAGACCATTCCTGTGGTGTGGGAATTTCCGGATGTCTTTCCGGATGAGTTGCCTGGAATGCCGCCTGGTAGGGCAGTGGAGTTCTCTATTGATCTCGTGCCCGGTGCGGCCCCGGTTTCGAAGAAGATGTATAAGATGTCGCCAGTTGAGCTAGTTGAGCTGAAGAAGCAGATCCAGGAGCTGCTGGCGAAGGGTTTCATTCGTCCTAGTTCCTCACCTTGGGGATGCTCGGCTCTATTCGTGAAGAAGAAGGACGACACTCTCCGGATGTGTGTTGATTACCGTCCGCTGAATGCAGTCACTGTGAAGAATGTGTATCCGCTTCCTAGGATTGACATCTTGTTTGATCAGTTGACTGGAGCCCGAGTCTTCTCAAAGATTGACTTGAGGCTGGGCTATCACCAGATCAAGGTCCGACCTGAGGATATTCCAAAGACAGCATTCTCTACTAGATACGGCTTGTATGAGTTCACCGTTATGTCGTTTGGCTTGACTAATGCGCCGGCTTTCTTTATGTACCTCATGAACTCGGTATTCATGGAGGAGTTGGACAAGTTTGTCATTGTTTTCATTGACGACATTCTGATATACTCCAAGACTGTACAAGAGCACATTGGGCACCTCCGTATTGTTCTGGGCAGGCTCCGAGAGCATCAGTTGTATGCCAAGTTCAGCAAGTGTGAGTTCTGGCTCAGGGAGGTGGCTTTTCTGGGACATGTTCTATCAGAGAACGGAGTGGCAGTTGACCCGAGCAAGGTGCAGGATGTGCTCGACCGGGTTCAGCCCCAGAATGTCAGTGAGATCCGGAGTTTTCTTGGACTTGCAGGCTATTACCGTCGTTTCATCGAGAACTTCTCCAAGGTTGCGAAGCCGATGACTCAGTTGTTGAAGCAAGGCAGCGTGTTTGAGTGGTCAGATGCCTGTGAGTCTGCCTTCCAGACATTGAAGAAGCTGCTCACGACCGCTCCAGTGCTTGCTCAGCCTGATGTGACCAGAGGATTTGATGTGTATTGCGACGCGTCCGGCATCGGTCTCGGCTGTGTTTTGATGCAGGAGGACCGAGTCATTGCATATGCATCCCGACAGCTGAAGCGTCACGAGGAGAACTATCCGACACATGATCTTGAACTTGCAGCTGTCGTGCACGCTCTGAAGATGTGGCGCCACTACTTGATGGGCAACTTGTGCCGTATCTACACGGATCACAAGAGCCTGAAGTACATCTTCACGCAGTCAGATTTGAACATGAGGCAGCGCAGGTGGCTTGAGTTGATCAAAGACTACGAACTGGAGGTTCACTACCATCCTGGCAAGGCGAATGTGGTCGCCGACGCTTTGAGTCGAAGGGCTCATTGTCACTGTCTTGTAGCCTCGCCGATGGATTCCACGTTATGCGACGATTTCCGGCGTCTTGGGCTTGATATGGTGCCGGACAGTTTTATTGCCAATCTCGAAATCAAGTCCACGCTCATTGATGAGATTAAGGCTGCACAGAGGCATGATAAGGGTATGGCCCGAATTCGAGAGAAGAGGAAGATCGGGCAGGCCTTGTGCTTTACTGAGGATGATCAAGGCGTTATCTGGTTTGGGGACCGTTTAGTGGTTCCGAGGGTCGAGGCGCTGAGGAAGAAGATCCTTGATGAGGCTCATGATTCGTTGCTATCCATTCACCCTGGCAGTACAAAGATGTATCAGGATTTGAAACCCCGTTTCTGGTGGACTCGCATGAAGCGGGAGATTGCTAGGTATGTGTCTGAGTGCGACGTCTGCCGAAGGGTGAAGGCTGAACACATCAAGCCTGCCGGCACACTCCAGCCTTTGCCCATTCCATCTTGGAAGTGGGAAGAAGTTGGGATGGATTTCATTACTGGCTTACCGAAGACTTCGAGTGGGTATGACTCTATTTGGGTCATCGTGGACCGGTTGACAAAATCCGCGCATTTCCTTCCTGTCAGGACCACTTATTCTGCTAAGCAGTATGCGGAGTTGTACCTCACTAGAATTGTTTGTCTCCATGGAGTGCCGAAGAAGATCGTTTCTGATCGGGGTACACAGTTTACTTCTCATTTCTGGAGAAGTTTCCAGGAGGCTATGGAAACCGAATTGTTCCACAGCACGGCGTATCACCCGCAGACGGATGGTCAGACGGAGAGGGTAAATCAGATTCTCGAAGATATGCTCCGTGCTTGTGTGCTCACTTATGGGAAGAAGTGGGACATATGCCTGCCGTTCGCGGAATTTTCGTATAACAACAGTTTCCAGGCTAGTATTGGGATGGCGCCATTCGAGGCCCTTTATGGTCGGAGGTGCCGTACGCCGCTGAATTGGTCTGAATCCGGTGAGCGGGCTTTTCTGGGTCCGGATTTGGTCAAGGAGGCAGAAGACCATGTCCAGAATATCCGCAGGAGTATTCTCACGGCCCAGTCTAGGCAGAAGAGCTATGCGGATCGACGTCGCCGAGAGCTCACCTTTGAGGTGGGGGATCACGTGTACCTGAAGGTCTCACCTCTCAAAGGCGTTCGTCGATTCCAAGTCCGAGGCAAATTGGCGCCTCGGTATGTTGGTCCATTTCAGATTCTTGCTCGGCGTGGAGAGGTCGCGTACCAGTTGGACTTACCTCCGTCTCTCTCCGCCGTACACAATGTGTTCCATGTGTCACAATTGAAGAAGTGTCTCCGAGTCCCGACGGAAGTCGTTGAAATTGCACCCCAAGAGTTGCAACCGGATTTGACATATTGTGAGCGACCAATTTGTATCTTGGATGAAGCCGAGCGCAAGACACGACGCCACTCTACCAAATTCCTGAAAGTCCAATGGAGCCACCATACAGAAGCCGAAGCGACATGGGAGCGGGAAGATAAGCTCCGCTCCGAGTATCCTGAGTTCTTTGAGGACTTGTGAAAGATGTCGTAATATGGCATATTTGGAATCTCTCACATGAGTGTGCTCATCGTTCTCTCCGCGACTCGTACTGAATCTCGGGACGAGATTCTTTTTAGGGGGGGAGGTTTGTCACGTCCCGAAATCCATAATTGTGTGTTTTAATCCTAAAACATGCAATTTCAGGTTCATGTTCCAGTTTGGGTCACTGGAGCACTTCACTTTGAGTCAATGAGGTGGGAGAAGGAAAAACTAAGAGAAATAAAGGAGCTGGAAGCAAGTCTGGACTTTCCTCTAGGTAAATGGGGCCCACTTGGGTGGAAAAATATCTCTCTATAAGTGGGCAACAGCTCTCTCTCCCCTCAAACTTGCCCATACGTACTCCTCACCCACTCCACCATATGAGGCTTTTTGAGGAAGCAAGTTGGAGTTGGCTGTCTCTCTCACTCTCTCTCTTAGGCTCCCTTTTTCCCCTTTTGGATCCCTACCTCTGGGAGCAAGATCAAGGTACGTATGTGGTACTCACGAGACCACCAGCTCAAGGACTACTCGTCCATCCAATTCATTTTCAGTTTCCCCGAAGGAATTCGAGCTGGTTCTGAACTTGTTTGGTGTTCTTTGGGAGAAGCAAGGAAGCAGCAGTTTTTCCTCTCTTCTCCAAGCCATTTTCCGTCGTTTCCTCCTTCAACTGGCGGTCACCAACCTCAGCAAAGGACCTTGGGTGAGTCTGCTAGGCTCCCATGGCAAGTATGCTCATTTTTGGTTGGATAGATCTTGAATCTGGAACTAGGGTTGCAAAGTTCTTAAAGTTTTGCAGTCTGGGAACAAATGAGGATTTATGTGGATTTGAGTTAGGAATCATGTTACTAGGCGGTTGAGCAAAGTCTAGACCCTGTACACCCTTCTAGGCATTTTTACTTTTGATTTAGAGAGACTCCCAGGTTAGTTTAGCCCAGTTTTTCCCTTCGTAATGGTTGCTGTTCTGGAGCTGCGCGAGGCTGATTTTACTGTAGCGCCGGGTACTGTTCACCCGAGCACCCTGATACTGTTCACCCGACGACCGGGGGTACTGTTCACCCGAGCACGAGCACATTCACCCCGAGCACTCCCGAGCACCCCGGGTACTGTTCACCCGACAACACCGGGTACTGTTCACCCGAGCACTCCCGAGCACCCCGGGTACTGTTCACCCGACGACCCCTGGTACTGTTCACCCGAGCACCCGAGCGCAGTCACCCCGAGCACTCCCGAGCACCCGGGTACTGTTCACCCGACGACCCCCCGGTACTGTTCACCGGAGCACCCCGAGCACCCCCGGGTACTGTTCACCAGACGACCCCCGGGTACTGTTCACCCGAGCACCCGAGCACCCGAGCACCCCTGTACTGATTCACCCCGAGCACCCGAGCACGGTCGATCCCGAGGACCCCGGTACTATTCACCCGAGCACCCCCGGGTACTGTTCACCCCGAGCACCCCCGGGTACTGTTCACCCCGGGTACCCGTGAGTACTGTTCATCCCGGGCACCCCGAGCACGGTTTATCAGGCTTTCCTGATAGCTGATAGCTTGTAAAATTCGTAGTTAATTCGTAGGAACTCCAAACTTTTTGAGACCACTTGGAAAATTCTGGTTTGGACAGTACGATCTTGGAATAATGTTGTCATGTATTGTGGAGCATATTTTTCTTACATGATCGCATTTCATACATGCTCATTACATTGCACGCGTTGCTCTCTGTAGTGAACGCCGATCCGTCGATCCCGGAGGCCGTGGGCGATCGTGAGGCGTCCCACCTTTCTGATTCAGGGCAGCAAGGCAAGCATCGTTCATATTGCACCGTGTCTACTTGAAATTTTAATATATTATCTACGCTTATGTATACATTGCATGTGTCGGGTACTGAGTTGGGTAGAACCTATGCCGATGCATTATCCCATTTCGGTCACGTGTCATGTGTTGTTCCTAGGAGCCTAGTGGTGTCATCGAGGTCTAATTTTAGTTCGCTATGCTTAGTGGTACTTAGGCTTTCCGGTAGAAGTCGACGACGGCGTCCACCGTTGTCGCGAGCCTAGGACTTATTACTTGTTCGCACTTATGGTTGTGTTGATGATGAGTCGGTTTGGTGAGTGGTGAGTTGAGACGAGGTGTGGGCGGTGTTAGGGGTGTCATCTGCTCACGAGGAGTCCTCAGGCAGTTCGGGGAGGGAACCCGGACACCGTAGACCGCTTGCACCGGTTAAGCACCGATCATCGGTGTAGTCGGCTTTAGCACATACCTTACTCACCACATGCTGATATAATGGTAGGCGAGCCGATTACCTTCGCAGACGTGGTCATGTGGGCCTCGTCATAGACGGTGTGAGTCCGGTTTGAGTCCGGGCTTTTAGCGGTATTAGTTTGCTCGGGGAGTAGTTCTAATACCGCCGTGCCGAGCTATGGTTGATCCACATGGTTGGGCCTGGTTGGGAAAGGTTGTCACGGGTACCCCCTTGTGCGCATCTTAGCGGGTGGCACAAGCCGTATGGTCCCTGTGTCGTGTGGGTCCAGGAGTATCCCCTGCAGGGTGTATAATCAGTTCGAGCTGCCGCGCTCTCGGTCATGAGCATCGCTATCGCTTATCTCCACCGAGCGACCATATTTTGGTCGTAGAGTTTCGATGTGGTTTGGATTGGGGTGGTTTGGTCGGTATGTGGTTGGTGGTTTGGTGGGAATGGTTTGCTTTTATACTCTTGTTGTTGTATATCTGTTTTGATCAGTTGGTTGGCAGGGTTTGAGTCGGTGGTTGGTTAAGACAGTTGCTTACACTTAGAGTCTAGGTTGCTTACCGCTTAATAAACTTAAACATGTCTTAATCCTTGCTACAGCTTTAAATGCATGATCCTTGGAGTCGAGAATATATATACTCATACTGTGTAAGACTTGCTAGTACCTTCGTACTAAGGGGTGCTGCCCTTAAGTTGCTTTCAGGTTCGCAGGTTGGCGAAGAAGAGGCAGTGTTCGGCTACTTTGTGCCTGCCGATCAGGGTGGCGGGCAGGAGTAGCACCTTCTACTCCGAACTCTGGCGCTTTTGGTATGGAGCCTAAGGGCATACGGCTCCATACTCTTTTGTTGTATAGGTTTTTCTTCCGCTGCATAGTAGTTGTTGTTCCTCTTTTGTTGTAAATTGTGGAAGCAGTTGCTTGTTTAACAATGGTAATCCAGTTTAATTATTTGCTCTCTATTAAACTGTGTTGTGATATTTGAGTTGGAAGGCATGTGTTCCGATCCTGGGCACAAAACACGTGCCGGGACTACCGGAATGGTATTCTGGTTAATCGTCGAGGTTGTGATTATGAATAATAATCCTCCTGATGATTAATTAGAATACTATTTGGACGGTTCCTCACAGTTTTCCCTTGGAACCAAACATGCCCAAGATACTATTCCAAAGCAAGAGCATATTAAGTAGGCAAAGCTAAAGAAAATTGTGTGCACCAGAAGGGAATCGATGCCTCAAAGGTATAGAATTTAATGGCTTCAATGGGCTCGATTTAGCTGTGAGTGTCTTTAAATTCTGCAAAAGTGGTAAATATATTTTTATTAACTTAAGGCCCGTCTGATAGTGTTTCAGATTCTTAAAAGAGGATAATAGTTGTAAATGAGAAGTAAGTGATTCAGAAACGGGAGAAACGATCTTTTGCCTGTTTATATTAATTCTCTAATGAATTAGAATCACTTTGTGTAATCATGTTGGCTAGTTGGATGGATTTTAATTCTCAAAAAAGGATGACAATTGTAAATGAGAACTAAGTAATTCATAAACACGAAAAACAATCTTTTGCCTGTTTATCCCTCACGGTGTAAAAAAAAGTGAAACATTTCTCCCGTTTTAGATTTGAATCGCCTCCAACAAGCAATATTTGACAGATATTTCATTGATTATGGTTAGAATCTAAAACATTTCTCTCATCCAAACGGACTCTTAAGTAGTATATCACCGAGGGCAACCTCTCTTCTTTGTTTGGAGGGAAGTTGTCGGTGATATGGGATTCGGAGGTTCCCGAGTCTCAAGGCCAGGACAGCGCAGTGCCACATGGCGCCTTCCCTCAGGGACCACCTCCCTGAGGGCTCAAGCGAAGCCAGGTCCGGGAGAGGGTGCTCGGGGCCAAGAACAGTTAGCCCCTGTTGGTGGGTGAACACCGCAAGCGGGGATCCTGAGGGACCCCCTTTGAGATTCGACCAGAGGGCTGATTCTGGATCTACCTCGTACATGAATTTAATGCGAATATGTGAGATGTAGACGGGACGGATGATCGTCGGCTAGTGAGAGTAAATGCTCAATGGATTTTAGACAGTTTCAGGCCGTACAGAGCGTAATACCCTACTACTGTGTGTATGATATGCTATTAATGCTCTGGGGATACTTTTCTCTAGATCTCTTGTGTTACAAGGTTTTTTGTCTAAGTCTAGAGCTTCAGTCTTCAAGTGCCGATCTCTTTGAGCTTCTACTCAGCTTGGATCTCTCTGAACTTCAGCTGTGTGCTAGAACTTATTAGACCCGTTCGACCTGTTCAACCCGTTCTTCTCCTGAGTGCACCCCTTTTTATCCTATCGGGGGAGGCTCGGCATGCCCAGAAACGGGGGCACAAGTTCCCATGAGCCATAAATGGAAAGCAACCGTCATGTGGATACAGCTTGACGTGACAGGGGGTTGAAAATGCGCCTTCGGCCGGTCTTGTCGCCCATTACACCCAACTTTAGCAGACGCAGGGGGCCCACTGGGCAGCCATCGAACTGCCTCGCATGCCCTATCGGTCAGAGCAGATCTGACACAGCAGGGGGCCAGGCGATATGCCTCGAGCCCAGTGATGATATCTCTAAGCCGTTTCCTTTAGGGCCCCCACAGGGTGACGTGCGATGGGACCCATCTCATTAAATGTCTCCATGCCCCTGCCAGGCGGTGGCAGGGACTGACGTACTAAGTATGACAGGCGTGGGGGGAGTGGTTAGAAGTGACAGGCCACACTCTCTCTTAAATGCAGCATCGGGCATTCCACTGATTGACACCTCACTGTTGAGCCCTTGTGGGGTCCACCAGCAAGGGGCTTCTCAGGTCCTCGGGGAACTCTGGGTACTCGGGCCTGAGCGCCCTCTCCCGGAACTGACTCTTCTCGGGTGCTCGGGGACTACTATTTATGGCCTCGAGCACCCTCTCCCGGAACTGGCTCTTCTCGGGTCCTCGGGGAACTACGGGTGCTCGAGGACTACTGTTCATGGCCCCGAACGCTCTCTCCCAGAACTAGCTCTTATCGGGTCCTCGGGGAACTACGGGTACTCATGAACCACTGTTCATGGCCCCAAGCACCCCTCTCGGAGCTGCCTCTTCTGGGCCATCGGGGGGATCGATCTCCGAGGAAAGGCGTCATGTGGCATTCTACTATCCTGGCCTCGGGACTTGGGGATCCCTGGTTCCTATGTTACCGACAGCCCCTGAGTACCTATAGTGCCCCGAGGACCTGAGAAGAGCCAGGTCCGGGAGTAGGCGCTAGGGGCCAAGAACAGTTGACCCCCGAGTACCCAGAGTGCCCCGAGGACCCGAGAAGAGCCAGGTCCGGGAGTGGGCGCTCGGGGCCTAGTACAGTTGGTCCCCGAGTACCCAGAGTGCCCCGAGGATCCGCGAAGGGTCAGATCCGGGAGTGGGCGCTCGGGGCCAAGAGCAGTTGGTCCCCGAGTACCTAGAGTGCCCTAAGGACCCGAGAAGAGCCAGGTCCGGGAGTGGGCACTCGGGGCCAAGAACAAATGGTCCTCGAGTACCCAGAGTGCCCCGAGGACCCGAGAAGAGCCAGGTCCGGGAGTGGGTGCTTGGGGCCAGGTGCAGTTGGTCCCCGAGTACCCAGAGTGCTCCGAGGACCGGAGAAGAGCCATGTCCGGGAGTGGGCGCCCGGGGCCAAGAGCAGTTGGTCCCCGAGCACCCGGAGAGCCCCGAGCACCTGGCAAGCCCCATGCCGGTGGACCCCGCAGGGACTCCACGATGAGGTGTCGGTTGGTGGGAGGCCCGATACTACATTTAATGGGAAGCGTGAATGGTCACATCCAACCACTCTCCCCCAGGCCTGCTGTACTAAATACGTCAGTCCCTGCCGCCGCCTGGCAGGAAGGCATGTGCTCAATTAATGCGGCAGGCCCCATCGCATGTCCCCTCGTGGGGCCCATAAAGAAAGACGGCTTGAAGATATCTTTGATGGGCTTGAGGCTTATCGCCTATCGCCCTGTTGCATCAGACCTACTTTGACCAGACGGGCATGCGAGGGTACTCAGAGGCTGGCCGGTGGGCGCCCCTGCGCTTGCTAAAGTTGGGACGTGAAGACCGATGGGACAGTCCGAGGGATATATTTTCAACCCTCTGTAACATCAACTGTAGACCTATGATGGTTGCTTTTCATTTATTGTTTACAGGAACTTGTGCCTTCGTTCTGGGTACTCCGTGGAGGGCCTCCCCCTGGTAGATAAAAGGGGGGAGCACTTCGTAGAGAGGGGACTTCAGACAGCCGAAAGATAGGCCCCCGAACCCTGGGAACATAGAGAAAAACGAGAGAGCTAGAGATCGAGAAAAACATAGAGACATCCGAAGAGCATTGATAACATACAGAACACACATGAGTAGGGTATTACGCCTCCGTACGGCCTAAACGTATCTAAATCCTTGATGCATTCATTGCTACTAGCCGACAACGATCCATCCCGTCTAAGTCTCAGACGCATTAACCCCACGTACGATGTAGTTCCAGGACCAGCCCCCCGACCGAATCTCGAAGAGGGTCTCTCAGGATCCCTGCTTGCGGTGTTCATCCATCGACAACAGTCTTTATGGTAGTGTTTGGAGGTAGCGTTACTAGTGCACTCTTTCTAGTGGCATACTCTCTATGGCCATAAATACATAATGTTTTAGACTACGTGCAGTTAAATTTGTGAAACTTTAACTATAATTTTTGAAATATTTAGTTTCAAAAGATGAAAATTATAAGTATGGGTTTATCTTTAAAAATACTTTTATAATCTCATAATTATTAGATTTTATAAATATATCATAGTTAAAAATAATGAGCAAAGGTACATATCAAAGACCATATCACATCTAAAACGTCTAGTATTTTTGACAGGAGGAAACATCAATTACCTTGACTTTTCAAATAAACAAAGGGCCAAAATAGCACAGCACAGTGATTAATAGATTTGTTTGAGAAAACTAAAAACTCGAGGGGAACAATTGAGAAGTTGCCCCGCTCACCATATCGACATAACCCCAACCGCTGGGAGCAATTGACTATTTGCCACTCCCCCAGATGACGCAAGCCCATTTGCCACTCTATCAAAAGACATCGCTAAAATGTCACTTGGGTCTGCATGTCAGTGACCAGTCGATGTACAGTACCCTCCAGAACAGTACATCGCGCTAAAAAACAGTACTGAGAGCTATTTTGTTTTTAATTCAAACTAAAAAATGTTAAAAAATGTGTTGATTGTTGTACATGCTCTATAAATCATAAAAAAAACTATTTTAACTAGATTCACCTAAAAATCCTATATCATTCAAACTAAAATTTCATAAAAAATGCTACTTTTACAACTTCTAGCAATTTTTTTACCTCATAAAAATTTCCAATTTTTTTTAAAATTCACTAATATTCTTATAATGTGATGTACTACTTTCTAAAATGACCTCCCACCACCCTAGATTATAAGGTGAAAAGTTGTGTTACTTTGTAATAGGCATTACTAATAAATTAGTACATCATATTATAATAAATGGATATTACAAAGGAACTTATTTTTCACCTTATAAACTAGGGTGGAAGATAATTTTAGAAATAAGTAAATCATATTAGAGAAATATTATTGAATTTTCTCAGATTTTTTGAGAATTTTTTGAGGTCTTAAAAATTATTAAAAGTTGAAAAAATAGCACATTTTGAAGAATTTTAGTTTGAATTCTACACAAGATTTTTAGATGAATACAGTTAAAATGGGTTATTTATGAATTATAGAGCATATAAAAAATCGACATATTTTTTTAACCTTTTTTAGTTTTGATTACATAAATTTTTTAGCTCTTAGTACAGTTCATCACCTGGTCACTGACATGCTGGCCCGAATGGCATTTCGGGGATCGGTAGGGTGGCAAATGGGCGTGCGTTATCTGGGAGGATGGCAAATAATGAATTGCCCCCCCAACCGCTGCCATCGCGGAGGGAGAAGAGTCTCGTGCTCCTGCAGCCCGCCGCGACAGGCTCCCCCGAGATCTCCACCGCCCGCCGCGGCAGATCCACCCATCAGCACCCCCACCGGCGAGGTACCCCGCTCGGATTCCGGCGATGGCGGGGATGGAGGCCTTCGAGGCCTACTTCCGCCGCGCGGATTTGAACCAGGACGGCCGCATCAGCGGCCAGGAGGCTGTCTCCTTCTTCCAGGGCGCCAACCTGCAGCAGCAAGTCCTCGCCCAGGTGCGTCCCCCTAAAATCTCCCTCCAATTCGCGCACTCGCCGACTCAAGCGCCCAATTTTAGGTGTGATCTCCGCAAATGATACTAGATCCCTTGCCCCGCGAATTCGAATGAGTTAGAATTTTTCGGATGCGCGCAGGTATGGATGCACGCCGATCAGAACAAGACCGGGTTCCTTGGCCGGCCGGAGTTCTTCAACGCGCTGCGCCTGGTCACCGTGGCGCAGAGCGGGCGGCAGCTCACGCCTGAGATAGTGCAGTCGGCGCTGTATGGTCCTGCCGCGGCTAGAATTCCAGCTCCGAAGATAGCCACAGGGCCGACTCCTCCGCAGATGAGTGCGGCGGGGGCTCCTAGGCCCCAGGGGAGCGCTGCGATGACGCCCGCTCCAGGACAGGGCGGAGCAGCGCAGATGAATCCGGCTGCTGCTCCAAGGCCCCAGGGAAGTGGTATGATGCTGACTTCTACTCAAGTTAGCGCGCCGCAAGTGAACCCTGGAGCTGCTCCAAGACCCCAAGGGATCAACTCAATGATGCCGGCTGCAAGTCAGGGTGGTGCTCTGCAGGCAACTCAATTTGCTGGACCAAGTGCAATGCAATCACAGCCTCCTAACACGGGATTTAATCAACAGCCCCCTTCAAGCACCGGTTTCATGAGGCCACCTCAGGTCGGAGCTCCGGCAACATCACTTCAAGCTCAAGCACCTGTAATTAATCAAGGTCCACTGAGTGGAGGCAGCATGGGAGGATCTGTTGGTTGGGGAAGTGGTAATGTTGGTTCAGTTGGAGGCGCTCCGCAAGTTACACCAGGACCTGCTCCTTCACAGACAACACGAGGTGGATTTGGCCTTGGATTGCCTAGTACAATGGGCATGGCTCCTGGACAGCAGGCACAAGCAATGTCCTCGTCGCCTTTGCCTCCTCGTAGCAACAGTGCTGTATTGCCTCAAGATTCAAAAGCTTTGATGCTGTCTGGAAATGGCCCTGCCAGTAGTTCAGGGTCAAGCACTGACATATTCGCTGCTCTTACTCAGCCAAAGCCAAGTGTATCTGCGCCCTCGCTTCCTACAAGCTTGATGCCCGGCTCATCCAGTTTTATGTCCACACCAACTGGTTCCCAGAACCTGACGAATCTAGCACAGCTTGGTTCTCTGCAAGGTAGCAGCCAACCTCAACAGACTCAGCCTACCACAAAGCCAACTGAGGAACAGGTTGTTTCTTCTGGGGTTTCTAATTCAGCTTCCCAATGGCCGAAAGTTACTCAATCTGACATCCAGAAGTACATGAAAGTCTTTGGGGACGTTGATAGGGACAGAGATGGCAAAATAACTGGTGCAGAAGCGCGCAACCTGTTCCTCAGTTGGAGACTTCCAAGAGGTGGGATATCGCCACTAACTTCTTACTGTCCTAATAATGTACTTGTTCATTTCTAATTCATTTCAGTTATGAGGTGTTTTATACATACTTTGTTGCTTGTTTGACTCTGATTTTCTGTCAATATTTTTGCCGTATGGTTAATATTGCTGTTTGGGATTCCAGCCTTTTCTGTTTCTGTGGTTGTTTCCTTATGATGTGCTAAACATATCCCTTTGGATGGAATACCAATGCCAATGGCTAATGCAAGTGTTGTTCTCTTAAACTTTTAGAGGTTCTGAAGCAAGTGTGGGACTTGTCTGACCAAGATAATGATGGCATGCTTTCTCTGAGAGAGTTTTGTATTGCACTTTATTTAATGGAGAGGCATCGAGCTGGAACTCCTCTGCCTACGGTGCTTCCTGAATCTCTTAAATTTGATCAGACCCTGTTACAAGCAACAGGGTTGCCTTCAACATCATACAATGGCCCATCATGGCAACAGAATCCAGGTAACATTTTGCTTGTCTTCTGGCTCTCAGTTATCATGTCATAACCATAGTGCAACATGGCATGATTGATTTGTTTCTCACAAGGTAATTTATGTTGGGTCAGGATTACCACAAAGGGGCCCTGGAGCATCTGGGTTGCCTGCTGGTGGTGTGCGGCCACCCTTGCCACCTCATTTGCATTCACAGACTGATGGGGCTAGCAGGCCAGGGCAACCAAGATCTCACATGCCTGGTATGGATAATCATGTGGCAACTCAAGGAAACAAAGATGACAGAAGTGGAGTGAACCCAGTTGTGCAGGAGGTGGCGGATGCTCCTAAGAAGGTATGTAGACCACGTCCATATATCCTGAATTGTCTATGCTGATCTTTTCATGTCTTCTGTTCCACTTTGATCAGTTTAGTCCTACGTTATTCAATCCAGTCAGTTGATGCACCTTTAAATTGGTTCATCTGTTCTTATTATGCATTAAGAGAATGTTGCATACATGTATGTGTGCTTTGGATAGGTGGGATCAGGGATGGAACCATGAATGAGCCACACCCTGGGTTGGGATAGAGTGTCCGTGTTAGGCCCTCTATATATTTGTTTTTATTTTCTGATTCTCAATGGGGTCCTTCTTAAGTGGGATTGTTGATTTTGTTGAATGCTTGAAGGAACCAATACGAGATAAACTTAAAGCTTATAATGTTTAACTTGAGAAGAATATACCAACATCTGTTACGTATGATCTTGGTGTCGCTAGGTAGGTATTTAGTTCTTGTCACTTCACACTTGTGTCACCACGTCAAATTACACAACTGCTAAAGCGTGGTGACTCTGTGCCATACAAGTTTCCACTCCATGTGGTATCAAGTTGAGTAATATATGCACATACTCTTGCTCAGAATATATTCTAGAGACTCTATTTCTTAGCATTTTTAAATTGTATTTTCTGGGTAGCCTTTTGTTCCTTGCCAAGGAACACCATTTCAGATGGCAGTAAGAGGATGAGTGGATTCCATAGTTGCAAATATTTCATATGTGGTTAATGCAAGTTATGTTTTTTTATCTGTAGTTGCAAGTAGCTTAATGCAAGTTATGTTTTCATCTTTTACTAATTTCTACGTTTGAAACCATTTACCTTTTCTCTCATTTGCATTGTGAAGGTTGAGGTGGAGAAGCAGATCCTGGACTCCAGAGAAAAACTGGAGTACTACCGCACAAAGATGCAAGATCTTGTAAGCACAATTGTAATTTGGGCTTAGTTTAGGTCACTGAAGATTGACATTAAAACTTGTTTTTGACCATTATTTTATTCCTTCATTTTCTTTTTCTGAAGGTCCTGTATAAAAGTCGATGCGACAATAGGCTGAATGAAATCACAGAAAGGGCATCTTCTGATAAACGTGAGGTACAGAGCACTGCTTATTACGTGATGTATGCCTGCATTGAAGTTGCCCCATTTGAGCTATTCTTTAATACTAAATGCTTTGGAGGTGCAGAGCTGCTTATAGCATTATGTGGATCAAATGTGTTGAATGACGTGTAGATACAGAAACTTGTTATTTCTGTTTCGTGTCACGTGAGGTGATGAGGGTACACAATCTTGTTGTGTTGGGTTTATATGGTATGCTAGATGGATGAAACATGCAAAATTTTGGCTATCGAGAATCGGTGCATACTTGCACCCCGACTTGGGCAGGAAAAAAATTTGATGGGGGCGTGCTGCACAGCCCTCCTCGTGCATGTTGGTGCTCTGAACTAAAGCTCAATGATTTCCGAGCCGCCGATCGCAGGAGGGTCTGGTTGTCGCAGTAGTGGGACCGGGCGTAGAGCGGGAGCCAGGGCCATGCTCCACCCCACCCCGCGGCACGCAGACGCCTACAGGGCGGCGACATGTGTCGTGGGAATGCAAATTTATGTTTAGTTGCCTATCTTTTGTTGTAGAATATTGCTTGTTTATTCCCAGCAAACTAATGTATAGTATTTAATTTAATTCAGGTGGAATCATTGGCTAAGAAATATGAAGAGAAGTACAAGCAAGTGGCAGAGTTAGCTTCCAAACTGGCAGTTGAAGAACATGCATTTCGTGATGTTCAGGTTTTGCATCATTGCACCTTAGAAAAATAAAAATATAGTTCAGAGATTATTTTTGTATCTCGTCCTTGGTCATATTTTCATTTCATGCTTCCTTTTGATTTATGTTGTCTTGTATCTTGATGGATTTTTGTGCCTTGAATTGGAGTTCATTGATTTTCTTTAGGAGAGGAAAGTTGAGCTGCATGATGCGTTAATTAAAATGGTACAATGTGGCAGTGTTGATGGATTGCTTCAGGTATGTTGCAACTTTGCTAGTTAGTTTTTTTTCGTGTTCCTCTCAATACACCATAGCGCTTTCCTAGGTTCGAGCCGATCGAATACAACATCAATTAGAGGAGATGGAGAAAGCTCTTAGCGAACGGTGCAAGCACTTTGGACTGCATTTCAAGCCATCTGCATCAGTTGAGCTTCCTTCTGGTACCTGACTTTCCATCTTAATGTTGTTATTTATTTCATTTTCCCTGAGTTTTCAGTTCCATTCCATTTTTATAATGCTAGCGAGCAAATTGCATGTCCTTATCTTGTTTTACTTCCTGCAGCCTTCAGATATATAACTTGCATATCTTTTGATCAATTTGTCATTTTTGTTAGGTTGGGAACCTGGACCACAAGAGGGAACCATTGAGTGGGATGAAGACTGGGATAAATTTGAGGATGAAGGTTAAATACTTTCATGACATTCCGCTCTGTTATTACTTAAGCATCTTTGAAATGAACTGTTTTTTTTTTAAAGTGGCCGTTGTCTGTTCATATATAAGAGTACTTTTCATGTTGAGCACACTGAAAAGTTTTCAAATTTCAATCCTAGAATTTTTCATGCTGCTGCTTGCATAATTTTTGTTCTTAACTAATGGGGGTTAGCCTTATTTCTAATTGATAGAACCTGTAAATGCCATGTCTCTCTTTCTTGTAAACATATACTAGGTATCTCGTGTTCTGAAATAAGCAAACCTTGACTGTATTTGTAAGCCTGATTTCTAATTGATATAACCTATACATGTCAATTACGCAGATAAAATTCATTTGCTATCATTTTCCCTGTATGGGTTTCTGTTCATCTGATATATTGTCAGAGCCTCCATTCTAGTGAACCTTTGTAGCTAGAACATTGTTAGTGTGGAACTGTACATAGATTTTGATGGATTGTTAGTTTTCGTGCCTTCTACTCGGGCAAACTATTTCCTCAATTTTCAGTTTAATCTTATTATGTTCCTGATTAAATCATATGAAATAACAGGGTTTGGTATTGTTAAGGATAACGGTACGATACAGGAAAACCCAGTTTCTGCTGAAAATACAAAAGTACCATCTCTTTGGGATGATGGGGATGTTATGTCCCCTGTTGCATCTTCTAATGGTCATATCAAGGATGAAAGACGTTACAGAAGTGGTGATCGCGTGTCTGAGAGTGAAATAGGGTATGATTTTGGTGATGAATCTGTGAGAAGCCCCGGCAGTGCTGGAAGAAGTGCCTCAGGAAGCCCGTTTAAGTCTTCCCACTTTGGGATGCATGATTCATCTCCCAGCAAAAAAGAAACCTACAGGTACTTGTTTATTCCTTTGGTTCATGCTGATCCTTACATCAATGTCTAATTTTGTACTGCGTATATTTAAGCTCTCTCTGAAAAAGATTCTGAAGAATGTTCAACTTAAATCATACATAATATTGATGCATGTGTTATATAACAGTTTTTGTGTCCTGTATGAGAATGACATCAGTTATATTTTGACACAGTGACCATGGTGGTTCTGAATCCGTTTTTGGTGACAAGTTTGCTGATGAAACTTCATGGAACTTTGATGATCAAGATACCGAATCTGTTTGGGGTTCTAGTGCACTAAACACTGTAAGCTATGCAGTTTCTTCTTTCTTGTTCTGGTATTTGGGTCATTGGGTGCGTGTCTCTCCCTTGTTGGTTTCTAATGAATTGCCTTAATATACAGGAAGCTGACCATCGCGGCCGCACACATAACAATTTCTTTGGGTCTGAGGTGGGCTCGCCAAGTGGCGCTAGTGTATTTGGAATGAAGAGAAGTTCATTCTTTGATGATTCTGTTCCAAGTACCCCTGCATACACATCTGGATTCTCACCAAAATTCAGTGAAAGTCGTGATGATAGCTCCTCTTATAACTTTGGGAGCTTTGATTCGTTCAGATCCCAAGACAGTGGATTCCCTCAGGAAAGTCGTTTTTCCAGGTTTGACTCCATAAGCAGCTCGAAAGGCGAGAATGTAACAGGATCTGATGCAGGGAATAGCCCAAGAAATTTTGGTCGGTTTGATTCTTTTGATGACGCCGATCCATTCGGTTCAAGTGGACCTTTTAAAGCATCTGGAAGCAGGTCTCCCCCAAAGTTCTGATATGCCTATGCCTTTCCGCTCTTATTAGAGTCATCTTGTACGAGTTGATTTGTCAATACCAGGCTCGGATTCTTTGAGAAAACTCCAACGTTTTCATGCCATGGATACCTTTTTGCTCGACATTTCTGCTGATTGCCCTGTGTGTATTTTTTTCTGCCCATCTCACGTACAAAGGGGACAGGTTTTGGTTATATTATTTGCTTTTTTAAAACTTTTGTTTGTACTTGGTAAATTAAACCAAGGTTGTTTTTTGTTTATAGTCTATATGTATGGTGCAACCACTCTCTAATATATTTTTTCTTCATTACTTCCGTTTACTGTGGTATGCCGATGTATGGTAAAACATTTGAGCATTGTTTGTACTCCCGACACCATTTTGGCATCATTATCCCAGCGGAGTCGAGGATGTCTTTGTTTTATCTTTGCTCTATTACGGAATCAATTTAAGGTAGAATGATGCCTTCAGCGTCCATTCCCGAGTGACTGCTAGTAGGTGGGACTTCAGAAGTGTGTAACCTCAAGCGGTCAAGCTTGCGAAAGATTTGCAGAGTCATTATTGTGATTACTGTTGAGATTCACGTGCTCGCATCGTCCTGTTTGAGTTTCTTTTGCTCCAATAGCCCATAGTTTGTTTGATGTATGGATGCCAAACATATAGCGGACCTGGTATAGGGGACTGAATGGAAGAGCAGGCCGACACCCCTTGCGTGGCAAAGTTGCGCCGTGCCCACCGCCCTCACCACGGCGCCGCCAGATCCACCGCTGGCCGCTGCTACCCACCGCGAAGTGGAACCGTCCCGGAATTCGTCGGTGGCACTGCTGCTTTCTTCTCGCCTAGCCGTGATCGCGGCGTGCATGGCCCAAGTGGAGCCAACGAAAAACGGGCGGCCGAGCGGCACCTAACGACGCGCAGCCGCAGCGGCAGTGTCTTCGCCGCACGCATGACGCCGGGTGGAATTCCGGCAGGTTGTCGTTCGACACAACAACAGCGGCCAAGGCGTCATGCGGCGAGGCGAGGAACCGCTCGGGCACTGACCATGTGGGGGTGGAGTGGCATGGAAGGTTGCCGTGGCACCAAGGCGCAGTGGCGGAGGAACAAAAAAGTAAAGGATAATCTAGCATGAGCTCAGATTAGGGGTCATGTTAGCAATTTGTTGGCATATAGTAAGTAACATTAAGTACTTCTTCAACAATTTTTCAAGATTAGGGGGTATAGTCCACTTTGGCCCTAACTAACATCCGCTACTGTCAAGACGGACCCAGCTTAAAAATTAAACAGGCATAAGAGTGTCAGTGTCTCTTACCTTCATGAAAAAATAACTAAATTCATTAAAAAAAACAAGAATTTAAGTGGAGACCTGTGCTCTCGCTGGCTAATGAGTGGAGGCCTGTGCCACATCCTGCGGGAGCCCGCCGCCCTGTAGGCGTCCGCGTGCCGCGGGGCCCGCGCTACGCCCGGTTCCGCGACCGCGACAAGCAGACCCTCCTGCGATCGGCGGCCCGGAAATCATTGAGCTTCGGTTCAGAGCACCAACGTGCCCAAGTTGGGGTGCAGCGATTCTCGATAGTCAAAATTTTGCAGGTTTCATCCATCTAGCATACCCTATAAAGCCAACACAACAAGATTATGTAGCCTCGTCACCTCACGTGACAAGAAACAGAAATAATAAGTTTCTGTATCCACACGTCATTCCACACGAAACATTAGAGTTCTCGTCCAAAAAATCTTTATCACGAATAGCAAGCACTTCAGCATGTCTTCATGCAGTCCATCCTACTGCTCACCGGACAATAATGAGAACTGCTTACGACTAATGTCGTGGTTACAAAGTACCAGCTCACCAAAACGCCGGCGAAAATGAACAACTCACTTTTGATAAAAAAAAAAATTACTTCCACATAGGCACTAAATTATGGAATAAGTTTTCTTTTCCATTATTCAAAAATGTGCGGTATGAATTTGTCCGAGTACGTAAAAGGTCTGCTCCATAAGACCTATGCAGCTGCCAACTTCATCTCCTCTTGGTCTTCAAGATTTAGAAAACGGAGCAGCTTCAGCCAAGATTCAGGGATCCCTCCAGGCAAGTCAAATTCTAATAGCTTGCCCTGGTTCCGGTAGAAATCTTCCACAGGTTGACTCTGCAAGGTCAGGAAACCAAATGTTAAGCGTCAAACTGTGAACTGGATTTTGTACAGTTTCAACATGTCAATGAGAACAGTGCTACTATTGAACACTTAACACAATGCAAGTGTCATATTTTCCAGGAACCAAACATAAAAAGCTAAAACAAGAAGTCAGCACTGAGTCTATGTCTATCTTACGCAAGGCTTAAGAACTACAGCCTTCCATTACAACTTTAAACTTCTGTGACCCAGCTATGCAAACACTATAAATAACCAAAAAAAAAAAACGACAACAACTCAAGAGCCTAAATTGCATGTAAGCCGTGCAGAAATAAAACAGTTCAACCAGAAACTGAAATTCAGTACTTCAGAGAAAACAGTGTCTATTTTATGGATGATATAGCGGGTACAAAAATAGACAGCCCATACCATGTCATCATATATCCCAAGGCGATTTCTGACCACCTCTTCGGTATCATCAGCTCAGATAATAAGCTTTGACATGCAGTTATACTAGGGGGTAATAGTGGTGCCATGTACATTGGTGGTAATCCATTTTCACCCTTAACATCGATGCAGGCCAAATTTAAGTTCTTTCCACATTGGTTGCAAATCCTTCTGCCAAGGCACTTCTCTACTAAGACATCTTCTCTAAGTTTTAGATTAATCACCATATCGATGTCAGTAACTCCATCAAGAATTTCCTGAACAGGGGAGATAGAATAGTTAGTTCAGACCATCATGATCAAGTGAATGTATGAACAAGTCCCTGACTACAGCATTCTGTTTTGTAAGGCCTGTTAAATGAAGGACGATGATTGTTGACAACACTCAGTATCAATGAGTTCAAATGGCAGCAACAGCTGCAAAAGTGTTTAAATTCGTATCGAAAGTAAGACTAATATTCCTGCAGGAACTGCATCTGTTTACAGCAGCAGACAATATAACAGCTGCAAAAGTGTTTAAATTTGTATCGAAAGTAAGACTAATATTCCTGCAGGAACTGCATCTGTTTACAGCAGCAGACAATACAGTCAAGCATTATACTTCAAAAACTGAGTACAGATAGTCATGCAATCATGCCTCTAAATATATTGCTATAAATATAGAGTGACAGCAAAACTTTTCCAAAAAAAAGAATGCAGACTATCACAGTGTCATTGGTTCCATGGGAGCAGAAGCATGTGAACTATTTGGATGGTATTGTATTGCATTACTAAATGCAGCAGGAAAAACATTGATCATTCAAGAGTGAGTTCAATGAAGGAAAGAAACTAGAAGGAATTGTTCACGATATGTAAAAAATTCTCACCGCTTGTTTTACAGTGCATGGGAAACCATCAAGAATAAATCCCGATTCGCCCTGGCCTTTTGGACAAAAGATTGATAATGATTTCATCAGAAACCAGTTTCCCCTGATTAACAATTTCAGCAAGCTGAAAAAAATAAAAGACAACTATATCATTTCTGAGTAAAAAAACAAAGGATAATGAGGTAAATAAAAAAATAATATAGTAGGAATTTTCAGCACACACGTCAAGGTACAGAAGTGAAAAGAAAAGCCTCTCACAAAATATATGTGAGATAAGCAGACCCATATATGTGTATCATCAATGAAATATGAATCTACCCATTTGCGCTCAGTAGTGTTGGAAATGGACTAGTTGGCATGAAATGAACACAGCTAAATTAGAGTAAAACGTAGCTACACAGTAAGAGTCTAACGGAAACTTGAATAATTAGGACATGTTTTTTGAGTGAATATTCGTACTCTTCCAATAAGAACGTAATAATTGAGCAGCAACACATACCATTACTCCATTAGCGTACGAAGTTCCCTGGAAACACCAGGGTCCAGGGAGCCAACTTCAAACCCTCTACAGCTCTAACCAGACATGCTTTTGTGAAAAAAGCTGTATGATATTCTACCTCAGGCTCGCGCTAATAAAAGGTTCTGACACTACAACGAAATTGGGTTTACGCTTGCATGTAAAGCGAATTGATTGTCATTTGCCACTCTGGGCTCAGATAACAAACACTATTCATTGCCGTACTGCTCAGATCTATCACCAATTTCACTGCCTCTCGATCTAAAAACCTCCTTTTTCCTCTTCAACATTTCCCAGTTCAAAATGTAAGAGTAAGGCCAAATCTTGTACTGATATGCACTCATGAGCTCAGAGGATTCCCAAATCTCCAATTATAAAGCTCAAGCTCGTCCCTGATCCACTCGAACCAAAACAAAATCCATATCAGCGAAATGTAGAACGGGCTGATCTGTACTGTGGAGAGACAGAGAGGAGTCTCAGTCTCAGTCTCACCTGCACAGCAACGGGGCCGGTGGAGGCGAGCTCGTCACGGACGTGGTCACCTGTGGCGATGTGGGGCACGCCGAGGAGCCGTGAGAGGCGGCTCGCGTATGTGCCCTTGCCCACGCCGGGGCACCCCAGGAACACCCACTGCACGTTCCTCTCCGCCACCGGCTGCCGCCTCATCTTCTCCCCCGACGCGAAAGTAAACCCCGCCACCGCCGCTCCGACGCCAGCGACGTCATGCACCTCCTCGCCGCCGCCGTTGCCGCGCCACCGGAGGCGGCTGCGCGGAGGAGTCTCTGCGCGGCCGCCATGGGAGGGAGCGGAGTGAGGCGTGGAGGCGGAGGGGCTGGCGGGGTTTTGGGTTTCGGCCTTGACCGTTCCGGTATTTTTACGTGCGGCGGCTGAGATGCGAGATACGACGGGGAGAAGCTTGCAGAAGAAGGTGGGCGAGCTCGAGGCGGAGGCGTGCAACGGGTCTACGCTTAGCTCGTGAATTGGTCGGGCCCACTTGGCGGTGGGTACAATGTGGCCGGAGAGGTTGGCGCGTGGGACGAGTCCACGGTGCGCCGGCGCGTGGTGGCCCGTTCGCGCTGCACGGCGGGACGGATTCCCTATCAGAATTTTTTTAAAGAGATTTTTATTCCCTTCAGTATTTTAATAGTTTTTTACAATTTTTTAAAAATCGATTTATAATTTTATTCTCTTTAGGATGAGATTCTCTTCCTTCTTTATAAATCTTTTCTAAGAGAAACTGTCAAAAAAAAAAAAACAGAAAAGTGGATAAAAAAAACGAAATAAAGAGAATTTTTTTATTTGAAAGGAAATGAATGGAAATTAGTTGGATGGTCTTACGAGCCGGTGGCCGGTGGTCTCTGTTTGAACTGCGTTCGAGGCTATGATGGGCTTTGGCAAGCAGGCCGGGCGGATCGTGGTGAGCACGCACGCGGCGCGAAGCAAGACTCCGTTCATCCATGCATAGCTCCGCGTGTCAGCACACACTACCCGAAATCTGATTCGGATTTAAATATCAGATTCAATAGAAAAATTTACACACCTAAAATACAACTCGAAATCTATACTGCGATTCGGATGTCCAATTTCGAAAAAAAAAATGAACACGGGTGTGGTAACATTGACACACACTGCGCATTAGCACGAGCCAAAAGCGACTTGTGGATATCACTGTTTCAAGTAGCAAGGCGTGTACTGTCATCTTTTTCTTGGTGTGATCGATCGAGGGACAAAACATGCATGCACTTGATGGAAAATGAAAGGGTCAGACTTACATCCCATCTCAGTAACACGGGAACCGAAACCTTGAAACGCAACTAAAGACGACACGCAAATGCACCAATTGAACAGAAGAGACGAGTAACTTGTCACACCAGCTTGCGAAAACGCACGCTCTTATTCATGCACGAACACCCAAAAAAAGACACAATTGCATAAACCACCACGAACGCATTGCATGCAGCTCGGATCAAACATGACGGGGCATGACCATTCCGCCGGCGAGCAAGCTAGTTAATGGCAGTGCTTGGTGCAGAAGCAGCGGCGGCGGAAGCCGCGGCACTTGCCGCCCTGGAACCCCTCCGTCCTGCAGACGTTGGCGCAGTTGCCCCTACGCACGCACGGCCCCCGGAACTTGTGGCTCTGGGACTCGCACGTCCGCGCCTCCGCCACCATCGCCGGCCCAACCTCTGGACACACCCACGCAGCAATGAGCATGCAACGCCGTCAGCTCAGCTCAGATCAGATCAGCGAGAGTTCACACAAGGTTAGCCGGCCCGTGCGCGCACGGAACACGTACCTGTGGCCACGAGCAGCAGCAGGACGAGGACGACGGCCCAGAACATCTTGCGTGGGAGCTCCATTGCTTTGATTTCTTCTTCTTCTTCTTCTTCTCGTCTGATCTCAGAAACAGCTCGAGCGATGGAGAAAACATGTTGGCCTGGGTGGTGCCTTATATGGAAAAACGAGCACGAGTTGCAGTGGCACAAGATGCCAGTAAGCTAAGGAAAGTAGTCGCGTAGTCCACGTGGGGCCCTACGTCCTCGACCATGCAGCGAGCGAGGTGCGTACGTGTAAAGGCCCTGCTGCTTTTCCTTCAGCTTTGCCGCGAGTAGCTAAAAGCTAGCGGCGGCTTTGCTCACGAATCGTCGTCGTTGAGCTAGCTCGATTGCTCCAGAAGGCTGCGAGCAGCGTAACGCGGCACGCAGCTGTGGCTGCAGTTTTGTCTTTCAGGCCAAGCGAACGCGCGGCAGTTTCATGTGATTTTTGCATCATTCTAATTTCGTTTGTTGATCACGTAAATTAGGTGTCAGTTCATGGGGATGTACCTTTTTCACTGGTTAAGGTGATTTAAATAAGGTGTCAGTTTTGCTTCTCTTGTGAATAGTGATGCCAGATTAAAGCTCTTGCTTGTCCAGAGACTTTCTGTGTTCGTTAACCGTGATTATGCGTTGATTATGTTCTCAGCAATTTACTCTCTCTTTTTCAGGGAATCTACAGCAAATAAGTATAATTCTAGTAAAGTTAGCAAATAAGAATTAATTAGAAAAAGTTATTATTCGCGTCGGTGCAATTTGTCAAATAAAGGGGTCTGCTGCTCAGATCTTCCTCGAAGGATGCTGTTGATCGCTCAAGTTGGGACGAGAAAAGCGAAACAAAGTTAAGCCCTCGGAGATTTACGGAATAAAGCAAGGAATGCGCAACGTATGAGTGATCATGTAGTCATGTCAGCTTTCTTTTGCCAATTTTCAGCATTTCAAATCTCGCCACCAGTCGGACCTTTGCGAAGCCTTTTCTCCTCATATAGTAGCTTGAAATGCCCGTTTAGCTTTTTTTTTTTTACTATTTGACTTTGTCGTAATGATATTGTATTTAATAAAAAAACAAATATGTCATTCATGCAGGCTATATTCAGGGGAACCTACTGGCTAAGGTTCTGGAGATTACTGCAAAAGGAGGACCAAAAGGAAGATGTTTTGAAGGTGTGCCACACTTTGGAAGTAGTGGCACTGGATATCTTTGCAAAGCATGGGTGGTGTTGTAGTTATAGAATACATACATAACGTAATTTACCATGCTTTGCTTTCGTTTGATTGCGGACTTTTAGCCAAAATTTTGTAATAATGATGTTGGCTGTATGCATCACACATGTAAAAAGCCGGAATGATTTCCATTTTCTAAATAAAAAAAAATACGGCACGAGATATCTGCATGAATCGAATTCGTACATAATCTCAACTATTAACAGTGCAGATCTATTATTTGTTAAGATGTGTTTGGTTCACGGGATGGAGTGAGATGGGAGAGAGTCATCCTTGTTTTGTGATGTTTAGTTTAGGGACAGCAGGAATTAGATCATCTATCCTAAGAAATATTCTCTCAATATATTGAATGAAGTCATCTTTTAAAATTGGTGGGATGAAGCCATCCACTTTTACTAATCATACTTATTAGTAAAATGATTAGTGATATTAATATGTTGTATTAGTAATTAGTATATATTACTGTAAGATTAGAGTTTGTAAGGGTTAATGTGCTAATTAGTGGTGATTAATGAGCTAAATAGAGTATGATTAGGGTTAATTAGTAATGACTATGGCAAGATTAACATTAATACACGTTAGTGCATGTTGATTAGTGTATTATTAATGATTATTATTTAGAATTATAAATATAATTAGTTGATGATTCTCGCCTTATCTGTCCTTGTTCCTCAAGCAAAAAAAAGACTCATTTATCCATCTAACTAAACAAAAAAGATGATCATCCTATCCCTAAAAACAGAGATACCCTTATCCCATCATATTTTGCCTCCTAACCAAACACACCCTTAGTAATTGGTAAAAAAGAAGTCTTCACCTTCAATCTTAAAGGTTAGAATATCTCGTGTTAATTTGAAAAAAAAAAGATACTTATTGTTTATTATGTGGGTCCAGATGTATAGTCTAGATTTCTGTGGGATCGGAAATCGGAAGATATATTCCAGGACGTCGTCTTTAGATTCTTTTTTATATATTTAAGCACAATAGGTAGCAAGTTATGTGTATCTGATTTATGAATAGGATACTAACTTTTATTCGCACCCTCCATTGATGAGGGTTTTTTTTTACCCTTATTGGGAAATAGATGGGACTTAAAGTTTTTATCGTAAGTCACAGCCATGATGTTTGGTGTCTCAATCTTCTTCTTCCTTTTAGCCTTATCTACTTTCTTCTTAAGTTTACATTTTGTCAGCCAACTTGGAGGTATAGTCCTCTAGGCCATGTTGAGGTTTTTTTTCCTTTATCGAGGGAACAACTCCACTCGACTGCCTCTGATGCTATATAGCGGTCAACCATATCAAATAGCTTCATGACACTTTGAGGCGGTTGCATGGCCATATCTTTAGTTAGCCTTATGTTTCGCACTCATTGTCAGAATGCTTGAATTACCAAAGAATTGGTGATTTGGGGAATTGGATTCCTGATGCTACTGAACCTTTTAATAAATTGATGTAGGGTTTTATTGTTCTATTGGCGAAGGTGATGCATGCCATATTTCTTCCTAGAACATTAGTAAATCCCCCCGTGGTTGGTCAAGAAAATGTCATAAAAGTGTTCCCACTAGTAGACTGGTTCTACCGGCAAATTGGTCAAACATGAACGGGCAGATCCTTCAAGTATTGTAAGGAGGTAGAGGTAGTTGGTCATACCCTTCCCATCTCCCCATATGCTTAGATAGTGGTTGTATAGATCTAGAGGAATTCCAATGGATTAGAACTCCCATTATATTTCTCTAGCGTGTATGGTCGGAATAAATCCGGTCAACATGCTGCTCGGAGGTTAGGCATAAAAGCTCAACACCTAGTAACTACCGCAACGCTTCTCCAGTAATTGGACTCATAACCCCGACCCTCAAGAATTGATTAGCATGATTCCTGGAACTTGCACTGGTTCTTCTAGAAGACATATCTCAATCCCCTGCTCTGTCACAACGTTTATTAATCTCGTGATGTAGATCCACATCTAGTGGTTTCTAGGAGGTGTCGCGTGATGTATCCACTAACCACGAGCATGTGCCCTCTCATAGTTGGTCTAACCTCTTGCCTCTTACTACGTGAAGCTGAATTGAAATTATGTTGATGCGTGCTACTCGTCCGAGTAGTCATATCTTGCTGAGGTTGTGGCTTCTGCTCGTTGTTGCGCGTCGGTAACAATCCCAACGATCTCTTCAACCACCGCGCCTTTCTGGAGTATATAGTCTTCCATGAGGTGGATTGGAGAGTAGAATCCTCATACTCTGTAGGAACTGAGTTGTACCATATGCAAATTGTTCTATGTTGCCTTGTTGGCCTATCAAACTGAATAATAAGCGATGAGGCGATGGTAGCTGACTCATGCGACATGGATCTTCATTGCGATCGTGAGCAGAAGAGGGTTTTTTTTTATGGGCTCGAACCCCTTCTTGGAGCATCATCTTCACTTTTTTTTTGACTGGAATATCATGCCCAGTGTTAGCATATGCCTGATCTTTTGGAGGATCAACAAAGAGCATATTAACCTTGTAATCCTTCACGTCTTCTCCATCTGTGGATGCATCGAAGTCCGATAAGCGAGGTTTGTCATTTGGAATCTCCTTCTCCATATTAGAGACTACTTGGTAGCGAGAGCTACTGAAGGTTGAGGCCACAATGGTTGTCGGATTTTCCAACTCACAAACCATATGATTACATGAGTAATCATCTTGACCAGCAAACCTAGAATCTTATTGACAAAAAAATACCATCAGAGATCGAGGAACTTCCGCTAAAATTTTGGACTTTATGTAAATGTCAGGTCCGAAGTCATTCGAATAGCTCATTGCTACAGACTTGATACACTTAGTTGATGAAAACATATCATATCGTGCTACATGGAATAAAGAAAGAGTCTTTGATAGACTCCCAAATTACTCAAGAGCTTGGGTCCGAAAGCTCCCTCCAATGCTATAGGTTGTTCAAACGCATGTTGGTTCGAGCTGGACAGTGAAGTCCATGTCAGTTCTTTGCATATTACTTCGAGGATCAATCAATCGTCACTAGTATCGCTCTTTATAAGATGCACGTGGCGAGGCAACGGTGGAGCGAGATAGATGACATCGGTGATCGAGCCTTGCTGTGGTCTGGATATCACGGAGGATGTTGTTCTCATATTCTGCTACTAGGGGCTGTTTGGTAGAGCTCTGATTCTGTGGTGAGAGTGATTTTATGATGGAAGTAGAGTGGGAGTGATTCTGTGGTGAAAGTGATTCTGTTTGTAAAATTGTTTGGTATACTAGAGGTGGAAGTAATTCCTGAGAGAATATTATGTTGAAATCGAGGAGAATCAGTCGAGAATCAGGTGGAAGCTAGTTTTTTCAGCTCCCACCTCGCTATACAAAATAGGAAGTGATTCCCGCGCGGAATCACTCCCCGACCAGCATGTTTGCCAGCGTTGGGAGCGATTCTAGCGCGGAATCAGCTCGCAGAACTCTACCAAACAAGACCTAGATTTGGATTGGAGCCAAACTGCGTTTAAAGAAACGCCAACCATCCAAAGCTATCTTTTAATGGTTTGTTTATTTCGGCTTTGTAGCATGACTTTTAGTTTTTACAATTTAAAACCGAAACAAACGGATATTTCTTATGATAGTTTTTTATAATCTGTTTATTAGATTATGGGAATCTAAGAAGCTGTATTCTTTCAGCTTTTACAGATTGTAAAAGTTCATTTTACTGAATTTTTCATCAAATATTTTTAAAATCTACAACCTGAAAGTTTTTTACAATTTTTTTTTTTACTACCCATAATCTATAAACTGTTTTTCAAAATTTTAACTGAAACAAACCGACCCTAAAGTATTATAGTTGTTTCTATGAAGTAATTAAAACGCAAACTACAACAGACAACCAACAGTACATGTTTTTGTTGACGTGTTTCTGCTATAGTACCTGGCAGCTCTTTCACATAATAATAATGTTGTGCTAATTATAAGTCAGGTATATACTAAAGCGGTTGTGTAATTGTCCCTCCAAATATTAGTACTGTTAGCAACAGAACATAGCGTGCTGCCTCGTGTTGATTACTACATTCTTTCCTCGTCAGAAGCACGTGTGCGGTGTCTGAACTCTGCAGTGAGGTGTGAGAGAGAATACATATGTCTGGTACTCTGGTGTGTGCGGACTTTCCATGGGTTGGCCTATTTTAAGCTCACTGAGATCTTCTCTTTTTATAAATAGTAGGTGTATTTTTTAAAAAAATTCAAACTTTATGTATTTTGACTAATATTTAATTATACTATAAGAATGTTTAGTGTATTAAAATTATACAATTATGTTTATAATTTAAGATGATTTCATAGTATATAAATTTTGTAGCTATAAATAATATAGTTTATAAGAAAATCTTAATCAAAATTTAACTTTGAAGATTCAGAAAAAAAAATAGTATTCATTTAAGCCCAGAATCATCTTGTCAAATTTGCAACGGAGAGAAAATCCATGCAGTATAAGTATAGTTTGGCACCCAAAGCCCAATAGCTTATGGGACCCACTTTCTCATGCATCTTCCCTTCAGTGCGAGAGCCCAAACGCCTCATTCCAAAATCAGCCCACTAAATAGCCTCACAGACATCTACGATCAGTGAAACGGAATCGTACGGCAATGTTCATGAAATTACACCAGCATTACGACGGACGAGCACCCAAAGTTATCGGTCAATCTCAAGTAAGTTCTCCGTTATCACGTAACACGGTTTAGGATCTGACTCACCCTTGGCCTTCAGCAGCTCGCGAGGACATTTGAATAATTGAATTGGCAAAGCAGGCAGGAAATGTACTTGTAAAAACGACAGGTAGCTTGTTTTCTCTGATGCAATCACGAGGCTAATGCTAGGAAACCTTGCCGAAACCGTACGCGCAGTGGCAGCCGGCGGCAAATCGTTGTCCTTGCCGGGCGCACAAGGCACAACCGCAAAGACGAGCACGGCTGCGGCGGTCTCGTCAGATTAGGCCACCTTCAGAAAGTTTTCCTGTTCGTTCTGCCGAGCGGAACCGGCGTTCCTTCACGAATTTGGCACGAATTGCACGCGGCACTTGCAAACATGTTGACGATTGCAGATGATTCAGGCTCGCTCGCCGATAATAAGTTCACGCTCATTTTGTGTTGGAAGACAGACATCACGAGCTGGAGCAGGTCTAATTTGAGAGCAAACTAGGAGCTGGAGCAGTTTGGATTGTGACGGATGTTGTTTCTTGTTCTTCGCTTCAGGGGTGATGCCAAAGACACATCGTGATTAGGAAGGACAGCCAGCACATTGCGCATGTTTTGTTCCTGCCGTCAGGCCAACTGCTTAACGCATTGTTGGCCGGTGGTCGCGACTTTAAAATAATAATTCGAAAATGCACAAGAAAAACTTGAAGCACGCAAACATGTTAATCAATTCAGCAAAATGAGAACATGGCACGCATTGTTTTTTGTGCATTTTTGTATTCATCTCTGAGGACTAGCAGGCTGGAGGTTTGAAGCGTTCAGTGACTTCTGTTTCCGCCGCTCTGCTAGGCAGAGATACTCGACCACTCCTGAAGTTTTGTCCTTCTAAAGATACGCTTGTTTGTAATTCAGACAGATCTGTTGGCGATCTGCGCATCAAAAAAAAAAATGAAATGCGAAATGTGTTTTCTATGACATGTATGAAATGTGTTGACTTTTGTATGAAATGTGTTGGGCCAGGATGCATACTGTGCTTTCTTCGTTCTATTTCTTCAAAAAAGACTAAGGATCTGTTTGTTTCAGCTTCGGATTGTAGCTTTCAGCTTTTACAATCTGAAGCTGAAACAAACAGACAGCTTTTGATTATAGCTTTTTAAAATTTGCTGGTTGGATTGTGGGAATCTGATAAGCTAGTTTTTCTCAGCTTTTGATAGATTGTGAAAGTCCATTTTACTAAATTGTCCACCAAATTTTTTTAGAATCTACAGTCTAAAAGCTTTTTACAATCCAGCTTTTCACAATCCAACTTTTATAAGTTGCTTTTCAGAATCTCCAGCTGAAACAAACAGGCCCTAACATGGGATACCGATGGCAAACAAAAGAACCTTAAAAAAAATAGATAGACACCGAAGCAGGGCGGTGGACAACCGAGGCGACACCTTTAGGAAGGGAACGACGATGATGCCGTCATCGCTCGACCGAAGAGCCGGTCAAAGTTTTCACCCGGATGAGCCGCAAGAGGGAGGAGACTCCCCAATGACGCCTTAAGGAAGTATATGACACATAAGGACGCCAACATCATCGGCACCGACACGCAACCGAGCAAGGCTTTCGCCCACGAATCCTTCGCCCCAAAGATCGTGTAAGATGGCAGAAATCAAGCAAGACCACGCCCAACCCGACGAAACAACAGACCTAAAAGCTGCACCATCCCAACGGCTCCCCTAAGCCGGAGACCCTGTCGGAGGGTGAACTCCTCAAGCAGGGATCCGGAGGGACCCCATTTGAGATTCAGCCGGGGATGATTCTGAATATGTTTTGCGGATGAAATAAATGGGCGTAAATGCGATGGCAGGTGGAATGGAAGGATCGGATGCAGGATGCAGTAAATGCACTGGAGGGATTTTTAGACAGGTTCGGGTCGCACTGAGCGTAATACCCTACTCATGTGTGTATGCTATAAATGCTCTGAGAATGTCCCTCAGATGTGTTTGCTGGTTACAAAAATATTTGTCTATCCTAGAGCTTCGGGCTCCTTATTCTTCGGTGATCTCAGCTTCTATGCTTGAACTTGTCCAGACTTGGATCCCTTTTTTGTGTCGACCGGCCCTTCCTTAAATACTCGCCTGCGGTAGCGTGCCCAGAAAAGGAGGGCACACGTTCCAAGACGCCATAAATGAAAAGTAACCATCATGGGCTGCTGCGTGACCCGACGGGGGGAGTTGAAAACGTGCCCCCGTTCGGTCTTGGTCGTCATGATATCATTCTGCAACGGGCGCTGCGGGGAGGGCCCACCGGGCAGCCACTGAACGGCACGGCGTGCCAGCCCGGTATTGTATACGTTACACAGCAGGGCGGCAGGCGGGGCGTCTTGTGCCTCGCGATGTTATACCGAGGCGCGCCGGATGTCGCGGGATGGGACTCGTGCATTAAATGTCCCCACGCCCTCCTGCCAGAATGTGGCAGGGACTGACAGAAAGCGTGGGGGGAGCAGTTGGAGGCGACAGGCCACGCGCCATCTTAAATGCGGCATCGCGTCTTTCGCTGGTTGACACCTCACCACTGGACCTCTGTGGGGGCCACCAGCGAAGGCCTTCTCGGGCCCTCGGGGAACCGAGTGCTCGGGGCCACTGTTCACAGCCCCGAGCACTCTCTCCCGGGTATGCCCTTTCTTGGTCCTCGGGGAACCGAGTGCTCGGGGGCCACCGCTCGCGGCCCCGAGCACTCTCTCCCGGAACTGGGTGATCGGGTCCTCGGGGAACCGAGTACTCGGGGGCCACGGCTCGCGACCCCGAGCACTCTCTCCCGGAACTGATTTTCTTCGGGTCTTCAGGGTACTCAGGTGCTCTGGGGCCGCTTGCTCGCGGCCCCGAGCACCCCCTTCCCGGTACTTGGCTCTTCTGGTCGTCGGGGGACTTGAGTGCTCGGGGGCCACTGCCCGCAGCCCCGAGCACTCTCTTCACGGCACTTGGTCTTCTCGGGTCATCGGGGAACTCGGGTACCCGGGAACCACTGTTCATGGCCCCGAGCACCCTCTCCCGGGACTTAGTCTTCTCGCGCTTCGAGGAGATCACCCAGGCGGGAGGGCGCCTGTCGGAGGATGAACTCCTGTCGCAGGGATCCCGAGAGACCCCTTTTTAAAGATTCGGCTGGGGGATGATCCTGAATGAGCTCGTCGGGGAAATAAATGGAAGCGGAAATAAATGCAACGGCTGGTGGTGGGGGATGATCGACCTAGTGCAAAAAAGAGATAGATGCACCGGGGTTTAGACAGGTTCGAGCCGCACGGGGCGTAACACCCTACTCCTGTGCGAGTGTAATATCTTTCCTTGAAGGGAATTCTTCAAGGATGTATCTGGTTACAAAGGTGTGTTGCCTACAGAGAGCTTGAGGCTCCCGTGTTCTAGTTCTGCCCGAGCTTGTTCGTGATGTTCTTTTTCTATCGTGTTCATATCGCCTCGTCTATGTCTTGTGTCGTCTGAACTTGCCCTTTTTTTATTCCCCCTTCATGTGTTCTCCATCCTTTCCTTTTACAGGCACGCCGACCTCGACTTATCCTGAATGGGAAAGAGGGGGCGCGAGTGCCAAGGCACCACGGAGAAAGGCGTCATCATTCCGTTTTGGAGAAGTGACAGGGGCGGTGGAAAAATACGGCGCGCATCCGACCACCCGCCACTGTAGACGTCCTCCGGTGCTATTGAGAGGGCCCACCGGGCAGCCAAAGATGCGCCCGGTGCCCCTGTCTTGTTCTTCTGTCAGGGCAGGGTGGCAGGCGGAGCTCTTCGATCCTGGCAACGTTATCCCGAGGCACCCGGATGATACGGGACGGGACCCGTGCATTTAATGGACCCACACCCCCCCTGCCAAAGCATGACAGGGTCTGACACTAGGGCGTGGGCAGTTGAGAATGTCAGGATGTCAGGCCGCGCGTGCCTATTAAATGCGGCATTGGACCTTTGACTGGCTGACACCCCGCCGATGGGACCCTTCGGGTCGTCGGGCGATCCTGCGTGAACCTTCGGGGAACCAAGTGCTCGGGGGCTGTCACGTACAGCCCTAAGCACTCTCTCCTGAGCACTCCTGTAGGACCCTTCGGGGAACCGAGTCCTCGGGGGCTGCCACGTGCAGCCCCGAGCACCCTCTCCCGAGCACTTTGGTAGGACCTTCGGGGAACTGAGTCCTCAAGGGCTGCCATGTGGCAGCCCCGAGCACTCTCTCCCGAGCACTTTGGTAGGACCTTCGGGGAACTGAGTCCTCGGGGGCTGCCACGTGTAGCCCCGAGAACTCTCTCCCGAGCACTTGGCTGTTTGGATCATCGGGGGACTATGGTACTCGGGGGTGAGTGGGAACCCTTCGGAGCACTTTCTTCCCGGTACTTGGACTCTGCGGGTCATCGGGGAACTGGGGTGCTCGGAAACCAGAGGCTGCGGCCCCGAGCACCTTCTCCCGGAACTTAGATTCTTCTCATCCTGCAGGGGGGACCACGCGGGATGGTGACACGTGGCGGTCGATCGGCCTGGTCTCGGGACTCAGGGACCCCTGGTTCCCGATACACCGACAGCGCCACGTGCCGCCTTGCTGGTCTGGCCTCGGGACTCGGGGACCCCTGGTTCCTGTGTCATCGACAGACCCCGTAGCCCCACCAGGCACTCCCACGAAGGAGGGGAGAAGCCGGGAGCAGCCTAGACCGAGGGGGTGGGTAGGGGAGGGTGGAGCAGTGCAGCCATTGCTGCTCAGCCGGCACGGCACTAGCGTCGTTGCATAGTAGCAGGCCCAGCGTCAGCGACACGTTGCCGTCATCGAAGCTGCCAAGGTGGCCGGCCAAGTGGCCGAACGCCATGAACCTCTCATCACTGTGGTGGTGCGTGTGCGTGTCCTACAGAAGGTTGTTGCCGTTACCAACAGCGCCTGCCCCATGGGGCTTAGGATGAGAACGCAAGGCGTCGTCGAGGCTCGACAGGCCGACGCCGCCGGCGCTGAGCCCGCCATGTGGCGAGCGTGCCCAGGGCGACAGAGTAGAGGGCGGGGGGCAATAGAGTCGCCCCCGATGGTGACGCCCTAGTGTTCCCCCGGCCACCAAGGCCGCCGCCACTCCGCTGAGGCAGCCGACCGAGCCAGTCGACCCAGGGAGGCCAGGCAAGACCAGTGGAGCCCGAATCCGGACCCCAAAGGGCGGATCCACCACTACCAAGAGTAAATCGGGACCCATGGTGTTTGAATCCAGCCGGCCGGAGACAAGGAAGGCCGGATTTGCCGCGATGGAAGTACTTCCAGTGGGGGGAAGGAGAGGAAAGGGGGGAGCTCAGAGGAGAAGAAGAAAGAACAATGGTCGCGACGCCCTGACTTCGTAGCTGCCGCTGGCCGCCGCCGCTGATGTCTGCTAGCCGACGGTGGCGATCGGATCTAGCCTTGCTTTGTGGGTGTTGGGTGGTGGTGGAGTCGCCAGACACGGGCGACACGGGGGTCACTATTGTTCTCTACTTTTCCAAATGCACACTTTGTTAAACACATACGCAAAGCGTCCACTTACTTTTCAGTGCGGGATTATTATGAGATATATAAGTTGATCAGGTTGATACACCTAGCAAAAATAAACTTCTATAAAAGCTGAAAGTGTCGTCTAAAATTAGATATTTTTTTTACCTTCGGCAAAGGGTTCTACTCATGAAGGACAATCTAAAGAAAAGAAGATAGAAATGCCGTCAAAAATGTTACTTTTGTTAAAAAATGAAACAATAAAGCATATCTTTTTTTAGTCAATTCGCCCGTTCCGCTTGGCTTATTATCCATATAGCTACAAAACTTTACCCACCTTGAAGTGCAGCCCATATAATGTCAAGTTGGTTACGAGGTCTTAGTAAATATTTGAAAAGCTAATATACTAGCTTCTTTGCAGGTTTACGATTGAATCAACACAATCTCGAAAGATAACTTCTACGGCATACCAACTACTTAAGCAGGTAGTCAGGTTGTTCACCAGCCTTGGCTTGAGTTATAGACTACATAGTCAGACTTAATAATCCCAGAGGATATCTACATGTTGTGCTGCTTATGCTTCCATCTCTTAGTATTTTTTTTTGTGTTCTCTTTTGTATTTGGGTTGTAAGCATCTTCAATATACAGATGTCAGGAGCGGTTTAGATTGGTTGTAATCTTTTGTTACAATAACACCAGTTAATAAAGCTTTCCCTTATAAAAAAAGTTGATCAGGTTGATGGGATTGTGTTGATCCAATCGGTTCAATGGAATGGTATCAAAGAAATCACGAGTCTAAAAACGTCTGTAAGGATACTGTGGTTCTTCATAAACACTATTTAAAGAATGGAGTAAAATTCATAAAACTACATTACAATTGTCAAAACTATCATAAAACTATATTTTTTTCCTCCTATTTCACAAAATCACACTTATTTTTCATCAATTTACCACAAAACTACCTTTTTTTTTTCAACTGTCACCAAACTACATTCACTTTCCTATTTCACAAAACCACACTTATTTTGCATCACTTTATCACAAAACTACACTTTTATTAATATGAACAGATTTGATAAGATAGACTCACGTGTCATACTTACACGATTCAGTCCTCACCATTCGCTGACGTGGCCGACTACTCTATGTCACACTTGCTTGCCAAGTTAGTAGATTCTACGTGATCTTTGGGCTCATTCTCTTGGAAGCTACCGATCTAACGCGAATAGAGTTTCTGAGCGTGAAAAATTAGCGTTGGTAAGGGTTAACATGACACCATTTAGTTGCCCAAATTTTGTGATAAAGTGATACAAAGTAAGTGTGATTTTATGAAATATAAGAAAAAAAATAGTTTTATGATAGTTTTAACATCACAGTGTAATTTTACAAAATATATTTGAACCATTAGATCACCATAACGACCAGATACACACACATCTCAAAGCTAATCGGCTTATACTTCACAGTAATATCAAGCAACTATATATATAATCTTCCACTTAGGCCTTCTCCACCGGAGTCGGCATTCGGCCCGCGGGCTGTATCCACGTCAGATACGGGACGTCACGTGCCCGCAAACGACGTCCAGCAGAGTCGGCTTCGGGGTGAACAGCGATACGGCTCGCGTTTGGGGGCGGCAAAGTTGCGGGGAGGATGCGGCGTCCGCTTCACTGTGGGAGGCGCGAGTGGCGAGGAGGTCGTTGGTCCCGCGGAGCGGCGGAAGCGGAACTGGCGAGTGGGTGCGGAGGCGAGGCGGGAGGCGGCGGAGGGCGGCGGAAACGCGGAGGTTCCGGAGACCGGGAAGTCGACGAGTCATCCCCGTTGGGCGACAAGTGCGCCGACGCAGATCCGGCCGGCGAGGTGCAAGGATCGCCACCTTCGGTGTGCTCGGCGGCAGTAGGAGGCCCGTGGTCATCCCGACGGCCCAGGTATGTCCTCGGCTCCCAGATCCACTGCTTAGGGTTACGCGGCGAGCGAGCGGAGGTAGGGTTCTCCGGCAGGGGTGGGGTTCTTCCGTTTGGTCGGCCACATAGGTTGGTAGGGTTTGTGTTGCTGCAGATCGACATTCGCAGAGGATCGCCATGTGCAGAAATGTTTTGGCACCCGATCCCCTTTGGTACGAACCCCTAATCGCGTGCAAATGTGGCCGGCACCGACCGAATTGATGACGAAATCTTAGGGTTTCTGTGTGCGCATGTAGGATCATCTGCACACTAGCAAAATTCCCTATTCTTGGTCCATTTTGGTGGTGACTGACCTGTTCTTGGTGACTGTAGTGTGCTTGATTTGTGCCTTTCTGTGTCGAATGCAGTGCGAAATAGGTTATAATTGATGAACTTTGGACACCCTTGTTTGTGCCTGGAGATGATGCTAGTATGAAACATTGCTATGTGTTTTGGTTCCAGCAAATCCTGTGACAATAGCTTCGGAAAGTCATGAACTATTGAAAAAGTTTACTTGGGAATGTATCTTTGTTGCACTACAGCATTGTTGTCTAGCTGGGAAAGGTAGGAACAGCAGCGCATGTAGGATCATCTCCACAGTAGCAAAATGACCAGTTCTTGGTCCATTTTGGTGGTGACTGACCTGTTCTTGGTGACTGTAGTGTGCTTGATTTGTGCCTTTCTGTATCGAATGCAGTGGGAAATAGGTTGTAATTGATGAACTTTGGACACCCTTGTTTGTGCCTGGAGATGATGCTAGTATGAAACATTGCTATGTGTTTTGGTTCCAGCAAATTCTGTGACAATAGCTTCAGAAAGTCATGAACTATTGTAAAAGTTTACTTGGGAATGTATCTTTGTTGCACTACAGCATTGTTGTCTAGCTGGGAAAGGTAGGAACAGCAAGCAGTGTTTTAGCAAAGTTGAACCTCACTGCATAGGCTCATGTAGGGTATTTTTAGCACACTATCCTGGAGTTAACAAAATGTGTAACACTATGCAGTGAGGCTTCGCATCCTTTGATTGGTGTAGGGCTGGGATGAGTAGGAAGTGTAGGGGATAATGGGAATGGCAATGAGGGCTGGAAATGGTACATCTTTGGCCATCTGGGTAGGAGTAGGAGGTGAACATTACAACTAGTTGTATGGAAATAATGTTTTTTGTAGTGCAAGAATCACTGCTGTCTGGACACTAGAGTAGGATATGATCTGTTGCAGTAATGACATATGTTGTGTAGGGTACATATGTTGTGTATGGTACGTATGTGCAGTAAAGAGTACACCTGCATTGATTGAGTCCCTGCATAGGGCACAAATTAGCACATGTTCCTTTAGTCATCCTGAACCCGTGGTTGTAGATGGACCGCGCAGCGCTTGTCGCTCTTGTGTCGAAGATGCAGGACCATGTGGAGGAGTCGGCGGCCGCTTTGAAGAAACTGGCCATTGACAACTTGAGTCCAGAAAGCACCCCGGCTGCCGTGGACCTCAACATGGCACTACTGCATGTGGAAGACATAGCGGAGGACTTGGAACAGCTTGTGTTCCAAGTTGAAGACTGTATGCGGGACGTTGGCATACAACCTGTCATGTTTGATCATTTTTTTCGGTTCAATGGTACAACCTGCCATACTCCAACACAAGGTACATAGTACTTAAATTTCATAGTACTGAAATTACATGCCGCTAGTGCATACTACTGAAATTTCATACTCCAAACAAAGTACATAGTTCCAAGTTTCATGGATCTGAAATTACATCCCCATAGTTCGTACTACTGAAATTACATGCCGATAGTGCATACTACTGAGATTTCATACTACTGAAATTACATCCCCATAGTTCGAAATGACATAGCAAATTCGACATACTTTCGAAGAAAAAACCCACTACCAAAGGACAACGTGGACCTCATTTTATTTAGTTCACTACATTTAAGTTTGGACTACTCTCCGCCATGGAGCTGCCATAGATGCTCCACAAGATCTTCACGAAGCTAGTGATGCCCCTGCCTGCTAGTTATCATCCCATACCTATGTGTAAAGGTTTCAACAGCGGGTATCGGGGTGTGCAACGGCTCCACATGGTCACCTGAACCGTCGTAGACGTGTTCAGCATCATCATCACCTCTCTCATTTTCCACTATCATGTTGTGCATGATAATGCAGGCGGTCATGATGTCATGGAGGGTTTCCTGATCCCATATCCTTGTAGCCCCCCTGACTATAGGAAAACGAGACTGCAGCACACTGAAGGCGCGTTCGACATCCTTCCGTACCACCGCCTGCTGAACGACGAAGTGTTGCCGCTTCAGTCCAAGCGGACAAGATATGGGCTTCACGAATGTGGCCCATTCCGGATAGATTCCATCTGCAAGGTAGTACCCCATGTTGTAGTGGTGTCCATTTATTGAGTATTGTACCTGTGGTGCCACACCAGCTGCAAGGTTGTCGAGCAGATGCGAGCGGTGCAGAACGTTGATGTCGTTCAGGGAACTCGGCATTCCAAAGAAGACATGCCAAATCCACAGGTCCTGCGACGCCACCGCCTCTAGTATGATCGTCGGAGAGTTGACGTGGCCGGTGAAAGAACCCGACCAGGCTGTCGGACAGTTCTTCCACCTCCAATGCATACAATCGATGCTTCCCAGCATCCCCGGGAACCCTCTTCGCTCGTTTGTAGCAATCAAACGAGCGGTGTCCTCCTTGTTTGGAGAACGGAGGTACTCATCGCCAAACACCTCGACGACGGCCCGAACAAACCGCCTCATACTCTCAATGATGGTGGACTCTCCGAGTCGGAGGCACTCATCCAGCGAATCGGCAGGAGCATCGTATGCTAGCATACGAAACGCCGCAGTGACTTTTTGCAACGCGGACAGTCCGAGCTCCCGTGCCGCGTTCCTCCTCTGTTGGAACCACGGGTCACGGTCCTCAACTGCCTCCACGATTCTGAGGTACATGCCACGTTTCATCCTGAACCTGCACAAACATGAACAATAAGACGCCACGCACATACATGTGTTCATAATACTACGTGAGGAGACTTTCTATTCACACTTGTACCTGCGCCGGAATATGTAATCGGGGTACACAGGGGGATCGACGAAGTAGTCATTGAACAACCTTTGGTGCCCTTCCAAGCGATTCCGCTGGATACGGCGACGTCCGGGCACTGAACCGCCCCAAGCTCCGCGCTGTGTTGCCGACGACTCATGGATCGCGGCCACAGTCGCAAGGAACAAATTATCTTCCTCATCGGAAGAGTCATTGCCGAAACACAACTCTCTAATGGTGTCGTTCCAGGCTTCGTGAGGATCCATTTTTCGCTTTCTTGCAAGGTCTCACTACCTCATCCCCTTATATATAGGCCACGATTATTCCTTCCCTTACAAGCCACCGCACGAGCCTTCCGCAGCAAGACTGGAGGCCTCCTTCCTATCCTTCCATGGCACATCAATCCCTTCCACTACAAGCCACTACTCATTGGTCTTCCGCAGCAAGATTGGTGGCCCTGCTTATTGTCCACGCTAGACACAAGTAGAAGGCACAAAATACTATCGTTGCAAACATTCATTTCTATCTCCGGTCACAGCAGGGGCCGCCAAACACTGTGTCTACACGCTCATCTCTCAACTGCCATATATACTGCGCAAAAAATAATTCAATACAGATTACCTCAGTTCTATAACACTAATTTGTACCATGCTACATGTCCAAATGAAATTGCTACGGTGGCGGTTATGGCGGTTGGGAAAAAATCAATTTAATATAGGGGAGAGAAGATAGCGGACGACATATAGAGTAACTGCTGGAGATGGCTGGAATGAGGGAGACTGTAATAGTGATACATGATGCTGTAATAGTGTTTTAGATGATGAAAATTTAGGGTAGCTGCTGGAGATGATCTTAGCCAAACAAATAAGTGATGTTCTGCTATGCTTGCAATTAAACTTTCGATGCCTTTATCCCATAAAAAAACTTTCGATAACTTTATGGATGTTAAGAATACACATGTCAAAATGAAATGTGTAAAATGTTGTCAATAGTTACTTTCATAAATATCACTATTTAAACAATGTTACATTAAAATTAGTAGTAAATAGTTTGTGATATCTAACTATGCGTTTAGTTTCTTGTATGCTCGTCCGTTCTGAATGAGCTCATACAGTATCGAAGGGCGTGCCGTTTGGTTTCTAGAATGGGACCAGCTCAACCAGGATGAGCTCTACATATTCCCAGAATATAACTGTAGATGCTGCACGGAACGATACTAGCAAATCCACCGAATCATTCGGTGCAAGACGAGTCGTCCGGTCAACAGTACTCGTTTTTTATGTTCATCTGATACTTAAAAATCAAAACAGTAGTGTTTTGTTGCTTTAAAAATTTTAGAATTGTTTAACATATTTCATAATTCATGCGTAACTCATTTTAATTGGATTCACTAAAAAACTTATGTAGAATTTAAACTAAAATTCTAAAAAAATTATATTTATAACTTCTAATAATTATTAGGGCTCAAATAAATTCTAAAAATCTAGAAAAAATCACTAATATTTGTATTATATGATGGATTAATTTTTAAAATTATTTCCAATCTTAAATTATATAGTGAAAAAAATGAGTTTCTTGGTAACGCTATAGTTATATGTATTTTTATCATCATATATAGCCTATCTAAGATCAATACATTCAGCCAATCAAACAAAATCTCGTACCAAGTTGTCTCATTCCATACAACTAACTAAACAAATACTTATAACATCATATACATCTAACTAAACAAATTATTTGTACCACATCATCCAGTCTTTTTCCATCTAGTCCAATCCCATTCAAGACGATCATATGCCATTCAACTTTATTCAGCCAACAAAACAATGACTAAAACATCACTTATTTATGACTAAAGGGTTTGGGCAAGGTCAGCTAGTGATTCTACTTCCAATCACGATCGGCGGATTCACAACAAGGGAAACAAAACTAAGCAATTTTGAAAGTTCAACAAGAACTATCTCCTCCATATTTTCACAGGATACATTTTACAGTGCGCACATAAGCACCACACTGTGCACAGTAAGAAAATGAAGAAAAATAAAGAACAAATAGGTGCCCTGTGATACACCTCACCTCAGCCATTCTTACACTAGCTAGTTTTACCACTACACATCGGAAGCTCAAAACACTAACGACGCCATTCTTATTCCTGAAAGTTTGGCACGAATAGTGTCAAAATCCCACTATTTTCACCGACCAATAAACCTTCACCAGATCACCAGTTCACCAACTTCGGCAGAAAGAAGCGTATAGCACCAGCTGGTATAGTGGTGTGCTATAGCCTCGACACGGCCATGACGTGCGCCACCGGCTGCTTGTCGCGGCGCCCGCTGACCGTCGTCGTCTTCCCCTTAGGCTTCTGCGCCGGCACGGTCGGCTGCAGCTTACGGGCCACCTCCCGGAGCTTGACCTTCTCGACCTTTCCCAGCGCGTTCCTCGGGAGGGCGTCGACGACCACCACCTTCTTGGGCACCATGAAACGCGCCATGTGCTTGCTGCAGAATGCGAGCACGTCGTCCTCGCAGGCCCCGGCAGCCTTGCTCCTGGCCACGACGAACGCGCACGGCGTCTCGCCCCAGCGCGGGTGCGGCATCGCAACCACCGCCGCGTCAGCCACGGCCGGGTGCCGGAAAAGCACCTCCTCCACCTCTTTGCTGCAGATGTTCTCCCCACCACTTATGATCACGTCCTTGGACCTGTCCTTGATCTCGATGTACCCGTCCTGGTGCACAACGCCGACGTCGCCCGTCAGGAACCATCCGCCCTTGAAGGCCTTCTCGTTCGCCTCCGGGTTGTTGAGGTAGCCCTTCATGACGCTGCTGCCGCGGAGGACGATCTCTCCGACGGTCCTCCCGTCGCGCGGCACGCTGATCATGGTGTCAGCGTTCTTGACGTCGGCGTCGGCGAGGGACAGGACGCTAACCCCCTGCCTCGCCTTGAGGCGCGCGCGCTCCTGGAGCGGCAGGCGGTCCCACTGGTCGCGCCACTCGCATGCAAGCGCGGGCCCCGTTGCCTCCGTGAGGCCGTAGGCGTGCGTCACGCGGAAGCCAATCCGCTCGACGCGCTCCAGCAGCGCGGCTGGCGGTGGGGCCCCGCCGGTGAGGACGTGGACCGCAGCCTCGAGCTGCTTGTTGGCGTCTCCCTCGAGGAGGATATTGAACACTACCGGCGCGCAGCACATGTGTGTGACGCCATGGCGGGCGATGGCGCGGTAGATGCTCGCGGGATGCGCGTCGCGGATGCAGACGTTGACGCCGCCGCGCGCCGCCATGCCCCAGGTGAAGGTCCAGCCGTTGCAGTGGAACATGGGAAGCGTCCACAGGTACACGGGCTCGTTGCCCACCCCCCACTGCAGCAGCAGGCTCGTCGTGCTCAGGTACGCGCCGCGGTGGCTGTAGAGCACGCCCTTGGGCGCCGACGTCGTGCCCGACGTGTAGTTGAGCGTGACCGCGTCCCACTCGTCGGTGAGCGGCGGTAGCTCCGCCTCCGGGTCGCCGTGGGCAACCAGCCCCTCGTACTCGAGCTCGCCGAGGCGGACCCCGGTGGGCCTGTCAATGTCGTCGATGACGGCCACGAGCGGGACGGGCGCGCCGGCGTTAGCGACGAGCTGGAGCGCGTCGCTGGCGAGGCGCACGTAGTCGTAGTCGACGAAGAAGAGCTTGGCCTCGGAGTGGCGCAGGATGGTGGCCACCGCGTTGGCGTCGAGGCGCGTGTTGATGGTGTTGAGCACTGCGCCGGCCATCGGCACGGCGAAGTGCATCTCGTACATGGCCGGCACGTTTGGCGCGAGGACAGAGACCTGCACGTTTTTTTTTTTTTTTTGAACACAAATACGGGTTCAGCAACAGCAACACTCGGATTGCGCTTCGTTACGCGCTCAGTCGCAAGTAAGGTTGCCTTTGCCTACCACGTCGTTCTTGCGGACGCCGAGGGCGAGGAGCGCGGACGCGAGGCGGCAGCAGCGGCGGTACGTCTGGCTCCACGTGAAACGGACGCGGCCGTAGATGACCGACGTGCGCTCGCCGTAGACGGCATTGGCGCGCGGCAGGAACCCCACCGGGCTGAGCGGCACGTAGTTGGCTGCGCACCTGGGAAGCTGGTCCATGCTCGATCGGATCAGGACGCACTCGCCACTATGTGGTGGTGTCCGCAGCAGACAGCAGTGGCTGGCTTCGAGGCCAATGTGGTGAGGTGAGTGAGCGCTACTCCGACGGCCGAGGAGGGTCGCTTTATATAGGAAAGGCAGGGCTATGCGAGCAACGCGAGTTCCGTTGAGACGGGACGGGCCGGGGCCCTGCAGCGAGAGTAGAGTCGAAAGTTGTTTGGGAAAAAACGGAGCTGTTCCGGGGGTCGGGGCCAGAGGTTGCAAGGAAAATGAAGTGAAAATGCGGCGCTGCCAGCTTGTCTGTTTGTTTTGTGGCTGTGGACCATGAGACCGCTGCTAGTGGTGGTGGTGTGCAGGAAAATGCAACTTTCGTAAACGTGATGTGTATGTATTTTTTATCTTGATCGTATTTTATTTTTATTTTTTATTGATTCTACTATCTATCTTATATTAATTTTATCTATCTTTTTTAATCTCAATATAAATATACGATCGAGATAAAGAGAACATGTATCCCATGTTGTGAAATTTTACTTTGGGGCCAGCGAGAGGAGCAGAGGAGATGATCCGGTGAGAGCTTGTGGTGAGTGTGCATTAATGATGAATTAATATAGAGAAATACTATTTAAACAGTAGAATAAACCTTGTGCTACAGTGCTATGCATTAATTAATTACTATGCATGGTAGAAACAGTTACCCAGTTTACTGTGCACCTACCCTGACACTCGATCCTTATCCGTCCGTCGTGAAATCAACGCCTCATATTGAAGCTAATGTGGAGCACTGTTTATTCTCTGCATTACCGATGATCCCTTTCCCACGGAACAAGCTTGTGGCGAGAGCTTGTAATCGCCGCGGAATTTGAGCGACGCGATTGATTTCATGTGCGCTAACAAGATTGGTAATGCTGGTACAGTGGGTTCGCAAACTTGGGTTCGGATGATCCGGGACACTTGTCAGCCGTTTTTACGATCCGCGGGTTGCATGGTTCGCAGCTTACAAGAGCTTCGGCTTCCCTTCATTTCCTTGTCTACAGAGATCCACGGAAAGACTAATCCCCTCCTATTCGGGACATTACAGATATGAATGGATCAACTTCAACTGATGTTGGATTGAACTCTTATCCTGTCCCCCCCCCCCCCCCATTGGACCTCCTCCCCTCTGTCTCCCCACTCCATTTCTAGTTTTCTACTCCGAGATCTGTGCAAAACTTCTTCATTTGTATTTAGTATACTTGTACACTTTAAAAATTGTACATGTTGGTACAACATGCATCTCATAAAAATCTGGTAAAAAAATGCATACATATTTGCACTGAAGAAAATAAAAGAGGTGCACAAAATTAGTTTTTTTCTACAGATTGTTTGAGATTTATTCCTATGAATTTTTTGCCAAAGCCCATCTTCATTTATTAATTTAAAAAACCATTTGCTCAGTAAACACTTATTCTGCACATCTAGGTTTAGAATCTCAAGACCCCCTTGATCCTTAGGTGTACAGAGAATGCCCCATCTGGATAGCCTATTTTTTTTTTATGTTCCTCACATTGCCAAAAAAAACCTAGATCTATATAAATCTAATTTCTTAAGAACTCCTCTTGGTATCTCAAAGAAAGATAACATAAATATAGTAAGACTACTTAAACTAAATTGATTAACACTAATCTTCCTCCGACTGACATCAACTTTCCTTTCCAAGAACTTAATTTTTTTAAACGTTCTTCAACCTCTATCCAATCTCTATTAAAATTTGTCTATGATGCATTGGAATTCTCAAATATCTAAAAGTGTATGAGTCCATATGACACACAAAGATATGAGACTACTCTTCGTATTGTTTAGTTTCCCCATAATAAAACATCTCATTTTATAAAAATTAATTTTTAGGTCAGATAATTGTTCAAAAATATTTTTCATAAAAAGATTTGTGTCATCTGAATATTGCAAAATAGATAGACCATCATCAACTAATTGAGGAACTACACCTTTAATTTGTGCATTCTCTACAGCTCTCTTGATTGAAATTGCAAGCATATCGGTGATAATATTAAACACGATAGGTAAAAGAAGATCTTTTTGGGATAAACTTTTTTTAGTTTGAAAGTGATGGCCTAAAATATCGTTAACCTTCACCTAAAATATCGTTAACCTTCACCTAACACTTACTCTCAAACTATCTGTTCAATCCACTTACATCAACAAGTAGAAAACTCTTTCATACTTAAAAGATTGTTACAGAAAAGACCGTCTCACTTTGTCGTATGCTTTTAGAATAGCAATGGGAAATCCATGGCAGATAATATTCCTATCAAATTATGCCAAATAACATCTTCAAAAGACAAACCCAGTCATGAGCAGACAGTTGAACGCACGTACGAATTATCCTTTCACCTTTTTTTTATTGTGTCTATCTTTCGGTTCGTCACGTTGGCATATTCTAATCTCAGTACGGGTCCCCTGTGTCTGTTAAAACAGGGGTTCGTGTGAAAATCTTGTTTGGCAATTTAGCATTGACTATTAGAACGACCGGGCCAGTCTTGGCAGTGCTTTAATTTGTGAAAACAAATTTTATAAATTTTGATCTAGAATTTTTTTTGTGAGATTATATCTATATCATCATCTCGTGATTTAACGACTGAGTTGAAAATGATAGAGAGTAGACAATGTAATCATAAAAGAGGTAATCTTTTGTATGACTAGGTTCTAGCTCAAGTCGAGACTTGACACTGCAGACCAAGCACACTACACGTGGAGGAGTCGAGCTAGCTAGCCACTGTCAGTGAACTATATTTGGCACTTCTGCATGGATTACTTGACGCACTGTAAATGCAGAGAATCACATGGTTACACCGTCAAGAAAAGAAAAGTAGGACGAAAGGCACGTCAAACGAAGTAAACGTTTGCTACGAACTCGCTATATCGTCAGCAAGTTGGTCAAGGTCAAGCAATATATAACGCATCGCGAAATGGAACGCCGAAGTGTCGTAGGATCGCCGGCGCATGTAACGTTTGTGCAGACGAACTGGTGAAGAAAAAGCTCATCTTTTTTTTTCCGTATTTCGTAACAGGCGTCTTGAGAACCTACAGAAATCGTAGTACAGTTGGTGGTTAGTGGATTTCTCAAAACAAAACAAAAGTTGGTGAGCAGTTCTGCCGTCGGCGTCACCGATGCAAAGCCACAAACGATCAGTGCGTGTAACTATGCGCGACGTTGCTGCCCAGATATTTTCTCGAGCCTCGATCAAGGATGCATGCGACGCGAGCTGTGGCGCAGGTCAATGGCACAATTTGCGCGAAAGAGACAGTAGGTGCAGTCGATCAAGGATAACTCCTCGCGTTGCTCTCACGGACGAGACCACCTTGGCCACATTTTCATGAGCCCAGGACAGACGGTAGTGGAGCTAGCAGCAAAGGAGCAAATGGAGGACGGCGACTGTTTTTGGAAAATAATTATATAAGACAAGTTTTATGTATTTAGAGTTTAGACTTAATTTATAACGTGACATGTGATAATTTATTTTCTTTCTTATTTTATCGTACATAATTTTTTTTATCTTTGTTATAAGTTTTATGATAATTTTTATCACATATTATACTATAAATTGGATCCAGTCTCTAAATACATGAGACCTGATCTTATAAGATTATTTTCCACTATTTCACCATTGTCATATTAAACTTATAAGCCAAGTCTATTATCAAACTCATTTTTTAAGTCTATTTTCAAACAGTTAAGTTTCGGGTTGTAATCCAGTGTTACTTTGCATATCCTTTTCTATATGTGAAAACTGAAACATGTAGGATCGAGAATGGCAATAAGAGAGGAATGAATAAACACTTTACTAATTTATTTCGAAACTGATAGACTTCTCTTATTATGGTCACCGAACGCACCTCAACACTAAACGAAAGCAAACTACGGAGAAACAAGTTGCTATAGAAATCACAAAAGAAGGCATAGCTCTCATGGTTAGAATTGAACACTAGATTTCATTGAAATTCAATCTATGTGTCATTGCACATAAAAAAATTACAACTTAAAAAATAAACACTTAGATCTAAACAGATAGAATCCGAATGAAAGAACTCTCCAAATTGATGATTTAGAGATAATGGTATTTAAGACTCACTTGTATATATTTGTATGTGAATTTTATATCTCTAGTAATAATAAGAACAATTTCAAAAAGAGACAATTTCAACCCTTAAACAAAAACAAAAATTACAATAAAAACCGAAAAACTCGCAATGAATCAACGGAGCTAATAGAAGACTAAAAAGAGATGAACACAAGTATGAGAGCAAACTTAATCTTCGTTAGTTGGATCAATCATATTTTTGGCAAATTACAAAGTATTTTGCTCGTAAAAAACTCTTACCTAATACATAGGCTAAGCTAACATCTCTCCATCTTTTACTGTAGCACTCAAACTCAAATGGCTAGCTCAAGCTATCCTCACAGTATTATCTCTCTATTTATAGGTCTAAATAGGTAGCTTAGTTTTTAAATTTCCTTATTCCCAAAATATCATTCTCTTCTAATAGTCTTCTACCTACTACTAGGGTATTTTGGTCAATTTTGTACTCTGTCCATCAAACGGCCATAGCTTCTTCATGACTTAGCTTCGCATCGATGTAAGCTTTACGATGATACTACATGCACTCAATTCATCCACGATTTTAAGACCAAACCATGAAACTTTTCTCAAAGTGTGACTCACTGCCACTTGCACCGACACTCCATATTGCGATCTTAATGGCCGGCAAAGTCTCTTCCGCTCGTGATCCCTTGGACCGCCTGTCACTTGTACCGGCATCCCCCTTTGTTGAACTTTGTCAACCCGTCGTCTTCATCCACCTTTCCATGTTTTGCTTCACCTCGATGTGAACAGCTAGGACCACCCTCTCCGTTTGATCTCCTTGATCGTTGACACCAAGCACCCCATTTAGCCCCGATCATCCCGCCATCGACTGCCAAGTTACATCCATCACTTACACATTATGAGACAAGCACACACATATCTCCAAATCATATCCAGTTAGTTTCAAATCAAAATGCTTAGTTTAAAACACATCCCAGAAAAATTGTGATGTCGGATGATCCGATGTTTAATACTCCTGAGTGCTGTACCATCCGACGTGTTCAACTCCTCCGATAAACTATTTTGCAACCTCTCTGCGAGAAATATTCTGGCGTGTCTATCATATTATCGTCGGACCATTCGACATGTACATCTTCTTCGGACCAGCCATCTTACAACCTCTTTGCAAAAATATTCCGGCGAAGCATCCAGTATTTATCCCTTTAAGCGTCAGACCATCCTGCGAGTACAAGTCCACCATAACCAAGTTTGCAACCTCTCTGTAAGAAAAACTCTGACATTCACTTCACTCCGTTGCCGAACCTTTCCATGTACACTTCAATTTTTACATTTGGCTTAAAATAATTCGGCGTGAAAACTTCCTGAGCATTAAACCATTTAGCGCGTTCAAATGTCGCCGCAATTCTTCTAAACTCAAAGACAAAAACACTAATTCTATTTTTCTCTACAACTTTAATTAGTTAAGATCATAATTACAGTACATAGATAAACTTATACAATCTCACAAATTAACAAATCAAATTAACAACCTTATCAATCACTTATCACATATAAAATCAGACATATTTCAACTTAATTTCTTAAAAACACAAATCACATCCACTCGTAGGAGGTATCTCCCATTTCCGGGATGCGATCGCGTCGTGTATACGTATTCACTGAAATGGCAGCAGCATTCTCCGAAGGACGGCTTGATATAATCCACGTAACAGAGATGCCATCCTGATATATTTTTGTACGGGTGCAGGGTGTGCTGAAATTGTGATCACACGATTGATGGAATCTCGCTGCACTGAAGATATTTGTTTTCTCGTCAAGTTAGTGCAGAAACAGAATTGTGATGATGAATATGACAATTCGATTCGGTGACGACGTATGCTTCAACTTTTCAGCGCATACTGTGACAATTATAGCTCTTGTTGGATGCTGACTGAAAGAGTAAGGAATTGGTTTATGGTGGTCCATATATTGTTTAAGCTTTGATGATGAATTATATAGAGTTATAATATTTGGAGGATAAGAAATCTCTCAGAGATAAAATAAAACATATGATTGTAATTCTAACAAATCTTATCAAATCAGGTAATCGTGATACTCTAATTCTAATTTACCATAATAGTCAAATCCATACCGTATACTCTAATACTGACATTACCAAATCCTTGGGAAGAAAGTTTCTCTCGGGTGTACGCACTATAACTGCTTGCTAGATAGGTGTGCAATCGGTAGGTGCTTATATTATAAAAAAAAAAATTGTGGTACTCAGTCAACAGTATATTCCATATTACATATAGGTGGGTGCGTGGTCAGTTCATCTTTTTTTTAACTGGGTGCTGATCTTGCTCGACCGGCTACCGTACCTACTCAGCATCCAAGCTTGAGCAGCCAGTTCAATCGATCTGCATCTGAAGAAGCGCCTCTCGCGCGTATTTGGATTGGATAAACTCTCCATCTTGCTGACGAAACTTGGGTTGAAGAAATGCACAGCGATATGCAAAACTGCTGCAAACCAGTCGTCAAAAGCAAGGGCGGATCCACCGTAGAGGCAGGGGGGCTCAAGTCCCTTATCCTAGACGCATCTGGGAGCTCTCCGCATTCTCCTTTTAATTTTTGTGTATAAAATAGGAAGGAAAAAAAGAAAAGAAGAAGAGTGAGAGAAGAAGGAAGAGAATGAAACTCTTATATTTAATGGTTCTGAATCCATCACTATCAAAAGATGCAGAACTCAGCATTCAAAAAGCTGCTAGCTATGTGCTGATCTACTAGAGCAACGTGGTGCTTGCGTGAGGTGGGTAGTAGAGCCAGCTTCTTCGTTGCTCAAATCATGCAACGGAAGCCTGCTGCAACATACCTTAAAAGCGCTAAAAAAAACGGAGAAGCAGTTGAATCAACTGTGTGGCTTCGGATCCAATTTTGAACAATAACCAACTCCATCGGCATAGAATGGCATCTATGTGAACGAGCAAAGTCTCGGGCGATAAACTCGGTGGGGGAGCGAACCGTTGGTCGGAGGATCTATTATTAGCTCTTGCACCATTCATGGATACGCATGGAGGCTCGACTCCATGGTGGAGTTTGAGCCCGGTCGGGTTCATCTTTGTTCCGCACCTAGCTTCGAGTCTCTAATAAAAACCATACAAATAAGGTATCACTGTTAAAAAAAATAGAATGATATCTCTCGTCTCTTAATAGCTCTTGCTGACGAGAGAACTGCGAAAACGTATATGCATTAGATTTGAACATCCAGGACTGGCTGCAAGTTGATAAACATAAACAAGCTATAATCTGCCCCGAATTCACTGTCATGACGGGTATTCGTTTGCGTTGTTGTGAACCTACTTTCGGTCTCCAGAGTACGGTTGCGCGTGTTTCGGTGAGCTGTGAGCCGGTCGGTCAGTCACCCGGTCCAGGCAATTTACACGGGGGCGTCGCTACGACGCACGGTGCTGCGCGCGTCGGTCTCGAGTCCAAGTCTCTGTTCCGGTCGGTCAGCCAAGCAATGGACAGAACCAATCGTTTCGTGACCGAGGACACGAATCGTTTTCGTGGCTTGGGAGTGGTCTCTGCCTTTTGCCGATTCAGCTCAGCCGTGAGATGAGACCAGCTTTCGTGAAGGATGGAAAGGACCAGTGCTCTGTTTGAAAGAAAAAACGTTCGGAGAATTTGTGTTTTTCCTTGCGTAGATTTCATGGAAAATGTCCATTCGGTCACGTAGGTAATCAATCAGCAATTCCCTGGGCATTCCACCCGCAAATAGCTTGCAATTACTCATGCATTCCAGTTTTTCTAGAGATCGAACCTCACTAATGCGTGTTGTTCACTTGTTGGCAAGCGCCTTTTTCATTGAAAAAGTTGTTGGATATTTTTTGTTTTGTTTTGTTTACTTTATGTTGAAGGAGGTGATTCAGTCTCCCGGTACGGCCTCAGTTGCTGAACGTTAGATAATTCAGGGCTTCAGTTAGCCACGATGTGCTCTGCGCTTCAGTATATATGTACACCTGAGTAATCAATACAATGCAAGGGCATTTTACCATCTCTTATACTTATGTGCAACTGAATCTCTACCGCATCCTTAGACTACTTCTAATAGATAGTATCATGCGTATTTATTAGATGCTAGTAGTATTTTTCACTGATTTGGCGTAGAATTAAAAAGGATAGAGAGCCAAGCGGTATCTTTCCTAAGACATGCTCAGGACGAAATCCTAGGCATCATATTATACATAGCGATTTCAATTTTATTTTATAATTTTTTCGTTCACCGGTGAAAAAACGAAATTCGCAAAAATTCACCGAAATTTCGTCCCCTGCTATGTGGTCTACATGCCAGTGAGCGAAAATTTCAAAATTAAATATTTTGTTCCCCTCCAAAATTCCCAAATGTCAACGAAATTTTATAAAAAAAATTGATGAAATTTTAATCCCTCATTGCACCCACCACACGGACCATATGCCAAACAGTGCACACTGACGCCGGTCCACCGCAACGCAACCTCCGCACGCGGTCAATCAATAGTGAACGAGTCCCCACAAAAAAAAAAAAAAAAAAGTAGTGATCGAGTCCATGACGGATCGATCGATCGAGATGGTTATATGAGAGTGAGACCAAGGCCACGGAGGGGACCTGTGGTGAGGCCAAACTAGACGAAAACTTGGGGGCCGCAGGACGTGCGCGATCGTAGCAGGTAAGGTACGCAACGCACGGATAAGATATTCTACCGGCAAGGGGAGGAATCCTGGCCACCAACTGCAGCTTGTTGGCTCGCAGAAATTAGCAAGAGTCGGTACAAGTGCAAAAAGAGAAAGATGTCAGTAAGAGGAAATGGCAAACACTAACGCATATATGGTCTTGCGCATTCAGACCGGCTGTGGCAGGGGCGAAGACGACCGAAATGAGGAGGTGCCGTATGATTACTGTACACCCGTTATATTTATTTATTGTTTATCATAGCTATATTTAGTAACAATTTTAGTTGGAATAAATGTCTGTACACCCGCTCTCACAGCGTGGCCGTGCCAGGGCCCATGATCGGGACGCCAATATAAACACGCGCGACTGAGTGGTCCGTAGATCAACGGCAGTCTGGTCCCGTATCCGGTGTCCTTCCAAGTCGCGGCAGGTCGCGCTTGATTTTTCGATCGGTGTTGGTCTCGCGTGCCATCCGACGGGCTGGCAGGCGCATCTGTCGCCCTCGCTGCAGCTCTCTCGGCGCGCGTCGCGTGTAGTTTGCCGGCTCTCTCTCTCTCTCTCTCTCTCTCTCTCTCTCTCTCTCTCTCTCTCGCTGTCATGCACGTTGCTGTCGGCTCTGTGCCTGCACAAGCACAACTGAGATCGCCCTCGCGGATGCGTGACATCCGCTGCCGGCAGACGGGTCGCAGATCCGGCCGGAGTTATTTTTATTTTTATATTTTATAACATAAATAATTAAATAAGTAGATGTCTGATAATTTTTTTTATAAAAATAGACGAATATCATCCTCTCATAAATCGTTTAGACCCTTACCGTCTTTGAGAACGGTAAGTAATCTACCCACACGCACTGTCCCTTAATGTACTCTAATTAGACGGTTACGTCCTTACCGTTGCCTTTGTAAGGACTGTAAGCCCATGTATAAACAGTACTTACAGTACTTGTGCCGAGTACTGCTTATGGCTCCCGTTTCACTTTCATCTTTTTTTTTTAAATAGTGGGTTTTTTTACTTCAATAATACTAGAATTTTTTATATATATTTAATAATTCATGTGCAAACCATTTTAATTAGATTTACTTAAAAATATAGTGTAAAATTTAAACAAAAATTATCAAAAAAATGTTACTTTTATAAATTTTAATGATCGCTAGTGCCTCAAATAAATTTCAAAAAATCTGAAAAAAAATCACAATTTTTAAAAGTATCTCTAGCCCTAGGTTATATGGTAAAAAATGAGTTCTTTTATTATGCTCTATTTATTTGTATTTTTGTTATTTCATGTAATATTTTTCTTTTAATTCAATTTAAATTCACTTTGTTTGAATTTTGTTTGAGTTCAAACTGAATGCGTAAAATGATAAAAATACATATAAATAGAGTATTACAAAGGAACTTACTTTTTTAGTATATAATCTAGTGCTGAAAATAATTTTAAAAATTAGTCCATCACATAAGAACAATATTAGTAAAAAAAAAATCAGATTTTTAAAAATTTATTTGAGACCCTAACAATTGTTAGAAGTTATAAAAGTAACTTTTTTTAGAATTTTGGTTTAAATTTTACATAAGTTTTTTTAGATAAATATAATTAAAATAGGTTGTACATAGATTATAAAACATGTATAAAAAATTCTAGTATTTTCAAAGCAACAGAAAACCACTATTTTAAAAAATATATGAGAGGGAATTGGAGCTAGTAACAGTACTCCTGTCAAGTATTGTTCATACATGAGCACTTACCGGCCTTTGAAGAGACAGTAACGGCTTAAGATCCTATAAAATTATAGTAGGCGTCTATGTTTATAAATCTTTTTATAGTCTATCTCGATCCGGCCGGGCAGTCACAGGGGAGAAATATCATGGGCTGTTGTCGTTTTCGAGCTGATCATGGGTTGTTAGTTTTCTTCTCTCATAGAGAGCAGTGGGCCGTAAGAAAGGGACCCTTTGCTATCTATCTATTATGGGCCAAACCCGGTGGTGTTCATATGTCGGCTTTAATTTATAGGCCCGTTAATTTAGGCGTATGCACTTGAGTCCTGCCCAGCGATTTTTTATATCTTTAAATAAAAAATTTGTAATATATGCACGTACAACATGCATATGAATTTTTTTTACATGTATGGTTTCTAAATTAGTTTTAGAGCATCAAGAATAAAAATAAACAATATAATAAATAATATATGATTAAATAGATAGTCACATACTATCATAACTAATTTATCTTTAGAAACATCGTATGCCTAATGCTCTTGACAATTTCATATACACTGGAGGAGATGTTGTCTCCACATTTGTTCACGTTATACTTCAGTTGGTTTAAAAAAATTACTTCCTTAGTTGACCGATGCATCCTACATGTGCATTACATATCAATAACAAGAATCAGTACGAATTGCATCGTTATGTGTTGAAGAAGACTTATTGTATGAATTATTGGTTCTATCCTTTCTCCATCCTATATGCACTCGCACTCTATAACGAAGAAACCAAAAGTGTTCCACCGAACAATTAATTGTTACATTTGAACTTCACAAACAATCAACTATAGTGAGGTTAGAAGCAAGATACCAATTATAAAACAGAGGAACATAATTCCAATACATCAATGCGTACAATATTCTTGCTACATTGTAAATATATATTTGTGTGTGTTTTATATTTTTAAATAAAAATGTAAATATATGCATTGAAATATTATATAACTAGATTCTTGTCACTCGTTAGAAGAGAGATATGAACCTATTGTCTGTTAAAAATAAAAAAATTCCCTGCCCAGCTATGATGGATAGCCAATTTCTATATCAAATAATTCGCTAACGTGAACGGATGGGATGCCAAGCAACTGCAAATACTACGCTCAGCTCAAGTCTACATGCGTCGTAGTAAGGGTGGTAACGGCTTGCATTGGGTCTAGGTGGACCGAGAATCACTAAAAAAAAGGGTTATTCGTGCCGGCTTATAAGTGTCGATTAGTTAAAAGCTGACATTAATAGTATATTAGTGTTTGTTCATAACATAATCAGACAAAAATTCATCCATTCGGGTAAAAATCAGCATTGATAGTATCAACACTGGGCTTTTTTTATGAATCGATATTGAAAGAGCCGAATCCAAAAAATTTATTATATTCGTTTAATACTTCACGGCTCACATCCGACTCTATCTCCATCCTCTCCCATCTCTCTCTCACGGCTCTCTCTATCTCACTTATCTCTCGATCTATCTCTCCTTGCGCATCCTAGCCTCCTCATCCCCTCAAGCTCGCCGACCTTCCGTTTTCCTCCCCCTCGAGCAAGCTCCTTACCTACCCGCTCTCAACCCCTCGGTTGCGCTGCAACCTCCTTGTCTCCTCCCTCTCACCCCCTCCCCCACCTCACTGCCAGCGGCCTCCGACCTCCCCATCTCCTCTGCCCTCACCCTCCTCGTTGGCCTCCTCACACAAGGGGCGGTGGGATCTGTAGCGCAGGTATAACAAGATCTATGGTGCCGAATGCCAAGGGCCTACTCTCCTCCCCCTAGGCCTCTTCAATGACCTCCCACCCACCTTGCCCTCGTCGCTGGCCTCCTCGCATGGGGGCAGTGGGATCCAGCGCAGGGGCGGCAAGATCCGACGAGCTCACGAGGGTCTTCTCCCTCGCCTGGATCTTGGCAAGGAAGAGGCCTGACATTGGACATTTATGAGCGGAGGCCCAGGAACCCACCGACGGCGTCCTCGGCGAGCGGAGGTGTCAGATTCACTGCGCACGGCGTCCTCAGCGAGCGAAGGCCCATGATCCACGACAACGGTGGCCTCGGTGAGTGGAGGCACCAGATCAGCAGCGATAGGAGCCCAACAGCAACGATGAGCTCCGTCATGTGAGGTCGACAACGGGCTCGACTCAATGCATCGAGTTAGCTCGTTTGCCTAGTTTTTTTTTTCCTTTTATTGTTTTTTGAAAAACCTCATCAGTGACGGTTGTAAGCCAGCACTACTAGTCCTTCGACTATCAGTTCCGCTTACGCAGTGACGGTTCCAAACCGGCACTGATGAGGTTTTAGAATTAGCACATTTGACATATTTTGATGTAGTGAATGCACTCAACTCGAGACCTAAAACCCAACCCGATCATAAAATTGTTACTGGGTGCAAAACGACCCTCGACCCCAGCAGGACTCAAGAACCATCGAGGGACTCGGAACCCGTGCACTTGCTCCTTTCCCTATCTAGAGCAAGCACATCTTGCCGCCGCCACCTTCTCTTGAGCTCGTATGCTCTCCATGGTCTGCCCCTCCATTGCGGATCCCTTATTGCCCCACTCCTCAGTTTGTGGCCGTCGTCACTCCTATCTTGCTCCAGTGGAGCTGATCCACCGAACGCCGTGTCAACCTCGAGCGTGCCCTAACGTCAGCGTCCCGAATAGGGGGCAACAGGTACACCACCCACATGTCCAAGGAAAAAAATAAAGCACTAGTAGCAAGTTGACGAGGGCGGGGGCAACTCACTCATCGTAAAACTTGAGTCGGCGCTAGACGACGTCCATCCTAGCGTTGGCCTTGGCTATCATGGCGCCTCCGTTCGCAACAACGAACGAGCGACACCCTTGGAGGGCGAGCCTCGACTTGGGGAAGACCCCTGTAGTGGAGGAGGAGATAGCCAGTCGAGACCACGAGCGCTGTTAGATGCCGAGTGACGTTGAGGCTTACGCGAGGAGCGCAAGGGGCTATATCGCTGCCATCGCCCCGGGGAGGGTGAGACGCGCACTCCCGGCTAGATTTGGGGGGTGATTGCTGCTGTTAGCTGGTTGGCCCCTATGGCCAATGCTTGTGAGGCTGGTGACACGATGGATCTGGATCTGGTGTGTGACGGATTGGAGGTTAGGATTTGGCGAAGACAACAGAGTAAAGGTGTGAAAATGGGTCGTGAGGGGTAAATGGGTAATGGGCCTCGGGATTTCAGGCCTGTGGGATATCCTCAAATTCAGATCTGCTTGACTCAAGTTAGGACCTCGACCTGATAGCCTAACAAAACAATTTCTAGTTCTAAACTCATCTTTGCTAGATCTGAAACCTGTGAGGCTCTAACCCTGCCTCGTCCCACTATCGTCCCTAAACCCGCAACTTCCTTATTTGTCAGATGTTGGGAACTGAATTATAGAACAAGAGTGGTAACGAAAAGAGCGTGACACGCAGAAAAAAATGAAGCTTTCAATAGCATGGAAACTTTATACTTTTTTACAGCACAGTACAGCAGCTGATTTGGCCAACAAGGTTGTGTAACAGTGCCAGAAACTTGGGAATCCGTTATGACCGGAGGCAATTGACAGAGGACACGGCACAGGTTTGCGGCGCCCGTGCTCGTAGACGACGAGCACGTGCCGGACGGGGAGGTCGCAGGAGAGATGGGAGGAGGAGGCGACAGCTGCGGTTACACAATTTGAGTAGAGGTGGGGCCCGTGGGAGCTACAGATGAGGAGCTTCTTAACCGCTCAGGAGAATCCAAGACAAGAATTTGCCGGCAAACAAAAAAAAAAAGAGCGAAAGAAAACAGGGGCCGCATCCACCGTCTATCTGTCCGCGCATTCGATCTTGCAATGCAGCCTCCACATGTCCGAAAATCACTTCGCCGAGAAGAGAAGAGCTACGAAGAAAACTTACTTTAATTGTTTCCCCTTGTCATCCTCCAATATAACCGAAGGCAAGACTTATCTACACTAAATTAGAAATGATTGAATTTTAAATGATGCATATCTCTCTATACAAGCGGTTTGAATCCTTTTTAAAAAGGAATTTGTCGTAGCTATCCATTGTACGAGACAGACCCAAATTAATTCTATTCTTTAATGGATTGCATCTTTTTTTAATCTTTGTCTAGGCATTTTTTAATCTTTGTCTTTGATCGGCAATGCCTTCCTTTGTATTGTTGCCATTATTTATACTGGACGATACTACTTGTTCCTCCAAAAATTATGTGCACATCATAATTAAGAAAAAAAATTACCATGCTTTGCAACGGTATCATGTAAGGCTAGCTTACATACAAAATATTCAGTAATTTATTTACTTGCAGCAGGTTTAAACATACACAAGGAGTTTGAATAGGGTTTAAACTAATTAAGGAGGCATTGTGCAAAAGGGATAAGAAAACGGCGGGAGAGAATGGCAAATGGCGGTTAATTAGGAGGGAGTGGGGGCGCCGCCTCCCCTTTTTAAGGGGCAGTTACTGCGCACCAGTGGTTAAGACCACCACTAATCACTGCGCCTGTTAACACTCGAGCCTCCTCTTCCTCCCGAGACACCAGCATCGCGCAGCATCAGAGAAGCATCCACCCGACAACCGCCCCGCTGTTAGGCCACCTCCCGGCCCCGGAGGCCTTGGACATGAGCTTCCTCCAGGACGTGCACCCCGAGTTCACAGACGCGCTGCTCGGCTTCGTCTACGACCCGCTCGACGCCGCTGTCGACGACCTCCTCAACCTCCCCGTCGACGCCGCCTTCCTCGGCCCCATCGAGGAAGACGACACCAAGGCCGAACGGCATTGCGCCAAAAAGCCGCGCGTCTGCGATGACGACGCCTGGTACGGCCTCGCGGACATCGACCTTGGCCAGCAGTGTAATGGCGGTGGCAACCAGCAGGTGCCAGCGCTGCCGGAGCTGCCGACCGAGTTCGTCCTGCCACTGCCGCCGCCGCCGCCTCAGGCGCAGCCACTGGCGTTCGTGCGCGGAGCGGACCCGAAGAAGGCCGGTGGCAACGGGTGCCAGTCCGTGCAGAGCGTCGCGGCGAGGGAGCGCCGGAAGCGGATCAGCGAGAAGACGGCCCAGCTGTCGCGGCTGATCCCCGGAGGGCACAAGCTGAACACCGCCGAGATGCTGCAGGAGGCAGCCCGCCACGTGAAGCTCCTGCAGGCCCAGATCGGCATGCTCGCCCTCATGCACACCGTCGGCTCGACCGAGGTAATCAAGAACTGACAACCGCCACGCACGCACTACATTGCATTTCTCAACGCTGATCGATCGCTCCCCACTCAACGTCGTCACTTCACAGACTCACCATGTCGATCGTGTCCTTGCTGTGTCTTTTCGCAGAAGGAAAAGATGCCATCCATGGCGCAAGAGCAAATGCACGCGCTGCTCGCGTGTGGCAGCGTGCAGGAGCGGCTGGCCGCCGAGGGCAAGTGCCTGGTGCCGAAGAAGCTGGTCGATGTCGTGGCCAAAGACAACGCCGTCAAGTCCAACGCGCTGGTGAGCAGAGACCTCGGCCGGTTCATGGCGTCGCTGGAGAAGTAGAAGACGGAGTCAGCCTTGTCAAGGCCGCCGCCCCGCATGCATCCGTGCGCGCATGGCTGTCCCTTTTTGAGAACGCCGTGCTCGTGCAGCTGCTGTTGTGTGTGTTCCTGACCCCTGACGACGTCTGTCTATAGCTGATCGACACACTGATTAGTTGTAGTGTAGGCATCAGGTTTAATCTAGGCTACTTATCATGTGTTAACGTTCTACTCCGGTGTTTATGACGGAGCATTACCCATTGATTAGTTTGGGCTGTGTGAATTTGCAGGCCCCGTTAGGGATAGAACATCGTAGATGTTGAGGTTCTCGGTAGGTCAATTTGGTGATTTCTCATTGCAACTTGTTCTCCCAATAGAATAAAGTTTAGAATGATATATAAATCATCGATATCTTCTCAACATATATCGTGCTTCTTCTTCAGTTTACAGTACTGAATGTATTGCCATATTATTCGTTGGCTTTACACGATTAGAGTTTTGCAAGACGCGTTTCAGCAAGTGCACAACCTTCAACTTCTGCACGGCATTGTGCACAATCGTCGCATGGCTCGGCTTAGATGATGGTGCCATGCAACCGCATCTCACGCTATCGTCGGCCATGCACGCCATGCACGGACGGACGTGACCTATTCTCGTGCTATCTTCGCCGACTTTTTCTTTAGAAACTTTGCTGGTCTGCATGGATCCAAAGTTCGAATGGGCTGAAATACTTGGTAGGCCACATTGGGATGGCTTCGCTAAGAGAAGGTCCGAAGTGCCGCCGCCACTCCTCCGATGGCCGAAACCGACTCGCACCCATCCACGTGGCTCCCTATCCATCCGTCCATCACGGCCCGTGCGAGCTAGGGTTTCGCCCGCGTGCACCCCTGAGCCCTATATAACCGACGGCTCAACGCAAGCATCTCATCCCCTTCGGCGGCTGCGCATCGAGTCTTTCATGTCTCGTCTTTCTTCTTCTCAACTCGTTTTCGCTAGGATCAGTTTGTTTTTCCTCTGCAAGTTTCGTTTTCGTTGTAGCAAATCTGGTGTTGTTTTGAGGTGATGATCCTTTCCCCAAATTACCGACTATGATTATACTGTGCGATTTTACGAGGTCTTCCAGACTTCTAAGCCAGATGTTCTGATCAAAACAATGCATTTGCTTTACTTCCCATTAGATGCCGTTTCTTCTCTTTGAATAGATTTGCTCCTTGGTTTTCTCAGTAGCCCAGCTTATTCACTATGGCATGAAGGCGTGTTTTTTTCCTTCAAAATGTTTTCTTGGTTGATGATTGAGCGAATCGGATGGAAATGAGGATCCTTTCCCCAGCTGATCGACTATGATTATACTGTGCGCACATGTGATCCCTCTGCGGAGGATTCCAAGCCAGAAATCTGATCCATTCCAGCGTCGTCTTAATTTTTTCTTGATCGCTCCATCTGGTTTCTCTTCAGCAGGGAAGAACTGCAGTTTTAGAATTCTCTTTGATGCTATCAATTTTTCTATTTCGTTGCTTATTTTGAATGGAAATGAGGATCCTTTCCCCAGCTTATCGACTATGAGTACACTGTGCGCAATTGTGATGCCTTCTCTTCGGAGGAGGATTCAAAGCCAGGAATCTGATCCGTGCGTTTCTTGAACGATATTGGAAAACGCTAATTTCGTAGCACACTATACAGCGATTACTAACGATGAATGCAGAGGCGATCCGATTGCAAATCTGTTCCGTAATTGTTTAATTTTTTTTTGGTTTCGATTAAAATCTGAAACCTGCGAAGTATATGTCGCAGCAGAAAAACATTTGCCAAGAACAAGCAACTCGGTTCCAATTTGGTACTAAACCATTGCTTCGCACAATATCGCAAAACCTGCTCTCATATCAGTAATTACCCTGAAGAAAAAAGCAGGATGCTGTTTTTTATACCAGCAGTGTCCCCGTAAACTTTAGGCACACGATGTTCATCATTATTGGGTGAATCGTTGGATAACGTCCATTTGTTGGACTGTCTATGTCCATTGGTTCAGTAAATGATGGCACATTTTTGTTTTCATCAATTCATCAGCCGTATATTACGAAAAAAATACTATATGATCTGATTTATGAGCAATGGTTCAGTTTTGTGCCTGGTCTGCGCTAATCTCGCTCGGCCCGATTTGTCTTTCTGCACCGAACAATTGGGCTCAGCAGATGGAGGCTTATATTATATGAGCAATCGGTAGGTGCTTATATTATATAAAAAAAATTGTGGTACTCAGTCAACAGTATATTCCATATTACATATAGGTGGGTGCGTGGTCAGTTCATCTTTTTTTTAACTGGGTGCTGATCTTGCTCGACCGGCTACCGTACCTACTCAGCATCCAAGCTTGAGCAGCCAGTTCAATCGATCTGCATCTGAAGAAGCGCCTCTCGCGCGTATTTGGATTGGATAAACTCTCCATCTTGCTGACGAAACTTGGGTTGAAGAAATGCACAGCGATATGCAAAACTGCTGCAAACCAGTCGTCAAAAGCAAGGGCGGATCCACCGTAGAGGCAGGGGGGCTCAAGTCCCTTATCCTAGACGCATCTGGGAGCTCTCCGCATTCTCCTTTTAATTTTTGTGTATAAAATAGGAAGGAAAAAAAGAAAAGAAGAAGAGTGAGAGAAGAAGGAAGAGAATGAAACTCTTATATTTAATGGTTCTGAATCCATCACTATCAAAAGATGCAGAACTCAGCATTCAAAAAGCTGCTAGCTATGTGCTGATCTACTAGAGCAACGTGGTGCTTGCGTGAGGTGGGTAGTAGAGCCAGCTTCTTCGTTGCTCAAATCATGCAACGGAAGCCTGCTGCAACATACCTTAAAAGCGCTAAAAAAACGGAGAAGCAGTTGAATCAACTGTGTGGCTTCGGATCCAATTTTGAACAATAACCAACTCCATCGGCATAGAATGGCATCTATGCGAACCAGCAAAGTCTCGGGCGGTAAACTCGGTGGGGGAGCGAACCGTTGGTCGGAGGATCTATTATTAGCTCTTGCACCATTCATGGATACGCATGGAGGCTCGACTCCACGGTGGAGTTTGAGCCCGGTCGGGTTCATCTTTGTCCCGCATCTAGCTTCGAGTCTCTAATAAAAACCATACAAATAAGGTACCACTGTTAAAAAAAATAGAATGATATCTCTCGTCTCTTAATAGCTCTTGCTGACGAGAGAACTGCGAAAACGTATATGCATTAGATTTGAACATCCAGGACTGGCTGCAAGTTGATAAACATAAACAAGCTATAATCTGCCCCGAATTCACTGTCATGACGGGTATTCGTTTGCGTTGTCGTGAACCTACTTTCGGTCTCCAGAGTACGGTTGCGCGTGTTTCGGTGAGCTGTGAGCCGGTCGGTCAGTCACCCGGTCCAGGCAATTTACACGGGGGCGTCGCTACGACGCACGGTGCTGCGCGCGTCGGTCTCGAGTCCAAGTCTCTGTTCCGGTCGGTCAGCCAAGCAGTGGACAGAACCAATCGTTTGGTGACCGAGGACACGAATCGTTTTCGTGGCTTGGGAGTGGTCTCTGCCTTTTGCCGATTCAGCTCAGCCGTGAGATGAGACCGGCTTTTGTGAAGGATGGAAAGGACCAGTGCTCTGTTTGAAAGAAAAAACGTTCGGAGAATTTGTGTTTTTCCTTGCGTAGATTTCATGGAAAATGTCCATTCGGTCACGTAGGTAATCAATCAGCAATTCCCTGGGCATTCCACCCGCAAATAGCTTGCAATTACTCATGCATTCCAGTTTTTCTAGAGATCGAACCTCACTAATGCGTGTTGTTCACTTGTTGGCAAGCGCCTTTTTCATTGAAAAAGTTGTTTTTTAAAACAAATATTTTTATTGAAAAAGTTGTTGGATTTTTTTTTTTGTTTACTTTAAGTTGAAGGAGCTGATTCAGTCTCCCGGTAGTTACTAGCTTTGTCCCTATTCCTACGGCCTCAGTTGCTGAACGTTAGCTAATTCAGGACTTCAGTTAGCCACGATGTGCTCTGCGCTTTATATGTAAACCTGAGTAATCAATACAATGCAAGGGCATTTTACCATCTCTTATACTTATGTGCAACTGAATCTCTACGGCATCCTTAGACTACTTCTAATAGATAGTATCATTCGTATTTATTAGATGCTAGTAGTATTTCTCGCTGATTTGGCGTAGAATTAAAAAGGATAGAGAGCCAAGCGGTATCTTTCCTAAGACATACATGCTCAGGACGAAATCCTAGGCATCATATTACACATAGAGATTTCAATTTTATTTTATAATTTTTTTGTTCACCGGTGAAAAAACAAAATTCACAAAATTTCATCGAAATTTCGTCCCCTGCTATGTGGTCTCACAGGCCAGTGAACGAAAATTTTGAAATTAAATATTTCATTTTCCTCCAAAATTCCCAAATTTTGACAAAATTTTTACAAAATTTTAATCCCTCATTGCACCCACCACACGGACCATATGCCAAACAGTGCACACTGACGCCGGTCCACCGCAACGCAACCTCCGCACACGGTCAATCAATAGTGATCGAGTCCCCGCAAAAAAAAAAAAAAAAAAAATAGTGAGACCAAGGGCACGGAGAGGAACTGTGGTGAGGTCAAACTAGACGAAAACTTGGGGGCCGCAGGACGTGCGCGATCGTGGCAGGTAAGGTTCGCAACGCACGGATAAGATATTCTACCGGCAAGGGGAGGAATCCTGGCCACCAACTGCAGCTTGTTGGCACGCAGAAATTAGCAAGAGCCAGTACAAGTGCAAAAAAAGAAAGATGTCTGTAAGAGGAAATGGCAAACACTAACGCATATATGGTCTTGCGCATTCAGACCGGCTGTGGCAGGGGCGAAGACGACCGAAATGAGGAGGTGCCGTATGATTACTGTACACCCGTTATATTTATTTATTGTTTATCATAGCTATATTTAGTAACAATTTTAGTTGGAATAAATGTCTGTACACCCGCTCTCACAGCGTGGCCGTGCCAGGGCCCATGATCGGGACGCCAATATAAACACGCGCGACTGAGTGGTCCGTAGATCAACGGCAGTCTGGTCCCGTATCCGGTGTCCTTCCAAGTCGCGGCAGGTCGCGCTTGATTTTTCGATCGGTGTTGGTCTCGCGTGCCATCCGACGGGCTGGCAGGCGCATCTGTCGCCCTCGCTGCAGCTCTCTCGGCGCGCGTCGCGTGTAGTTTGCCGGCTCTCTCTCTCTCTCTCTCTCTCTCTCTCTCTCTCTCTCTCTCTCTCTCTCTCTCTCTCTCTCTCTCTCGCTCTCGCTGTCATGCACGTTGCTGTCGGCTCTGTGCCTGCACAAGCACAACTGAGATCGCCCTCGCGGATGCATGACATCCGCTGCCGGCAGACGGGTCGCAGATCCGGCCGGAGTTATTTTTATTTTTATATTTTATAACATAAATAATTAAATAAGTAGATGTTTGATAATTTTTTTTATAAAAATAGACGAATATCATCCTCTCATAAATCGTTTAGACCCTTACCGTCTTTGAGAACGGTAAGTAATCTACCCACACGCACTGTCCCTTAATGTACTCTAATTAGACGGTTACGTTCTTACCGTTGCCTTTTTAAGGACTGTAAGCCCATGTATAAACAGTACTTACAGTACTTGTGCCGAGTACTGCTTATGGCTCCCGTTTCACTTTCATCTTTTTTTTTTAAATAGTGGGTTTTTTTACTTCAATAATACTAGAATTTTTTATATATATTTAATAATTCATGTGCAAACCATTTTAATTAGATTTACTTAAAAATATAGTGTAAAATTTAAACAAAAATTATCAAAAAAATGTTACTTTTATAAATTTTAATGATCGTTAGTGCCTCAAATAAATTTCAAAAAATCTGAAAAAAAATCACAATTTTTAAAAGTATCTCTAGCCCTAGGTTATATGGTAAAAAATAAGTTCTTTTATTATGCTCTATTTATTTGTATTTTTGTTATTTCATGTAATATTTTTCTTTTAATTCAATTTAAATTCACTTTGTTTGAATTTTGTTTGAGTTCCAACTGAATGCGTAAAATGATAAAAATACATATAAATAGAGTATTACAAAGGAACTTACTTTTTTAGTATATAATCTAGTGCTGAAAATAATTTTAAAAATTAGTCCATCGTATAAGAACAATATTAGTAAAAAAAATTCAGATTTTTAAAAATTTATTTGAGACCCTAACAATTGTTAGAAGTTATAAAAGTAACTTTTTTTAGAATTTTGGTTTAAATTTTACATAAGTTTTTTTAGATAAATATAATTAAAATAGGTTGTACATAGATTATAAAACACGTATAAAAAATTCTAGTATTTTCAAAGCAACAGAAAACCACTATTTTAAAAAATATATGAGAGGGAATTGGAGCTAGTAACAGTACTCCTGTCAAGTATTGTTCATACATGAGCACTTACCGGCCTTTGAAGAGACAGTAACGGCTTAAGATCCTATAAAATTATAGTAGGCGTCTATGTTTATAAATCTTTTTATAGTCTATCTCGATCCGGCCGGGCAGTCACAGGGGAGAAATATCATGGGCTGTTGTCGTTTTCGAGCTGATCATGGGTTGTTAGTTTTCTTCTCTCATAGAGAGCAGTGGGCCGTAAGAAAGGGACCCTTTGCTATCTATCTATTATGGGCCAAACCCGGTGGTGTTCATATGTCGGCTTTAATTTATAGGCCCGTTAATTTAGGCGTATGCACTTGAGTCCTGCCCAGCGATTTTTTATATCTTTAAATAAAAAATTTGTAATATATGCACGTACAACATGCATATGAAATTTTTTTACATGTATGGTTTCTAAATTGGTTTTAGAGCATCAAGAATAAAAATAAATAATATAATAAATAATATATGGTTAAATAGATAGTCACATACAAATATAATATCATAACTAATTTATCTTTAGAAACATGGTATGCCTAATGCTCTTGACAATTTCATATACACTGGAGATGTTGTCTCCACATTTGTTCACGTTATACTTCAGTTGGTCTAAAAAAATTACTTCCTTAGTTGACCGATGCATCCTACATGTGCATTACATATCAATAACAAGAATCGGTACGGATTGCATCGTTATGTGTTGAAGAAGACTTATTCTATAAATTATTGGTTCTATCCTTTCTCCATTCTATATGCACTCGCACTCTATAACGAAGAAACCAAAAGTGTTCCACCGAACAATTAATTGTTACATTTGAACTTCACAAACAATCAACTATAGTGAGATTAGAAGCAAGATACCAATTATAAAACAGAGGAACATAATTCCAATACATCAATGCGTACAATATTCTTGCTACATTGTAAATATATATTTGTGTGTGTTTTATATTTTTAAATAAAAATGTAAATATATGCATTGAAATATTATATAACTAGATTCTTGTCACTCGTTAGAAGAGAGATATGAACCTATTGTCTGTTAAAAATAAAAAAAATTCCCTGCCCAGCTATGATGGATAGCCAATTTCTATATCAAATAATTCGCTAACGTGAATGGATGGGATGCCAAGCAACTGCAAATACTACGCTCAGCTCAAGTCTACATGCGTCGTAGTAAGGGTGGTAACGGCTTGCGTTGGGTCTAGGTGGACCGATAATCACTACTAAAAAAGGGTTATTCGTGCCGGCTTATAAGTGTCGATTAGTTAAAAGCTGACACTAATAGTGTATTAGTGTTTGTTCATAACACAATCAGACAAAAATTCATCGATTCGGGTAAAAATCAGCATTGATAGTATCAACACTGGGCTTTTTTTTTATGAATCGATATTGAAAGAGCCGAATCCAAAAAATTTATTATATTCGTTTAATACTTCACGGCTCACATCCGGCTCTATCTCCATCCTCTCCCATCTCTCTCTCACGGCTCTCTCTATCTCACTTATCTCTCGATCTATCTCTCCTTGCGCATCCTAGCCTCCTCACCCCCTCAAGCTCGCCGACCTTCCGTTCTCCTCCCCCTCGAGCAAGCTCCCTACCTACCCGCTCTCAACCCCTCGGTTGCGCTGCAACCTCCTTGTCTCCTCCCTCTCACCCCTCCCCCACCTCACTGCCAGCGGCCTCCGACCTCCCCATCTCCTCTGCCCTCACCCTCCTCGTCGGCCTCCTCACACAAGGGGCGGTGGGATCTGTAGCGCGGGTATAACAAGATCTGTGGCGCCGAATGCCAAGGGCCTACTCTCCCCCCCTAGGCCTCTTCAATGACCTCCCACCCACCTTGCCCTCATCGCTGGCCTCCTCGCATGGGGGCAGTGGGATTCAGCGCAGGGGCAGCAAGATCTGACGAGCTCACGAGGGTCTTCTCCCTCGACTGGATCTTGGCAAGGAGGAGGCCCGACATTGGACATTTATGAGCGGAGGCCCAGGAACCCACCGACGGCGTCCTCGGCGAGCGGAGGTGTCAGATTCACTGCGCACGGCATCCTCGGCGAGCGAAGGCCCATGATCCACGACAACGGTGGCCTCGGTGAGTGGAGGCACCAGATCAGCAGCGATGGGAGCCCAACAGCAACGATGAGCTCCGTCATGTGAGGTCGACAACGGGCTCGACTCAATGCATCGAGCTAGCTCGTTTGCCTAGTTTTTTTTTTTTCCTTTTATTGTTTTTTGAAAAACCTCATCAGTGACGGTTGTAAGCCAGCACTACTAGTCCTTCGACTATCAGTTCCGCTTACGCAGTGACGGTTCCAAACCGGCACTGATGAGGTTTTGGAATTAGCACATTTGACATATTTTGATGTAGTGAATGCACTCAACTCGAGACCTAAAACCCAACCCGATCATAAAATTGTTACTGGGTGCAAAACGACCCTTGACCCCAGCAGGACTCAAGAACCATCGAGGGACTCGGAACCCGTGCACTTGCTCCTTTCCCTATCTAGAGCAAGCACATCTTGCCGCCACCACCTTCTCTTGAGCTCGTATGCTCTCCATGGTCTGCCCCTCCATTGCGGATCCCTTATTGCCCCACTCCTCAGTTTGTGGTCGTCGTCACTCCTATCTTGCTCCAGTGGAGCTGATCCACCGAACGCCGTGTCAACCTCGAGCGTGCCCTGACGTCAGCGTCCCGAATAGGGGGCAACAGGTACACCACCCACATGTCCAAGGAAAAAATAAAGCACTAGTAGCAAGTTGACGAGGGCGGGGGCAACTCACTCATCGTAAAACTTGAGTCGGCGCTAGACGACGTCCATCCTAGCGTTGGCCTTGGCTATCATGGCGCCTCCGTTCGCAACAACGAACGAGCGACACCCTTGGAGGGCGAGCCTCGACTTGGGGAAGACCCCTGTAGTGGAGGAGGAGATAGCCAGTCGAGACCACGAGCGCTGTTAGATGCCGAGTGACGTTGAGGCTTACGCGAGGAGCGCGAGGGGCTATATCGCTGCCATCGCCCCGGGGAGGGTGAGATGCGCACTCCCGGCTAGATTTGGGGGGTGATTGCTGCTGTTAGCTGGTTGGCCCCTATGGCCAATGCTTGTGAGGCTGGCGACACGATGGATCTGGATCTGGTGTGTGACGGACTGGGGGTTAGGATTTGGCGAAGACAACAGAGTAAAGGTGTGAAAATGGGTCGTGAGGGGTAAATGGGTAATGGGCCTCGGGATTTCAGGCCTGTGGGGTATCCTCAAATTCAGATCTGCTTGACTCAAGTTAGGACCTCGACCTGATAGCCTAACAAAACAATTTCTAGTTCTAAACTCATTTTTGCTAGATCTGAAACCTATGAGGCTCTAACCCTGCCTCGTCCCACTATCGTCCCTAAACCCGCAACTTCCTTATTTGTCAGATGTTGGAAACTGAATTATAGAACAAGAGTGGTAACGGAAAGAGCGTGACACGCAGAAAAAATGAAGCTTTCAATAGCATGGAAACTTTATACTTTTTTACAGCACAGTACAGCAGCTGATTTGGCCAACAAGGTTGTGTAACAGTGCCAGAAACTTGGGAATCCGTTATGACCGGAGGCAATTGACAGAGGACACGGCACAGGTTTGCGGCGCCCGTGCTTGTAGACGACGAGCACGTGCCGGACGGGGAGGTCGCAGGAGAGATGGGAGGAGGAGGCGACAGCTGCGGTTACACAATTTGAGTAGAGGTGGGGCCCGTGGGAGCTACAGATGAGGAGCTTCTTAACCGCTCAGGAGAATCCAAGACAAGAATTTGCCGGCAAACAAAAAAAAAAGAGCGAAAGAAAACAGGGGCCGCATCCACCGTCTATCTGTCCGCGCATTCGATCTTGCAATGCAGCCTCCACATGTCCGAAAATCACTTCGCCGAGAAGAGAAGAGCTACGAAGAAAACTTACTTTAATTGTTTCCCCTTGTCATCCTCCAATATAACCGAAGGCAAGGCTTATCTACACTAAATTAGAAATGATTGAATTTTAAATGATGCCTATCTCTCTATACAAGCGGTTTGAATCCTTTTTAAAAAGGAATTTGTCGTAGCTATCCATTGTACGAGACAGACCCAAATTAATTCTATTCTTTAATGGATTGCATCTTTTTTTAATCTTTGTCTAGGCATTTTTTAATCTTTGTCTTTGATCGGCAATGCCTTCCTTTGTATTGTTGCCATTATTTATACTGGACGATACTACTTGTTCCTCCAAAAATTATGTGCACATCATAATTAAGAAAAAAAATTACCATGCTTTGCAACGGTATCATGTAAGGCTAGCTTACATACAAAATATTCAGTAATTTATTTACTTGCAGCAGGTTTAAACATACACAAGGAGTTTGAATAGGGTTTAAACTAATTAAGGAGCCATTGTGCAAAAGGGATAAGAAAACGGCGGGAGAGAATGGCAAATGGCGGTTAATTAGGAGGGAGTGGGGGCGCCGCCTCCCCTTTTTAAGGGGCAGTTACTGCGCACCAGTGGTTAAGACCACCACTAATCACTGCGCCTGTTAACACTCGAGCCTCCTCTTCCTCCCGAGACACCAGCATCGCGCAGCATCAGAGAAGCATCCACCCGACAACCGCCCCGCTGTTAGGCCACCTCCCGGCCCCGGAGGCCTTGGACATGAGCTTCCTCCAGGACGTGCACCCCGAGTTCACAGACGCGCTGCTCGGCTTCGTCTACGACCCGCTCGACGCCGCCGTCGACGACCTCCTCAACCTCCCCGTCGACGCCGCCTTCCTCGGCCCCATCGAGGAAGACGACACCAAGGCCGAACGGCATTGCGCCAAAAAGCCGCGCGTCTGCGATGACGACGCCTGGTACGGCCTCGCGGACATCGACCTTGGCCAGCAGTGTAATGGCGGTGGCAACCAGCAGGTGCCAGCGCTGCCGGAGCTGCCGACCGAGTTCGTCCTGCCACTGCCGCCGCCGCCGCCTCAGGCGCAGCCACTGGCGTTCGTGCGCGGAGCGGACCCGAAGAAGGCCGGTGGCAACGGGTGCCAGTCCGTGCAGAGCGTCGCGGCGAGGGAGCGCCGGAAGCGGATCAGCGAGAAGACGGCCCAGCTGTCGCGGCTGATCCCCGGAGGGCACAAGCTGAACACCGCCGAGATGCTGCAGGAGGCAGCCCGCCACGTGAAGCTCCTGCAGGCCCAGATCGGCATGCTCGCCCTCATGCACACCGTCGGCTCGACCGAGGTAATCAAGAACTGACAACCGCCACGCACGCACTACATTGCATTTCTCAACGCTGATCGATCGTTCCCCACTCAACGTCGTCACTTCACAGCCTCACCATGTCGATCGTGTCCTTGCTGTGTCTTTTCGCAGAAGGAAAAGATGCCATCCATGGCGCAAGAGCAAATGCACGCGCTGCTCGCGTGTGGCAGAGTGCAGGAGCGGCTGGCCGCCGAGGGCAAGTGCCTGGTGCCGAAGAAGCTGGTCGATGTCGTGGCCAAAGACAACGCCGTGAAGTCCAACACGCTGGTGAGCAGAGACCTCGGCCGGTTCATGGCGTCGCTGGAGAAGTAGAAGACGGAGTCAGCCTTGTCAAGGCGGCCGCCCCGCATGCATCCGTGCGCGCATGGCTGTCCCTTTTTGAGAACGCCGTGCTCGTGCAGCAGCTTTTGTGTGTGTTCCTGACCCCTGACGACGTCTCTGTCTATAGCTGATCGACACACTGATTAGTTGTAGTGTAGGCATCAGGTTTAATCTAGGCTACTTATCATGTGTTAACGTTCTACTCTGGTGTTTATGACGGAGCATTACCCATTGATTAGGAATAGAACATCGTAGCTGTTGAGGTTCTCAGTAGGTCAATTTGGTGATTTCTCATCGCAACTTGTTCTCCCAATAGAATAAAGCTTCACAGGATTTATAAATCATTGATATCTTCTCAACATATATCGTGCTTCTTCTTCAGTTTACAGTACTGAATGTATTGCCAGATTATTCGTTGGCTTTACATGATTAGAGTTATGCAAGACGCGTTTCAGCAAGTGCACAGCCTTCAACTTCTGCACGGCATTGTGCACAATCGTCGCATGGTTCGGCTTAGATGATGGTGCCATGCAACCGCATCTCACGGTATCGTCGGCCAAGCACGCCATGCACGGACGGACGTGGCCTATTCTCGTGCTATCTTGGCCGACTTTTCTTTAGAAACTTTGCTGGTCTGCATGGATCCAAAGTTCGAATGGGCTGAAATACTTGGTAGGCCACATTGGGATGGCTTCGCTAAGAGAAGGTCCGAAGTGCCGCCGCCACTCCTCCGACGGCCGAAACCGACTCGCACCCATCCACGTGGCTCCCTATCCATCCGTCCATCACGGCCCGTGCGAGCTAGGGTTTCGCCCGCGTGCACCCCTGAGCCCTATATAACCGACGGCTCAACGCAAGCATCTCATCCCCTTCGGCGGCTGCGCTTCGAGTCTTTCATGTCTCGTCTTTCTTCTTGTCAACTCGGTTTCGCTTGGATCAGTTTGTTTTTCCTCTGCAAGTTTTGTTTTCGTTGTAGCAAATCTGGTGTTGTTTTGAGGTGATGATCCTTTCCCCAAATTACCGACTATGATTATACTGTGCGATTTTACGAGGTCTTCCAGACTTCTAAGCCAGATGTTCTGATCAAAACAATGCATTTGCTTTACATCCCATTAGATGCCGTTTCTTCTCTTTGAATAGATTTGCTCCTTGGTTTTCTCAGTAGCCCAGCTTATTCACTATGGCATGAAGGCGTGTTTTTTTCCTTAAAAATGTTTTCATGGTTGATGATTGAGCGAATCTGATGGAAGTGAGGATCCTTTCCCCAGCTGATCGACTATGATTATACTGTGCGCACATGTGATCCCTCTGCGGAGGATTCCAAGCCAGAAATCTGATCCATTCCAGCTTCCTCATAATTTTTTCTTGATTGCTCCATCTGGTTTATCTTCAGCAAGTAAGAACTGCACATTTAGGATTCTCTTTGATGCTATCAATTTTCTATTTCGCTGCTTATTTTGAATGGAAATGAGGATCCTTTCCCCAGCTTATCGACTATGATTACACTGTGCGCAATTGTGATGCCTTCTCTAAGGTGGAGGATTCAAAGCCAGAAATCTGATCCGTGCGTTTTGAAACTCCGTTTTTTGTTGTTGTGACATCGTTTCTTGAACGAGATTGGAGAACGCTAATTTCGCAGCTCACTACACATCGATTCCTAATGACGAATGCAGATTCGATCCATTGCAAATCTGTTTCGTAATTGTCGCAGAAGAAAAACATTTGCCCAAAACAAACAACTCGGTTCCAATTTGGTAGTAAACCATTGTGTCGCACAATATCGCCCAATCGGCTCTTAAATCAGTAATTGCCCTGAAGAAAAAAGCAGGATGCTGTTCTTTATACCAGCAGTGTCCCCGTAAACTTTAGGCACACGATGTTCATCATTATTGGGTGAATCGTTGGATAACGTCCATTTGTTGGACTGTCTATGTCCATTGGTTCAGTAAATGATGGCACATTTTTGTTTTCATCAATTCATCAGCCGTATATTACGAAAAAAATACTATTTGATCTGATTTATGAGCAATGGTTCAGTTTTGTGCCTGGTCTGCGCTAATCTCGCTCGGCCCGATTTGTCTTTCTGCACCGAACAATTGGGCTCAGCAGATGGAGGCCCAAGCTTTTGGCCCACAGATGTCGAGACTTTGTAAAGATTGATGGCCCGAGTTGGGGAAAAACATTTGGCCCAAAGGTTTGGTCATGGTTCATGATGGTGCTGCCAAGAAGGCGTCGATTCAGCCCAAGCTCGAAATAGTTCAAGTTTTCGGTGACCTGCGTGCTGGGGCTTCTTGCTTAGAGTAGAGCCCCAATTGGTTTTCGTGAGTATTTATTTTTATTTTTGGATGTAGTTAGTGAAATTTAGTTTTTAGGATTTGTAACAACAAAAATAACATTAGAAATAATAAATAGATTTCAAAGCGCAGCACAACAATCGCAAACAAAGTTTGGGTAATTGCGTTGTTTGTACAATGTTGCTCCACAAATTTGAAGTATGGACTAACATTTTGCGACGTTGCTCTTTACCACGAGCTTACGGCCGTCGACAGAATCCGGCTGGCAACGTCGTGCCAGTGTGGCCTCAGTCTTTCTTCTGGTCTGCCAGATAATACGATTTTCGAGATATTTCTCAAGAGATTATCGTAGGAAATTCTATATTCATGTACCGGCCCAAGTCAACTATGGCCTATAAGTTTATTAAGTAATCTCCAATTGCACGTCAGCTCAACATGCATTTACTGACTGCACGAGACTCCAAATCAGTTTAGAAATTAGAACTTGTTTTATGCATTTTGAAGTTTCTGGAGGACTTAGTTTGTGTAATCGCCAGATCGCTGCAGAAAAATTCCCAGAAATTTCACGGAGGAAGCATAATGGCTGGAGTGACCCATCATTTTATAAAATTCCCAACCCTAAAGTACTTAACATTCGAAGAAGGGAAGGGAAACTCTCACGGGGTATAGTAGTTCAGGAGCATCTCATTTTTTTTTTCCGTCGAAGAAATCAAATGGTGAAACGAATAATACATGCAACAAATTCTGATGAAGATAAATTAGCAAGCAGGTCCACGCTTAGCGTGGCTAGTTTTGTTAAAATATTGTCATAATAATTTTTGATTAAAAATTAATGTTTTTAGCTTTTCTATGTGGTTAGTATCATTTAGTTACAAAATGAATAAAATTAGAAGATGAGATAAAAGGTATGTTAGCGCAAGAAAAATATTTATGCTCAAAATTTCTGCTGAATCGTATACATATTGATTTGATTCATATAAATTTTTTATCAACCGCTAAGATCGCGCGTCATGTGTAGGCAACTCAACTGAAATTAAAATATATTTATTATTTTATTATCATTTTTGCTACTGATTAATTGTATTTTACGTGTTGGAAAGCAATATATCTAAATAAAGAGTAAAAGTAAAATAAAATAAAAAATAATTAAAATTGGGATTAAAATAGAAAAACGAATTATATCAAATAGTCTTAGAAAAATCAAATTATTATAAAAATCAAATACCGCTAGTTTTCGTATATTTTAATTTTAAATTTAACTATTTATTAATCGTATTTGATATAAATATTTTAGTTAAATCTAGTGTTTCGCGGATCCAAAACTTGCAGTTTTTATATTTCAAATTGTCGTATACTGTATCTGTATTGCTGAATATGTATATCGTAGGCGGGCCAATATACTCAAAGTATACAAAATAGAACAGGAGATAAAATGTAAATGAAACATGTAACTTTATTCATTCATTATAGAAATAATAAAGTATAATTTTATATTTACAATTCACTCCACATATATACATACGCACACGCTATTGACTATTCTTCATGCGACTGTGTCCTAGTTCCTATGGCCTCGTAAGGTCACCGCTTAATCACGTCCGGCCTATGGCTAGACTAACTCAAATTAAGTTGCGTTTGACTGGTCGTCTTCGAGTCTATAAGGCTGTAATCACATACATCACAAACCAAACAAAATAGACGTCAGAAAAATAAAATAGTAGAAGAAACGGGACAAACAGTCTAGCATGAGTTTTATGAACTGTCTATATATCCCGGAATATCATCGGCCACACAGACCTCAGAAACTGCAGCCCCTCATCATCGGCCGTAGCCTCAGGTACTACACGAGAACAGAGGGAGAGAGAGAGACTAGATCCCCTAAGTGGGTTTTGGCTTATTGATGACAAAACGATTAAGGACTAATATATTTATCTAAGTTATGAACATGTTTAAGTCTTAGTTGAGAAGTCATATGACGTTTGATGCCCGTTGAAATGAAAAAAGAAGCAACTAAGAGTACTCAATAGGATTTAAATTCTTTTATTTTTGAAATTGAGTCTAGGATAGCCGCTCTATTAAAAGGGTTGTATTTGATTGCTTGATTAGTGTTTCAATGCTCAAGATATCCTTTAGAACCAACAAGTTGAGAGACACACTCACCCACAGACACCGGGTTAGTTCTGCAAAAGTTCACTGAGTTCGGATACTCTGGTATTCACCGGATACTCCGGTACTCAGTGTTTAGTCCGGAGTCTTCGAGGTAGACTCCGGCAGAGGGTGCTTGTCGGTGAATCAGTAACCAGGGGTCCCCGAATCCCGAGGCCGGGCCAGCAATCCGCCACGTGGCGCCATCCCGCGGGATCTCCTCCGCGAGGCAAAAAGATTAAGTCCCGGGAGAGGGCGCTCGGGGCCACAGTCAATGGTCCCCGAGTACCCAAGTTCTTCGATGATCTGCGAAGTCTAAGTGCCAGGAAGAAAGTGCTCGGGGAGGTCTACGGTGACCCCCGAGCACTCGAGTCCCCCGACGACCAGGGAAGCTAAGTACCGGGAGAAGTGTGCCCGGGGTCGCGAGCGGTGGCCTCCTGGGCACCCAAGTATCCTGAGGATCCACTGAAGGAAGTTCTGGGAGAGAGTGCTCGGGGATGCATACAGCGGCCCCCGAGCACTCGGTCCCCTGAGGATCCGTACAAGCGTGCCCGGGAGAGAGTGCTCGGGGAGGTGAACAGTAGCCCCCGAGCACTTGGTTCCCCGAGGACCAAGAAAGGGCAGTCTCGGGAGAGAGTGCTCGGGGAGGTGAACAGTGACCCCCGAGTACTCGGTTCCCCGACGACTCAGGAAGCCCCCTGACAGTGGCCCCCACAGGGGCCCACTGATGAGGTGTCAGCCAGTCAAAGGCCCGAAGCCGCATTTAAGAGCGCGCGTGGCCTGTCACCTCCAACTGCTCCCGCCACGCTCGATGTCAGTTCCTGCCACATTCTGGCAGAAGAGCGTGGGGTCATTAAATACACGGGTCCCATCCCGTGCCATCCGGCCCGTCTCGTGATAACGTCGTGAGTGCTGAGGTGTTCCGTCTGCCGCGCTGCTGTGGCAGAAAAACAAGACAGGGCGGGCACGCCGGGCCGCTCTGCGGCTGTCCGGTGGGCCCTCTCCACGACGCCCGTTGCCAGTGCATTTATGATGACGGATGACCGAGCGCGGGGCGTATTTTCCACTCCCGGTCACTTCGCGCAGAGGCTATGATGACGCCCTTTTCATTTATGGTGCCTTGGAACTTGTGCCCTCCCGTTCGGGGCACGCTACTGTCAGTGGGTATTTAAAGTAGACGGCAGCATGGACAAAGACAGGTTCAATATCGGAACAGACGTAAAACAATCTCTAAGAAATCCCAGAGGAAGTGGGTAGAGAAGGGAAGATAAGCCCAAGAGCACCCACAGCCAACAGATACTTACAGACCGAAGAACAAGGAGCCCCTGGCTCTAGGATAGAAAAACATTCTTGTAACCAGCAACATCCTTGAGGGACATCCTCAGGACATTTATAGTATCCATACAGGAGTAGGGTGTTACACCTCCGTGCGACCCGAACTTGTCTAAACACCAGTGCATTTACTTCGTTTCGCACTAGATCATTCCACCCTGCCGGCCATCGCATTTATCCCCATTTATTCCTCCGACGAATATATTCAGGATCATCCCCCCGGCCAAATCTCTAAAAAGGGGTCCCTCAGAATCCCTGCGACAGGAGTTAACCCTCCGACAGCTGGCGCGCCAGGTAGGGGGGAAGCATTCCTGAATTTATTTGTTTGTTTTCTTCTGCAGAAAAAATGGTCGGTGGTCATCGTCTCCAGCGCTCCGGCTCCAGCTCCAGTGAGGAAATGGAGCCTCTCGCTCAGGAGGCCCCAGTCGCTGCTGCGTCCCAGCCGCAGCCACGATCTGCACGCACGGCGTTCCCCTCTCAAGGGGACCAGGGCGCTGGGCCCAGCAGGGCCACCGCCGCCGTCGCCGGTGCACCATCCCACCCCCAGCAGGTGGCCGAAACTCCTACCGCCAGGTCCGCGTCTGGACAGCGTCGGGCGCCGCTCCGCCGTAGGCTCGCCTTCGGCGAGCCAGTCCCGGGAGCGCGCTGCTTGCGGCGCACGCTCTCCTCAGGCACCCGCCAGTCCAGGCGGCGGGGGAAACCCCGGAAGGCCACTGGCTCCAGGAAGTAGCCGCCCTAATCAACACGGCCCACCGCCAGGTGCTGGCCAAAAGTTCTCGCGCTACCGCACAGCGCGGCGCCGCTAAGACCGGCCCAACATCAGGTGGCGGTCGCACTGGCCGGGGGGCCTCCAAGCGGAGCGCTGCCCCCCTGGCCACTACCGGAGCCCAGGACCTCCGCTTGCACCTCAACGAGCGGAGGGGCATCGAAGACGCGCGCGTCACCCTCGAGCGCCAGCGGGAGACCCGGCAGGAGGCTGAAGCTGAGGACCAGGCCTCCTCCTTGCTGGCCCATGATCGCCGGGGCTCCCCTGCTCGCCGGCGTTCACCGCCCAAAGGCGCTACCCACGCCGCAGGGTATGGCACCGGTTGCCGTGCCTTCACCAGTGAGCTCCGCCGGGTCAAATGGCCCACCAAGTTCCGCACCGAGCTACCGGAGAAGTACGACGGGTCCATCGACCCCGTCGAGTTCCTCCAGATATATACCACAGCTGTCCAAGCGGCTGGTGGCAGCGAAAAGGTGATGGCTAGCTACTTTCATGTCGTCTTGAGGGGCTTTGTCCGCTCTTGGCTTATGAACTTACCCCCAGGTTCTATCAGCTCCTAGGATGATCTTTGCCACCAGTTCGTGGCTAATTTCCAGGGCACATTCACCCGCCCCGGCCTGGAGTGCGACCTCCACGCCGTCAAGCAGCAGGAGGGGAGACGCTGCGACGCTTTATTCAGCGCTTCAGCCAGGTCCGCAACACCATCCCGTGGATAACCCCCCACGCTATTATTGTCGCATTCCGGCAGGACGTCCGCGACGAGCGGATGCTCGAGAAGCTAGGCACGCATGAGGTCGAAACCACCGCGGAACTTTTCGCGCTGGCCGACAAGTGCGCCAAAGCAGTGGAAGCTCGGGCGTGGCACGTTCCGCGCCCTGAACTCCGGGATAATCTCTCGCGTTCTTATTTGTGCAATTTACTTAATCGTGTGATTTTGTGATTCTTCATATAAATTGCCCTAGTGATCATCTTACTAGTATTAATTGTTATTTTAGCTCTGTGATAATTAGTAGACCTAGTTTCAACTATAGATTCTAGCTATTCGCTTTAATTCGTAGTTATTCTCGATTTCCTGTATAAACCGGAGACTCCGGACTAGACCGGATACTCCAGACCATACCGGAGTATCCGACCTTCACCGGAGTATCCGACAGATTTAATCCGTTGTTTTAGTTTTAATTTTCAGAAAAGCCTATTCACCTCCCTCTAGGCACTTTCACAACCTAACGGGAGCCCAGCAAACTAACCAATGCCTCTAAACTCCTATCTACGACCTCTAACCTCAACACATGCCACAAGCAACCCGTCTTAGGCCTCCACAAAGTCATCGGCCAAATCCGAAAGATAACGAACATTGCCACAAATGTATCAACCACACATGCAAAAATGTCACAAAGGGCAAAAGGTAATCACCGGCATATTAGGCAGCAACAAACAACCACCAAGGCATTAGGGCTATTCATACGTCGAGTGAATAAATGAGAAATAGAAGGGCTCATAACAACAGAGCCACATCCAGCCAATAGCACCATGTATATCAAGCCACCATATAACAAAGAAGCCGGCCACCAGGTATCCCGTCATGATGATAATAGAACAACTAAGTACTTAATATCTAAAGGCCTTAGGGCAGCAATACCATCCCTCTTAGCGACATATTGCTATCACCAACCCTCATATGCATCAAGTCCCTAAATTACCCCATCAACACAAGAGAAAACAAACCACATGACAACAAGAAGGGGCAACAGGACTATAATACTACCACCCAAGCACCAACACATGCACGGTGGTAGCACATGCACGCCAACATAGGGAACCTGGTGATAATAGAGGTCAAAGGGTCGATGGCTGGTCTCCAGAACACGGTGTGCCACATATCACCAAGCCAGCCAACACAAAAGGAAAGGGTGTGGGAAAAAATCCAATAGATAGCACCAGAGCGCAGCACGGTGGCGCTCAAATTCCCAACCAGCGGCAACGCACGGCAGCACTAACTCCCGACTGGCAAGACACACGCATGCTCCTACAGCCACGGCACAAAACTAGCTAGCTCAAATTATCTCCACGGTCTCAGTCGCGGCACAAAGGTTGGCCGGAGCCACACATGTCAAACTCATCTCCATGGTCACGGCACAAAGGCCGGTCGGAGCCACATAGATCAAACTCATCTCTATGGTCACAACACAAAGACCGGCCAGATTCCACCACAACAAAAGAACCGCGACGACCAACTCATAGCACAACTCCACGGTCACAGCAAAAGAGGTCGGTTGGATCACAAACCAACATCAATCACCACAAACACCAGCTGGGGATAGCACCCCCGCGGCCAAAACCACCCACAACTCCCGGCCACGGCACAACCTTCACGGTCGTGGCAATGAGGATGGCCAGATCACCACACCTGCACAGACATGGCGCGAAGCGCCCACTGGCACCACCTGTTTGCACGGACACGGGCTTGAAGCACCGACTGGAACCTGTAGCACATGTGGATGGGGTGGGGGGGCAATAGATCACTGCAGAGACCCACCGGCAAGGGCGACGGCGGCCATGGTGCTCCGACGACGGCAAAAAAACGACATCAAGTAGTGGATTGAAGGGGAAAAGCTGTCCCCCCCCCTCTCTCTCTTTCTCTCTCGCCGATCCAGTCTCCTCCCTCTCCGCGAACACCCCTGTGCCTTTATAGCCGATGGCGGGGGGAGTTCCCACGCGGAGAGCACGGATCGACAGTTGGGAATTGGAAGGGGAAGAGATAAGGATGGGGAGGGGATAAGCACGGGGATGAGATGAGGAGGGGCGAGCAGCTCGGGATGGCGTGGCTCGAGCATGGCACGAGCGCGGCCGGGGCGGTGTGCTCGGCCGGCTTGGGCCCGAGGAGCAGAGAGGGGTGAGGGCGAGGAGAGAGAGGTGCGCATGGCTGGGGAGCGCGAGGGAGAGGAGAGAGCCGGCTTGGCTGGGCACGCGCAAGGCGACGCGGGGAGGGAACCAGGCAGGCGGCGCGCGCGAGGGAAGAGGCGGCGCGGGGAGTCGAGAGGGGCGAGGGAGGCGGTGGGGAGAAGAAAGGGCATAGTAGCCCGATCCCCTCACTAGGGCTACGGTGGGGGAGGGGATAAGGGGGCGAGCGGGCCGGGCCACGCGGCAAAGGGGAGGAGGGAGCGGCCGGGAGAGTGGGCCGGGTCGGCCGACTAGGCCACGCGGCAAAGGGGAGGAGGTCCCTTCTCTTTTTTTCTTTTCTTTTTTATGTGTACGTATGCGTATATGGGAGATCGCAAACATATACGGCAAAATACCATCATACATCTAGACTTTTAGATGTTCATAACATTAAATTATCTAAATTATTTTTTAATTAAAGTGGTAATTTTGTGATCTTAATAGCGAATATAGTAGTACCTTTTAACCTTAAATTGTAATATAATAGCTACCGATAAGAAGTGTCTTGGTTGCTGGCAGTGGCGTATCCAACTGATACCCTGGAGCACTTATAAATCCCCTAAGCCCCTTTCCTTTTGAATTTTGGGTATAAAAGAGAAAGAATTAGAGAGGAAGACGAGGTGAAAGAAAAAGAAGAGAGAAAAAAGAGTAGGAGAAAGAATACAAAGATCTCCTTATTTCATAGCTATAGATCCGTCAAGATTTCATCCAAATATATTATTTTTTCATATGCTTTATCTCTTTCCCACATAATTCTGTCTCCCTTCAATTCTAGTAGATTATTTGTGGACATGCAAGTGAACATGCATCAAACTCATGACACTACGTTTGCATATCGTATAAATCTTTTATGGAGTTGACTCGATGATCCAACCAATATTTTAATCTAGACTAATGTTGTCGTTTCTATGAACTGAAACGAGGCGGAGCAGCGCACGGGAAGCCGAGGAGAGCCTCGGCTCGTGAAGATAAGTGAGCTCTCGATTTCTGGTGGCCCGGCCGGCCGTGTCACGAGGAAAAAGCCCAAATGGTCCGCGATACTACAAGATGGGTTGCTTCATGGATGATGGTTTGTAGAATTGTACCACCTTGGCTGCGGAGGAAGGGGCGAGGGAGGGATTGGGGATAAGAAGTCGGGTTAGGGGACCATGCGAAACCATCTTTGCGCTTGGGGCAATGACGCAGCTAGTGAGGTAATACCGAGGCGCGTCAATTGCTGGTTGAAAACTATTTCCAAACCCCCTCTTTGGCCCTCCAGGGCCACTGAGAATTTCTGGAAGGGCTCCTTTTCGGAGGTAAAGCCCTACAATTCTCGAATCACGAAATGTTTCAATGATTTAATTAAGTGCAATTTAGAAACCTATTTGTCTCGGTTTGAGATCTAAATCTCACATCTGTTATCATATGTGAATTGAGTATTTTGTTGATTGTATTATAAAATTGAGTTTTTATTTAGTTGATTAAATTGAATGTTATATATCATTGGTTTTGTGAGTGAATACAGAAGTCTATCTATGGTTCTGCATGTTCTATTGCTTGTATTTTGTGAGTGAATGCAGAAGTCTGCATCTATCGAACTAGACTGCGGACCTACATACGACCAAACATGTTTTTCCTTGATATTATATGCATCCGCTAAGCTAGCATCCATCTATGGTTTCCCGCATGTTCTATTGCTCGTATGATCTATATACACAGGTTGAGTAGAAGCAGGGTTTCCCGCATGTTCTATTGCTCGTATGATCTATATACACAAGTTGAGTAAAAACAGTTTGTGCGGAGTTATGTTGGTTGAAAAGAAAAATATTTAATTATTTGTATGTGTATAAATAAGTTGAGCTGAGTTTCTATTTGTTTTGACTGAATTTGATATCGCATGAGTGGATGCAAGAGCTGAGATTTTAAATGGCTGTTTGTATAAAGTTGATTTTATGACACTGATAAGTAAGCTCGGCTATATGAGTAGATGCAGCAGACTGTATCCACCGAATCATGCTACGAAGAAAAGTTAGACATATATTTGTATCTATCAGACCATACTTAAATAATGTATACAAATAACTAAACATGTTTCTATTTAAAATTATATATCCGTCGAGTTAGGATATATTTGTACGGACAACTAATCATAAGAGGTAATAGCACTACTGGGCTTATTTGCGTGATTAAGAGAGAGAAGAGAGTGCCTTTGCGATCGGACGTCACATGAGAACTCCCTTCGTAGCTTCTTCGTACTGAATATTTCGTATCGTATAGAGTTTTCCACGAAGAAATCACCTACTAGCAAGATAGGTCATATTCTTAAATAAGGTCTCTATTGAAACGTAGAATTTTTTCTTAAATTCTACATTTCTATAAATTTGAATTAATTCTTGTAAAATCTTATATGATTTCTATGAAATTCCTACGTTTCAAATCATGTGCGAAGCTCTTGGTGCACATACGAAGAATTATGACACAATACACCTATAAAGCTTAAGGACAGCAATTTTGAGTGATACCATGAACATTGTCATTCGGTTGTTTTGGACACCTTGTGAACTTACCGTTTTACCGGCATATTTTTCCTCAGATGCATGGTTAGGCTCGGTAAGCAAAAGAAACCAAACACAGTAATTTACAAAAATATCTAAAAATATATTTATCTTTATTTTTTTAAGATTACAAAGGGGACGCCGATAATTATTGTACACTACCACGTTCCTACTTTGCCCAGCCAGAAGAGATTAAAAGGCACACAAGCAAAATCGTTTAGTTGGCAGAGCGATTGTTTCTTGTGTCTCATTAAGGTAAAATAATTTCTAGTGATAAACGATATACTTATCGATAGCAAAATATTTATGATGATTTTATTAATTTTTAAGTTATATTTTTTCGATATTCAGTTGAAGTTATGTGATCGTGTCTATGTGATGGTGTGATTGTGTTTCTAAAAACCGTTAGGTGCACACACTCACTTGAACCAGAAGGGCTAGAAAGTACCAGAGGCCCCAACTCGAACCCAAAGCCCCAAACCCAAGCCCGCATATCCAAAGCGACCGATCCCAGCACTCGCCTGACCACAAGCCGCACCAAACCAGCACCACACATCGACGACCTCGCCGGCGAGACAGAGAGAGTGAGGGGAGAGAGAGCGACGGATGGAGGCGGCGGCGGCGGCGGCCGGCGTGCAGCTGGGCTCCTCGAAGCCTCAGATCGCGACCCAGGCGGAGATGGTGGAGGCGCGCGTGCCGCTGCCGTACCGCGACCAGTGCGCGCACCTCCTCATCCCGCTCAACAAGTGCCGCGTCTCCGAATTCTACCTCCCCTGGAAGTGCGAGCCCGAGCGCCACGCCTACGAGAAGTGCCAATACGAGCTCGTCATGGAGCGGATGCTCCAGATGCAGAAGATCCGCGAGGCGCAGGAGGCCGCCAAGGTCAAAGGCGGCGCCACCATTGGCCTCATACCCTCCACCGCCAAGCTCGCCTGAACCGGTCCCGGTCCGATCCGGTTGATTTAGGTGAGCTCTGACACCGCCACGTCGTTTCTAATTTGTTCTGGATTTAGCCCAGTTGTTGCGTTTGAGTTCGTGACATGGATGTGAACGCGACTTTTTCTTAGGTCCTTAGGGATTTGAGTCGCGCGAGTGGCGAATCATGTGCCCTTTTGTCAGGGGAAGCAACATTGAATGGCTAATTCGTCAGTTTTTTAGTGGACATTATATTAATTTGTGGACTCTTGATACTAGGCTGCTGAGTGAACAGCTAGGATTTTCAGTAGTAACAGGCGAGTAGAGCTTGCAGAGCTGATTGGGGTAAAATGTAGAAACGTGACACTGATTCATGGGAGCATGATGGGAGCTTGCTGCATATATTAATAATCTCCTCTGTGAAGCAACTGATATATGTGGGCATCTCAGGTCAGTCCTGATGTTATTTCCTTGCTGTTCAGTGCTCACTGCAGTTTAATCCTTAGGTGTGTATATCTTGAATTGTGATATTCATGAATCATGAGTACATAGCACTGCTAGAATGTACAGAGATCAGTCTAGATGGTGGGAAACTTAATGAGAATTCATAATGTCTGCCCTGCAGCCTGAATTTTTGGGGCTTCTAAACCACCTGGAATTGGGTATAATAAATATGTTGATGTCCAATGCATCTTTTTTTAATTATAGATTCCAGATTACTATTGGCCGTATTGGAATGGAAGCTCACATTTTGGCTCATCGCTCCTTCAATCGTTGGAAAGAACAGTGGTTTATTAAGGCCCAGATTTGGGTTTATAGAACCAATTTTGAGCTCTGTGCGATTAAGGCAGACAATTTACTTAGTCAGCAGATTAGTTTAGCTACATAGGCAAAACCACATAATCGCAGTGAACTGATATGTTTCTACAACCTAGATTACAAGCATCAAATTTAACCGAAATGGCAAAATCTGTATTGTAAATACGTCATTTGAGCTTACGTATGCCAATAGGCAGAAGATTGTCTAGGTTAATACTAGAGATCGCTGCAGACAATGTTGAACTCGAAGGAACTATCCCAGCTTCCATTTTATAACATATTGAGGTGTCATATCCATTAAATGAATTGGAGTTACCTTTTCCTAACCACAGCGATGAATTACTGTAGCGCTACATAGTACCTTGGCAGCCCTTTCATTGTTAGACATTAAGCTTGACAGCGCCAATGGTTAGGATCTAGGGCCAGCAGCTGCAACCCCTTTGAGTTTGAGTCTTTAACGGGTCTTATTAGCTCTACTGAGTGTTCTTGGTTTCTTTGAAGTTTTCGAAAATACCTTTTTTCTTTTCTTTGGCCTTGCTCATTACCTGATTTAACTGCTTGTATTTTTTGGCCTTTGATCTTAAATATCGTGCGAAAATCCCATGTTCTTTCAGTTTAATCAGGTTAAAAGGAATAGAGCATCTGGCTGCATGAAAAGTACCTCAAGTTTTGCTGGTTCTTTTGAGTTCATACCATAGCAGTAAAATGCGATCTCGTGCTTGAAACTGCCACGGGCGAGCAGTATGTTGGAGGGAGAGGGGTGGCGAAGGGCGTAGTCGTGGAAGGTAACCGGCCTCGGACCTAGACCTCATGGGCGCGGCAGTGGCACCGTGATCGGCGACCGTGCCCACGAGGCAGATTGAGATGAAGAACAAACCAACTGGACTAATCTTTTTGCTTGCCTTTATTGAATGACGCTGGTTCCCTTATATAGGGAGGATTCTTGCTAACTAACTCACCTTGAAGCTAACAACCTGATAACAATGCTAACAAATCTGAAGCTAACAACCAAATCTTGATACTAACTAATATGGCAAGCTTTTTGGATGATCTTCACGCCTCCTACTAGGTCCTTCTGGGCTTGATGCGCCGGCTGTAGTGAATGCCCCACATGACATCTCTCCCCCTTCGACGAGCAGCTCGTCCTCGTGCGGGAATGTCGGTTAATGCGTACAACGAGATGCTTGGTTCCTCCTCCTGTTCCGCGATCGCCAATGAGGCGATCGGCATGTCGTCGGCGTCATCGAAGCCGATGATCTTGATGATGAATAGCCGCTTGCATCGGTGTCCGAAGGCGTACTTCTCGTCGCAGTTATAGCATAGGCCCTGCTCCCTCTGTGCTGCCATCTCTGCAGGAGTGAGCCGCTTTCGCGGCATTCCCTGTGCGAGGCGGTGGACTTGCTGTTGCCCGCGAGAGCAGATGACGCTGAAGCCGACGCGAAAGTGCCCGCGGCGCCGGCCATCGTTGCCGTATTGGTGCTTGGGGGATGAGGGTGTGTGCGAAGAAGGACGCGACCCACCTCGCATAGCTGGGGCATCTGGAGCCGGCAAGAGCTGGGTTGCTCGTACGTGCGAACCAACATGATTACATCGTCCAGAGTCGCCGACTGGTGCAGCGCCACATCCTTTTTGAGAGGATTGACGAGGCCGGTGACGAAGAGCTGGACTTGTTGTCGCTCGGTCAGCTCCGCGTCATGACAGGCAAGGGTGAGGAATTGGTCGCAATAGTCGTTCATGGAGCTGGTCCGTTGGAGTTCCGCGATCTCCCCTAGTGGGCTGTCCATCATCGGCGGGTCGAATTGTGTGGACGAGTGTGACGAAGCGCTGCCAGGAAGGAGTCCCGGAGTTGGGTTTGAGCCTATAATACCATAGCTGAGCCGCGCCCGTCATATGCAGAGACGCGTACCATACCTTGCGATCCTCAGGTGTATGCTAACCACGGAAGAACTGGTCGCAGCGATTAAGCCACGGTAGGGGATTTTCTTTTCTGTTGAACGTGTGGAAGTTGAGCTTGTGGTAGCGCAGGTGTCGCTGTTGTCAGGATTGGTCAGGAAGAACGCGTGCCGCCAAATGATGGTTGGGCCGAGGATTTGCATAGGGTGTCGGCTTCCTCGTCGTGCGAGTCCCTGGCATCGTTCTGCGGCGTGTGGCTATTCTCCAGGAGGGCGACGGCCAGGTTTAGCGTCTGGGCTTGTTCGGCGCCATCGGACACCGAGGCCTGGAGATTGGTGACCTTTTCCGGTAGATCCTTGAGGGTTTGCGTCAACAGCACGAGTGGTTCTAGGGTGGCGAACTGGTTTGACAGCTTGGCCATGCGAGGTGCGAGGTCGCTGACGGCTTTGGTGAGAGCTTCCATGGAATCGGAATCAAAGCTATCTGAGACCAAGTTGTCACGGGCAAGCGTTATGTTGGAGGGAGAGGGGTGGCGAAGGGCGTAGTTGTTGAAGGTAACCGGCTTCGGACCTGGTCCTCATCGGCGCAGCGGTGGCGTTGTGATCAGCGACCGCGCCAACGAGGCAGATTGAGACGAAGAACAAACCAACTGGACTAATCTTTTTGCTTGTCTTTATTGAATGGCGCTGGTTCCCTTATATAGGGAGGATTCTTGCTAACTAACTCACAATTGAATCTTGAAGCTAACAACCAAATCTTGATACTAACTAATGCGGTAAGTTTTTTGGATGATCTTCACGCCTCCTGCTGGGTCCTTGTGGGCTTGATGCGCCTGCTGTAGTGAATGCCCCACATGACAGAAACTGAGCAAACTGCATAATACTGAATTTTACTGTGAATCCTGCTATCCAATATATCACATCCACCTATCGATATGAACAATGTAAATTCTTTTGTTGGATTTTACATGTTTCCCTTGTTTTGAGTTTTTTCAATCAAGTAGAAGGGGGTAGCCCTGTTACTCTGTTAGGCATGACTTGACTACTGGCAATTATTCCTCTAGTAGTAAATTGGGGAACCCTTGGGTGGCAGTGAAATGGTGACCTAGCAGTGCAGATTGAGAAATTCTCCCCCTTCACTCTAAATTTGCCAGCATCATGTCCAGTTCGCAGGTATTTCCACTAAAAAGGCTAACAAGAAAAAGGTAGTTACCACACGGCCACTGGTTGAGCTTGTTACAAGTATAGTGCAGTCTGCAAAATGAATAAATGCTTGTAAATTTTTATTTCCATCTGGGACACATAATTAATTATTAGTTCTATTTCTTTAGCTTTCCTTGCGTTGCTTGTGCTTGTATTTAAGTTCATTCGGCGCAACCTTAGTAACTACTAACTAGTCTGATTAACATAAGCAGTTGTTACAAAATTTGGGGCATAAGGACTGCAAGTATGTGAACTATAGTTACTGTTAGTCTACAGTTTTACTTCCGTGTGCATCTATTGCGTGATACTGAAATATTGAAACACACTGGATGTGATATTTAAGGAATCTTTTGGATCTGATCTGGACCATATGGCCACAAACTTTCCGCTGTAAACCATGTCTCCTTAACTTTTCTGCAGTCTTGTCTGATAATTCTGTTTGCAGCCTGTGACAACTGACAGCGTGAAACAAACGACATAATAATACTGCAAGCAGTACAACTAGTCCCTTCTGGCCTGTCAAGGTTCATTTGTTGTGTTAATATTAGTTTTGAAGGACTCCTGGCACTTTTGTCTATGGAGTTCATCTTTAGAGGTATGCCTTATGATCCCGTGACATGAATCTTTTGGTAGCTACCATATTTTTCAAAGCTGCCACTGTATGATGAAACCATCACGCACCTTTAGGTTGTTCATACATCATAATCTGTGAAAAATACGATGTTGCGGTGTTCATATCTCTTAGCTGGAGCTCAATCCCTTTTCTTTGAGCTACAATTCTGAGTAGGCATGAAATTTTATTTTATTTTGGAAAATGAAACCAAGTCTTCATGGCTTTGATGATATGTACCCTTTGGTTGGTTTGTCTCCCATGTGAATGCATCACTATGACCTTTGACGGCTTGCCCATAGGGCCATGTCAGATGATTAAGTTTGGGGACAACAATTTCTCCCTATCAGCCTATTAGGTGCCTTAGATGGTTTTATTCTATGCATTATTTGTTTTGGCCTCAAGTGGTGGCAGAAATTAACGCTGTTTTACTATGTTTCCTGTGGGGCAATTTTGTTCTGTCGTATTTGTTTTCCTGATGGCAGTGCCTGCCTGGAAGCTCAAGTTAATTTTACTTTGTTCAGTCCTATTGACCAATTGGATTCGTTTTGGATGCACAGGTATGGTTATCACAGCATGCAAGAGCGTTGTGCAAGGATCCTGAATGTTTGTTCACAAACATCTGTATGAATTTGGCATAAAGTTAACTGTTGTCTTCTTCCCCTCCCACTTTTCTCCTTGTTGGGCATCTTCAAATTTCAATTTGATGGAATAAGGAAATTGCTGTCTCATACTTGATGATTGAAATGACCCCATGTAGTTTTGAATGCAATTCGTGGACCCTACTTTGTGCAGTAGTTCATGTTACTACAACAAAACCGTTTTGTTTGGACTGTGGTTGTGCAGCATTTTGTGTGGCATGCCATCATCGTGTCATAATGTTATGTTCTTGCGTACATATATTTATTATTCCAGCTGTATCCATACTTCAAGCACAGCTCTGGACCTCAAGTTGCCTTGTTACATATGGTGGTGTTCTACCGATATGATCATTTGGGTTTACACCAAATTTCGGCCATGTTTGTACCAGCTGATGCTACCAATTTTGCATGGCCAGCCCCTGCTATATGGGCCAAATCTGTGCCGCAGTCACAGTCCATACGGACACGGTATCCGTTTTGGGGGCATGCTTGATCTATGGCTCTGAAGAAGGCCGAGCATGACGGCATCTTTGACTTCTGGCTCTCAAGTAACCCAACAGTTGGTGCTCGCAAAAAAAGAAATTGGTCCGACTTCTCCACACTCCATTGATGCTTTTGGAGCTCACTGAAGAGTCCACAACAAGTCCAGTCACAATTTATGCCGACCAGACTGGCTCCTCAAATGGTCTATCAACGGTTGGGTACCGCGAATCTGGTGATCCATCATTGGATCCTTTGGTTCCGCGTCAACTGTTCATCTCAACTGTGTTTGTGCCCCGACCCCGAGGTCAGCTACCTTTTCTCCGATGACTCCGCTCGTTCCGTCCGCTGGTGATTGGTGAACAGTGATCAAGCAGTGGACGACGGCACGCTAGATATTCATGGTTATCGGTCGATTCGCTGCCGTTAGCATTCAGAAATCGACTAGTTTTTAGTTAAGTTCAAATCAAAATTTAAAAAATTAAAAATTTGACGAAATTTAAATATTTTTTATCGAATTTCACTGAATTACTATAAAAACCGCGAATATCAGAAAAAACGTTGGGGCTCGGTATTCGGTCTTGAATCGAATTCTGAAACCTTGTTCACGCGATGCGCTGCCACTGGCGCGGAGGCAAGGGAGGAGGTACGTACGAAGCCAAAGATTTCGGCCGGGGTCCGTGCGCCTGCAGCGAGCCGAGCGCATGTGCACGGCATGCATGCATGCATGCATGCACGGGGCTCCTTTCCCTTGTTCCGGGCTGCTAGTTACTAGCGAGAGACAGAGGCATGTAGCGATACATGTGCGACGACATCGATAGCCATGCAGTGGCGTGGCCCGGTTAGGGAAGCGCAGGCAGCAGAGGCATGCAGCGCTGCCACGGGCAGGGCAGGGGAAGGGAATGATGGTGCCACGGAAGAGAGAACATGCATACGACGCACCAGCTGGACTCAGGCCCTTATATTCCATTCCATGGCCTCGGAGGCTAGCGATGGAGATAGCTATTCCTATTCGGCAGCACAGCGACGGGCAGAGTCGCTTGCCTGGCCGGTCCACCGTGCGCAAGCGAGCGACGAAAGGTAGGGGGAGACAGAATCATGGTCGTGGGGGCAGGGCAGGAAGAAACAGATTGGGGTGCGTAATATAGGGAAAAATATAAAAACCCTCAAAAAATCACTTGGATTTTGACTTTCCTCCTAAAAGTTATTTTGTTACAAAAAAACCCTAAAGGTTTGATTTTGTTGCAAAAACACCCTAAAAAATTCAAAAAAAAATTAAAAAAATCACAAAAAATTCTAAAAAAACTAGAGACAATTCTAAGACATTTTGTGAAATTTTTTTTCAAAAATAATATCCTTTGCATCATATTTAATGGAGAGGAAGTTTGAAAAAAAAGAAAAATGTGCAACTCATTCATTAATTCGAGTTAAACACATAGTTAATTATTTACTAATCCAAAAATTATGGAACCAATTTTTTTAGTCTTCTTACATGATCCTCTATCTTCTAAAAATACATGAAATCTTGAAATAGTTATTGTAACGTGCAGGATTGAGTAAATGTGTTGCAAATAGATTAATTCATAATTAATCCATAACACCCCCAAAATTAGTTAAACCATTTTTATTAGTTTGCTTAAATAATTATTTGTGTAGAAAAAATAATGGTAGATATGACAGTTAAAATAACATGAGTAATAAATGAGCTGCATATTTCTCTTTTTTTTCAAATTTCCTCTCTATAAAATATGATGCAAAGTATATTATTTTTGAAAACAAATTTCAAAGAAGGTCTTAGAATTATCTCTAGTTTTTTTAGATTTTTTTGTGATTTTTTTATTTTTGAAGTTTTTTTTCAACAAAGTCAATTTTTTAGAGGTTTTTTTTGCAAGAAAACAATTTTGGGGGGAAAGTAAAAATCCAGAGGTAGCTAGCGTAGTCTCTGCTACCCCCCCCCCCCCCCCAGTGCAATGATGCTCCCTCACTCCTGTCCTACTCCGTCACGTTGCTGCCGCTGTGCGTCGTCTCGTTTCTTCTCATTCTTGCGTGTCCTCTGCTTTCCTAAGGGTGATTCAGGGGGCGCTCGCTCGCCTTCGTCAACTAAAAGAATGCTCCTTTTGCAGGGTAATCCATGCGCTTTGATCTAACTTGACTTTGACCGTTGATTCGTAACCACCGCAATGGATGGCATAGCTCAGTGATCAACGTTCATGATTGGGGTAGAAAGAAACGGAAAGCGCATTTCCACTTTCAACGGATGCTATCATTTCTCTTTCCTTTTATCCTCATGGAACTCATGGGTTCCACCTGCCTCATTACTTCAGCCAGCGAGAATCCAGGGGAGAGAGGAAGGAGAGAAAGGAGGGAGAAAAGGAAGAGAGGAAGAAGAAGAGGGGAGGGGCTTGAGGAGAGAGGAGGAGATGAGCCCCTCCCTGGCACTCTATCCTGCTTGCGCCACTGGCTTCAGCCTAAGGGCCTAGTAATTATCCAAACGAAACCAGAAGCTGATTCTTATGTACACTAACACACGCGTACGTACCATACGTGTCCAGTGATTTTTGTGATGATAGTAGTACTTGCCACGCGCAGTGCTGCTGCACTGCAGCGCCCGTTAATAGGCATGCATGCAGGCCGATCGAGTTCGTCCAGTTCAGTCCCTGTCCAGCAGCAGCACGAGAGAGGAGAGAGAGACAGGGAGGGAGGGAGGCTCATTGATCTATTGTGTTGCTTCCAAACGCGCATACACACGCACACAGGAGAGGACTGGGAAGTGGGGGAACAGGACTACAGAAGGCATGCAGCTGAAGTGCCCAGCAGTGGCATGGCACCACCATCATTGCATGCAAGGCAAAAACAGGCGGGTCATACGGTCATCATGCCCTTCCAACCCGGCGCCCCTGATTCTTTATGCCACCGATATCTTGTCAACTCCCCCTTTTGGCAGTGTTGATGCTGTAATTCCTCCTGTCATGAATTCTTGACTGTTTGCATGCATGCAACCTAGCTCGGCTAACTAAGAGTAGCTCCAATGTTTAGAGCTAGCTGCCAGTTCTAATTATTGGAGTTGTCCTAATTATATATATGTGCGCTGAGATTGGTTATAATTTCAATTTTAAGCCCTACATGTCCAGATACATGCCCGAAGTGTGAGTTTGCAACAAGAGGAGATATACATGTGAGGTGTTAAATGCAACTGTTGAACAAATTGTAGCGATGTTTTTGCAACTGAGAGTTTGAGACTGACTTTTGGGGTAATATGCAATTTCTCCTTCTTTTTTACGGCGATGCATAGTTGCATACTTATTTAAATTAAGGATACATATTCATCAAATATGCGTACAGAGGAGGATGACAAGCATAAAATTTTATACATGTTTGAGTCTCTCTATGTTCTGTGTTGCCTTGATTAATCTTAGGATAAATTACTTACAATAGAGGTGTATCTAGATCTACTTATATGAAGATCGACAAGTTCTCCCATGTTCTAAATCCCGAAGCTCTTGTCAAATGAATCTGATCGTGGCTTGAATCTACTGTGGATCTCAATAGATTATTTCTGGCTATATCCGATCTTGTATTGTTTATATTTGGCTCTATATCGCTTGTTTATTTGGCTTCGTCCCACCTATTTGACCTCATCTTGCCGTACCTTCTTCCCTCAATATATAGTCGAGCCAGGGAGGTATACCATACTCGGAGTTCGAGCGTAGTATTTGTGGATTGTGTTATCTAGTAGATTCTATCTTGACACATGATAGTTTTCGTATGTAACACGATAAAATATCTAAAATATTTGCATATGTCATATTTACATCGTGGCGGTTATTAAATCTACCATACAAAGTAACGGATATATGTATAATAGTACTCTACCATCAAAATATATTGTATTTCTAGTAAATTCTTAATTATTAAATATTAAATCCTCATCATAAGTATATGTACCTTGTTTGTGGTGTGTATAATACTACATGTGCAGAGGATCTTGGACAGAAGAGAGAGTTCAACTTCATCGATGGGGCTGCCACTGCTGGAGGTGTTGCAAATGGGGCTGGTGTTTGGCCATGGCTGAGCACAGAAAAGACATCTTGCCTGTCGGATCAACCACCGGCTGTTTATGCATGTCGTACGTGCATATGGGGGACCTTAGTTTCAAGGATTTGAAAGGTTTACATGCCTGCTGCCTCCATGCATGGCCTCTCTTTAATCTGAGACTAGCTAGTTCTTCTCTCTGTTCTACTCCGATCATGCCAAGATGTGATCAGATCAGAAAATAAATTCCCTCTGAAACTTTTGGACTTGATCGATCGGATCTTTCTCATTGGATCCGCATGCGTAACGATCGATCTGCCATTCTGATCTGTGGTTAATATGCTCGCTTTTGAGGGATCCGGTCAGAGTTACCTGAATGAAATATATATTAATTTTCTAAAAAAATAAAATAAAATTTAATATAAATCAATCATTGCATGCATGTACGTGGATGCTTAGACCACTCTCAGTATTTCACCTAGCTTATTTCTTAGGCTGATCATATCACACAAGATTTTTATGATGTGGTAAAGAATTAAAGAAAAGATAGAGAAGTAGTGTATTCCACAAGACATAAGTTAAACACAAAATCTAACACAATAATATAAGCTAAGAAATATATTAGGGTGATCAATGTCCTATTCCATGAAACAAAGTAAATAAATACGAACCAGTAGAAAAATAGATGTGACATATTTTTTTAAGATGTAGAACTTTTTTTTGCATTGGAAGGTCAGTAAATATGAACTAACATGAAACATTGCTCTAAAACATTTGCATTGGAAGGTCAGTAAAAGTGATACTTACTTCCTGATCTTCATCGTCATCATGTTGTTGTTGATAATACTTGATCCTACTATCATGTGACAACCAAATCACCTGCACATCTTTATGCATGGTTCATAGCCTTTTGATTTTCCCGAGACAAAAAGAAAAGATTTGCGAATAACTTTTTGTAACATTTTGAACCATATAAGATTTGCGAATAACTTTTTGTAACATTATATAGGTTGATGTTACTTTTCAATCCAAATTCAAAGCCCAAATCCTTGAAGCCACAAACTACTCAGACTCCTACGACCACCTTTATTTCAGTAGAGCCTGCAAAATTCTGCAGTCAGAGCATACAGGGAGCTAGCTCTCTGGACCGGGTAGGAATTTTGACAGCCATGCACATGCGCACACACCCCAACTCACATGTACAAACTCATATCTCGTACACACATGCATGAGACGGCCGGTGTGACAAGATTGAGCTTTTCTTGGTTGTTTTGATTGGACACATGCTTTCCTGTTTATGCTCCTATATATATGGTAGCTAGCTCACTGTTGACTTTTGCAGCAAGCCGTCGCATGTATACTGATGCAGTGATGCTACATGCATGCATGTTATAGTGAAGTGTCATCATGCATGGTTTATCACTTTCAGTTGCTGAGATAATTTTAAGCAAGCTTGTTTGCTGAAGCTGAACAGAAGCAATGAAGAAACGAGGAAAACCGGCTCAAACAGTGAACTGAAATGAATTCAAGTTGCCGTCGACAGGTAGCAAGCAGAGGAGGAGGACAAGTCAGGTGCATGTCAGTGGCAATCCTGGCGGGAAACTTGGCATTGCTCTGCTCCTCCTGTCTTCATCTCGCTCAGGTCAACAGCTCTTCCCCAATCTCATAATTATCCCCTCCTACGGCAGGCATATGCTCTGACCACATCTGAAACACCCACTTTGTCTCCAACCTTTTGTCTCTAGCTTCCTGCACCTCTCTCTCCCCTGCATGCCCCCTGTACTCCTACACAGCAAAATTTAACACCTCTCACTGCTCCTCTCTCTCTCTCTCTCTCTCCCCTCGCTGCCTGTCCTCTCCTCTCCCTAGTGGCAAGCTTAAGGTGTTACTCCTAACTTGCACTGTCAGTATATAAGCTAGCCTGGCTGATAGCTGGTCACTCATCTGCATAAACGTATGAAGAGGCTAGATATATAGCTGGTTGCTGTAACTTGCATATATTCAGATCGGGCTGGGTCTTACTGGTTGGTTGGTGTTCTTGGAGCTGAATGACCATGGCGAGGACGGTGGTCGGCAGAGAAAGGTACGGGGGCGTGAGGCAGTACAACAGGTCCAAGGTGCCCCGCCTGAGATGGACGCCTGATCTGCACCACTGCTTTGTCCACGCCATTCACAAGCTCGGAGGCCAGGACAGTATGTGCATGCATGCCTGCCTTTCTTGATCATCTTCTTGCTTCGATTTTTCCTTTTTAGTGTTCTTGTATACATTGCTGTGTTTCTCATGCCATTCTGAACTTGTGGTTGCAGAGGCTACGCCGAAACGAGTTCTGCAGCTTATGAGAGTGGGAGGCCTCACCATATCTCATGTCAAAAGCCATCTGCAGGTTAACTAACTAGCTGGAGACCCATCTCTCTTGAAATATATATGTTCTTCCTTCTCTTCTCCCATCTTCCTGATTTTTCTCTGTTGAAGTTGCGCACTAAATGAATAACATCTTTTGCCTTAATGTCGAAGCAGATGTACAGGAACATGAGAAATGATCTTGGAATGCAAGGTACATACATGTTTCCTTTTGCTTCAGAATGAGTTACAGGTTTTATCCTAGTTGACTGCCCTAAGTAGTTCGGGCACAGCTCTTCTTTCTTCCCATTCTTTTTTCCCCTGTAGCTTGTTGAGTCCTCCTGCCGAACTGTTTTTTCTAAGAACTTCCAGGAAGTTCCTGCAATTCACTAAAGAAGAAATGAAGTTTATGAGAGAAATCGGGTTTGAAAACCACACCACGGCAAGGTTTATTAGAAGAAAAATCGGCAAAAATTGATAATGACAGGAAAAAACAGAGACAACCACCTATAATAACTCACCACCACATACCTACAACCTACAAACGATGAACCTGAAAAGAGTCATCAACGGACCTCAGCTTCTATCTCCTTAGTCGCCGCAGCAGATACCTCCTGCTGAACTGTAGAGCCTCGGAAAAGTAGCTACTAATCAGTTTACCTTCCTCGCTAAAAATCCACGAAAAATGAATGCGCTCCAGCTAATGACAGTATAATCACCCAGACTCACTAGTAAATAAAAAAAAGTTCTTTCTTGATAATGTACTAGTCATGAAAGAAAGGCTGTAGGCTATTTTCCCTAATCTTGCCATTGATGCATGTGTGCATGGATGGCACGATTACCAACGACTTTCAATTTTGTGTGTGTGCTTTATGATACTAGATACTAGATAGCGATCTACTTTATCCTTCGTTCATGCAGCTACTGCACCATCAGGGAACAAAACCTAACCCCCATTCTTCCTTTTCTTTTGCCAATCTTGCGATCAGGGATGCAAGTGCACCGGATGGATCAGGAGCACATATATGGAGGCGGCATGGAAGTCTGCACTGATATGCAACAGTGTGATCATGAGTGTGATGATCCCAGCTGCTACATCTGCCTGTCTCCAAAGCCTAGAAAGGAGCCAATGCTTGACCCCCAACTGAAAAGGTCACTGCCTTTTCTTATTTACCCGGGAGTATTTCTTTTAACCACTTTATTATCTGACAATCTATAACTCATCGGTCACATCATGAGCCATTCGCATCATGAATAATGACAACATTTTTAGACCATCCTTCGGGCTTTGGCATTCACTTTTGCCTGAGGTATCCAATCAAATATTCCTTCATGCATATCTTGAAATGCAATAATGTTCTTTTTGACAGACCGTCTAGGTGACATGATATTTGCATGCCTATAATAGTTACTAGTTAGTACTTTTTATGCATATCAAGGAAGACACTGTACATTATTTGTCTACGAAGGCCAACTTGGTTGTTCCGTTATATGAATATAAGTGAAATACTTTTAAATATGAATCAATCAGTACTATTCTTATATGAATCAATTAGCATGTAGTACTCTCATATCTGATTTCCCAGTGACATTGTGCTTAACTCTACCTAGGCGACAAAGATGTCTGATCCCTGTTAATCTGTCACTACCTGTGTCAAGTTTGCTCCTATTTTACTAATTTACTTCTCTTGCATGCCATGAACTTAACCATGGATGCATGCATGCTCCCGGATACCAACCAACAGGGCAGTAGTAGTATCTGAGACGACGGAGACGAGCCGTGAACGGGAGGAGGCGAGCGCGAGCCCCAAGAGCCTGCTCAGAGGCCAAGGAATATGTGAGAAGGATAGGTCATCGAGCCTGTACTGCACCCTCGCAGCAGCAGGTGGCTACAACTACATGCGTATGCAGCTGCAGGTGCAAGCGGCCATGGGCATTGCTCCTCCTCTCGCGGATCAGGTGAAGTCCCGGGGAACGGGAATAAAGCAGCAGATGCAGGAGCACGAGCCGCGGCCTGCGGCAGACGGCGAACACGCCGCCCCTCCTGCCAAGCTCACATTCTTGGGCTTCGTGGTGGCGCCGGGGCCGCCCCCCGCCTGCTGCCGCGACCGCCCTTTTGAGGTATGCGCTGCGCTGCCTCCTCGGCGATCCATGTGTGGGATATCTATCTATTGGGGTCGATCGATCACGCTGATCAGGGCAGGCGGACAAAGCGCATGGATGGACGGATCGTCTCAGTGTGCACAGCACAGCCCTGTTCGGTCCCTCTGCACTCTGCCGCAGTGCACACTGCAAAGTGTTTGCGTGTGTGGGCGCGCATGCACCTGCGGATCGATGACTCGATGGGTTTATACCCTTTCTACAGTAGCAGTGGTTTTTGTCCTTGCATGGGCTAGCAACTGCAGCAGTGCATGGCGCATGCTCTCTCTCTCTCTCTCTCTCTCTCTCTCTCTCTCTCTCTCTCTCCGCGTGCGTGTCAGCGTGTGTGTGGGATGAGAGAGGGGGAGAGAGATTGGTCAGTACTCAGTAGGTGCATTTCCCCCCCTCTTGCTTCCCTCCAATCACACCAAAAAGGCCAAAGTTTTGAAATGACCGGCCGGATATATAGATCTACCACCACCTTTTTCCTTTTTGTCTACAAAAAAGGAGTGTCAAACATGAGCTGATTAACTTCTTTTGTGTTCCTTTTTTTTTTAAAAAAATTGTGTTTACCAAACGTACGTGTTAATTTGTACGTAGTTTGATGACGCTACAGTTTGGTGCTTCATTTGCATTGCAACGCTAACGAAATGGCACGCACGCGTGTATGCATGCAGATGGTCGGCACGGCTCCCTCCCACGGCGTCGCCCCCACGACGAACCGCGCCGACGCACGCCGCCCTTGCAGCCTCGAGACGCCAACCAGGATCGTGCACCGGAGCGCCGACCCGCCGTCGACGGTGGGTTCCGGACACGACGTCGGCTGCTCGCTCTCGCTGTCCCTGGCGCTGGACATGGGGAGCAGAAGCAGCCGCCGCGCGAGCGGGCAGTGCTGCACGTACAGCGGCGAGGAGGGCAGCCTGCTCTCGTCGTCGTCGGGGAGCCGGATCAGCCTCGACCTGTCGCTGTCCACGTTAGCAAATTAACCTGCGTGCGTGCGTGCGTGCGCGCGCGTGTCTGTTCGATGTGAGTGGAATAGCTTGGGCCTTGGTGGGCCTCTTGGTGTAGCGTGACAGTTTTCGTCTGGAATGGTTGTGGCTTTCGGCCCATCCGGCCTAGTCCCAAATGCTATAGCAGCTCAGTTTTCTCCTGTCGGGCTAGCTGGTGCGTTGAAACAGATCGAGGTTCTTGCGGGGTTTTTTTTTTTTTTTTTGAGAACTCGGGTTCCTGCGTTTTGAACAACCTTCGTAGAATAGGAGGAAATAACGATCCAATACTTCGTTAACTGCCCAAAATTCTATTTGCAGTTTTGCTTATTACTCTCTCCGTTCTTTTTATTTGTCATTTCTACATGGGTAGTAAGGAAAGCTAGCACGTGTCTATTCATCTACTAAAAGGTGTGTTCATGAAGTTAGTTTGCCCATCAACCACTCATGGTGACCGATGGAAAAAAAATTATTGGAAGATGTAGCAAGCTCTAAACGAGGAAGAGTTTAAGCTATGTTTCTTTTTGAAATCCTATAAAAGCAAATAAATCATAACACTTTGGAATAGCTAAAATACAAATAAATTAGAACCTGAGTTACTATGAAATTAGGCTATTTTGTCTATAGTGTGACACTTGCCTAAACGTAGCATAGGAGTAAGGAAAAAGAAGAGTGCTCAGAGAATTCCAAGGAGCCGCCATCCAATACTGATGACTTTATATCATTATGATAGGGAAGATTTATCCCCTCCACACCTAGTTATGAGGTGAGAAGTTTTCTTGTACTTGTACCAATGGAGATCAATAAAACTAGAAGGATATAGAAACAAGATTTTTTTTATAGATAAAGGTATAAACCCAGCCTTCATGGAAGGGCTTTTATGGGTGTCCGGATTAATTTCCGACCGGCTAAAACCGCCTTAGTAACTTACCAACCAAGCTAAACTGTTCCCAATAAGAACAAGATTTTGTGTCTCTGTTTTCACGCTTATTTTTGTTCTCAGCGTTCTCGACGGTTGACACCATTGGAAACGATCGGTCGCAACACAAGCACTTTTATTAGCGCGCATCTCGCACATACTGACTAACAATCATGGTTGCATGCATCCACATGCACGACTCTATCTCGCACCATCATCGCTTTGCATGTTATTCGCGACATTATCTTCCACAATTATCTCGTCTGTTATCCAACACCATCTCTCACAATTATCTAGCCCGTTATTCAGAATTATCTCCTGCTTGTTATCCACAACATCTCTCAGAATTATCTCTTTGCCACGACTCCATCTCGCATAATTATCTCCTGCCCGTTATTTCTCACACAATTATCTCCTGCCTGTTAATCACGACTCCATCTCGCACAGTTATCTCCTGTCGGTTATTCAGTATATGAAATATTTTTTTAGGACACGGCTAAATAATTTAGAATGGTGGCTAATTAATGAATCTGATGGTTTGATTACACGGTGGAAGAACAACAAAGAACGAATATGATGAGTTGATGACTAGCATGGTCTTATTAGAAGCAGAGCCGTACCAAAAAAAAAAATCTTCTACCCGTGTTCTGGATACAACACGAACGGGAAGGAAAAATCACACGGATTCAACATGCGATCGATCAGCTACACTGCGATCTTTTTTTTTTTTACAGTTGAGTCCCTTTCTCGAGACCTACATTAGAGGTCGTAAACGAGGATTCATACCTAGAAGTCAAATCTCAGACCGATAAAATCGTGCCTGTACGTGTTTTTAATTAGATAACAGGGAATTCAAACATAACTGCGCACGGCCGGAAGTGCGCCAGTACTCGCGTTGTTATAGGCGACGTAACTTTGTAGACTTTTCCAAACCGAACAAGCTAATCTATAAACAACCGTCTGAAACTAAGTCGGGTCTTTTTACGTATCGGGCCCACGTGTCTAACTCGATCTTAAGCCAAACAAGCAACCCGACTAATAAAATGACCTTCTGAAAAGGAGAAATTACTAGTACTTGCGTGTCTCACGGTGGCACCCAAGGGTCTGCAGCCGATTAATTTAACATTTTAACTAAGTAGGGAGGTGCCCGCGAATACAGGTCCGTGAATATATACGGTAGTATGCTTCTTTTCAACTTGGATGATACTACTGTAACATTTTTTTTTTCTGGAAGTTCTTCAAATTTATAAAAAATCTGAAATTTGGTAAGTAAGCACCAGGTGACATCTGCATTCGTGGTTATCTTCAGACATCTGCATTCCTGGAAACTCCTTGTCATCTCACTTGCTAACAGAAATAGAAATTCAGAAAGATGCAGTGACATGAAAGTTAGCAGGAGCGGTATAAGAAACTTACAATGCAGTGGGGAAAAAATAATTTCCTCTAATACTTGGTTAACTTGCGAACACAGCGTGGCAGCAGGAATGGAAGAGGCAGGCACAGGAGATAGAGACCGAAGCATGTAAGCCAGCTTCCAACCAGAGCTCCTGCTCCTCTGCATGCCCCTTGCACTGCTGCTGCTACAGCCAAACAACTCACCCCTACTCCTAAGTGGTAGCCACAACACATTGCTATGGCCTCTGCATCCATTGGTGGCCTCTGTGTAGTAAGTACCCAACCGTGGTGTACTGGTGCTCAAGGAGAGGCAGGAGCAGCAGTACTGGTTGCAGTACACAGAGAGATTAGCTCGGCTAGGTGGCTTGTACTTCAGGCTTCGGTTTTCAGTTTCAGTTGCACTTGTACTGCAGCAGCGCGTGCCAACGATGGCGGCTATACAATCCTCTACGAATTCAACAAAACAAACGTTAATAAACATGGGCTATTTTCCTTTGACAGGTTCCAATATGGCTTGCTCGGTCGCCAACAATGATTGACTTCGAATAGTAGAGCTTTCACGGACTTTGAATCTTTGGTCAGCAAGTCGATGCGTCGAAACTTCGGCCGTGAAGGTTCATGCATGCATTGGACTGAAACGGCAGTGGCGCGACACGATTTCCAAGCCATTCCAGACTCGCAGTCTCGTACATAAAACCCGTGCGCCATAGGCGCTAGCCAACCTTGCGCTAACGCACGCCCATGCCATCAAAACCTCCCGATTTACCCAACGGGTCCGCGAATTTGCACGCGCAAACCGCGGGCGCCTTCTGATCGAGCAGCCCTTACTTAGGCTAAACCCCCCACGTTTCATGGCAGCGCCGCTGCCGGTGACTCGCGCCGACGACAGCGGCGGGGCGCCCGCCCAGGGGGGCGGCGCGGAGGCGCGGAGGGCGGTCACGGCGCTGCTGTTCCTGGCGGCCGTCGCGCTCCCGTGCCTTGTGCTGTACCGCGCCATGGCGCCAGGGGCCATGCTCCTGCGGCCCGGTGCCGCCGCCGTGCCGTGGCGGCTGACCGCGACGGACGCACCGCGCGTCAACGCCGACCTGGTGAGTACGTAACACCATGAAAAGACGTGTATACATATGCATCTTCTTTTCAGTTTTTTATGGCTCACTGAGAAATGTCGTAATCCAGCTGGGTATGGTCACCCGAAAAGTAGTCGGTAAGAACAGTCGTTTTGATCTTTCTTTACTACCGAGTTTTTTAAGTTCCAGTGGAACCGCGTTTAATTAATTTCTAGTTCGTTCCGTCTCAAATAAAAATTACTGCGTCCTCAATGCTAAATATTCCAAAGGAAGAATTCTGAACTGATACAACTAGCAATGTGGCTCATGCATTTGCACGGCTAGCTTCGTCACAATGTGTTTTTTTAATCAGCTTGATTACAAATTCACATTTATACTATTAATAAATTTATTGTCTGATTTCCGATCAAAATTCCTAAGTTGTATAGGAATGTCTTGGTCGTACAATGACATTAACCATACTCTTCAACTACTTGCCGCTACGACCGCAAGCTGCGTGGCTCAAGCCCAACTCTTGCCGATTGCATGATGCATTGTTGATCCTTAGGTTCGTAGGTGTCCCTTGCCGTCGTCATAGGTCGTGGCTCCACCACTTTATAGCATGTGATTACGTTTTGCCATGTCATTTACCTGATACCACTATCTCATATTGTGCAACAATACATCTATTATCAATTTTTTTAACGTCCCCGACGAATTAAATCAAATGTAGCTCCTCGCCACTTTGTTGGCCGCAACCGTGAGGTATATGTCCCAAGCCTGGCTCCAGGGTCCTCAGTGTCCCTTGTCGCCACCGTAAGTTGTTGCTAGACCATCTGCAGCCTGTGAATTGTGGCATATCTTGTCGCCTACCTGACACCATGATCTTATGCTACACAACAACAAATATATTATGTGATTTTTAAATTCCCTAATGGATTTAGTATAATACAGCTCATTGCTCGCCAACTGCTTCAACTACGAGATGTAGCAAGCTTACATGCTCTGTCATGTGATCAACAGCTTTGCCAATGTCCCTTAGCCGTTGTTAGAGATCATGGCTACACCGTATGCAGGCTACGAGATGCACTTTACACAATCGCATGCCTGACATTGCAAGCTTGAGTTACGCGATCCAAGCCCGATATAATAACGTCCATATCTCCCCTTACCGATACGATCCTATATCTCGTCCTGCTGATCTCTGAATTTGTTGATGTCCCTTTTTGTCGCTGCTAGAAGTTATGGCTTCTATCATCTGCGGTCTACATGTTGTGCCTTGCCTGTTATCTGATTGATGCGACGACCTTGAGCTACAGGTTGTTTTTGATTTTTTTTATAGAAAACTTGTTACTAACTTTATTTATTTATTATTTGATTTTTTCTAAGGTTGTATTTGATATGAATCCTTCTTTTTCCTATTTTAATCCTAATTTCAATTATTATGAATTGTGTTTTACACAGACTCTTTGTTTAGATATTTTACTTTTCAATCTGTATGCAAGTCAAACTACTAATTTTTAGTTTTTTTTGTTTTGAATTCTAGCTATTGATTAGTTGTATTTTACATAGACTCTTTATTTACATATTTTGCTTTCCAATTTGTATGGAAATCAAACTACTAATTTTTCATAATTTTTTATTCTGAATTTAATCTAGACCGTTAGATGATTATAACACTTAATGGTGTAGATTATTTCAATTAATGTTATAATTTCTTCTACCTGAGAGCGAGTGTGTGGACTTCTTTTGTTGGGGCATTTACTAAGATAATATATTTGTTCAACATTATTAGTTACATGGAGTATAAACTACCCATGGCGGACTACTTAAAGAGATCCTTCATGCATGTTTTTTCTTTATATAGCTCCTGACTTAATATGGTCATAGTACTCAGCCCCGCCTCTCTCTGGAACGGAAAAGCTATATGACTCGAGCATTTTGAAGCCTCCTCTCACCCGATTTTCTAGACGATGAATTTGCGCCATGATTTGCACCCATGAGCTTTTTCCCTAACTCTGGCGAGATCTCTAATGAGGTTAGGGATCAATGTTGGTTAGGGTTCGGGATGGAGGTGGGGACTCACTTGAGTCTAGCAGGTTTAGAGAGAAGTCCCGTGACGATAGACCGATCCAACGGTGGTGGTAGCTGGTGAGCGAGTGGCATGGGTGTTAACAACCTGGGTGGCAGAGGACGGCCAGTGGACATGATCAGGGGCGTCAAGATGCCAGCAACGGGAGGCAGCATCGAAGAGGCTAGCATGGTGGGATAGGGTTTCACCGGAGCGCTGCGCCAACACTGGTGGAAGAAGAAGAGGTGGCCGGCTAGAGGTTGAAGAATGATGGGCCGTTGGATCCCCATCTAACGTCCAGAAAAGGTCGCGTGCTGCACCAGAGAAACAGCCGGGTGCCCTATAGACAGATATCCCTATGGAAAGCTTATTTCCCATTGCAACGTGCAAGAATTCTACTCGTACTTTCTAGTCACGATGCTATGTTATTCAATGTCGTGATGCATGTGGCCACTTCGATGCTGCTGCGTGAGCAACAATTTTCTCTTCCACAAAATTTCGTCGTGTTAGGCGAGAACAGACAGATGACATATGTGAATTAATGTCGTGATAATATTGGTTTGTTACTCAGTCTTTATGCATGCAAGATGCAGTCCTCACTCTGCAACAATGGCGAGTGAACACGCTAATCGTCTGCAAATCAAACTGCCTTACTTAAACTGGCTGACACGCCGCATGCAGGACGGTGACGACGCGCGGCTGGAGCGAGTCCTGAGGGAGGCCGCGATGGCGAACGACACGGTGATCCTGACGACGCTGAACTCGGCGTGGTCGGAGCCCGGCTCGGTGGTGGACATCTTCCTGGAGAGCTTCCGGATCGGCGAGAGCACCAGGGAGCTCCTGGACCACCTCGTCATCGTCTCTCTGGACACGACGGCGCACGCGCGCTGCAAGCGGATACACCGGCACTGCTTCGCGCTCGTCACCGACGGCGTGGACTTCAGCGGGCAGAAGAACTTCATGACTGATGGATACCTCAAGATGATGTGGAGGAGGATTGACTTCCTCAGGCAAGTTCTTGAGAAAGGATACAGCTTCATTTGCACGGTACGTACCAAGTAGTACGGACTTTTGCAGTGTAACCAGAAAATGTTCAGAACATCCAGTCTGAATTCTGAAACGCATTCTCAATGTGCGTCAATTCTGAACTCTGAACATTTTAGGACACGGACATTGTGTGGTTGAGGAACCCGCTGCCGCACTTTTATCCAGACGGGGACTTCCAGATCGCGTGCGACCATTTCACCGGTGACCCGGACGACCTGGGCAACAACCCCAACGGCGGGTTCACGTACGTGCGGTCCAACACAGAGACGATCGAGTTCTACAAGTTCTGGTACGCGGCGCGGGAGAAGCACCCGGGGCTCCACGACCAGGACGTGCTCAACTTCATCAAGCGCGACCCCTACGTCGCCGAGCTCGGCATCGGGATCAAGTTCCTCAGCACCGAGCTCTTCGGCGGTCTCTGCGAGCCCAGCCGGAACATGAGCAGGGTCTGCACCATGCACGCCAACTGCTGCATCGGGCTGAACCGGAAGATCAATGACCTCAACGCCATGCTCCGCGACTGGAGGAGGTTCATGGCGCTACCGCCCAAAGATAAGCATTCTGTTTCCTGGACTGTACCACAAAACTGCAGGTAATCAAGGCATATTCCATAATATACGCATTATCACGTTCTGGAGAAATAATATGCACATTATGTGTTTATGCCCGTATTGTTTTTTATTGCAAATGTCTGATTCATTTGATCATGTGATGGCCTTTGCAGTCTTCAGAAATTGGAGCAGTAGGGCATGGAGGATGCCAGAAAAAAAAAACGTGTGAAGTTACAAGCTCCTTTTTGTTCTTTTGTACCGTAGATAGATGACATTAACCAAGCCAAACTGCTGACTGCCCTTGTGAATCATTCGGACATTCTAACTCCTTAGTAAGTTAGGAAGAGGTGGAATCGACTGAGTACGGTTGAAGCAACCTCACATGATCCAGGAGGCCAGAAACAATTTCCAGCACAAGTTCTTTATGGAAATCTTCTCTATTGCAGCCTGAGAGATCTGGAAACAACAGAACGCTAAGATCTTTGAAAGATCTTCGGCAAACTTCTATAGATGGAGGGATAGTTTCAAGGAGACTGTTTTTGCTCAATCTCATAGAATGAACCATTCTCTTAAATTGTTGGTTTTAGACTGGCCGCAGAATTTTGGTTGATGCTTTTCATTTTGTTTTTCTCTTCTTCCTCTTCTCTTTTTGTTCCTCTCTGTATATATGCTCTCTTCTTTTAATAAAAAGTCGTGCAGTGGGGGCTTCCCTCACTGTTTTCAGTTAAAAAAGGGTTGAAGCAACCAAATGTAACTTCAGGAAATATACAAAAGCTGTTAACTGATGTCTTGCCACACGCTTGTATTTCATTTTTAAATACTGACGGAATTTTTCATTTGAAAGAGTTTGAGAAAGCAGTTCCACAGTCTAATAAAGGTGTGATTCGCTTGATATGATGTGAGTAAAGAACTAAAGATGCTCTTCTGAAAAAGAATATTGTACTTATGCATTGTCCCATATCGTAGCAGTGACATCTGCATTCGTGGTTATCTTCAGACATCTGCATTCCTGGAAGCTCTCCTTGTCATCTCACCTGCTAACAGAAATCGAAATTCAGAAAGATGCAGTGGCATGAAAGTTAGCAGGAGCGGTATAAGAAACTTACAATGCAGTGGGGGAAAATAAACTCTTCTAATACTTGGTTAACTTGCGAACACAACGTAGCAGCAGGAATGGAAGAGGCAGGCACAGGAGATAGAGAGCGAAGCATGTATGCCAGCTTCCAACCAGGGCTCCTGCTCCTCTGCATGCCCCTTCCACTGCTGCTGCTACAGCGAGACAACTGCTGCTACAACACATTGCTATGGCCTCTGCATCCATCGGTGGCCTATTTGTAGTACCCAGCCGTGGTGTACTGGTTCTCAAGGAGGCAGGAGCAGCGGTACTAGTTGCAGTACACAGAGAGACACTAGCTCGGCTATGCTTGTACTTCAGGCTTCAGTTTTCAGTTTCAGTTTCAGTTGTACACTTGTACTGCAGCAGCGCGTGCCAACGGCGACGGCTGAGCCACAGATCCCCCGAGGAAGCGGCCTACGCCACAGGCTTCACTGCCAACGACCCCTGGGTTTTTGCCGTTTTCTTAATGCAGCGAGATGTTTTCTTCTCCGTTGCGTGATTGACTTGCTGGTGCCTGTCAGTAATCTACGCATCAGGTTGCGCACTGGAAGCGAAGAACAGCAGTCAAAAATGCTTCCACATTCTAGAATTCTTGAGCTAATATCTTCGATTTATATCTTCGGATCTCGCATTACTTGAAAAATATAAAAAGGTGAAGTCTATCTTTTTCTTGAAACATCTTATTGGAAGAAATGTCATCATGCTCTCTTCAGTTGATATCATCTAAGAATGCAATATCATATCATATGCATCCACTCAACCGGGCGGAATACAAGGAGCGGAGAAAATGCAGCCAAAAGAAAGGTTGAGACCCCTTCGATTTTTCTTTTTAGAGAAGAGCCTCCTCGGATGCCATAAATGAGGAACACAGTTAAAAAAAAAAAGTAAAAAGAGCAGGAATAAACAGCCTGGGAGAAGAGCATCTCACCATGGCTTCACATGATTTGAGCAATGCACAATGCCACTAGTACCTACTTCCTAAAAGAGCAATAGATTTAGAGCAGTACGTGAATCTGATCAACCAGACAACTCTGCAACTTTTATATGCACCAGAAAAAAGAATTTTGATAGTTACTCAGTTACAATGTTGACAATAACAAGCTGCTTTGCTGATACAAATAAATTAAAACCTCAACTCGCTGCAAATAATTAGCCTACTGCCTCTCGACAAAATTTCCGGTAAATCTACATGACTAATGGTTTGAGATCAGGCATTACTCTCCAGAACTCCCCTGAGTAAATGCAACCCTTCCAAAGAAATGCTTCTTCGTACTTGGGACCTTGGGATCTCAATTGGAAGGGGTGGATTGGATGAGAAACACATAACCACAACAGTTAAATTATCACAACTGTCCCGTTTCAGTGCTTCCTGGACTAGCTCGCTTGAGCACCTTTCTGGATCGTTATGTAACATCAGCTCTTTCCTTACGATCGTCACAGCACACTGACTGGTCATCACATCCCAAAGGCCATCACAGCCTATTATTAGGAACTCATCTTCGGCAGTAAGTATAATCTCCTGAAGCTCATGTTCTGCACTTAGAGGGTTAATGGAGCCTTTGGGGCCTTTCATGTGCCAATCTCCAAGTGTCCTTGCTACCGCTAGCTGGCCGTTAAGATAGCCATAAAAAACAGTGCCACCTAGATTTCAATTCTAATCTTCTCACTCTTGCAGTTGGGTTTAGGTCTCTTGATAGTTCCACTGCTCAGCCTCTTTTTCCTAAAACAGCTTGACAATCACCTGCATTCGCAATGAACAGTGTCCTGCATCACACCGAAGTGAATAAGTGAGCTGAAGAGCCAAAGAACAGTACCAATAAAAATGTAGTTCTGCAAGGTTTAAAAAAGAAGACGTAGTTATGTGTGTCATTGTGGCCATAAAGTCCCACAAACAACATACTGCAGTGATAAACATTATGCATTGTAGTGTCATCTGCATTTAGAACAGTAAAAATATTTTAGGTGTTGAATCACTTACTGTCAGGAAAAAAGATGTATGCCAAATTATAAGAAAGATAGTGCTTCAATTGGTTTGCAGAATGGTGGGAATTGTATCAACTACTAAATGGCGTTGCAAAAAAGAAATAAAGAAACTGTAGCACACCTCATGGATTCTCTAGGCAATAACGACTTCAGAATAATCACGGTCACTGCCAAATATTTGTCCTTTTATCCAACACACAAAACAGATCTGAAATTCAGTAAGTAACAGATGCTGGACACCCTAAGCAATTGCATGTTTTCTAGACTAAGGGGTTTCCGGCATTTACTGAAGGCGTGAATTCCAATTCTGTATTTGATATCACGGTTGGAGAACCATCAAACGATTTAGAGGAATATGCTAAAAATTACACAAAATGTGCTAAAAATTAAACTGTTTGATGCATTGACATATAAAATCACCTGCCAAATATAAGGGCTGTCAGTGCAGTGGTTCCAGAACTATTATCAAGGGAATGAGAATCTGATAGTGCATGATCAGCCTTCACAAATGCACCTCTTATTGCCTTCTCAATGCTGCTAGGGAAATGTACATCTTCAACAATGAATTTGAGTATGTTCTTTCGTACAAAACACGCTGCATCAGTACCGCCATGACCATCAAATACCTGCATTTTGGGGGACAGTAAATAAATGGCACTTCGATTTTGTCCCTAAAGAGTGCTTGCCACACTCGGATAATGTCACATATTCACACTTCCTTTTCTCTAACATGGAAATAAGTAATGCAGCAACTGTTATCATGTCAGTGTCACACATCATAAGTACCAAGAAAACTTGCATGTTAGTAATGCAGGGATTTTGTAAGAATTTCACAAGAAAAATCACAATAGTTCTTGGACCTTTTTGTAGCATTATCAAGCAAGCCCTTTTTGACAACCATTACCATAAAAGTACTCCATCATACTGACTATGCTCCAAGCTGAATGACTGGCACACCAAAGTTACTCTAAAGTAGCATTTGCCGCTATGATTGATTGCAACACCACCACCACCTCGTCCAAAAACAGCAAATAAAGAACAACTACATTTACACCCCACCTCCATACTTACGTGAATGGAGGAACCTGACATGCCAACGAGAACTCACCCCGTAGAAGGCGCCCGGGGCAGGGATGCCGGCGGCGCGCCCCCCGAGGTGCTCGATGAGTTTGTCCACCAAGACATGCTCGTCCTCCATGTACAATTTGGGTCCGATCTCAGCGCAGCTCCCGGATCGGAACACGGGTAAGAACCCAGGCCTGACGTCCGTGGGCGAGATCAGGCCCAGCGTCCCCAAATCCATTCCCTGCACGGAACAACAACGCCGCGCGGTTAAAGCTTTCTCTTGTGCGTGTGACGAGCGAAATTATTAAGTGGCAACGAGTTTTGGGGTCGGTGCTCACGTAGTCGGAGGACGCCGCGGCGGCGATGCGCGCGCTGCTGGCGCAGTGGCGGATCGAGGTGAGGTGGTGGCGCGGCGGCTTGCCGACACCGAATTCGGGCGGGCTCTCCGGCTCCACGCACGCTTCCGTTCATGTCTCCTCAGTCAATCTGCAACGGAAAAAAAAAAGAAGATGTTTGCATTGGTTATGGCTAGTCCATCCAAGAATATTCAAATTTTGGTGAAAGAAATTTGCATTCGAGGTACCAAAGGGAACTTTCGTTTTTGCCATTAGAAAATGTGGGTAAAATAACGCGATTGGATGCGTTAATTAGCGTAATTAAGAGAAAGAAAACCTGATTAATGGCTGAGAACTGCGATTAAATGAGAGAAATCTTTTGTCTTGCGGATAAAAGATCTAATTTTGGAGCAGCATACAGACACTGCAAAATTATACTTGGAACCTTTCGTCTCCCGACAAATTCGAAGCCGAATAAACAAGGGCAAAAACAAAGATGATTTGTTTCGATGGGATTCGATCGGGGAGGCTGGCACTGGGGAGCCCGCCGCCGGGCATACAGGAGAGGCCTACCGGGGAATCGTCGCCGGCGTACGCGAGTGCCGCAGCTGTGGTGGAGAGCGCCGCTGGGCTGTCGAGCGGACGGGAAAGGACCGAAGGAGTCGTCGTCGATGCGGAGGCGTGGTGGATGAGGGGGCGAGGCCGGGAGGGAGCCCGAGACGTGGTGCTGTCCTGCTCGTTCGGCTCGGCTAGGCTTGGCTTGGATCAAGCGTTTTGTTTTGGTGTGGACCGCCCCGCGCGGGCATGTGGGCCGAGGCACCGATCGGCCCAGCAACCCCACAGACCACGGCATGGGCCCGGTTGCGCGCGCGCGATCACGAGCGCCGAACGCGAGACGCCCCCGCCCCGTGAACGAAATTTCTGTTACGCGGGCGCGCGCTCCTCGCGCACCACTTGCTGCCAAAAGTTTTGTGCCAAAAGTTTTTTTTGGAAATCTTTTCGTTTGAATTTTGTGCCTAAAGCTTTTTTGCAAAAGTTAAAACAAAGTTTGGAAAAAAATTATAGAAAAAGTTTCTTATGAAAGTTTTTTAGAAAAGTTTTCCAATTTTTTTTAAAAGATTTCAAAACAAAATTTAAAAAGTTTACAAAAATAGAAAAACACGGAGGAAAAAAAGTTTTCAAAAAAGAAAAAAAGGACTGTCAAAAGGGGGTGCAAGTTACATGCGCTAGCATGTACACGTACTAGCAAGTCCCCGTGAACGATGCCGCTCACCAGGGGCAGATCTAACTCTATAGAAGCGGGGGCACAAACCCCACTTATTTTTTTGGTTTTAGTGAATTGTAGATGTGTTTTTTAGCTCCAATATTACTGTAGCTACCAGACCTCCGCTCGATTTTTGGGTTGGATCCGCCGCCGCTGCTCACGGCTCTCTCCTCTCCTTCTTCTGTGTTACATGCCTTGTGGCCGATGGACGGTGGCAGGTGCGTGCAGCGTGCTAAGACTGTGAAGACACCGGTATTTCTCTAGCCTTCCTCTCTTCGGGGTTGTGTCGACATAACCTTACGTGCGTCGGAGTTACACAGATGACAGCTGAAGGATTGATTGGTTGGTGTAACAATAGGTGTGGCTAGCACCGGACGACTAATGAGACACTATTTCCATCGGACACTATGTTGCAACATTAGAAAATAGCTTCTGCAACATTGAACAAAAATGTTGCAACATCGGGAAGAAACTCCAAAATAGCTCCCTGTCATTTGATTCCAACAGAAAAACCCACCGCAACATCTTTCATCGGAAGCTCTGACTCAACAATGACTGGCCTCGATTTGCTATGGTATGGGACCCAACATTCAAAATATGACAATGCAGCATTCGAAAATAATAGTCACAACATTTGTTGACTATGAATGCAACATCGAGAAGACGATCTCGAGAAAAAAGAGAGGGTTCTCGATTTGTTGCAATATTCGACCATAACATTAAAAAATTATAGTCACTGACGAGAAATTGTGCATAATTGTTAAATATTTGTAATATAAATACAGGGATATTTATGTGATCGTAGAAAAATATCATAAAAAGAGACACCGAGTTTATATCTTACTTGTAATAAATCACAATTTATTAATACTTATGCACAAAGCTAAAACTAATAAAGAACAGAGCGAGTATCAAATTGACGTGATTCGTACTCTTTAGCTGCTTTTTGTTGACCTGCAGTACTGAGGATAGCAAGACAAAATCGAGGTAATGGTAACACAAAGGTTTTATAGATCAAGTCATCAAGACGATAACGATTATACGGAACAAACACATTCCACGATGATACGGAACATCTCAAAGAAAAATCTGAAGTCTGTACGAGATCAGTGATTACACCTCACAGAAACTGGTCCATTTCTGCTACGTCTCTCTCGGCAAACCTGTTTCCTCTGTCGAAAGAACACCACGGGGCAGTGAACCCCAAGCACAACGAAGTTATTCTGCCCTCGCCCTGACCGAGTGTAATGCACGTACGTGTTTCGTTACAGTTTCTGAACAGAACAGTCCCCCTGGCCTACAAGAAAAGGGCCTTATGCTTCGTACACTTTGCACTCGTCGGTCTCGGGGTTGTCCTTGCAGAAGTCCTCCAGAGGGTCGCCGCTGCCCCCGGTCGCCGCGCCCGGCCACTTGGCCGCCACCAGGTGCGCCAAATCAACCACACGTTGGCTGCGTGCACCAAACAAATCGTTGTTACAGCCAGAAATTAAAAATCCATGTGCCATGCGTATCTGCAGCTGCAGAAGCATGCAGCTCTCCGATCGACTCACCTGTAACCCCACTCGTTGTCGTACCAGGCGACGACCTTGACCATGTCGCTGCCCATGACCATGGTGAGCGAGGCGTCGATGGTGGAGGACACGTCGGAGCACCTGAAGTCCACGGACACGAGCGGCGCGTCGCAGACGTCGAGGATGCCCTTGAGCGGGCCCTCGGCGGCCTTCCGGAACGCGCCGTTCACGTCGTCGGCCGTGATGCCCGTCTTCTCGGTGTTGATCACGAGGTCCACCACGGACACGTTCGGGGTCGGCACGCGGAGCGCGATGCCGTTGAGCTTGCCCTTCAGCTGTGGCAGCACCAGTGCGACGGCCTTGGCGGCGCCGGTGCTTGTCGGCACGATGTTCAGCGCGGCGGCGCGGGCCCTCCTCAGGTCACGGTGCGACGCGTCCAGCAGCCTCTGTTAGAGAGCACGTGATTGGCGAACCATTTGAAACATTTTGTTGTGCTTCGGATCAAGTTAGACATGCATTTCCCTGGCACAGATTAAGAAACGGACCTGGTCGCCTGTGTAGGAGTGTGTTGTTGTCATGGTTCCCTTCACGATTCCTGCATCACAAACAGTCAGGTGGGTGTCATGTATATACATCACCATACTTTTCAGACTGTGATCAGGAAAGTTCTTACCGAACTCCTCGTCCAAGATCTTGACGAATGGAGCGAGGCAGTTAGTTGTGCAAGAAGCATTGCTGCAAGCAACAGAGTTCGATGCAAATGCATGTTAGCACGTTACAGCATCTTCTGAAAGACATGGCATGGATGCCGGTACCGGCAGGATGCAGAGTAGTGCTGAAAAGCGCTGAAGCTTACCTGATAATGTTTGCCACGTTGTGGTCGTAGTCGCCCTCGTTGACACCGACGACATAGGTCGGGATGTCGGCGCCCTTCGCCGGAGCGGTGATGATAACCTTCTTCGCGCCGGCCTGGATGTGCTTCCCGGCGCCCGGGCCGTCAACGAAGACTCCGGTACCCTTCATGACACAATTCAGCACTGTCAGCTTTCTTGTGTCGGCGACTAAAGCCTGGACATTTTGCACCAGGGGGTTTGTGTTTGTGTACCTCGATGACGATGTCAATGCCGAGCTCAGTCCATGGGAGCTTGAGAGGGTCCCTGCTGGAGACGACCTTGATCGGCTTGCCGTCGACGCTGATGGTCTGGTCGTCGACGATCTTGACGTCGGCCTTGAAGGTGCCGAGCATCGAGTCGTACTTGAGTAGGTGGGATGCCTAAATTATCGCACGCAACGAATTTCTGTCAGAATACGTGGCGAGTGTCTGAAGAACAAGTGCGGCTTCAGTTAGCGTCACGTACGTTTCTGACGCCTCCACTGTCATTGACGACGACGACATCGAGCGGGGAGTCCACACGGCCGTGCCAGCACCGGAGGAAGTTCCGGCCGATGCGGCCGAACCCGTTGATCGCCACCTTGAGCTTCGCCTCAGCTGGTGTCCTCACCGCGTTCTCTCCGGTGGCCTGTCACAGGTTAACCAAGCAGGAGTTCATGATCGTATAGCGTGTACATTCGCATCCATGTAGGTTGAAATAAACAGCAGCGAAATTCAAAACTGGGAGGGGATATCTTTTATTTTTTTGGCAATTAACTGGGATGGAATGTATTGACTGCACGATACTTCAGTGCAAATCAACGAGTATGCGTTTGTTGTCCAACTGTTAGTTAATCTTTTTTTTTTTTGGCGGAAGAACTGTTGGTTAATCTTCAGAAAAGAGAGAAGATCGAGCTATCATTCATCCAGCAGAGAGCATAATTTTATACGGAAACCATTGCTAGTGTGTTAATAAGGAGCTAGCACTATCTACTTATCTACAGTAGTAATTTGGATTGTAAGCTGTACATATATATATGAACTAGAAGATTAGCATATCCATGATGAATCTAGCAGTACTACCTTGCTTGGATATACTATTCGTTGCATGGAGAGAACTCAGTTCGTTAAATCAACTATGTGATGGTTTGGTGTATGCAAATTAACCGTCGGACAGTTCAATCTGTTCCATGATCTGTGTACACTGGGCACATAGACACGCTCGATATATATAAAAAAACTGCAGATTTACCTTGGCGACGAGCTGCGCGCCAAGGACATCGGAGAAGGACGCCTCTCTCGCCGCAGTGCTGACGGAGCATGACCCCGGCCTGAGCCCAGAGAAGTCGGCGAAGTCCACCCGCTGCGCACGTACATTATTCGCCCATCAGACCGATGCTCGTCGATCAGCGTTCGCATCAGAAGATAGAAAATGCTCGTCATCTCCGGCCGCGCGCACCACGGCACAACAAGCACGTACCTGCTTGGACGCCGCCTTGCTGTGCAGCCGGGCGCTGGTCGGGATGCGCGAGGCGGCGAGAGCTGCGTGGGTGGCCATCGCGCCCTGCCGCTGCCGCTGCCGCTGCTGCCGAATGCCGACGCTCGCTAGCCAGGCGAAACGGAGCCGGCGGCGGTGCTCTGTATTTATGTGCTGTGCCACCGGCCGGGGTCGTGGCCGAGGAGGCGCCGTGATCACTGCTTGGGCTTGTGGCGTCGAGACGGCCAGGGGCGCGGAGCGTAGGATAAGGCGATTGCATGTGGTGCAGCCACCCGTTGGTCCGGGGCGATATCTGGTGTGTGGTGCAAATGTCTCCGTGCTGTGCGTCACTGTTTTTCCCTTTTTTTTTTGGGGCTAATCTCTTTTTTGTCATTTTGATCGGGATGCTGACAGTGGTAGACCTAGAATAAAATGATCGGGTATCTAGGTTGACCTGTTAAGATTTTAAATGTCTCACTTGAACTGCTACATATATTATAATAAAAAATGAAAATTTAAGCAGTGCGCTGTGCACACGTGCGCTCCCAAGTCCAACCGAGGAGGCCTTCCCAAACGGGCCCGAACCCAAACCCAAACTGAGGCTAGGCTAGTTGAACCAATTGAACCCAACTCGCACGCACCAAAACCTATTAAGCCCCGACGCCCCTGCCGCCACCGCTTGCCCCGCCGCCGCCGCTTGCCCCGCCGCCGGTCGGTACACGTCTCCTGCACGCTGCCCGCCGCCGCTTCGCCGCCCGCCCGCCGTCGACCTCGCCAATATGCTGCAGAGCAAGTCGTTCGTGAGGAAGACGAAACAAGGCCGCATCCAAAAGGTCGCTATTCGGCAACACCACCACCTCGCGAGTCGCGAGGTCCCCCAAACCCTACCTAACCCGTCCTCCCCTCACCGCAGATCGTCAGGGAGCACTACCTCCGCGACGACATATACTGCGGCGCCGCCTCCTGCTCCGCCTGCGACGCCGCTGCCGAGCGCAAACTCCGCGCCGACGCGGCCGTCATCCTCGTCGTCGACACCAACGTCGTGCTCCACCAGGTAGCCTGCGCCCTCCCCTTATATCTCTCTTCCTGCTTAGTTTCCTCGTAGGGTTTAGGGTTGAGGGTGCGGAGGGATTATGCGTTGAGGGATTGTCGCAGATCGATTTGTTGGAGAATCCAGCGATTGAAGATGTTGTCGTGCTGTCGGTGGTGCTGGACGAGGTGAAGAATAAAAACCTTGCGGTTTTCAACAGGATCAAGGCCCTGTGTACCAACGATGCACGGAGGTTCTACGTTTTCGCCAACGAGAACCACAGGTGTGCCTGTATTCTACCATGGTGTCCTCATTGGTTGTTTTGATTAGCTTGCTCTCTTCCTATATGAGCCAAAAGGTTCCAAGTTCAAATTTGTTGTTGATATAATGGTGCAGATAAAACCACTGGAGTAGTTATAGAATTACATTTGAGTTGATAGAAAATTGGGGAAAACTCAAGGATTAAGCTAAGATCACTCGTATCATCTGATACTGTGGCCACATTTTTATAACGAAATTGTTGAGGTTCCTTAAATCAGGTCCAGTCGATGCTATCTTTCTAAAAACTGTGTTAAAATGGTGCTTCTTTCAAGCCATGTATTCCTTTAATATGCATGACTATCGAACCTCATTTTAGCAGTATCAGCCTGATTGTTTTTATGAAAATGTCTCTATGGAAGAGCCATTACAAATGTACAATTCTCATCTAGTTGCCAGCAAAGAATTCAATTCATATCAGTAAATGGACATGTTCTGAGAAGGTTAGATGATTCATCATGAAAAATTGTTTTGTGTTGTCATGTGTCTCAGTCTCTTACAAGCCTATATTTTTCCTAACATTTCCTCTTTCAATGCGAAAAATGTGGATGAACTGCATGTTAAAAAGGCAATAAGAAATCTCTTTCTGCAGAGCTAGGTTGATCATGGTAGCAAACTAGTAATGCTACTGGATGCTGGCATTAAGAAGAGCAATTCAACATTGAGAATATCTCAATGTTTGAGGGAATTAAGTTCCTAGGAACAGGAAAATTTAAAATCTAAATGCATGCACTTTACCCTCTATTTCTGTATCGCTGCAAGTCATGTAAGCTGTTTATATCAAAACTTGAGTCTTGGCGATAACCTTCCCTTTTCCTTGCCAAGATAAGTTTTTCACTTACTGAAACAAAAACACAGGGATACTTATGTCAAAGATATGGTTGGGGAGAGCCCTAATGATCGTAATGACAGAGGTACAAAATGACTTCATTAACCTGGTTTATTTGAACTTATTCCACGTACATTCATTTTGCATCATATATAGGATAGTTTTATTCTCTGATCTTTTCAGCCACTGTTTCTTTCCCTATTCAGCGATTCGTGTTGCTGTTCGCTGGTACCAAAGTCATCTTGGTGAGAGTGCGAAGGTTTTGCTGATTACTAATGACAGAGACAACAAACGGAAAGCTACTGAAGAAGGCCTTAATGCCGAGACAGGTGCTGTTGGATAATGCGCTACAACCAATTTATGCCCGAATCTTCTAAGATACCGAACAAATGAATTTTATGGTAATCTCAATAAATGTTTCTGTTTCCAGTTGAGTCATATGTAAGATCACTTGCGCAGCCTGGTTTGCTCGATTTGGTGGTTGTTTCAACTAGGGGAGATGTTAACATGGAAGATGTAGAAGATCTTAGACCATCCAAAAAGAAAGTAATCTACAGCGAGGTATGCTAACAATAGACTAGTGCTTTCTTGATGACATTTATGTTCTAGCGTGAAATGTACCCCTGTGTTTTCTTGGTATTATTGCAGCACAAACCAATGTCAGAAATTACATCTGGTCTGCGTTGTGGAATCTACCATCAAGGGAAGCTTCGAGTTAATCGTTACAATCCATTTGAAGCATACGTTGGAAGCGAGAGCATTGGTGATGAGATTGTTATCTGTGGCCGTTCAAATATGAACAGGGCCTTTGATGGTGATATTGTTGCCGTTGAGCTCTTGCCACAAGATCAATGGCACGAGTCAAAGTCATTTATTGCAGATGATGATGGTATTGCTCAGTCCTGAAAGAGCAAAAATGGAATGCATATAATTATTTTTCTTATTTTGGTGAATGTTTCTGTTTTTTCAGAAGATGATGATGAAGAAGATGTCCATCTGGTTCCTAGTAGTGCTGATGATGCTCCTCGGAACACCAGTTCCACTCAGTCAACAGTTGGGTCATCAGCTGCTTCTGATTCTAGTCGTCCAATTGGACGCATTGTTGGTATAATCAAGCGAAATTGGAATTCGTGAGTTTCTATAAGTACTGAATGTGGTTTCTAATTAGGATCTCCTGATCTCAATATGACATGATAATGTGCTGGCGTACTGCAGGTACTGTGGGTCCTTGGAGCCGATGCCCATGCCTGCTGGTAGCGGGGGCATTGCTCATGCTCTATTTGTTTCAAAAGATCGAAGAATACCTAAGATTCGAATTCAAACCAGACAGCTTGAGAATCTCCTGAACAAAAGAATTATCGTTACAGTTGATTCATGGGATGTTTTGTCTCGATATCCATCTGGACACTATGTACGAACCATTGGGAATATCGGTGACAAGGAAACTGAAACAGAGGCAAGCATATGCATAATACCATTTCATTTACAGTTACTAAGTAGGAGCTGCAGTTTTAATCTACCTCATTAAGACTTGCATGTAAGAACATGTGCTTGATGGTAACATTCTAACTGATATTTATGCATGAAGCAGGTTGTCTTAATAGAGAATGATATCAACACTAGACCTTTCTCGACACAAGTCCTTGCTTGTTTGCCACCTTTGCCTTGGACATTGTCACCTGAGGATTTGGCTAATCCTAATAGACAAGACTTGCGCCATGTGAGAGTCTTTAGTGTGGACCCACCTGGTAATTTAATCAAGATGCCTGCAATCTGTTGATGTTTTATGTGGTTGCATTGACTCCTTATGCTTCAACTTCTGTATAGGTTGTAGGGATATTGATGATGCACTACATTGCACGCCACTTCCAAATGGGAATTTTGAAGTTGGAGTTCGTATCCTATTAATTTATGTTGTAAATTATTCTATGCAGCTCAAATTTAGGAGGCAAGTTTATCTTACGAGCATTTCTTCTTACGCTTGGTCATCTTTGAGTTAATATTTACCTTCTTCACTCGTGCAAATTGTGGCTAGACTGTGTTGCATTTGTCTGGCTTGGAGCGTATCACATAGAATTGATTGCTTAGTTACAAATGGAAGTAGTAAATATGCAAAACACATACTCCCTCCGGTAAAAAAATGTTATGTTTTGGGTTGCATGCAGTCAAGGTATCTAAACTTTAATCTTTGATAATTTTTTTGTATATTGAGAATTAACATTTGAAAATGATATGAGTATATTTGTCTTGAAAAGTAGTTTCATAACATTACAAATTTGCTATGTTTAAGAAATATAGTAAAGTATCCCCCCTCAAAAAAAAGAAATATAGTAAAGTATAAATTAGTGGTCAAAGTTGTATTTTTCGTACCAGGTTAATGTCCAAAACAACACTTATTTGTGACTGGGGTATATCAAATTGTAAAAGAAGTGTCATGCCAGAGGTTGTAGTTAATGACTTAATTCTGCATGGTCTCTGTTTGGTGCAAACAGAAATATTTGCTTAATAGTGAGTTGTGTGATTGGGCATTACTAGTTTTCAATTGGAATGCCATCTTCCACACCTTAATCCTCATTCCTCAATGACAAAAATGACTTTGTTTGCATATAAAAAATGTGATCATCTCCGTTGGTGATGCTTGAATGTCGTTATGTTAAACCATTTGTTTCCTCGAGCTGGGTGATAATCTTTCTGTCATCGACATGAAATTTGTTTGGGACATGTTCTTTCACACTTTGCTACTGTCTACACAGATTGCAGTTCTTAACTTGGCTTGAACAGATATTGCTGATGTCACTAATTTTGTTCACCCTAGTACCCCTCTTGACGAGGAAGCTGCACAAAGGGGCACCTCTGTTTATCTTGTTGGGCAGAGGATCGATATGCTTCCAAAGCCTCTGACTGAAGGTGCTGATGCTGCATATGGCATGCATACTAAATTAGCCAAAATGGAATATTGATATTTTGATTGAAGAAATACTGCTTGTAATGTTAATATGTTGTAGCTGAATTGACTAATGATTTCTCTTAATTATGTTGGTTTCTAGATGTTTGTTCTCTTCGTGCTGATGTTGAGAGGTTGGCATTCTCTGTCATTTGGGTGAGTGTAATTTATGACATTTTGTTTGCAATTTCCACTTATCAGATGTTTATTCTTCGGATATTTGAATGTTACTATTACCTTTTGTATTCTTAAATAAAAAAGGTTTGTCATATGGAATATATGTCCACAGTGCTTCTCCCCTAGCCTTGTGAACTCAGGGTTGTCCATATTATATTCAAGTTTAGAGACCACTGCATGATTTTGCATATGTTTTCCCTATTGTTTCAGCTTTCACTATGCATGTTTATTACTTATTAGTGTCCCATATATTAATTTGGGCCATGTACTAAGGTGACTTTACCTTTTTGTTTTATGATATTATTTCGTCCTGTGCTTGCTGCCCCTTTTAGCTAATATTCTGAACCACACTTGATTTATAAATTACATTACCTTTTTTTGTTTTACCCACAGAAAAGCTAACGCCAGGATTATTTGTGATGTTAAGGCTTACTAACTTGTTAGCTAATACAATAGTTTCTACTCCCTACGTTTTGGATATTGGCAGAACCATGTCATTTCTGATGCTCTGCTATTATGAGAGCGAGTACTTATTGTCATCTATCCTCCGGCATTTAATGTAGTATACTAATACTGGCTTCTTGGTGCATTGGTATTTGGAATATTCTGTTTACAGGAAATGACTCCTCATGCTGATATCATATCCACGAGATATACAAAGAGTGTTATCAAATCTTGTGCGGCAATGTCTTATGTGGAAGCCCAAGCAAGAATGGATGACAGGTGCCTTCTGTCATTGCACCTTGTCAAAACACTACTATATGTGAAAGTCAAACTTTAAGTTGGTCTAACAATATCAATGAACTTGGTTGTTTTCTACTGTTCATTTTTCAGCCGTTTGGTCGATCCACTAACTGTAGACTTGCGGAACCTAAATTCATTAGCAAAGGTTTGCTCTTGCGTTAGCCATTCTCGTACTGTAATGAGTATTTGTCTTTCAATATAGTATTTTACTGAAACATGACCTTTTAGATTTATGTTTTCATTGCTTATGTAGATCATGAGACAGCGACGCTGTGAAAGAGGGGCTCTGACTCTTGCTTCTGCAGAAGTAAAATTTGAAATCGATAGTGAAACTCATGATCCTCTTGACATAGGTATGTGATTCTGTAGAAGCTATCAATGTGCTATTATAAAATATGTATTCATAAAGTACTTACATTAAATTCAACAGGAATTTATCAAATTCGCGAGGCAAATCAAATGATTGAAGAGTTTATGTTGGCTGCAAATGTTTCTGTTGCTGAGAAGATTTTGAAGCACTTCCCCTTGTGTTCATTGCTAAGGTACACTTTTGATTTTTCATCTTGTCACATTCAAATCAGGTTGAAGTTACCATTCTGACATTCTGCAAATTCAAAGATACCTGAACTTCTTGGAAAAGACTTGGAAGTATTGACCATGTTCTTATCCATACACTTGGTGACAGTCTGGCTATGTCAACTTCTCATTTGTGACCTGTTTGTTCAAGCCTATGTAGCTAGATGCAATATAACTAATATCACAGGACAGTCCAAATCAATGAGATGGGATGCCAAAATCATCATATGACTTGTCACAACTGACTGTCAGGCTGTATGTTTCTGAACAATAGCCTTGGTACAAGCTGGATTGAGTGGTTCCTCTTTGGCATAATGCCTTCATATGCTGTTTCCAAATGTAAATCATATTGCAGATATATGAATATACGATTAGTCGATAACTCATGCACCCAGTGCCAATACCAATATTTTGGCAGTTGGCACCTAAAGCTAACTTTTAGGTCAGCCTGTCAGCACAATGATCATCATGCAACTGTGTTGGCAAACATGAAAAGGCCATTGATAACTGGTTACTGTTTATCTGGATGCTGGTTTTACAGCAAATGTCGATCTCAATCATGTCCATGCAAACCAATCTTTAACAACTGTGTTCTTGTTGGGCAAGGAATTATTTACAAATTTATCGTTTTGCTTCTTTAATTTTTCTCCAGATTTGTGTCATTCTTTCAAATTGTGTTCTTCAAATGCAGTAAAAAAATTGTCATTTGACTTCCTCACCTTTTTCTGAGCTTGTTAATTTTCTAATTTCTTTTGTTGGCAATAGGCGCCATCCTAGCCCAACAAAAGAGATGCTTGAGCCATTACTTCGTACTGCCTCTTCTGTTGGCCTAAATCTGGATGTTTCATCCTCAAAAGCATTAGCTGAATCACTTGATAACGCAAAGGTGAGGACGAGCTGTATTATTTTACTTTCTGGATCGCTGTATTCAAAATGGACCACAGCAGGGTAATACTTGTTTGATAGTGTTATATTGACCCCTCATTACTGCATGGCATGCAGAGAGATGACCCATATTTCAATAAGCTTATCAGAATTTTGGCGACTAGATGCATGACACAAGTAAGACTACTATACTGAAGTTCCCTTTTAAAACTTACTGATCGCGGGCATATCCATATAACTTCCCATGTTGCAACACACAGGCCGTCTATTTTTGCAGTGGAGATTTGAGCTTTTCTGAGTATTACCATTACGGGCTTGCAGCTCCTCTATACACTCATTTCACTTCTCCTATTCGCAGATATGCAGGTTAGTTTTCCATCGCCCTTAGATGCCCTGTTGCTTGAGGGTATTGTTTGGATTTGATTGATTGATAATAGTTAGAAATGCGAAGCCATTTAAGATATCTAGTTGACCATTTTCTTCATGTGGCCTCCAACTCTCCAAGCCAATTAGTTAATTAGCTTTTGGGATGGTGGACCATCTGAGCCTTTCTGCACAACATTATAACATGGAGTGCCGTTATTCATGGATAGTCTAGCATTCCAACCTATCCTATACAACCTGTGCTACTTGGTTAAATAATTGATCATTCAGGTTGGCTGTACAAGCATTGCAAGTACATGAATTGTGAGGTTCTTTTTGATTCTATATCCTTTTGTTGCAGATGTTGTTGTGCATAGGTTGCTAGCTGCTGCTCTAGATATTGCGAAGCTTCCACCGGTCTTTCTGGATGGTCCACAACTTACAGGCATCGCGGACAGTAAGAAATCAAATGCACCACTGAAGCTTTTTTTTTTTCAAATTCGTTTTGCTTTGGTACTGATATTATTATCATGCCAGACTTGAATTACAGGCACCGAAATGCTCAGATGGCAAGCCGAGCATCAGTTGAGCTCCACACCCACATATATTTCAGGACAAGGTACAGATCTTGATTTTCAATGGCTTAAGTGTGATAAGTTAGCAGTAGATAGTATGTGAAATTGTGATCACAATCAAGGCAGAAGGCACAACGTAATGACTTCAAGTCTTCAAAGACCGCGCATCATTGGTTTCTTACCGCTAAACTTTTTACCATGCAGGCCAACTGATACTGAGGCTAGGATAGTAAAAGTCAAGGCAAATGGTTTCATAGTCTTCGTCCCAAAGTATGGATCTCTCTCTCTCTCTGCATCATTTGCAAGCACGTCCCCACCAAAGCCCATTCGACCCTGATTTTAACTTACTACTATTAACCCTGAAGTAATCCAGGTAGGAGAAACTATATATGGTAGACTGTTGTACCTTCTCCTTTTCCTAATAGGTGTACCTACCCTGAAGTAATCCAGGTAGGAGAAACTATATATGGTAGACTGTTGTACCTTCTCCTTTTCCTAATAGGTGTACCTTGGTAGTAAGATTCAGTATGATAGGTTGTTAAATTCAGGAGTTGGACCCCCACCTTCTACCTTAATTAAACGGCCGTGCAGTTCCTCCCTCCTATGTGTTCTCTTCCTATTTTTTCTTCTTCTGCATACTCGGCCCATAGGATGAGAAAATAGGATTGGAACTACACGATGCGGGCCTCAATGGCCTATGTTCTCATTGTAGACAACCCCACCCACCCCCACCCCCTACACGGCTAATGAAAGGGCATAATATATGACATATATTGGGGCATTGGAAAAGCACTGTTTTTCTTCCTCAATTCTCACTGGGAAAGTCAATTCTTTTTGTCAAATGTTACTGTACAAGATCTATTTGTTGGTGTGTTCTTTTCCACTGTGGAATTCGCTTTATCTGTTCATTGTTTATACCTCCCTTTACCAGGTTTGGCATAGAAGGGCCAATCTACCTTACTCCGAAGGGAGACAAGGGTGGTGATTGGGTGGTTGACGAGGTACACCAGAGAGTAAACAAGCCCGGAACAAACATCAGTTATGCTGTCCTGCAGGCTGTTAGGATTCATATGGAAGTGGTTGAGCCTCAACCTCACCGTCCAAAGCTGCAACTCACTCTCATATGAAAATGTACAGCTGAACTGTAACATTAGTGCTCATGTCCCAGGCCCCTCACATCGGTTTGTTCTCGGGCCTGTTCATTATTTCAACATTGGTGATTTACGACTAGCCACAAGGACAGGTTTTTGTGATATCAAATCAGCATATGGATAGTTTTTTTTTTCTCTCTAAACACGTGGACTTAATGAGTGGATCGTACTCACAGCTGTGAAAGAGCTGTTATATTATAACACTGTATTACGTAAAGCGTCAGCCAGGGCGACAACCAGGTGCGACCACAGGAAGATGATGGAGCACTCCTCTTCCCCCACGTCAAACAGCTGGGCTATTGTGCCTGCATTGGAAAAATGATCAACTGACACGTGTGCGGCCCTCTTGCTACAAAGGCATTTCTAACATGTTACAGGAACAGAATTTGCATTACCAATGCTCATGGCTTGGTGAACTGTGGACTGCTGCAGGAGCACATAGCGGTACAGGGGAGATCTTGGTAGAAATCAAAGCTTTGCTGCTGCTGTTTTTTTTTTGAACGGAAACAGCGAGGGAGAAAAAGGGAAAGAAAGGAAAAGAAACAACGAGAGAGAAAAAGGAGGGGGGGGGGGGGGGGGGGGATGACTGTACAGCCCTATGAAGGAAAGCTAAGAAGAGAGGGCCGAGGGTAGAGTTCATTTTGTGAGATTGTACAAAGCTGTTTCACGGAAACAAAGCTTCCAACTACTAAAATTGGCCGCCGATCTTTCAAAGATCTGTCTCCAGATTTCCCAAGCTGCAATAGAGAAGACCACCATGAAGAAGCGGTGTTGAAAAGCAAATCTGGCTTGTTGCATCATCTCGAAGAAGTCTAGAAGATCACAGTTCCAATGAATGCCAATCTTTGCTGCTGCTGTCACCACACCGATGCCGCAGGCCGGGATGATGATGAAACGGATGACAATGATCGATATCACCACAATAGGCTTGATCACCGTCCTGCCTATACCTGGTTCCTCAACATCGCAAATGTAAACATGGAAGGTATGGTTATGGGCTTATGGCATCAAGGCAGTGAGCAGTACCTTTTGTTAGGTTTCCACCGAGGATCAGCACGGTGCATGGGATAGTAGCATCTCTGCTCCCAAGTTTGACATGCCATCCAGTTAAGTCCACAGTTATTATTATTTTTGTTCACTTTCTTTTTTTGAAACTGTAATGCTCACTTTCTTTTTTTGAAACTGTAATGCTCACTTTCTGTAATCGCATGATAGTGAAAGCATGTCATGCCGCAGCTGCACTTGGCAGTGACCACAGTTCTTGTTGGAATTGGAGGCTCAACCCAAGTGGGCTTTTGCTGTAGCCTAAATTCATTTGGAAAAGTCAAAGTGGCGCGCATGGGGTTTTTAGTCCCATATTGCCTAGCTATGTGATGTAGTCCAACTTAAATAGAAGCCCCATATGAGGCTGATAGTTGAGGCACATGGGTGAAGAGAGAGAGGAGGCTTATGGCTATGGTAACATGCACATAGGATAAGCACGTTCGCGTGTAACGAGTCCGTCCGTTCCACGTTTGAGAGATACTAGGATGCGATTCTTGGATATCTGGCAGTTCAAAATCATGGTTTATCTCCTCTATATTACAGGAAACGTCCTGTGAACGATGGGAGATCGACAATACCAGAATCACATTCTCTAGTTTCTGCTGCGCTCACCACTTTCGAGTTTTGCCGCCCCTCTCTTTGTCGTGCAACAGATCGAGGGTGAGCGGTGTCTTCAAGCCGACGCCGGTGATCTAAGGCCTGCATGAGGGACCGGCGATCAGGTTCTAGGAAGCGTAATCGCTTCTGCGACCGTTCGTGTGTGAAGAGTCCGTCGGTTCCACGTTTGAGAGATAGTAGGGGCGGTTCCTAGATATCTGATAATTCAAAATCATGGGTTATCTCCTCCTCTATATTACAGAAGACGTCATGTGAACGAGGGGAGATCGACAACACCAAAACCATGTTCTTCAGTTTCTGTTGCACTCACCGCTTCCGAATTTTGTCGCCCCTCTCTGTCGTGCAACAGATCGAGGGTGAGTGGTGTCTCCGAGCCGACGCCGGTGATCTGAGGCCTGCATGAGGGACCAACGATAAGGTTTCTGAGAAGCACACCCCGTGCGACCGCTCCTACGATATCTACATCGACTTGTTCGTCCGTTTCACCTAGCGCGATCCACTGTAAGTTCATCTATGTGCAATGATGATACATGTATTATGTGCTTTGTTTATCTATCTAGCATATGTTTGGGCTGCTAGTAGATTTGTTATATTGTTTTTGCGCTCGTTAGAAATTAAATTAACCTTGTGCCTGGTTAATTTTAGAACCGTTCTTTCAGTACCAACAAATCCGTCGCTCTTCCCAAGTAGTAAATCAAGAGCGTTCTCGGATCACCTGTAGACAAGGAAGAACTAATCTACTCGTCAGATTCAAAGAATAAGGTTTTTGTTCATCACCCATTGTGCACCTACCGAGTTGCTTCCAACATCTTCACAACAATTTTCAGATGTCAGGGGAAGAAAAGCCACATAACTACCATCTGCATCTTGTCCTGAACTTTCTTATTTGCGTATGACAATTGGAGAAGTATACTTGCACTTTTCCCTGTACAGTTTAGCGGATTTCTTCATGATACTGTAGCTACGCGTCCATATGTAGAAATTCCCCAGCTGCATGAGGAACAGCAAGCATTCTGAATCCAAACGTACCATGGTGGTCCTTCAGTTGAGGGAGGTGATCAAGAGATCGTGACCTTACCGCCATTGACAAGGAGACTTAGGAGAGACCAAGAGAGTTGCAGGTGTTGGCGTCCCCAAAGGGGCTGCCCTCCTCATTGCAAATTACTGGAACAATCATCAGAGGAATAGTGCCCCAGTTGCCTGAAATTGGGCGTGCAAGCACATAAAACATTATCTGAAAATCGATAATAATAAGAAAAAATATATTTGACGCAAAAAGAATCTTTCTCGTTTCTCTGTGACTGGTATCTTGCCTGATGAGCAACAAGCAATGACAAGTCCCTGAAGATGTTCTCCTGGTCCAAAGGCCTTCACAGCCACCCATCCTAGAACTGCTCCGATTAAAAATATGACTAGGTAGGTTGGCGCGCTTTGCTGTGCCCGTATCAAATAAATATTATGTTGAGCTATAGTAACAGATGACTTAGAAGTGTACTAATTTTTTCACTGTTTAAATATGTTATATCTGAGGGAGATGTTGTTTCCTCTGAACTCATATATCTAATATACATATATAAATATAAATATATATATTTGTATAGATTTGTATGTATATACATTTAGATATAGGTATATAGTATATTGATGAACAATAGCTACAACAGTAATACAAACTTTAAAATGAAATTTGTGTTTTTTTTAGTTTTAGTTTTTTCCTTTGCATTTTTATATTGTTATGTTGAGCTACAGTAGCAAGTGCCCTAGGAGCGTGTTGATTTTTCTACCGTTAGTATATGTTATCAGAGGGGGTACGTTAGTTTCCTCTGGACTTATGTATGCAATATACATATATAAATATATAAATTTAAATATATATTTGTGTACATTTGTATGTATATATTTATATATAGATATATAATATATTGGTGGACAATAGCTATGACAGTAATATGAACATAACAAAAAAAATGTGCTTTTTTCTTAGTTTTAGTTTTTTTTTTGGAATTTTAGATCGTTTCAATCGATTTATCAATTTTTATGACATTCTTTTAGAAATTTCTGAAAATAAAAATTATATAATATGTATGCATACACATACATATACATATACGTACATATACATATACGTATAAAATGATGGGACCCACCTGCTACAGTAGCTACAGTACCAGTTGGCCTGGGCGCTCGCGAATCCCGCCCGGTTAGTGTATAGTATTGATACCCATGTTTACTGGCATGAACCACCTTAACCCATCACGTTCAGCAACAACGAATAAAATCCTAAGTTATTCATTGAACCGTGTAAAGCTCGTGGAAGTGAATTCGAAACAGGAAATGATGTCCTCGAGCGTGACAGTGCTTGCCAAGCTGGAGAAGACGAGCGATGGAACGAAGGCGATATAAACAATATCAAAAAATCAAAGAGACAAAACATTCGGTTCAGTGTATTACCAAATTAAGGTGTGCACATTTGGCGTTAGATTATTGTACCTTATTGATGTCCCTGCGAGCATCAGATGTGAGGATGCTAAACGATTGGATGGAAGAAGAGCTCCGAGCAAGCCTACGAGGAGGACCTGCAGAACTGGCATCCATGCTACAATGAGCAGAGACCAGAATCTCATCCTGCTAGCCTCAATTTTTGTCTGCCAACAAACATGCAGCAAACATTCAGAATCCCCTTCATAATTCCCAGAAAGAAAGGCAGTATAACATTAGAAATAACAGAGGCGAAGCAGATCAGAAAGAAAAACCGCACCGGTCAGGGTTTGTCCAGTGACCGGGGCTGTAATTTCCACTGGATTTTGCCGGAAGCAACGAGAGATAGAGTGCCTGCAGCTCCCGGAGAGGACTGGAAGAAGGCACAATCTGCTGTTGCTGTGCAGCCGCTTAATTGTGAGGGTCACACAGGAAACCGCAGCTCGGCAGGCGTTGCCCATGAGCCATGACGCGTCAACCCTTCAAATGCCAGGTGCTTCCATGTGTGCTCGGCGCAGACAAAAAAAAATATCGTTGTTTTCTTGAGAAGCAAAAGGGTTTTCTTGTTCAGAAATGTAGGGATGAGAATCAAACAAGAACAAGACTCCGTAAGTGAATGTCATGTATCCAACCTAACCAAATTGGCGTTAGACCGAGCATATGCTTGTTTCGGGCAGCCATGCCTGCACACACTGACCCGCATGAGTTACTGCTAGAGCCCATGCCGATGGACTTCGCCGTCACAGTAGGCGTCCAGTCCATGCCTCTCAATTCTCATTACGAGCGTACTTAACACCTCGCGATCACGAAACCAGCACGCCATTTACGAAATTTCAACACCAGGATAAGTACAGTGGCCGGCGAGAACGACGTGCCATAGCGCTTCGCCGCCGAGCAGAAGTCCACGCTCACTTCGACAAAAATCTCCGACTCTTGCAGTTAATTTGCCACTGGGCCGGGTCCAAACTAATGTCGACGGGCGTTGATAACTTGACAGGGGATGCAGGAACTGGAATCGTCGTCTCCGGCCACGGTGGGCTGTCGTCTTGACGGCGTGGCCTCTGATTTTCATTTTTCCGGGAAGGAGGAGATGCTGCAGAGAACAGAGGTCACGGCTGAACTTCGTCATCAGGGGAGCGGCTGAACTGCAGAGTCGTGTCAAACCTGCGAAGAAAAGAGCAAAATCGTGGAGCGCGTGAGCTTGCGCAAGTGGCAGAGTCGTACTGCGGTGTGGAGGTCGCAAGTTTTTTTTTAAAGATAAACGGCAGGTGCTCTGCCTCTTCATTATAGAAGGAGAAGAAAAAAAAAGTACGTAGTCCAAACAGGTTCTAAGGCAGCTGGGTGCTGCCAGCAGGGTCGGTGAACCCTGATTAGTTACAGATGTTTGAACAAAAACAACCGCAAATTAAGATATTAAACAAAGCCGAGCTCGAATAGATACACAAAGCCTAACTTCTGCTACGGTAACCTCATTGCCCGGTGCCATGTGTTATTTCTTCTTTCGTCCTAAACGCAACCTTCAAGGAGTCCTCTTCGCTCCATCAAAAATACATCGGTTTCGTTCTTTCTAAATGTTCCACCAAGTATATAAGATTTTCCCCGTCTTCTCGTTTCAGTACCTGTCGCGCAGAGCAAATTTTCGTCCAGAAACTTTCTTCTGTACTAAGAAATATAAGCTCTCTTTGCCTGAGAAACAAATGAACGAATGGTATTAGTATCAGTATTAATATTAGTCAGAGTTCGCCAGCGGCGTGATCCCATTAGCTTAGCAAACACATACATCAACCAGCGGTTAATTCTGTCTCGGTAACTCGTAAGGATTGATTCGCCCCGATCCGTTCTAGACCGCGACTTTCCTCCCATGGGCCCCGGCGACCCCAGTCAAGTTGAGCTCCTCTTCACGTACGGTACGGGACCGTTCCACTGCACCGCCGCTGACAGATCAATCGTCTTCAACAGTCAAGTTGAGCTCCTCTTCACGTACGGTACGGCTCCGTTGGGTTTAGGTCCTTGTCTTGCCATTTTGAGTGATTTAGCGTGGATGCTTAGCTGCTGGGTGCACGCACATGACGCGATTTAATCACATAGCACGATCGATCGATGACCTTGCCTCCCCTAGCCGGTGTCGTCCTGCCTAGCCATTTTCACGTTATTTTTTTTTGTCTTGCTAGCTAGCAGCAACAAGAGAGGCCACCGTGTGCCGGCCGGCCGAGCACTAATAAAGCCCGCGTGCCCGGTCACCGATCAGGCCAGCCAAACCACCCCGCGCTCCCGCGCGCGCTTGACGTCAAAGCTCACGACTCCAACCACTAGAAAACGCCCTTTCTTACGGTGCTCCCGGGCCAAATCACTCGATCAGGCTCGCTCAGCAGCTGGCCGGCGCGGCGCGGCACGCACGCGCTTCGACGCGGTCGCCGAGCTAGCCCCGCGCTGATAAGAACGCCGGGGCCCGTGTTCCGTTCGCTTGCTCTCCCTGTCTCTCGCCACAACGCTCGCGCACCAACGAGAGACGATATACGTGCGCGACGCTGCTAGCTTGCGCGCTCGCGGGGTTCGGTGATTGGTTTGCTCGAGAAAGAAGAGAGAGAAAGAGAGAGAGAGAGAGAGAGAGCTATCGTCGGCGTACTACTACGCGGTTGGGTAGGAGATGGCGGGGGGAGGGAGCGAGCGGGACCTGCCGTATACGCCGACGTGGGCAGTGGCGCTCGTGTGCACCGTCATCGTGCTCGTCTCCGTCGCCATGGAGCACGGCCTCCACAAACTCGGCCATGTACGTGCCTACCACTCGCCACTGGCCCTGGTGATCGATCACTCATTTGCCATGCGCTCAAGCAACTGAATTCGTCTGTTTTTTTTTTGCTCCCGACCGGTGCAGTGGTTCCATACGCGGCAGAAGAAGGCTATGTGTGAGGCGCTCGAGAAGATCAAAGCAGGTGGGCTGCTCTATTTGCACTTTCTTGGCTTGCAGCACATGATTTTAGCGTTGATAGTCCTTACCAAAACTCGTAACACTTTCTTTTTCCAAATCAAACTTCAAACAGTACCTAGACTAGAATTTTTTTTCGAAGTGACAAGTACCTAGACTAGAATTGAAGTGGAACTGTGCTGCGGTTCAAATTTGATTTTCGTGCTGGAATATTGATAGGCTCTAGCGGATTCTTTTTTCTATGATCGCTTGCAGAATTGATGCTGATGGGCTTCATATCCCTGCTCCTCGCCGTGGGTCAAACGCCCATCTCCAAGATATGTATCCCTGCCAAGGCTGGCAGCGTCATGCTACCGTGCAAACCGAAGAAGGACGGCGATAGCGACAGCGACGGCGATGGCCACCGGAGGCTACTCTGGTACCCTGGAGAAGAGGTCAATCATCGTCGATTCTTGGCCGCCGCGGCTACGGACGACTACTGCGATAAAAAAGTATGAGCAACATTCCAAGCAGGTAAGACCCGGTATGATTGTGAACATGAAAACAAATAACTTTTCTTGTTTTCGCAGGGCATGGTGCCCCTGATCTCGGGGAAAGGTGTTCACGAGCTGCATATATTCATCTTTGTGCTCGCTGTGTTCCATGTCGTTTACAGCGTAGCGACAATGGCTTTAGGGCGTCTGAAAGTAAGCACAAGCCAAGCATACGTGTTACTGCCACTTCAGTGTGCCCGTTTCTTTCAAAAATACATGTTAATTTCGTTTCATTTGAAAAGTTAAAGTAGGCACTTAAAATTGCAGTTGGAAAATACTACTACTAATTATGTCTTAGCATGTTATTGCGTGTAGATGAAGAAATGGAAGAAATGGGAATCAGAGACGACCTCACTGGAATATCAGTTCGCAAACGGTAAGAACCAACTTTGTTTTCTGAACTGAATGCACATTCCTAAACGCATCCATGATCAGAGTGAAGCTGATACGTACGTGTGGTTCTTGCAGATCCTTCACGATTCCGATTCACCCATCAAACATCGTTCGTGAAGCGGCATCTGGGCCTCTCAAGCACCCCTGGAGTCAGATGGATAGTGAGTTCGATCACGCGCCTGTTCTTGCAGCCTACTTCAGCATTTCTTATCTACCTGCATTCTTTGGATGCTTGCTGCTAGGTGGCATTCTTCAGGCAATTCTTTGGGTCTGTCACCAAGGTGGACTACCTGACCATGCGGCAAGGCTTCATCAACGTACTAAACCTCTCCTCTCTCATTCGCCATTGTTACGACAGAATACGGCCTCTCTCATCCTACACGAATTGAACTGTTTCTTTTTAAATTCCTTTGCTTTCTCATGGAACTGGTTTTTATGTTTTTCTTCTGCGCAGGCGCATTTGTCGCCCAATAGTAAATTCGATTTCCACAAGTACATCAAGCGGTCGTTGGAGGACGACTTCAAAGTCGTCGTTGGCATCAGGTTCTTTTCTATAGCGTATACCCGTCATATACGTCGTCCTTGGATGATCTTGACACATTTGGCTGGTTTTTGCAGCCTCCCGCTGTGGTTTGTTGCCATCTTTATACTATTCCTCGATATACACGGTACGCCTTGTCCCATCTCATTCTTAGTTGTTCAACCAACATGCTTGCAGTTTGTCTTGTAATCACCATCGTCTTGCTAATTTTCTTTTCTATGCGTAGGACTTGGCACGCTCATTTGGATCTCTTTTGTTCCACTCGTTGTAAGTGTGACTTCCTCTGCCGAAAGGAGCCCAATTCAATTTGATTCAACTATAGAATAATTTTCTTAGATAATTTAACTATAGAATAAAAACATGCATATATGTCGTTGTTTCAGATCCTCTTGCTAGTTGGAACCAAGCTAGAGATTGTCATCATGGAGATGGCCAAAGAAATACAGGACAAGACGACTGTAATCAAGGGGGCACCTGTTGTTGAGCCAAGCAACAAATTCTTCTGGTTCAACCGGCCTGAGTGGGTCCTGTTTCTCATACACTTGACACTCTTCCAGGTACATGTATAATCTTAATAAAGCTACCAATCCATCTTTTATTAAGGGGGCAACAAATGGTTTACTGACATCCTTCTGCCCGACTCATGCTGCCGATTGGATCACCAGAATGCATTCCAGATGGCACATTTCGTTTGGGCATTGGTACGTATGCGACTTGTTTCTTGGCCTAAGCCCTGATGTGTCGTTCGTTCATTCACTACCAACTGACCTTGCGGTGGCTAAGTTCTTTTGGTTGCTCTCTCACAGCTCACCCCTGGCTTGAAAGAATGCTACCACGAAAACTTGGCCCTGAGCATCATGAAAGTTGTGGTGGGGCTGGCTCTTCAGGTCCTCTGCAGCTACATCACCTTCCCGCTCTATGCGCTCGTCGCACAGGTGAAGTAATCATCGATACAATCTCTGTAAATGCTCTTGAAAAAAAAAACTTAGGAGCATAGGATCATGTCCAAATCCAACCTTGTATGTTGATGGTTGCGTGCAGATGGGCTCGCACATGAAGAAGACCATCTTCCAGGAGCAGACCGCTAAGGCGGTGATGAAATGGCGGAACACGGCCAAGGAGAGGGTAAGGCAACGGGACGCAGGGTTCGACGGGTTGGTGAGCGGCGACACGACGCCGACGTCGCCAAGCCGAGGCAACTCGCCGGTGCACCTGCTCCACAAGCACAGGGGGAGGTCGGAGGATCCCTGGAGCGCCCCGACTTCGCCGAGGCGGGAGCAGGAGCTCGGGGACATGTACCCGGTGGCCGAGCAGCATGGACTGCACAGGCTAGACCCTGAGAGGAGGAGGGCGGCCTCGTCGACGGCAGTGGACATCGATATTGCCGACTCTGATTTTTCGTTCAGCGTTCAACGGTGATGGGAATGGGACAAGTTTCTGTAACATGTTTCCTTTTTCTGTATAGCAAGCACAGGAGGAAATATTGACACATTAGGGAAGTTTCGTTTATTCAAATAATAATAATAATAAAGTGGATAAGTTTGTGCAACAGATCCTCTCTGAAGAAACTTTCAAAGGAGCATTTCACAACACCTAAACCTCCCTCTTCTCTATAGAAAAAGTAAACAGCGGTTTTTCTCATTACATTCAAGAAACTAATGTACAGCTGCAAAAAGGCTAGCTGAAAGAGCTAACAATGTGAACCTGGATGAATCTATTGAGAGCCATCAGCACTCACACTACAAGAAGAAAGCTAATCAACAAATACATAGCTTTGTGAGGAGAACGGTTGTACACTATATGAATCTGGATCCATCATATCTAACCAGATAAAAAAAAAAGCACGGCAGCACTCATCATCCATGGGTTAATCAGCTTTTGCACGAACCCTTCTCTTGTGAACAACTATTAGGACAAATGACACTACCATTCCAATCAAATGCCCAGCAACTGCACCACAGGTGACACAGATTGGCCATTCCTAAGAAAGATCAAAGGAAAAGAATAGTAAGTAGCCAAAGGGACGTGGAGGCAATTACAGTAGTCAGCTGTAAAGCCCAGCAAAGGAATTATCATCGTTGTGCCACTAAATACTTTACTGAAAGTAAGACCTATGATTTAGTTTAGAAAAAAAGGGATCATGATATCAAGTAGTTCAAAAGCAGCAACATGCAACAGTATGTTCGGCAAACCAATGAATTTCATGTCGCAGCTCTCAGAAATTTCAGTCAGGTAATCAGGATGGTAATTTTACCAATTACCCAATTTCCATGAGAATATACCAATATGGGCAGGTACTGTTCCTGTTTTAATGTTGTTCTAAAGAGCTACTGTTTCAGTGGTTATGTTAACTACTAAAAGTGCACAGGCATATCCATACGATCATGCTTTTTTTCCATGGCTAGGTGTTCCAATATACTGCACAAGATTCAAAGATGGCATCTTTACCTGCCAAGGTCTCTCCCAGTCAAGGGGCATAGGCCAAGTACCGAGCCATGCTCCTATTACTGCTCCATGACAAGGTGCAGAGATCACGTAGTTCATAACATCAGTTGGTACGAAATAACTGATATGTAAAATATACGATCAATTAGAATGTCAGGCCGCAGTCGCTGGACAGTACAAAAAAATATATCTTGGATGAACTTCTAGCATTCAGAGTTTATGAGGAGTCAGGAACATACATGGAATGAGAAAGCATATTCTGCCAATCAGTCTTGGATGCTCCGAAGACACATGCTGCGGGAACAAACTGCAAGGTCATGCATTAGCTTGCTGTTCCCCGATTTCCCACAGTTATATAGTAAATATGAAGTGGTAACTCGATGTCCAGAACTGCCAACACAAGACTGGCAAAACTACTAGTTCTACAATCTTGTGAGCAAGTACTCAAGTGCTAACCTTAGTGCAAGTAAAGCAGAGGAAATCACACTTACTGTGAACAGGGACATGAGAAGTGACCAATAAGTTGTTGCTATCCAGTACCTGCAAATGCACGACCCCATCAAATAAAGGACTGCTAGTATCTATGAACTGAAATATCCTGGTGCATTATACTAAAATCAGATACAGGATACAATTACACAGAAAGAAGTACGAATGCCAATCCTAGTCATGATTAATCAAAGTTCTTGTCAGACTACACTTACTTAATTCCAACTGGTGCACCAAGAACAATTGCTCCAAATGCATTTAGGAACGCTCCTGCCAGATAACATTGTGTACAATAAGATTTTGTGTTTTTTCTTAGAAAAATGAATTTCCATAAGATCAAGGAAATGAAAAGAGGAAAAATAAACAGATCCTAGATAACTAAACAGTTTGACTGTTATTCCACAAGAGCAAACTGACTTTTTGACCGTTAGTCCACAAGATCAAACCGGGTGGTATTACTAAGTAGTGAGTACTGACTAATGACTCAGATTTCCAGCATGGTGCTGTTCATTTTTTTAAAAGAAGAAGAAGAGAGTTATGTCATAGTGTTGTGTTCATCATCATAGCTAAGAAGCCTCATCAAAGCTAAAATGCAGTCAAGAGAGCCAACCTACGGGCAAGCCGAGCAATCCTCTCGCAGCCGCCTTAAGAAACTGCAATAACAGAAAACCCAATCACCCAACTGTAAAATCTGGCATCGAAATTTAAAGAAACAATTGAACGAACAGGTCGCACGCGATCCGCACCGAGCAGCATTTGGAGTCCCGCCGGAGATAGCTGAACACAGCGATGACAACGGGCGCTTCACAGACCTAAATGAAGAAGAGAAGCTCAGTTGGAATCAGAAGAGATGGAAGGATGGGGAAGTCGAAGATGCGGCAGCGGCGAGGTGAAATGAGGGGACGGGAAGGGGAGTGAGAGTACCACGAGGAGGCGGAGGGCGAGCGCGGGGTCGGAGACGAGCGCGCCGCGGCCAGCGAGGGAGTGGGCGGCAGCGAGGCCGGCGAAGCAGAGCACGTGCACGGCCCCGGCGGTGAAGGCGCTGGCCTGGGTGGCCTCGGCGCGCATGGCGGGGCCGCGAGTGGGGAGGTCACCAGAAGCGCGCGGAGGTGGACGCCGCGGCGGCGTAGTCGCGCGTCGGTGTCTTCCCGAGTGCAGCCGGTGGGTCTTCTCGGGCGGAGGCGGGTCCGGCCGGTTGGGTCTTCTCGGGTGATCGGGTCGTTTTGGGTTGGTTCCGTCAAACCGTCCAGTCTCCACCGCGCGACGGGCTAGAGTCGCAGAAACAGGTCCAGATCGGGGGAAAAAACGGACAGAAACCCCGAAACGATCGGAGAAGATTCCTTATTTAAATAGAAAGATATAAGGTAATTACTCCTATATCATTTTACAAAATAAACTTACTTATTTGTTATTATTTTATTTTTATTTTTTCATCATCACTATAATCCATTTAATCTATAAAAAACATATTTAATTATACGGGAGAAAGATGATAACCTCGTGCACGGTTACCGGCAGTAGTGTTTCAATCATACCCTTAGAAAAAAGAGCAGACCGCTTCTTCCCTGTTTGTTTTTTATTTCTGTTTTTGTTAGAAGCATAGAAGTTAGAAGCTCAAATAAATAAGTTTGTTGAAAAATAATTTTTAATAAGATAGAAACTTGCTTCCTGCTTCTGAGAAAAATAAATTAAAAATAATTTTTTAAGAAGTAGCGTGTTGAGAATTTTTTTAAAAAATTCAAATAAAAATAATTTTTTAAAAAACTAAAAACATAATTTTTCAAAAAAAACAGAAACAAAACCCAAACAAACAGACTCTATTCCATCTCGAGATCCAACTTAGCACTGCACCCATCACCGGTAACTGGGCCTGAGTCCGTCATTTTTTTAAGAAGGAATGTGTTTTTTCTATAAGTAAAATAAAATGGACTGCTGTGTTAATGAATGAAAATTAAAATCATTGACCCGGCCGGCCGCGCAGCCTCTCCTCTTCTCAGGCAGGCGCAGGCAGAACCCGAGGGTTTAAAGCGTCTCCTCCCACATCTCGCCGCGAAGCCAACTCTCCGACGCGATCTGGCTAGCGGAAGATGGCGACGCCTCCCCGCCTCGCCGCCCTCCTCCTCCTCGTCCTCGCATCCACCGCGCGCGCCGATCTCGTCATCTCCAGGGCAGATCGGAGGGTCAGTAGTGTCCTCGTCGCCTCTCGCGCTTCAGATCTCGGAGTCTTGACTCCCATCTCAGCCCGCCTTAGCTGCCTCGGATCTAACGCTGCGCGGGTTCTTCTCTGTCGTTGCAGGTTGATCTGACTTCGCATATCGTTCGCGTCCTCGCTTCCCTCAAGGTGTGTTGCTGCGCTCTGTTTCTCTAGTGTTAAGTCGTTTCTCGCTGAAGGACTGTTGCAACCTGTTGAACTCCCGTCTCATAGTAATTTGCTACTTTGCTGTTTGCATCGTGTGACTTCGTCTCATTAGCCTTATCCTGAATAAGATGCTGCGATTCGTCAATGAAGTTAGCATTTCACGGAGTGAATCCTGCACATGTTCATGCCTACAGGTCTATTCACCAGTGTCCAAATTACGGTTGCCAAAATTTAGATATGTCCAGTTCTCTATCCCACGAAATTCGAGCAGCTTCTTTTAACCAATTTCTAGTGGATGGTTGTTCGGCTATGGTTTATGTATAGGCATCAGTGTTTCACTGTATCGGCAATACCTGCTATGAGTCCTAAAACCCACAACGGTAATTTGGAACCTTTCTGTTATAATAATGACATGTCTCAGGCAAGCGCTCATGTCTGGATGGAATTGAGCTTACTCATGCATGTGTGATATGTTGGGATTTTGCTGTTACACTAGAACTTACACAGTCCCCATTTTGTTTAGGTTGAAAATGTTGGCCCAGATCCTGTCGCTCAAGTTTTAGTGGCTTTTCCCAATATCCAAGCCAAGAACTTAGCAGCTATAAGAGCATTCGGTACTGAAGGAAAACTGAAGGGTCCAAGTACTGTTCTGCCGATTGAAGTTGTTCAACCTTCTGGTGCTCCCCCAGAACTAAGGTTCTTTTCAGCATTGTTACCCAAACCTTTGGAAAAGGGGAAAAATCTACATTTGGATGTCCTGACTGTATTTACGCACTCACTCCAACCATTCCCAGAAGAAATCACTCAAGCTGAAGCGCAACTTGTTGTCTATCAGGATAGTGCTCACTATCTTTCACCTTACCCTGTTAAGGTACAGACACTTACTATCAGATTGCCTGGCGGAAGGGTTGAATCATACACAAGGCTTCCAAACGCAAAACTTGTGGATTCAGAACTAAAATATGGGCCATTTGAAGATCTTCCCTCGTTTTCCTTCTCACCTGTGATTGTGCACTTCGAGAACAACAACCCTTTTGCAGTCGCAAAGGAAGTTATAAGGGAGATAGAGATATCTCACTGGGGAAATGTGCAGATTATGGAACACTACAACATTGTCCATGGTGGTGCCAGACTTAAGGGTGAATTTTCCAGGTTCTCCTTTCTAACTTCTGTTTTAAGTTTTAAGTATCTCAACTTGTAACTAGAGAGATAAATTATTGCCAGAAGTAACTAATTATCTGTTCCCCTTGCAGGATTGACTACCAATCCAGGCCTTACGTAAGAGGGGTTTCTTCTTTTAGGCATCTTATTGCTAGACTGCCTCCAAGGGCTCACTCTATTTATTACAGAGATGAGATTGGTAATATTTCAACATCACATTTATGGAGTGATTCTAAGAAGGTACTCTTGTTATTTATCTCAGTTATCAAGGTTGTTTCAATAACTCTTGCCGAATAGTTTCACAAATCAAGCTTTCTTATTTCAGACCCAGCTGGAAATTGAACCAAGGTTTCCGTTGTTTGGCGGGTGGCAAACAACCTTTACCATTGGTTATGGTTTACCTCTTCAAGACTTTGTTTTCTATTCTGATGGAAAGAGGTTTCTTAATATCACATTTGGTTCTCCAATGGAGGAAATTCTCATAGAAAAGCTTACTGTAAAGGTATGGTGTGAGAGTGCATCGAACAAATATCTCCAAGGAGATAAGCCTTTCCGTTTTCCCCTTGTGTTCTACATTTTGATCTACGAGTTCCACTGTTCCACAATTTAAATCCTACTAGGCATAACAACTTGCAGATGAAGTGACCGTTAGTTGTTTGGAACTGAATTAGAAATTGGCACTTTTTTTTCTAAATTTTGTTACCTGTTTATGTTGCCTTTCATGATTTCATCCCATAGTGTTATCTGCCAGTCAGAATTATCACCTTATTGCCTGAGCCTTAGATCAGGAATGTGAATAAGTTCATGCAGGCATCACTGATTAAGTGATGTCATGCTATTATTTTTTCATATTCCTTGACTCTTTGTAGTGACTGTATTGCTTTTACTTTCAATTCCCCCTTGTAAGTTTTTTTTATTGGACAGGTTGTACTACCTGAAGGTTCAAAGGATATTGAAGTTTCAGTTCCCTTTCCAACAAAGCAGTGGCAAGAGGTGGTTTCTCGCTGAATGATGTACTGAGCAAATTTCTGATCCTATTCGAGGATTCATTTATTTTTATAACAGCAGTGATCTGTGGTGCAGGTGAAGTATTCACATCTTGACATTGTTGGAAGACCAGTTGTTGTCTTGGAGAAGCCTGATGTTATTCCAGAGCATAATTTGTATTTCCAGGTTTGTCTTCAGATTAATTATTGAGTGATTTATTTGGACACTGTTTTATGAAAAGGATAATATGTGCTAAACCCTTAATCCAACCAAATAATCTGTAAAGAAAATGAAGTACTTGATCTCAAACTGAGTTAAATTGTTTTTTATTGATAGTTTGAGACGTATGAACCAATGCGAACTTGTTTGCTGATTCCTTTGCAATATGCAGGTGTCCTACAGATTCAATAATATATCCTTGCTCAGAGAGCCAATGATGCTGATTACTGGATTCCTCCTCCTGTTTGTGGCCTGTATTGTTTACATGCACACTGACATGTCAATCTCCAAGAACTCTCCTTCTTATTTGGCCAAGCTGCAGTGGGACGAGGTAAATGATTATTTAAGATTCCGAAAAGATTTCAAGGATCGATGGCTTGCTGAAAACTGTTTTAGATCTGCCTGTGATTGTCTTCCTTTTTTTGCCTCTTGTACTATGATATTTTCTTATGTGATGTCACATTCACCGCAGAGCACTGGGCATAATACTGATGATCAGTTTACAGACCAAAATTAAACAGTGTTCTGAATATATACTTCACAGTGGGAATAATAAACAGGTCAACCTGAACTGCTGAAATTATTTGTGGGGATGATATAATAGTTAGGGAAGCATTGAAACACTGGACATTTCCTCAAATAATAATCCCGTCTATTATACTTCCACTAATGTGTGATGTTGCACGGGAGCCCATTATGCAGGATTAGGTTAACAACTATTGAGAGAACTGACAAGAGTGAAGGCTTAACCATTGTGGCATTCGTGCAGCGAACTGTAACTATGAATGGATTTACAACCTTGCTAGTAGGGGAGCCCAAGTTTGATAATTGACCAGAGTTTTGAATAAGTCTTGAATTACTGCAGTATGAACGTCTGTTATTATTTTGATCTTGTAGGAACTGCCTTTTATTTTCTGCGGTGCTAATTTCTGCAGTGCTAATTTCATACTTTCCGGTACAGGTACAAGTCACTGTTCAGAAAATCCAGGGCATCTTTGACCAATGCTTAGCGGTTCATGATAAACTGGAGGTCTCATTGCGTGATTTGTCTAGAACAGGAGACATTCAGTCTTGCAAGGCAGCTCGTAAAGCTGCTGATGCACAGTTTAAGGAGCTATCGAAAGAGCTGAAGCCACTGTTGACGTCTCTACAGTCATCTCCCCAGTCTTATAAGATATGGCCAAAGGTTTGTTGTTATTATTAACCAAACATATCTTGCGTTGGGCATACCAAGAAATGAAGTCTAGAAACTGGATTTGATACTGGTGTATCTTGGCATGTCTCAAGTGATTTGAATATAAACTTCCTTTCTGCATGTACATTAATAGTAGAGGTTATCTTGGCATGTCTCAAGTGATTTGAATATAAACTTCCTTTCTGCATGTACATTAATAGTAGAGGTTCCATTTTGTTTGCTTTCTGATGCAGGTCGAGGACTTGATTGTAAAGGAGAGAGAGATGCAGGAGAAGCTCATGACAAGGCATTCCACAGTTGTCGACAGCTTTGAGAAGAAGCTGCGTGGGCAAGACATAGAGAACAGGATTGCTTTGCAGCAGCAGAAAATTGCTGCCCTGAGGCAAGAGGTCGAATCTCTTCTAGAGTACATTAGCGAGATTTGAGCGAATCTGTGGCATCATATATCTTTAGTGATTAGACTCAGCTGGTTTTGCCGCGACGTTGAAATCCAGTACTTCGATTGTGTCGGTGACCATCGTTTTCCCCTTTGGGGTCTGGAAATTGCAACGACCATGTAACATGATTAGGCACTGCAATCATTCTGGAACGGATTAAATTTTGCATCTGATAAAAATGCCATACGTAACCTTTACCTTTTGGACTTCGTTTTGTTTATGCATTAATTAGCTATCCAGCTAAGTAAAAAATTTGACGTTGGCAAGCAATTTAAAGAGGGGAGGGAACGAGCTCGTGTCTCACACAAGAAATCAGTGAGAAATCCAAGACGGAAGACTTCGCACGGGGTCGCATTGGGGTTGCTGCAGCGTCTTCTTCATGCCGTCACCACCATGGCGTAGTTGCGCATCCCCTTATCTTGATTCTACTGCAGGCCGGGGTCGTTCCTTGTAGATCTAGACGCGCATCCCCTTCTCTCGATCCTATTGGAGTGTGTTTGGTTCACGAAATGGGGTAAGATGGGAGGATGGTGGTTTTTATTTTTTGGTGTTTGGTTTGAAATTAATATGGAATAAGATGATCTCTAAAATGAATAAATATGTCCCTTAGATTCGGCACGAGTAGATAAAAAAAAATCACGGATGGAGCCATCCCGGTTCGCCCCATGGCCCACACGTGAGTCTGACTTGTTTCATTCGACCTTTTTTATAAATTCAAAATTTATAAAAATATGTTTTCTTACATTAATTTCTTACTAACTACTCCCTTCGGTTATAAAGACAATGGCACAGTCTTTGAGGTATAATTTTGATCACTATTTTCGGTAAGAATATATTTGTAAAACACAATAAAGTTATGGTATTATGAAAATACTTCTTGAAATAAATCTATATATATGATTTTTATATTTTTCTACTCTATATATTATATAGTATTTTGATACTCAAAGTTTTAAAAGTTTAATTGAAAATTTGTCCAAAAATCATGTATTCGTGACCGGATGATGTATCTTCTCTCCGTCATCACCTATGACATAAGGAGCATTACGAGCCACCTTAATAGTTGTCTGTGATCCCCATCAAAGCTGACTGACTGAGGCTAAAAAGGAGTTTCACATGTGTGAAACTGAAGAGGGTTTGCTTTTTGGCAAGGATCACACTGCTTTAATTCACGATTCTTTAGGATCACATCTAAAGAGCAGTGATCAGTAGTTTGTAGATTCTCTTTACGTGACCTACTGTAACGAAAGCTTGTGGCGTGCGATCTCGAGTTGGTGATGAATACCCTTTTCTTTTAGTGCTAGGAGGTTTAATCTTATTTTTTGGATTTACTGCTGCATCGACATCTCTACCTTTCCTATCATAAATCAATTACTCCGTCAAAAGTTTTCAGGAAAGTTCACAAAAGTTTAGCTAGTCTTTCATAGCCCCGCTGCATCGCACTAGAAGTGCCTGTCCATCAGACCATTACAACCTATTTCAACGAGAATATGGGGTGCCAGTTTTAGTTTTGTGACGCTACTTGTTATATATTATTTTTTAGTTATAAATACTTATCGTTTTGATTAAAATAGTTAAAATTTTAAAATTTTCATCGTCAATAACTTCTAAAATATTTAATTTAGAAATATAAAAATCACATGCATAAATTTATCTTAAAAAATACTTTCATAATTATAATTTTATTAATATTATAACTGTATATTAATATAAAAAATAATATTTAAAGTTACATGTAAAAAAAATAAAAACAACAAATATTTATGATCAGAAAGAATATAACATACTACATGATTACACGAGGATATCATGTATGAATGGATCGTTGCTTAGATCGAAACCTTCCTCTCGCAAAACTTTTCTTGTCAGCTCTTCTTTGGGGCTCTCACAAACAAACTCCATTTGGCAGAGAAGTGATGCGCAAGCCAAGAACCTCCTCTGCTTCTCCTTGCACCTTCGCTGCCTCGGATCGAACAGAGTTTGCGAAGCCATTTCTCCCTTTTTTCCTGACGCACGCTACGCGAACCACATCGATCGATCAGGCAGGCGCCACGAGTTACCTGCAGGCAGAAACTTCCAGATTCCTGCCACATCTATGCTACTCCCTACAGTCTCTACAACGATCGGTAATCGGTTGGATGATTGGAGCATCGACTATGGAGTTTGATTGATTGATTGATTGATCGACGCAACAGCGGCCAAGCCTGTCCGTGCGCCCATCACGGCAACGGCAACTCTACCCTACCGCGACTGCAACTCAAGCAGTCGCTAGTGCGACTGCAAGCGGTTGTCGGATGCGAAGCAGGTGATCGGGGCCGCACGGAATACTGCAGTAGTATTGTAGCAGAAATACTATACCAAAAATCACTGTGGCAGTTGGCACTGTATCGATTTATCTGCACTGTTCATCACGGAGCGGCCAAGAATCGGTGCAGTCGCAGCGATCCCGTCGCCTACGATAGACGGGCACGAGCAGACACAAGTACGAACCGAGGCAGGTGACCAAACCGAGCCGGGATGACGCACGGGTAGGGTTTTATTTAAGGTAGCAGAAATTTATGGGGCCACCGATAAATTAATTTTTTTTAATTTATTATAATTTTGTCAGCGATAGATAAATTTTTGGTTAAAATTTAGAAAAATAGCTCAATTTCTTTTAAAAAATAAAATTGATTTGTCTCTAAACCATTTGATATAAAAAACTATATATAAAATAGAAAATAGATTATAGTTAGGCAGGATCGTGGGGTGATTTTTTCCCAACTCATATGGAAGATGGGAATTTTAAGAAAACAAAAAAATTAGGTGGTAAAGAAATTTATTGAGCCCCGCCTACTAAAAGGAAATATAGGAATTTTTGGAATGTATCACTGATAATTCTTTCCCTTCAAAAGAAGAGACACTATTGCGAGGTGGAATTTTTAGACTCTGGTGTTTTTCAAAAACATTTTTTACTCATGAATATATAGGGAAACAATGTCAAAAAATATTTTTTTTCCGATGCCACGATATTTGACGACGTGGTTGAATAATACGGTGATGTGATAATCGATATCATGATAATTATCATATATGATCTTTCAAGTTAAAAGTAAAGATCACTAGCACCATACTAATTATCACGTCACCATATTATTCAACTACGGCGTCAAATATTATGGCCCCGTAAAAAAGATATTTTTTATATATATTGTTCTTTAGAGATCTATTTGTAGAATATATTTTTGAAAGGGTTAAAATGTATAAATTCCACCGATTGCGAGCAATCATACCGTCCCTCCGCGAACCCCAGCCGTCCGTGTACCCATCAGGCCATTGCTCCAACCTCCCCGCCCCCTGATCCCTTTCGCCTTCCCCTGCCACCCCGCCCGATCCGGCCAATGGCGTCGGCGCGGCGCTTCCTGCAGACCAACTCCGGCCAGTACCCCACCCTCCCCGCCGCCGAGCCCCCGGACCCGCTCGCCGTCGACTCCGACGTCGTCGTCATCCTCGCAGCGCTCCTCTGCGCGCTCATCTGCGTCGTCGGCCTCGCCGCCGTCGCCCGATGCGCGGGCTCCCGCCGCGGCGTTTCCTCCGCCTCTCAGGGCGCGGCCGCGGCGAGCAAGGGGCTCAGGAAGAAGGCGCTCCGCGCGCTGCCGAAGCTGGCCTACGAGGACGCCCTGGCGGCCGCTATCGCTGCGCGCGGGGGATCGTCGGCTGTGGCCGGGGGGGAGAAGATCCTGGCGGAGTGCGCCATCTGCCTGTCGGAGTTCGCGGAGAAGGAGGAGATCCGCGTGCTGCCACAGTGCGGGCACTGTTTCCACGTCGCGTGCGTCGACACCTGGCTCGGCGCCCACTCCTCCTGCCCATCCTGCCGCCGCGTTCTCATCGTTGATGCGCCACCCAAGCTGCCGCCCGAGCCCAAGCGGTGCCGCAAGTGCGAGGCCGCCATGGAGGAGGCCTCCTCCTCGTCCGGCGCCAGCGGCGACGGGGCTACCGGTTTCCTGCCTTAGCTTGATCTGACAAGTGGGTCCCGGTTGACGCCGGTAATGTTTAGCTGCCACTTCACCCTCTGTGGCCCACAGGTCAGTGAGGTATTTCGTTCCACTACACTGGAGATCACTTGTTCGTTCTCTGTTCTCCCCGAGGATTTGGATTCTGGTGGTATTGCAGAGATGTTGATAGGTACCAGATTATGAGGTTGATGCTGTAAAATTCACTTTTATCAATCACGTTGATGGGGAAGAGAATGTGGGTTAAACGAGTCTGTACATACTTTGTTCAAGAACGGGTGAAAACATCATAGGGACTAGATGTGAAACTGAAAAGCAACTTTCCATGTGGAATTTTACTTCGTTTGTTATTGTAATAACATTTTCTTGAGAATATTTAACGTGAGCCGCATTTAGATTCTCAATAGCGTTCATTCATTAGAACAACTGATGTTAATGTCACTTAGCTCCAAAAAAAAAAAATTAAGCCGGAGCTACGGGCAAATGGAGGGTTTTTGGTTTAGCTAATCTTATTCTTATTTTATATGAAAATAGATATTAAATTATTTTATTTTATCTTACAAACTTCAGATCATGTATAAATCTCGGAGCAGAAGCTCTATCAAATATGATCTTAAACAGGAGCAAAGTTAGTGTTCTAAATATCCGAGTGTATACTTCAATATATCTATATTTAGATGTACATATTTGAAACTATATGGTATATAAAAAGTAAAATTAAATTGCTAATAATCAAAAAAAAAATCTCCTATACCTATGCACTGAGGTGGGCTACCGTAGCTTTGCCCCTACACTTAGAGCAGACAAATGCTACTTGTTTCAACATACCACAGGGCCTTGTTGGTCCGAGGCTGCTGCTGAAGTTCTCTGTTGGCATCTGACAATTTAGGATTAAGACTCGAAATTTCTAACCCCCTGATCGCCTGTGATTTTTCCCGGAAGCAAATGTCGGTGGATTAAGAGATCGTTTATTTTAGTTATGGATTGTGGATCGTGAAAAATTGAAGGATTAAAAGTTAAAAGTTGTTTAGCTATCTGGATTGCGAGGTTAGATAACGGCTTAGGTTTTACAATATCTATAATGACTTTAGTTTTTTATTACATATTTTTCCTATTTATTCCTTTGTAGTTATTTTAAAAATATAAATGTTTTATACGTATTTCTATTTATTTCTTTGTAGCTATTTCTCCAGCTTATGCCTTTAGCTTAATTTGTGGATAAGGTCGGTGGTCAGTGGGGCCTACTCGGCAGTGTGAGAGAGGGTGGGGGTGTGTAGATAAGACTGGTTGGGCTATTGCCCATGCGACTCACAGAGAGAAAGAGAGACCGAAGGGAGAGAGGAGGTCGGAGCGAAGTAAGAGGGAGGCACCGGAGGGAGAAAGAGAGGGGTGGTGTAAGAAAATGTTTAAATAGTATTTTAATTAATCATAAGGATGATTATTTATTTAATCACAACCATAATGATTAATCAGAATACCATCTCGGTGGTTCCGGCACGTATTTTATGCTCAAGATCGGAACACATGTCTTTCAAAAAAACATCACAATAAATTTTAAAAAAGACTGAGTAATTAAATTATATTATAAGTTCTTAAGTATTCAACTATTTACACAATTTACAACAACAGAAAGCTAGGAGGATAAAGAGCAATTCACCTACTAAACAAAACTAGAAAATAGGCAACAAAAGATTAACATCCATGAACCAACAAAAGCTAGGTAAAATCATATACCCTTAGGCTCCACCTAAAAGTCTTGCTACATGAGTAGTTTGCACTACTCATTCCCACCATCTACATCGACGGGCGTGAAGTAGCGAAACACAAGCTCCTTCTCACCTTTGAAACTCGAAAGAGCAGAGTGAGTACGAAGATACTCGTAAGACTTAATCCATTGTGGATACATATAAATAATCCGATTCTAAGGATTATGTATTTGAGTCATTAGCAAGGAGTAGCCCATAGGGTTAAGTAAATTCATATGCGTAAGAAACCTAACATATATGTATGAGCATCTAGACTTAACTCGACTCACATCTACCTCGCAACATCAATTTGCACATAAATGTAACAAGAATCATCTCATGTACTCAATAATCCTCAACAACCAAACCTGACATATCATGCTATATCCCTAAATTTGAAAACTTCGATGCAGATGAACAGAAGTATGCTCATAACCGAGAGCGCAGCAATTCGAATTGTTCTTACACCCTGCATGGGAGTACAACTTTACCAACACGACCTGAGTCCATCCTCTTGGCCCCCGAGACAACCTTTCTCCTACCTGGAACTACTCACTTACATATGCCCCTATGGCAACGGGGTTACCGCGAGCGTGTCCCGGACACTTTTGGCTCCCCGCTACCTTACTTCTCATTTATTTTTCTTACACATCATAAGGTCGTAAGGCAAGCGTTAGCACTGCGTATGGTACTCAGCGCATTCGTCCATTATTCGAATATGTGGTTGTACGGAAAGTGCTAAAGCCAATAGCACTGACGGATGGTGTTTAAAAGATACAAGCGGTCTTTCGTATCTAGGTTCCACTGCCGACCTACCCTTAGCACTGCCCATATCTCGTCTCATTCTCACATCTCATTGATCTCACATCATTATCATTGTAATTGTGAACAATAAGTAAGCCCTAAGCTCGTGAACAATAGTTGAACCATCGCTCGACTTCTACTAAGAATCTATGCATTGCTAAGCATTTTAAATAACTCTTAAGTTAGACATCAATAATATTATCAAGGCTATAAGGATATAGATGATCAAAAACTCATGATAGTAGTAATGCAATCAACATAGATTCTACACATATAAATCCAACAATAACTCGCTAAACATGCAAACATACCTAAACAATGACTTATCAATTTAGACTCTATTCAATTCAACCAAAAGGGTGCAATATGCCTAAATGCTTACCTTGCTGCTCTGGCGGTTGCCTAATATTGCCCGCACAGCACTCACAAAACTCAGGTTACTCGGCGTCACCTTCAGTCACTTAGACCGTCGACGCTACATTCTCTAAACGAATCAAGAATGCATGCATGAAAAAATATATAAATGATGCATACTTGGATAATAATATACCATCGTGTTTCAAAAATATTTGTAAAATACCGCCAAAAGATTAGGGTTTCAAAGTTTGAAACCCGGACAAGATAACCTAAGTACATACAACCTTAAATGACTGGCAGTCAAATCAAAGTGGAAGTGGCGGTCAGATCGCCAGTGTGCAGAAGGCTTTGACATCTAGCGGCCAGACCGATGGTATGTCAGCGATCAGACCACCAGAACCTGTCAGCAACACCTTGCGAGGTCATCGATAAGGACTCTGGCGAAACCTTCGGCGACGAAGGGTACTAAAGTACTCCACAACGCTAGGGGAACATTTTGTGTGGTCGTTTGAACGACATGAACGGTTCGAACACATAAGACACCCAGAATGAGATCTAGACTTAGTTTTCCTAGGGCTTTCCGGCAAAAATCAAGACAACGGTCGCCTAGGGATATGAAACGACGGAAAAATGGTAGGGGGACATTTACCTCGATGTAGAACTTTGTATTGTATCAGAACCCTCCGGAGAATCTTTGATCCACCGATTGAATTCCCAGAGGGTGAATGAGCTCGTAGAGGAAGAAACAGCGAGGAAACCCTTCCGACGGGGAGGAAGGGGGAGAAAATCAAGAAATTCCTTCGGGGAGCTCATGAGAGTTCCCACCATCGATCTCCGATCGTCGAACACATCGAGCGGATCTCACCTTCTCTCTCTAGGGTTTGGGGAGGGAGGGAGCAAAATGAGAGATGAAGGGATAGAGAGACCAATCGACCACTTAAGGGGCGCCTCTACTGTGCTCTGGCGGTCAGACCGTGAGGGGCGTCGGTCAGACTGTGGGATACCCACATGACAAGCTCACGTGTCTACTCCCTGGCAGTCTGACCGCTGTGAGACCCGATCAGACCGCAAGAAAGGTTATTTGACTGAAATTTTCTAACTTTCCCCTCTTTTCATTCTTATTTCTTTTCTCCTTCTCTCTAAAGTATTTAGTGTCTTCCTAAAGAGCTCTAGGCCAACTCAATGTATTTGAACACGTTTAAAACTCAAATTATCAAACGAACACGCATATACATAACGTTATGATGATTATGAATGCTTAATTACATAATTAACATTTAGGGATGTGACAGGCGACTGGGATTCGATGGAGCTTGCTGATGGTGGGATGGTAGCACGGGCCAGCTGGAGCAAGAGGAGGCCACGAGAGAGGGGCGCGTCAAAGAGGGAGACGACCGGAGGTAAAGGCAGAAGGCCGGAGATGGGACTCACCGGCAGGGAGGAGGTACGACCAGGGCGAGGTGGTGCATGGCCAAGCGGCGGTGCACGTGGGATGGTGCGGCGATGGAAAGAGGCCTCTGGTGGTGGCCTCTTCACATGCGCGCACGAGAGGTAGGCGACAGCAGGGGAGGCCAAAGTGGCGCAGCAGGAGGCGACGTGGCATGTGTAGGCGATTGCGCAGGAGAATGAAGGGCGTGGTTGCAGCTGCGCAGGAGCGCGAAGGGCGCAACTGCGGCGACCGGGACGTTGAGCGACGCGGCAGAGAATGCCGGTGGCTACGTGAGCCGATCAACGGTGATGTCAGCAATGCATGAGGAGGTGGCGCCAGTGGAGCACGCCGGTGCCCGTGCCGGCCAGGCATCGCAGCGGGGGCGCATTAGGGGAACGAGCCATCCACAGCGGGGGGAGGTATCGAGTATGGTCGGGCGGGGGCGTTAGGGGGTGAAAAGCCAATGTTAGTGGTAGGTAAATTCAGAAAAAGTGGGATGGGTATTTTAGTCTTTCGTACTTCACAATCTAAAGCAATCCGATGGGAGATGGATTGCTGTATTATAGCAATATGGATATTGTTACAATATGATTCTATAAGCTATCTGTTTTTTTTTTCAGTTTCGGATTGTAAAAGATAAAATTCACAATCTAAAGCTGAAACAAACAATGCAAAAATATGACATAGCTAAGTAATTACAGGTTTGTAGCTGAGAGACAATATGTTTCTCTTGTTACTGTCTGGGTTTTCTAATGTCTCTTCTGCTGATGAAGAGTCGCTATCTTTTTCACATTCTTCTTCTATGGTATCCGTTGTTGTAAAAACTTTTTAGATTCTATACTAAATTGCTAGGACAAAAGCTCTATGGGTTCCTAAAAATTCACAACTTTGTCGCATGTATGTATTTTCCAAACCATTTAGGTGAATGACAGAATGAGTGTACCATTATTGTTTCCCATTGGAAGCTCAGTTAGTCGAGCATGTTCCAAACAAAAAAGAAATAACACTCCACCACCCATGGTATCTAGGACAATCCACTACATTCGTCAGCCAGACCCATAAGTGACTGTATGAAAAAAAAAATAGATAATGGAAAAAATCCTAGCCTCTGCATCGTTGGATTGAACGAAAAATCTGGTCCAATTGCTGTTATAACTACATAATAGCTATTGCACCCAATCGTACTTTGCTTTCTACTACTCTAATGAAATAGCAGTGCTCTTGCTACTGTACTTTTAAAACAGAAAACACTGGATACCATGTAGTTCAATTAATCATAGAATCTTATATTATGCTAAAAAAAATATAGAAATATAATGTCAAAAAACAAAAATCCATATCTAGAGTCAAACAATTCATTGATATCTCCTCTCAATTCTCCTTTTGGCCAGATTGATCTTCCTTTTTCTAAAGAATACGACTAATTGGTGTTCCAAGCGAGAAGAACTCCATGATAACCTCCACACCACAGATGTGCCTCTTGTTTTTGGCACCTTGCAATACACAAATATCAAAGCGAACACAAACTATGGCATAGATGCCAAAAAACATATGCAAGACCAATGGACCTCATCAGCACAGGAAGGCTATATGTGATGATGATATCGCATATCCAGAATGCCTGCCCATATATAGTTGAGCACATGGCTCGGGCACTAGTGGGGAAGATTTCTGCATGCAGAATATTTAGGATTGGTCCAAATCTCATGGCAAAGATGCATAAGTAGACGCTAATGCTCATCATTGAGAGAATGCCATGCAATTCAGTGACCGGAGTCGAAATATTGACGACAACTAAAACAACTAGTGATACTAGCAAGATAGGTATTATGACCAGAAGAAGGCACCTGCATAAGATCAAAAAGAAAATTATTGTCTTTTTTGTTAGATAATAATATAAAAGAAAATCATAAATAAATTTATGAAAGAAATGATGACAAATGTAACAATTCTAAAGACGTTGGATAGTGAACTTCTCCCTGTAGGATTCATAAGCCACATAGCTACACCAATTAATGGTAGCATCAATAAGGTTGTAAGAGCACTTATAAGAATGGATGCAGAAGAAGAGCTAAGACTAATGCTTGAAAGAACAACTCCAGCCCCAACTTGCTCAAGTATCTCACGAGTGTAGTAGAGAATGTCATTTATTCTAGTAGACTGCATAAAAATTAGGCACATAAGATCATGTATTACTTGTAAGTATTTTAACAAAACATAGTTATATTCCATTCATTTACAATTTGAAGACAAAATCATTTTACCTGTTGAAGCATTTGTATTCCTATAGATACAACTAATGCACGTTTTACCCCAGCTGTTAACATATTAGTCCACCTTGTGTCTTCAAAAGCATCATCCTTAGATTGATAAATCTTTGCAAGATCAATCTTGTTACTCTTGATTTGATTCTTAGGGAGAAGGGATTTATTGACTAAAGCAACAGCTTGGATGAACTTGCCACCTAAAGAAACATCCTTTGCTGAGTCATGTGAACTTTGTGCAACTTCTTGATGTATATACATCATTTGCATGTTGTCTTGCACTTGCCCATTCGAAGTATCATCTGCAGGTAATTTCCAAGCCAATTGCCACCCCCACCAATCTCCAAGCCACACCCTCCATCGTTTTCTAATCCACTAAGGAGGATTGGGGTAGCATATGGGCTTAAGGAGATATATGCGTGTCGATGATTGGTGGAGTTAGTATCAATGCTACAATATTGATATGAATACATGTAACATCTTCGTTAGACGAATTCAAATGCCCCACCTTTCTAGTTCCTTCATTGTATGTATGCATATAAATTTGGGGACGATATTTATTTGAATGTTTACACTTAGATTTGCTAGCTGGTTAATTTCATGGGTATGCTTGGCCAAATCCTTTTACATGTCAACAACGGCGTTCCAAATATTTGAAACCACAGTCGATTAAACTGGTTGCTCATGGTATTATTATGTGTCTGCTGTGTGGCAGTTCGGTTGAAAGCCAAACTTTGCCATAGTTTTCCACAATTTTCTTAGACAGGTTTGACTGATTTATATACAACTTGGCCTAACTATAGCGCAGCACTAGCAAACTTATTTTTATAAGTTGGTTCGAAACATCATGTACAATATGTGGAGTTGTGCAAAATTCGCTTATGCTAGTCAGGCAAAAATGTTTGACAAGCCTAAATAACTTGGGGCTGTGAGCCAAAGTAGTTATTGTTTAGACAACGCACGAAATGCCCGACAGGAGATTTTATCTAATCCTATAAAGGAAAAGTTAAAAAGGGTGTTATTATAAATATATTATACGCGAACATCAGACATTCAGACTAGCTAACACCATATGTAGAGCATGTTATTGGCATGCAACAAAGCCCTTTTTGGAGTGATCAAAGTAGAAATATAATGAAAACAAGATAGAATAACTAATTTTCTGCACATGCGATGCTCGCATTGTCTCACCCCTGCAACATATTTCCGACGAATGCCACGGCTGCAACGAGCATCGCATCATTGCCGCATAATTTAGGCTGTAGCAATAAGAGAGAGAGAGAGTTATGTCTTGATTTTCAATCTAAGAATGTTTAACCGCTAATGGGAATTAAGCGGTATGATCAAAAACAACACAAATGAAGTGCATAATTTCTTCTTACTATCCTCGTCGATCTGTAGATATTTAAGTCTCAGAGGTAATCTGATCTGATGGAACTTCAATTTGCTCGGAGGAGCACACAACCCCGCGCTAGTCAAGCGCAGCCTTTCTACGGTTCAGGCCTCAGACGCAGCAGTATTGGCGCCTTGGCGGCAAGACGAGACGACGCCTGCATGCATGCGAGTAGCAAGGAGGAAACAGCCGAAGAAAAAAGTGAGGAGCCCTAACAAGCTATGCGTAGGATGATTTTGTTGGGATTCTTAGCGCAGCCGAATCTAACTCGTCGATTGAACGGGATGTCAGTTGGGGTTCTCACGAATTTTTTTTTTATTTTTCAATATTCACAAAAGGACATGTTCATTTAAAAATATTCTAACGGGTGACACTTAAAAAAATAAAAATATCGTTTTTTCAACTGACCACAGTTTAAAAAAATAAATAAATAAACAATACATTTTGTTGTTCTCAAAATTCAAAACACTATCGAAATAGTCATAAAAATTCTTAAAAAAAATGTTATAGAGGATGTTATATAACCTATCTCTCAAAAAAAATTAACTCAAATCAATACTTTTATAATGAGAAACAAAAAAGACAAATTTTATTGTACACAGTCAGACTCTGTACAATGAAATTTGTCTTTTTACTTCTTATTGTACAAATCATATTTTTATATACTGTATACGATGAATTTTTTTGTTTCTTATTATACAAATCAATTTTTTTAGATTTTTTAAGATAGATCACAGTATTCTCTACAACATATATTTTTTCAGCATTTTTCATGACTATTTTGATAGTGTTTTGAATTTTGAGAGCAATAGAACGCGGTGTTTTTTGAATTTTTTTTAAGTGTTACTCGTTGGATGGATGACGATAGTCTGGATGTGCAATATTTTGGAATAAACATACATTTTATAAATATTGGAAAATAAAAATAAAAAAATCGATTCTCACGCGGCCGAGTACAGCTCCGTCGAAAAAGCCCAAATGCCCAACAGCCTTTGAATATCACGTGAAAGCCAAAATGCGGCCCAGTCCGTGGTGACCACTAGCTCGTCCTCTGAACCACGCCCACACATGTTTTATCTTGGCATAGCCTACACATATAGACCCGGTGCGAGTATCGTAATAATTCGTACGTCCAACGGTCCAAGACCGTAGAAAAAAAGAAAGGAAGGCAGACATGGATCGATAATAATGCTGCTGCTCTCCACGTAACTCCAGCTGCCCCTCCCCGACGCCAACCACCGCGCTTCCCTCCCGCCATCGCCGGTGCCCAAGCGTCCACGCCGTCGTCGTCTCGGCTTCGGCTGCGGCGGTTCACCAAGTCCTCGGCGAGAACGGGACTGCGAGTCATCTCTCCGAGAGGCCGAGACCTCCACCACCGTCGCCACGGACGCTGCGACCGCCGGCGCGCAGTCAGGTTGTGCATACTAACATGTATATTCATGCCGTTCCATGCTTCTTTCGATCTCGCCCTCTCCAGTTACCTAGTGACTCTGGTTTGTGGGTTCCACAGGTTGGGAGCATGATCGAATGTTCTGTTCGCTTCTTAGCTGCGACTGCACAGTACTTTAATCCATTGTAGTAGACATTAATAAAAATTGTAGGTGTTAAAATTAAATCGTTGGTGATGTAGCAAGGAACGTGTTGACGAGTAGCTCTTGTGAGTTCATTTAGAGGTTGAACACAGGATATATTATATAGTAGAGTATTTTCATGCACCTCTACACTGAAATTTAGGAGTGCCAAGGACGGCGGTGGCTGCTACGTCCAGCAAGGTTTGGGAAGGGGATTTTTGAGGTCACTAATATGCTTCTCGGGTTTAGAGAGATACTTGAGAAAGCAAGCTAGCCGGGTGGAGGACAGCCGGTGGGCCAATGCGGGCGGTAGCAAGGGAGAGCTGAATGCCAGAGACAGAGGTTGAAGAAGGAAGATCTACCGTTAGATTTGAATCCAACGGTCCAGTACGAACATTTAAAAACAGGCACTGATCATTAGTATCACCCGTATTTTCCGCAAAAAAATATATAGTGGAGTAGTCCACGCGCACGTATTGCACTGATGAAGAGCAAATAGCATGTTGCTAATAACGGCACACGCTCCATTGAGAAAGAGAGATCCTGCAGGATAACCAACTTGAAGTACCCATCAAACCACGCAGGTGACGGAGATAACACGAGGTGGGCAGAGTTCACGGCGCGGGTGTCCGGCGAGTGGGACGGCTTCGGCGCGGACTTCACGGCGGCCGGTGAGCGGTGACCCCGTGGAGTTGCCGGAGAACGTGGTGCCGGAGAACGAAGGTGTTTCGACTGGCAGACGCAGTGCCCCACGCTCGCGGACCCCGCCGCGCCGAGCTCGCTCCACTACCGGTTTGTCCGCCTCCTCCCCACCGTGGGGTGCGAGGCCGACGCGGCCATCGTGCACACCTCCCACCAGCGCCACGCGTCCTCAGCCTACGCGTTCGCGTACGGCGCGTCAGGGTCCTACGTCGCCGCGTGGCCCAAGGGCCCGGCGCCGGTGCTCGAGGTGGAGCACTGCATCGTGCGGCCGGACAGCGGGGAGGTGAGGCCCAGGGTGGTGCAGACGGTGGCGCTGGGCAAGGAGGCGCGGGGTCATGGTGTTCTCCGAGCAGTGGTACGGCCCATTCCGCAACGGCGACCAGCTCGGCGGCTGCGCCGTCCGGGAGACTGCCTTCGCGGCCGGCGAGAAACTCGATGTGTCCGAGGTGCTGGGGCAGTGAGAGAGCACAGACACCGCGGCCGCGAGGTTCTCCGATGAGCTGGACCCCCGAGACGGTGCGTAGAGTGCCCAATAACCTTTTTGCGATTCCCATTACCGTTTAAGATGGGGGGAGCATGTATGGATACAGAATTTCGCTGATGCGTGATGAGCAGGGCAAGCTCGCGGAGCTGTCGGCGGACGAACAAAGCAAGCTGTTGAGAGACGCGGACGGCATCGTGACGCTGCCGAAGCAGCTGTGGAGCGTGTTCAAGGAGCACGGCGACGGCGAGTTCCTGTGCAAGGTGGGGTGGGTTCTGGGCGGCGGCGGCGCGGTGACGTCGCGGTACGTTCTGTGCAAGGACGGAGACGTCAAGGCAAGTGTTTCGGACCTTCAGCAATCAGCACAGGTGTGCGCAGCTCCAGCCTTATTTCGCCGGAGATTCAGAGACTAATTTGCAGCGCTCGCTGCTGCCTACGAGTCTCAGGTTTCGTTGGGCACTTGACTTGAGCCGTCAGCTCCATCCAGGTTTGATCAGATATTCAGATTCTATGTAGAATAGATCAATAGAATGGGCACTCATACTGCAACAAACATAGTGGCTCAGAGCGCTGCTCTTTTTGTCATACAACAAACATACTCTCATACAGTAGAATGGGCGCTCGTACTGTCATGGTATCGCCAAATGCGTGCGTTCCTAGCACTGCTCTGCTGGCTGCCTATTCTGAATTTCTGGGACGGCATAGTGGTTCGGAGTTCAGATCAAAGCGTGCATTTGTCGCTGTTTACCCACGGTTTTTGGTAGGCGAATTGCGCTTTGATTCATCCACTGGTACGCAGAACGGCACAAGTATTTCATCGCGGCTCTGCGTTTGTTGCTCTACCTGCCTTGCAGGCTTGCACCCGGTTATGCTCATGGAGCCGAAACCCAGTGCTGAAAAACATGCGACCGCAGGCCTTTCGAAATAAAACGACCACTTTTGTATGATCAAGATTCAAGAAGGCTGTTTGATTTGACTGGTACATATAATATCGTGTTCTTAAGATTGAGGAAGTGTGAATTTCGAAAGAGTAAGATCTCAGGAAACAGTACTTCCTTGCATACAGCCCAGCCGGTAACAGAAAGAACAATCAACAAACCGAATGCACCTCTTTTTGGTATTTTGAATGGCTTGCCAGCTTTGCAACTACATGAACCAATATACCACTACTATTATATAACCCATACTGACACTACTTATCTCTCGTGACAACTACACTACTAACCAGCCCACACTTATTTGGAATAAACACTACTAAATGAATTGATTTGCTCTCTTCTCGTACATGTCGCAACCCAAATTCGGGTCGCCCAGAAATAATGAACAGGAGAAGAGTACAAAATCTGTGCATGAAGTGTGCATCAATGTACTTGAGGTGCATCTCTCAAGGTTACATTCAAACTCGTTTCCATTGTTTGCCACCCAAGTCCATCTTGGTTGCCTTGCATCATGGCTACGAATTCCGCGAAGTCAATTTGACCATCCTGAAAAACAAAGAAAAGGCATGTGCATCAGACATTCACTAGGAAACAATTCCACAGTCACTATTCATGGTCATAAGAACTTATCACACTATTTCCTCCCTATAGATCACTCTTACTGCCTAGTTTGCAACTTTGCATACCGATGATCTGTCAAAGCTTAGGATAGACAACCTTTCGTACAATATTGTTCACTTAGAAAAATTCTGACAACTAAATTCAAAACCTATGATCTGTCAGAAAGATTGACAATAGCCATGCTGTCACCAAAAGTAGATTTAATTTATTTCCTTTTATTGTTGTGAATATGACAGGTGTGTATTAGGTGTGATCATGTGGTAGATGACCAGTACCACCAGAGGTGTAATTTTACAAGTGAGGACGTTGGTCTATAAAGCAACCCCACACGGCACTAAAAGTCTAGAATGAGGCTGACATATTTAGGCACCCATAGTGTTGTGCTTAAAATCTTCAAGCATCGGTATCTTAGTTCCATAACAGCAGTAAATTAACAGCAAATTGTGTGCAGTAAGATGATCAACTTACATTGTTTTGGTCAACCTCTAAAATAATCTCTTCAAGGAAAGTGTCCTCCATGTTATGTTCTCCACAAGCTCGTTGAAGCTCATCAACTGTGATATAACCACTTCCATCTTTGTCAAAGTATGTAAAAGCTGCCATCAAGTGCTCTTCACGTTCTATTTTGTTAAGAGGCATAGTTGCTGCAATAAATTCTTCATAATTGATGGTCACATTATTGTCTTTATCAGCCTGCAACAGATTCGGGAAATTAAGCTAAAGCACTTAATGAGGATTGGTTCTATACTATACTTATATTGCTTAGGCATTTTTCCAAGAATAGAAGAGAATTGGTTCTATCCTATACTTAATTGCTTCGGCATTTTTCCAATAAAATTTCTCTTGGAATCCCATAGGTGTTGAAAACAATGCATCATGACAGGCTGACAGTAGGCCATGTATTAAACAAGCAAATATCTTCTGTCACACATTTAACATAAATGCATGTCTTTGTCATCACTGAAATAAAATAAAAATAGGCAGCTACTTACCACTTCCATTATGCCACTAATTTTTCTATCCTCCAATTCAGTACCATATCTTCTTAAACCTTCTCTAAGCTCACCAAAAGTAATCACGCCTCTATTTTTAACATCCACCGCCTTGAACATTTCTCTTAACCCAGCAATCTCCTCCTCAGAAAGACGTTCGGCTATCACCTGGGGGCCACATAAAATGTCAGAAGAAATAATGCCATATTGTTGACGAAACTTGTAGCTGCAGAACATAAAATCAAAGGCAAAACGAATTGAATTCAGCATGTTAGTAGTGCATATCCAGTATCCTAAACAACTGAATGTCAGATTTCCTAATAAAATTAGTGTTTTGTATCCCAGCGTAGGGTGAAGAAAAATAAGTGTGATCAGCCTAAAGAAGCAGTTGCTCAAATAGCAGCAACTAGGTGCACTCATGAACAACACTAAGCATGAATTAATTACAAGGTAAAGTCTAAACGAGATTAAGGCAATTATCCAAGACAATGTGTAAATACGTTGACTTGATATGCTTTCAAAATTTTAAACCATTTCAGGATCCAAAGGGCATAAACAGTATGGCACACCGAAAGACTCTGAGAAAATCCAATGAAGTGTGCATGATCATGATTAAAATATAAGTATGAAAGTACTGAACTAGATAAAAGTACTCACTCTCAGAGCCAACTTCTTTAACATGTTCATTGCAGAGAACTGTTTGAGCCGAGAGAGAACACTGGGATCAAGGGCTTGATCAGTGGCCACTCCATTTTCACAGATCCAAGGATGCCCTGGCATTCGTATATAAGATTCAGTTTTGTTAGTAAATAAGTACAAAATTTTGTGATTCCTAAAACAATTAGAGGAACTAAAACTATGCTTGAAGTAGAGCTAACACTAGACAATAAAACAGAAGGGGGCAACTGACTTGAGTGAAGACATAGGTACGAATTAAGATAAACTTACGTAGTACTTCATGGGCTTTCAAACGCTCAGAAGGACAAGGGCAGAGCATCTTTCTTATGAGATTCTTTGCACTTTCAGATATCTTAGGCCATGGGTCCGATTCAAAATCAATGTTCCCCTTCAGGACAGCATCAAATATGCCTTGCTGTGTCTCTGATAAAAAAAAAATCATGTCGATTGCATTAGCAATTCAGAAGACAGTAGACCTGAATTTAACAACTGAAAACAGATCAGTCACCTGCCCAAAAAGGTGGCACACCACTCAGCAATACATATAGTATCACTCCAGCTGACCACACATCGGATTCTGGTCCATAACGTTTGTGCAGTACCTCAGGAGCAACATAATATGGACTTCCAACCAACTCAGTGAAAACCTGACCTGCAGTTATGAAAACATCTAAGTATAGATAAAGAGAAAAATCAAGGTTTAATTTATAAACCCAACAGAAATTACTCATAGCTGGCACATAGAATGCAAAAAAGTGATCAAGATGATTGAGTCGGAATGTAGGATAAACAATAAAATACGTGTTGATGAACAGAGGAATATCACTCTGTCGTTGATTTTCTCTATTCTATCCCTTAGAATAAGCAGCAACAATAAAGTAATGAATTGTATGAATTTCGGATTGATAAGACATCCCAATGTGTGGGTCATGCCATACTGTTATTGAGTAGTTTGTTGCTCGTACAGTCAGCCTCAAGGATGCTAGCAGAGGATAATTTTGAACACGCCTACTATCTAGCTACAAGAACATCTTATAAAGCAAAGAGAAATACAACAAAACAGAAATATAAACATCATGTCATTAATCTGTTGCTTTAAAGATAGAAATAAAGAATGACATGCATCAAATTTTATGTCATACCTGGTTTGAAGAACACAGATAGACCAAAATCAATTGCCTTTATTGACAGATCATCATCTTTATCCAAAAGGAGGAAATTTTCTGGCTTCAGATCACGGTGCATCACCCCAAGTGAATGGCACATAGCTACAATGCTAACAATAATTCTTATAAGTTTCGCAGCCTTCTGCTCGCTGTAATGCTTCTTTTCCTGAATTCGGTCAAAGAGCTCCCCACCAGCACAGAGCTCCATCACAATATGAACTGCCTGCCCATCCTCGTAGACATCCTTGATTGCAACAACATTCTTGTGTCCTGACAAATGGTGCATTATCTGGATCTCACGACGCACATCCTCAACATCCTCCCTGGTGATGAGCTTGCGCTTTGGGATGGTCTTGCATGCATACTCACACCCTGTACTGATCTCGGTACAGCGGTATGTTGTGCCAAACTGCCCCTGACCAAGCTTCTGACCAATGATGAAATGCTCCCTTAGGCCTGCCGTATTCCGATCAAGGACAGAGATGGACATCGGATCCAAGCCCCGCTTTAAAATACCAATAGCAGTGGGCTTAAATGAGTTCACCTCAGGCCATGGCTTCTCAAACTTCTTCAAGTCAGAGTGGCTATCCTCCTCAAGGTATCCATCAGCAAACCTAGAAACGGGGCGATTGTAGTAATCACTCCCAAGAGTCCCATTTTGGCATTGATTCCCCATTCCAAGAAAACCTTATCCGAAGTGGTTCCAAAGTTCCCAGTCTCACACAATTGTATATCCCTAGGGTGCAAATACCCCTTATATAGTCAGCGCTATGCGCAAAACCGGTGAATTGGAAGAGCTCCCCACAAAAACAACCCTGACTTGGCTTCCTGGGAGGGAAGAAATCCCCAACCTAAAATTTGACAACACAAAACTTGATCAGCAACAAAAACTTGTCGCTGCAAGGCAAGACAATAAGAGAGAAAAATCTAACTTTGCCAAGGAGGAAGTGGAAACCTCGGGGATGACAGGAAATTCCTTCCAAAGTCGGCTCCAGTCGGCGTCTTCAGGGAGGAAATCTCCAGCCTGAGGGCTTCCACCACCAGACTTGACACCCAAGCTTTGCTCACCACTACACGAAATCTAACCAAACCTCACGCGAAAAACGAGACTGCCAGGCTACTCCTCAATCTAATCACCCACCCGGCGCGTACACTGAAACCATCGGAACTGGAAGAGTTCCTCCCAAAGGCAGCTACCTTGAAAAGCTTCCTCCGGCAGGAAATCCCCAATCTGAGTTTTTCTAATGCTACAACTTGAGCACAAGGTTTCCACAGCCCCAAGCCACCAAATCCGCCAGCAAATCGGCCAAAACAAAGCCGAAACCCACGAGAAACACCTAGACGGTCGCCCACAAGCCAAATCTGGGCCAAAAAACACGAGATTTGTGCGGGAAGAAACGAAATCGAGCGCAGAATCGCACCCGCTAAACGAGAGGCCTGCCAGGGATCTTACAACGGGCGGCGCGCTCGATCGAAGCGAAGCACGCGCGGAATCGGGCCGACGGACCGGACACGAAATCGCAGCTTCCTGAGGGGCTAAAATGCAAAATCACTGGGAGGAAAAAAATGGAGATAGGAAGGAGAGAAGAGAGCGGAGGGGGAGAGCAGCAATTTATAGCCCCGGGTGGGAAGGGTAGGTGCGATGCAGCTGTGTGGGGACGTTTTTTTGCGGATGGGCCCCCGAAGTCGAGGAGAATTGCACACCAACAGAAACAAGCAGTGGTTTGTTGCGTATGGGCCCCCCGGACTAATGGAGAATTGCACACCAACAGAAACCAGCAGTGGTTCTGCTTGGGGGCGACAGCGGTTTGCGAATTCAGAGTCAAAAACGATTTGCTATGCACGCATTGGATTTTTGCAGGAACTGTATTGTAGTCTTCTCTGAACTCCTCTTCGGAATTTGTATCGGTGACAATTACAGGTAGTTTTGTAAAAGATCATGGTCTTTTTATCCAGCACAAATCAAAGTGAGAGTGTCTCTGCTTCTTGGAGGTTTCAGAGTGCAAGTTTTATTTTTACTCCACTTTTTTCTAGAACGTCAAACTTCAGCTGATTGTATTTGTATATGCTCCTATCTACCATACAATTTCATGTACCTTCTTAAAAAGAAGTTCACCACGTAGCTTGTGTATCAGATTGTCTTTTGGAATATTAGAAAAGTTGGATTGGAAGACTTATTTATTCTGAAGCGTGTGTCCTCCGATCACCGAAGAGAATGAACATCGAACAACTTTTTCAATGTTTATCGGGTCTAGAACAAGATAGAAAGATGCTGTACTCTCTACTCATCAAGTTTTTTCTTACGTGTTTTATTAAGATAAAATTTTCTTTCAGTATTTATAGTGATTTTATTAATTTCTAAGTTCTATATCTCCGGTTTTTATAAATATTATGTGAGTACGTATATATAGTGATATAAATATATGTATATACATGTCTAAGTTATACGGGTGTTTCTTAAAATATATATATATATCTTTAGGATCAAATTGTAGTTGAGGCATTACCCAGGGTGCAAAAAGGAAGAGTATGTCCACAGCTTATCTTGCTCCTGCAAGGCGATGCAGTAGCGTGATAGCGTCCATGCCGTACCTAAAAAGATCGAAACGAAAAGGAAACCAGCCCAACCGGAAAATCCAGCCATGTCACAGACAGGGATGTCCCACCCGTGCAGGGAGACTCGTGTCATAGCCAGAGTTGGCACTTGGCAGGCGAAGAAGAAGCAATCCGCGCGGTCGGTGCCGTTCAGATTGGCGTACGTATTTAGAGACACTTTGACGCTTTATATAGAATTTAAAATTTATAAAATAAAATAAAATAATTTTAATATTTGTTTTGTTTATAATAAAAATAAAATAGTTAAATCTAAGACTATTAACTTGGTCACATCTTTAGCTTCAATAATTTTTAAAATTATAGATGACTAAATCTAAACTCTTAAATTGAAGCTTTGATAACAAAAAAAAAGGCAGAGAGCCAAGAGATTTGACCTGAAGCCTTCTCAGCCACATGATAGAAAAACGCTTCTTCCAACAGGGGCAAGTGGTGAGTCAGAGCCACATGGGTTTGATCTGTCGAGATTTGGGCGGGGTGGTCTTCTAGGTCCACATGGCGGTGTCTGCTGCAAGCAAGGCCGTGTGAACGAACATGAGCTTAGATTAAGACTTTTCGAGAATTTATTTATGCTAAACTAAGATCTGTGATGCCAGAAATTCCTGCCGCTAGTCCTGTTTTGATTGGATGATGATACTAAGTAAATTATTTTGATAGAATTGTCAGGGGGCAGCTTGGGTTGATTGCATTGCATCCGTCACGATTTGAACTGTGGCACACTGACAGTAGCATTGCTCGATTATGACGCTGTTACTATCCATCCATAGTGCATGGAGTCAATGAGCATAGTAGCATGTAGTATTGACATATGGCACAATAATGCAGCATTAGGGACTAGTTTCAGCTCAATCATCTTAGCATAGTTAATACTGTCATACTCGCTCAAGCTATTATTGGCTTGGTGCCGCTGACCTCTGAAGTCGACACAGAAGCTCCTCAGAACTGATCAACATGAGTGCAGCAGTTGGCAGAGAGCCAAAAGCGATGAGGCTCGAGTGCTTGGAATGAATCAACTGCTCCCGACGACTCATTGAGCTGCTTGAATTGAATGTTGTCGTGCTTGTGCTGTTCGTTACACGGCGCAGTCCAGGAAACGAGACGCCACGCTACCAGCTCCTGTCGTTGCTTTTTGCGTGTTCAGTTCAGTTCTGAATTCTATACTCCCATTTTGATCGCAGTGTTCCTGTCGTTGCTTTTTGCATGTTCAGTTCAGCTCTGAATTCTATACTCCCATTTTGATCGCAGTGAAGTAGTAGGCGCGACAGGTGATTATAACTAGCGGATTAGCACGCCTGCCCGTTTTTTTAAAAAAGGCTATTAAAATTGGATTCATTAATTTTAGACATCTTAATATTTATTTATAAACTTATCAATATTTAACATTTTTATTTAATTATAAGTAAAATAGTAGTACTTTCATATATATACATAATTTTAATACGTAGATGATAGTAGTATGAATCTAAAAAATTGTTTCCTATTTTTTGAGTTTTATATTTTTTGCATTTTAGATCATTTTAACCGATTTATCAATATAACTAATATTTATTTTACATTCTTCTAAAATTTTCCAAAAATAAAAATTATATTATACATATATACATACATATATACATACATATATACATATACTTATACATATATATATATATATACTTATATATACGTGAGACCTTACCTAAATAGTATCTACAGTGCCTTAACGTCTGGTCGGCCTCCGACTCTCGCCCCTTTAACGGTGGCGTCGTCGCTGTCAGAGCGATCAGCTCAGCGGCTGCTGCGTTGCTTTGCCAGAGCCCAGAGCCATCGATCAAGGTAGTAGTAGCAATTGGCAAGTCGCGCTCGAGGCACTGTGATTGCCTTAGCTGCGACAACGTCACTGTGCACCTAGGACCCTGCAGGCTTCTGTTGGGACTTCTTTTTACCTCTAGGAATAATTGTACGCCATTATGTGCAGGAATGGTACGTTAATCTGGATATTAGTCCACGCTAGACTGAGACAAGGGAAGAAACATAGAACGCGTTTTTTAGGCAGGATTTTCTTCGTTGGTTTAAAGCAGGTGGCATGACTTTGAAGCGGGCAAGGGTGAATTGTTATTACTATTATTAGACAAAAATATAAAAATAAACAACAAACATCATCATATTTATCATAATATATATAATATATCGGCGTACTTATAAGTCTAGCACATGTATTCATTATCTCAAATACCGAAAAATCGATTCCGGTATCTAGGGCATCGAAAAAGTATGAGCCTAATGTATTCGGTATATGAGGTACCGAATACGGTGCACAGTACCGTATTCAGGTGCCGAATATACAGTGTCTCAGGTGCCGAATACAAACCGACGCGTTCCATCCTCACGTCGCGTCTTGTCATGTGTAAATTTGTTTCAATGTATGTTTATCGATATTTTAGTATTCATTTAATGTATTTGTGTAGGTAAATTTTTAGTGAAAGTAACGTTGGAAGGATACAAATTCTAATTTATCGAACAATAGTATTTGTGAAGTGCGATTATCATATAATCTGGTATATATGTTATATACACTAATAAACATTACATAAGATATGTGGTTTTTCATTGCTACACGAATAAATCATAACCATAAAGAGATGACAACAATAAACATTAGCATGTACGGTATGTCTAAAGACTAATTTAATAACGTACCGCTGTTAAACAAAACATGCTTTAGGGAATGAAAATACACCGGATTACAATAAATGCTATTTATTGAGTGTATCTAGGATATTTGTCATTTCGCAGAGCATCAAGGCCCTCCGCTTTAGCGCGATGGGCCATTTCCCGCTTCATTTCCCTCTTTGTTTTGCGTGCCTTAGCTGCGGCACGCTCCTTCACTGTCTTTCTCATACGCTCCTCCTCCTAACGCTTGAGTCGTAGTTCCTCCTGTTGTTGCTTATACTCTCAGTGTTTGTACGCTTCCCTCCTGCACCATATACTCATATCAATCCATCGTTTCTGTTACACATTTCACTCCATATCCAGCCATTCCATAAAGTAATAGATAGGTGGAGGAGATCGGACAAATGAAATAAAATGGGAGATTAGTAAGACAGTGCATAAAATCATACGAAAAGTGTTACATTAGTGATATACGTCAATATACCGGTGGATACTCGTACGGTCCATATCGAGCCTTATTATACTAGTAGTTCTCACACATGAAGAAACATATGCCATAGATGTAAGAGATGTCCTGAGACCCGTGAAACTTACAAGGGTCGCCACATAAGTACATCGGCGGTTCGACCCCCTAGGGATGAAAAGCCCATAATATTTCTTGTGTAGGTTTGGTAGACCTGAGAAAGACATTACAGTTGAGAGAGAAGATGAAGGAGTAGTCTATCCATGGCTGTGAGCTGGTGCATGGATTGAGTGCATATGTTTGGCTGGGGGCTGGAGCATAGGATTTCCTTCGAAAGTTGAAAAAGTTGTGGCATTGATACTTGTTAGAGATTTCATGTGAAAGCTGTTGCTTGATGTGATCATTTTACTCTACAAAAGTTTAGGAATGAGTTATTATTGTCTTTGCATGGAGGCATAAAATCTTATGAAAGATGTTGATTTTGAGTGGATGTAAAAGTAACATATATTCTTTTGATCTTAATATAAAGTCAAAGCTTGCTTTAAGCATTCATCCTAAAGCAAGCACAGTCTGAGGTTTACTGTCGTTATCTCTTTACGGTTAAGGTTCATTCACGCAGCGACGAAATATCACATATCGCATGTAATATTTATCAGCGTATGTAACGTCCATATCGGATTATATGATAATCGTATTTCACAACTATTATTATTCGACAAAATAGATTTTGTATCCTCCCGATGTTACGTCGCTAAAGTTATCTACACAAATACATTAAATGAACAATAAAATATCGACAAAACTACGCTGTAACAAATTTACACACACTCACTAATCTAGTTACTTTCTTTATTTATTCGTTCATGCCCCGATAAAACTAAATTATACTACAAAATCAGTCCGCTCGTATTTTATAGCGAAACAAGATAGTGTATTGGTTCAAAAAATGACAAAAACGAAACGACGCGGCACAACCGACCCAATGCAACGTGAGGGGGACCGGCCTGTATTTGGCAATGTTCACCGTATTTGGCACTTGTAATGCCAGAATTGTCAGTACCTCAGGTACCAGAATCAATTTTTCGGTGTTTAATGTGCCGAATACAGATGCTATATTTGTAAATATATTAATATATTATCTATTTTAGTAAATATGGTGGCGTTTATTGCCAACTTTGGATTTTTCCCTCCAAATGATAGTTCTGGCTTCCGAGTGGAAATACATATTTGTATCTCTATTATCCATAGTGGAAATACATATTTAAGTTAAACTGAGTGAGTTCTGCATCAACACAATGACAAAAAAATTGCATCCGTACACAGCAGCAACCAAACCGAAAATCAGATGAGACTAATCTATCCAATGGCGCCGTCCGGCGACGATGGGAAAAGCGAGGTCGACGGTAAGATTTTTGCCGGGTTTTGGCGACGCAACTGCACGGCCGGCGCGGCCTCGCGAGTCGCTTTCCCGGGCCTGTCGCGGCAGGCGGGTACAGCCAGATCTGGTCTCGGTGGGACGGACGGCCGGGGCAAAATCCGGCGAACTGTCCGTGTTCCTCACTTCCTATCACCATAAACAATTCCTATCCGTGTGACTATGGTTTGGCGATCTGCTGTGCTACAGCTACCTGGGTTCTGTGGATAGATAGATCATGGATGGGTTGGTGCTCCGTTGCCATGTCAATGCGAACGTTTTTGGTGCTCGACGTTCCTGTGAAAGATGAATTTTGCGTAGATGGGAATACACGGGGAAACAGTGCACCACCGACATTCTTTCTATATACTCAGAAAGCGAGAGCTCTGCAGGAACAGAAAAAAAAAAACCCGCATGCTCTGCCCCAGCGTACGTACACCGATGCTGCTCCGGAGACACTTCACCGGATTTTGCCCCGGCCGTCCGTCCGTCCCACCGTTCACGCATGACACATCACCAGCTGAGACTTGAGAAGAAAAGAAGGCATCGACTACTTCCTCTTCTTCAATCTTTTTCCGCCGTTGCTAGAGCACAATAGAATATGCTCATTTAATACCCTGATGGTGCCTGCCGCTAAGCCTAAATTACATACGCATGCTGGCATGCAGATGCGGCCAGGCTCTTGAGAGCACGAATCGACAAAAACTTGCGTGCCTACTGCCTGCCATGGCGCGATATGGTGATGTGATCTCCCTGCTGCGGCAGCACGCGAGATTGGGTCGAGTCTTGGCATGCGTCATGCGTGATTCATGCCATCAGGCCTCGTGGGACGGATGGGGAAAATGAAATTAGCGGTGAGTGGTTTGAACGGCGGTGGTTCGTTCTCCTCTCAAACCAACTTCAGCCGACGTCTGGGCCTATCAGTCTAATCGCACAACAAACCTCCCCTTTCGTCCTCACCAAGACCCTGTCATCCGGCGGATACTCGCGGTTAATATCTAACCCTGATCCGCGTGTTAATCCCGCTTGTCTCGTATGGTCATTAATCCTACCTACCAAGTTAATTTCTCTAATTTTAGATTATTAATTAGGTTGGTAATTTGTTAACTTGGCCATTTATTTCACTGTGAACAACTACATCTCATAAATTTTTATGCGAAGATTAGATAGAACTATACTACTGATATTAAGCATGTTTTAGCCTTTATATGTAACTGTAGCATCTAGATCTCTAAGTAAGTGGTAAGTGTTTCGGTGATTAATGACAACCGTATCATTGTGACTAATAAGTATATTTTGAAGGGAATCAAATTTTTTAGTTCACAGTGATTGAATGTGTTTTCTTAGTCTCTCATGGAATTTTATTGGTCTATCAAAAGATATTTACATCAAGATTAAGCATCTTCTAATTCTAAGTGTCACGATGTGATGAAGGACACTTGGAGTAGACATATGTCTCTTTTTATTTTTTGACCGTACTACAAAGGAGGGCTAAGTGTTATAGCTTAACATAGTTGAGTCTAAACATGGTTGAATACATACTTACAAAAATCTAGCACTAGGTAGCTCAAAGAAGCCAATAGATGAGAAGTTAGAACTCAAAGTCAATTGAATTGGACGAGTTCTATAAAGTTTGTTCTCACCGCATTGTCCAGTGCGAGAAGTATTAAACTCACTGGACTATTTTCCCTCTCTATGAAGATTTCAAATAACCTCACCGAATTGTCCGGTGATGGGAGGAATTTTGCACTGGAGAATTTAACATAAGAGTCATTTTTCAGAGAAATTTGAAGTTACATGTACCAGATTGTCCGGTGATCTGAAGGACGCATACACCGGACTATTTAACAAAAGGATTATTTTTCTGGAGAAAATCTGAGTTGAACTGACTTGATTAACCGGTGACTTAAAGGAGTTATCACCGGACTATTTAACAGAAGCTTGGTATTTTCGGAGAAAATAGATTATAACTCACCGGATTGTCCGATGGTACTATGTGAGGAACACCGAGGCATTTTGCAACGGCTACTGACAGCTGGCAGACCAGCGTGTGGAAAAAGTATTCTCACCAGATTGTCCGGTATTAACAGAGACGTGTGTATCGGACCATCCGATGTTCACAGAAAAAGTGACTGGTTAGACAACGGCTAGATTTGTATCTCTAACCTATATATACCCCATCACTTAGTTTCATTCATCTCTCTTGCAACCCAGAAACATTCATACACAGTGTGTATCATCTATAAGTAAGTGAGAGCACTTGAAGTGATTTGCAAGTTCTTAATTAAAGATTAAGGACTCCATTAGTGCTTCAAGAGTAGTGAGTGTGCATCTAGCTATTTTTTAGGTTTGATAGGGATCAAGTGAACCAGTTAGCTTGTTATTCTTGGTGTTTGGCAATACCTAGCCGGTCGTGGAGATTGAAGGTGTTCTCGGTGAACTCTTGGAGTTCTTGTGTGAGCTCTGGGAAGCTCGTGTGCTTGGTTTGATGCCCGCCAATCCAGAGATGGAGAAGTGACAATCACTAGTGAGCACTTGAGTCTCAGTAACTCAAGTGATAGCGACATTCTTGCGTGGATGCTGCAACGAGGATTAGTGAAGAGTGCTAACTCTTCGATACCTCACAAAAAACTCGGTATCCCCTTTCCATACTCTTATTACATTCCGTATTTTGCTTCTAGCACTTTTTTCATGCAAGTTTTAATTCCGCATTTTACTTATGTTCTATATGCTTGTATGTTTGTATTTATCATTCTAGCATGCTAGGTCGTCTAGTTGCTTTTATTCATTCTAGGCTAAAGTTGTTCTTTGTTCTAAAATTCGGTAGTTGGTTTAGTTTTTTGATTAGTGCCCTATTCACCGCACTCTATGGCCATTAGATCCTTTCAGCGACTGGATTTTCATTACTCATTCAAATTAGACAATATGGTATAGCATATTGAATATAAATAGACTCTTCGCAAACCACATCTTACCTAGATTTGTTTTATCTAGTTGCAACATTACGCATCAGAATACGACTCCAGCTACCAAAGTTCAAATATTAGTGTCCATGAATTACACACGCGAGTGTTTTCAATAGTATTATTTGTAGGCGTGAGTGTGTGAGGTGTGTTGTGTGCGTACGTGCGTTTTATCCTCGTAGCCGTAGAGAAAGAAACATGTGATATTCCACGAATATCATTCCATTGTGTTTAATAAGTGGTAATTAGTGCTTGTCAAGTAGAGGTTTACACATTGTTATATTTTTATGGATTTCTCAAATATTCCTCTTTTATTTATAAATATTGACTATATGTAATATTAATTCTATTTTTAATAGTACACATACAATTGTATTAAAAAAATATAATTTTAATTTTGCACAAAACCCTATATACTACGGTAAGACCCTGCTTGCTATCTATTTACCCGTGGTAGGATTTTGGCGGTTCATATGGCTTTATCGAAGGGTCATGATAGCCATTTAGAACCTTAACGAAAACTAGTGTGTATTTCCTTTTTGATTGTGACGATGTGAGTGCATTGTGGGCTTCAGCTCTCAACTACCAATCTATTTAAAAGTTATGTTTCATTAGTGGTACCACCAACTAACCTCGTACTCTATCCTTATGTCGTCCATACTCGACCATTATGCTGATCTATCATTCTACTATGCTATCCAAGAACGAGTTCAGTTTTATCAATGACGATGTTGCCAGGTATGGGTACGACATAAGCATTTCAGTTGCATGCCGCTTTTGCACTAGTGTACATTAAGAGTATGTTTGATTGGTTATTACAGGTTATCGTACTTTCTGTGGTAAGTATTTGGCTTGTGCTAGAGTTATAGCGTCCTACGATTTTTCACCTCTAAGACTCTACCTATCATAGATTCACGTTTCAGTCAAATCTTGCCTAAGTCATAACTAACAAATTATTAGTCACACCTTTTATAAAATTTGATAAAAAGTGTTGTATAGTATGGTAAAGAACCAAACATCCATTTCTAGCTCTTTTTCTTCATCCTCCTATTCCATTTCAACACTTCTGAAGAGATTACGATGGCTTCCACTTGACTTGTTTACTGCTAGAAACTTCCGATAGATTTATTTTGACTTTGTCACATGGCTCCCGTATCCCCTCCGGGGAGTGTTTGCTAAAACGAAGGATAGAGATGAAAAGGATCCGCACGCCGCGCCCATTTTGTTTTGCTGTGTAGAACATGATAAAAGAAGATTAAAAAAATAAGTTCACAAATTTTATACATTTCAATATTTATTTATAAAATTATTAATGTTAAACATATTAAATTAATTATAGAGAAAATAATAGTACTTTTATGCATGCACATAGTTTTAACATGTAGGTGAAAGTAATACTAACCTAAAAAAATTAGTTTCATATTTTTTGAGTTTTAGATATTTTTTATTTTAGATTTTTTCAACTGATATATTAATGTAACTAATATTCATTTCAATATTTTTCTAGAATTTTTAGAAAAGAAAACTACATATGTATGTATATACGTATACATTACATATATATGTATATACATATATATATACACGTGTATATATGTATACTTACTCAGCCCACTACTACAGTAGCAAAGCCATGGGAGGGCGTCAATTACTCCACCGTTAGAATATAGTATTGATGCGGTAAATATGATAAGAATATGTGTCTGTTTCGAAATCGTACGGATGACCTGTCGTACCAGAAAGGGAGAAGCACGAGGAGCACGTGCGTGCGAGCGGAGACAAGTCACTCACCAAACCCTATCCGAACCACCATGCGACTGAGACGTGCTAACGGGCCGTGGTGTAAAAGCGACTCCTAAGCTAATCAGGCTGGGCCTAATAATTGTCACTGGCATCTTTGCCCCGCTGCGGCCCAAGTACTTCACACTTCAGCTTCGACCTTTTTATATAGATTTATATTTTTTAAATTCGAAAATTACAAATATACAACGGGTAAATAAGTACATAATTGCAAAATTTTAAAATAGACATATATATTTTCTAATTTTTTATTATATATATATATATATATTCTTCAGCCTCTGCCTTTGACTTGGTGGCCACAGTGCTGCTTAGGCCATAAACAATATTAGGTACTTAAACGAAAGCGAGAAGCCAAGTTAAAATTTATCTTAATTTAAATTAGAGTTTGTTCTGTAAAAAGTTTGTGTTATGCCACTTTTTCAGTTCAGTGGATTAGGGTCTTTGCCTTTTGATTATGTAAATGTTTAGCCTATGGTTAACCCTAAGGAGAGTATGCGTTCTTTTGTGTTGAAAAAGTACAATTTGTTTTGACTTTATAAAAAAATGCATATCTTAAATCCTATGTTAAATTAATAAGATGAATGATCAAATTTTTAGCTAAAAATTTAATCTAATACATATACTTAAGGTTTCATGTGGTTCGCTAAAGAAGCGAACCCATGATTGCTTAAAATCCATTTGATGATAGTTAAATGATCAAATGAGAAAGTTAACTTGTGCTTTTTAATGTGCTAAGGATGTTATTTTTCATATTATCAAACTAAGGCTTTGATTGATATGTGGGTGTTTGCATAGCCCATCGAATTGAACTTGTTTGTCTAGTTTGAACTTGGTATAACACTAGTTTCTCTAATTTTTACACTGGTCATGAAATTGTGAATGCTTTTGTGGTGATATCTTTTGAATAACTGGATAATATGATCAAAACTTGTTTCACTCTCGGTGCTTGTGACATGAACTCACTTCGAGACTTTGTGCGTCTTTAAGTTATATTGTTTACTCCTTCTAGTGCTTTGACATCTATAATCCTTGCAAATGCTTTGTGATCTATATGTGAAGCTTTGTAAACTTGTATTTTATTTGTATAGTCTTATATCCTTGATGTTTGTATTGTTAAAGGGGAAGAAAATATGTCCAAAGATATTATGCACAAATATTCAACAAAGGGGGAGAAAATTGCATTCGTCTAGAAATGTAAGGAAAAAATATGGAATTTATGCAATCATCAAGAAGGAGCATGTGTTATTGGGTTTTTTAGTTTTTCTTACTCTTTTGAAGTTTTTTTTGCTCGTCTTTATATCTCTTAGTGCTTTTGCAACCTTTTTTATGCCAAGACATATTTTGCTCTTTTTTGAGTTTTTGTCACTTGGATGAGCTTATCTTAATTTCTTCAAACCAAAATCTTTGTGCTTTGAGGGTTATCAATGCACTTATCAAGCGGGGGTTGAGAAACCAAGTTAAAATATGCATTGGTTTACTTGTTATAAGTGATTGACATTGATATTTATTTGGCTTGATAATCTTCGATTTTGCATGAGCTTTGATGTGATTTAAATTGATTTGAGATTTTATTTGAGCATATTGATTATGGACTAACTAGAATTGGAGTTGAAGATATACGTTTGTTTGCTCATGGTGTGCAGATGATGGATGCAAATTGGCGGTTGATGGCAGGATGATCGAGGCCAAGCAGAGTGCTTGATGTTGGATGATCAAGGAGGCCGAGCAGAGCCAAGTATGATTCTAGCTGAACACGTGGAGGTCAAGTAAAGTATAGAAGACAGATAAAAATGACGTATTGACAAAGTCAAGCGAAGGAGTTGCTAGTGCAAGTGACAAGGTGGCCCAAGGGAGCGGGGAGGGAGAAACTTACCGGTGGTCAGGATTGCATGACAAAGTACACGCGTCGACATCGAAATGCTCGCTTAAGGTGTCAGCAAGGTGGCGAGTTATGTTTTGAGAAGCGTGTAGACGTTTCTGCGGTTTGTGAAAGTGCATCTAGGCCCCCTAAGTAGGTTTTGGCTTATTGATGATAAAACGATTAAGAAACTAACATGCTTATCTAAGTTATGAACAGGTTTAAGCATTAGTTAAAAAGATAAGTGACGTTTGACGCCCGTCGAAACAAATGGAGAATCAACGAAGAGTACTCAATAGGATTTAATTTTTTTTTATTTTTGAAATTGAGTCTATGATAGACGCTCTATTAAGAGGGTTGCATTTGATTATTTGGTTAGTGTCTCAATGCAAGATATCCCTTAGAACCAACTAGTTGAGAGACACAATCACCCACGGACACCGAGTTAATTTTGCAAAAATTCACTGAGTCCGGATACTCCGGTGTTCATCGGATACTCCGGTGTTCATCGGATACTCCGGTACTCAGTATTTAGTCCGGAGTCTCCGAGGTAGACTCCGGCAAAAAGTCTCGGTTACGGTTTATTTTTATTGAAAAAAGACCGGAGTCTCCGGTGTTCACCGGATACTCCGGTAATTTATGGGTTAATAGACCGGAGTCTCCGAGAGAGACTCCGCCAGAGAGTCTCGGTTAGGTCTTTATTTTAATTGAAATGGACCGGAGTCTCCGGTGTTCACCGGATACTCCGGTAAGAGAGTTAGTTTTAACCGGAGTCTCCGAGAGAGACTTCTGCTGAGAGTCTCGGTTAGCTTTTAATCTTTTTGATAAAATGGACCGGAGTCTCCGGTGTTCACCGGATACTCCGGTACCTGGAGAGGCCGGAGGGTCCGGCTAGTCTTCGGACTTAATATTTTTGGAAGCCCTGTCAGGACCGGAGTCTCCGGTGACTCCAGTAATTTAACAGAACTGTAACGGCTAGTTCTGACACGTTCAGTGACCGTTCTGATGCCATTTTTGAATTTAGGGCCGGTGTTCACCGGATACTCCGATCAGTTCTGACAAAACAGTAACGACTAGTTTTTGGGAGAGGGCTATAAATGCTCCCACACCCCATGGTATTTAGTGCTTGCTGTTGCTGGTGAACTTTAGACCTCTTGAGCACTTTAAGAGCATTCAAAGACCCTCCAACCAACTCTAGTGCAAAGTTTGCAAAAAATTAGAGAGTTTGTGTTTGGAGAGGGTTTAAGCACTTGAGCATTGAGTTCTTCATCGAGCATTCGCTGCGATCATTTCTCTTGAAGCTTCGTGCTTTTAGACGGCAAGGTGTCGCCCGTAGAGCATCCAAACTTGTGGAGTACCACAGGAAGTTTCTAAACATCTTCGAATTGAGTAAGAATTTTTAGCTCGATCTTGGTGGTCGCTAGAAGAGGATAGGGTTGGAAAAGACCCGGCTCTTTGTGAGCTCCTCAACAGAGACGTAGGTACTTCTTCGTGAGGTGGCCGAACTCCGGGATAATCTCTTATGTTCGTATTCGTGCAATTTGCTTTATTGTGTGAAATTTGTAATTCATCGTACAAATTGCTCTAGTGATCATCTTGCTAGTGTTAAGTGTTACTTTAGCTCTGTGATATCCAATAAACCTAGCTTCAACCTTAGATTCTAGCTACTTATTTTAATTTATAGTTGTTCTAGAATTCTTGTATAGACCGGATACTCCGGACCAGACTGGAGTATCCGGCAGATTTAATCCGTTGTTTTAATTTTAATTTTCAGAAAAGACTATTCACCCCCTCTAGACACTTTCAGTTTGACCTTAAACTCTCCTCTAAGCACCCATTTTAGATGCCCTTATATACCGTCCCGGTCGGCCGCCACCAGACTAGCAGAGTGCGGCACACGCGCGCTGCTGGCGCAATCACGATTTTGGCGGATAAATTTGGGCGCGGGCGGCAGACGCGGAGAAATCGCAAAACCACTCCAAAGTCCAAACCCCAGGCTCCCAAGCTCCCCGCCCGCCACCCTCGCCGCCACCGCCGATGCCGATGGAGAGGAAGCAAGCCGCCTACAGAAACCTCGTGAGCACCGCCTCTTCGCCCCCGCGTTCTGCTCCATTCTCTTATCGGCCCCCTTCGTTTCGGTTTCGGTTCGGACTGAGCTTGGCGTTGGGGACTGCAGGACGAGAGGTACGCGATCCAGGGGGAGAGGTACCAGGGGCAGCAGTACAGCCACATCTACTTCACGCGTCTCCACTACATGCGCAACCTCCTCCACGCCCTCGTCCCCTCCCGGAAGCCGCAACTCCCTGGTCCGGCCCCATTCTCCTCCCCTCTCGCATTTCCTCGTTACGGTTGATTGTGATAGTATATTGGGTAAATTAGGGTTTCTGTGCTGATATGTGGCTCGTTGGTCGCGTCAGGTTTTGATCTTGGTGACTCCCTGGAGATTTTGGCTAGTATAATTGGTTTGCAATTGGAGGCGCGGAATTTAAGGCCCTTCTGAGTCCAGATTAGAATTCCCGAAGCTGCTGGCGTATTGAATAGCGTCTCTTGATCGTGGTTCGGTGTTGCTGAAGGGTTTATGAGCTGCTCTAGCGGTGATTTGGTCTACATTTGGTGATATAGGATTTTGACAACTATCTAATTTGGGGTCCATGTTTTTCACAAAGTATTGATGTTGGCTGTTAGCCGAGATCTTTATTGGTAGGATGTGAAGTTTCCGTGACAAATCAATGGCTCTTGTGCTGCTTTCTTTCTTTTCTGCTTGGTCAGATAGGTGCTTTGAACTTGATCTAGTAGCACAAACGAATTCACTAACATTAGTCAGTCAGTAACTCATGAACGCACAATCTTAAGAAATGTGAGACTAAAAAATTGGATCTGTTGACTATTTACTATTTTATACATATACATAAGAAAGATGTTTGGTTTTATAGTTATATTTCTTCACGGAAGTGATTTATGCAACAGGTGTTTGCTTATGCATGGAGAGAGTTTAAGCACACCTTTTTCCTATGTTGCAGTCACTACAGTGTTAGGACTTGAAGAAGGAAAGGATTGCATAGTTGTAGGAACTTTATATAAGCACATGAAGCTGAAGCCTTCCATTCTCGACGAATACTCCAAAGAGGTAATGTAACATGAAAGTTAGTTTTACATGCCTTCAAGTATGGTTGCTATCCCAAATAACCTGAGGAAGCTCTGCATTATTTTTCTTTTGCCAGAGGTCCGCAATTCCTCTTGTCAAACCGCATAATTTCATGCATCCTGATGATCATCTCATTCTGGAAGATGAAAGCGGAAGAGTTACACTTGCAGGAGCCATACCTCCAGCAGCATATGTGACTGGTAAGTTTGGCACTTTTGCTGACAATTAAAAGCAATGCAATCAAGGTTTTCATTATTGCTGTACAATTTCTTCTATCACAGGAGTTGTAGTAGCGCTCCATGGGAAGGAAACAAGTGCCAGCGACTTTCTTGTTGAAGATGTTCTTGAGGCTGGGCTTCCTCCTCAAACTGCACTGACTAGCTCAGGTAATATTCTCCATATGGTCCTGTGCTCATTTTCAACATTTTCTCCCAAATTTTAATGGTGAGAAAATTGCTCTGAAACTGCATTTACTTCGGTTACAGATGAAGACAAATATGTGGTATTCATCTCAGGGTTAAGTGTCGGAAGTGGCACTTTCAATCCTCTGCAGTTCCAACTTCTTATTGACCATATCACAGGGCATTTGGGTGATGAGAATGTATGATATTTGTCTTTGTAAAGTGTAAATTATTATACTCAATTGAGACACTAATTTGGATAATCTTTGTCGAAAATTACTCAGGAGCAAACCATAGCATCAAATATAGTACGTGTTGTGGTCGCTGGGAATTCAGTACATATGTCTCCAAGGTTCTTCAATGGTCAGGTAATGGCATTGCATTTCACATGTTTTTTGTGGCACTTATCCTGTTGCTCTAGTATGTTGTACTAACGGTTGATTTCATTATTTCAGACAGTGGCATCAAAAGATCAATCCAGGATAGCTGAACCAATCAAGGAACTGGATATAATGCTGACCCAGGTTAGAACTGTTAATTATTTTACATCAAATTTAATCATTGCAACTGTTCTGGTCTCTGACATTGACCTTGATGCAATCCATGTCCTGCAGCTTGTGGCATCGTTGCCTGTAGATATGATGCCAGGATGTCATGATCCGGCCAATTTTTCTTTGCCTCAGCAGGTGGGATATCGATGTGTATAAATACTTGTTGATTTGTACTAGTAGCACTCAAGTGTGTGTTTTGTGCATGTATGGCTAACTCATCTCTTGCTTACCTGCAGCCTTTGCATAGATGCCTTTTCTCTGGGGCATCCACCTACAATACTTTTTCGTCATGTTCAAATCCCCATCAATTTGAGCTTGACAGTGTCCAGTGAGTGTCAGCTCTCCTTTGGCTTCCCTCAAGATTAAAGTAACTTGGAGATTTTGATGCAAGAAAATTATATATGTAGGTTTATTGGAACATCTGGCCAGAACATAGATGACCTCTACAAGTACTTTGATGCCAAGGACAAGCTGGAATTCATGGAAAGAACACTGAAATGGCGCCATCTTGCTCCGACTGCTCCGAACAGCCTAGGTAACTCTTCATCTCCAGCCCAATTTGGCATGTCAACTGTCAAAGATTGTTGGGTCAAAAGTATTATTGTAATCCATTTTTTGTATGTGAATTTCATGATTGATTTGATGATCATTTATGGTAATTGTATGATCCAAAGCTAGAAGTCCATTCTCATAATCTGTTTTATTCAGGATGTTATCCATACACAGACAAGGATCCTTTCCTTGTTGAAAGTTGCCCCCACGTCTACTTCATTGGGAATCAAGATAAATATGAAACTCGATTATTGGAAGGTAGTACTTCATGTAAGCTTCATATGTTGTTTCAGTACCCAACTTACCCTCCTTGTTATCCAGGGCAAGAAAAACAAAAAGTGAGGCTAATCTGCATTCCGAGATTCTCTGATAGTGGAGTTGCTGTGATGGTATGTACTTATATGCCTGAAACCAGTAGATCTACTTCGGTTATCTTGGTAATCTACTAAGGACCGATGACTAAGGAGACCTATTCTTGATTCAGACATTTGTTACTTTTACACAATAGCCATACACGCACAAGATTTTTTTTTTTTTGAGAAGCTAAAAAATATGCCCCTGTTTTCCTTTTATGGAAGGTTGAGACATAGAAAAAGAGGAATTTACCTTTGCTTTACTTTGATCTTTTCCTTGTTTACATTAATTCTCGTTGATATAACGAGATTAGTTGGTAATAAAAATATCTTATTATGCAGCTCAATTTGAGGAACCTGGAATGCAGCACTTTGAGTTTCTCAACAAGCTTTGATTCCCTGAGTATGGTCTGATCGTATGAAGTCCAAAAGACCTCGGTGTAGCATGCTACCAAGGGCAGCCTAGTCCTGGACCAGCGCAGGGGTTGAAGCTTTCATGAGGGAACTATCGGAACCCAGGGGCTCATGGAAAGACCTACCTCGAAAGAATGTATTTGTACCTGAACGGTTATTTATTAGATGTATGATGACCTTAGGTTTTATCAATTAGATCTGTTGATATAACTGCCGAATACAATTTGTTGTAGCCAAAGCTGAAACTGAGGCTGGACAGTGTGTACCAATCAAATAGAAGCTCGTGCTTCTTTCCCAGTCTCCATCAGCTCATTCATTAGATTCTTTCGTGTCATCAGTTGTGTTCTTGTGTAGTATCTGTGAATGGAAGAGCAGATGCAGATCAGAGTATCAAACAGTGGAGTAACATAGATCAGGGGATCAAATTAGAGGCGTTCATCAGGTGTCAGTAGATCGAGTAATTAATAAAAACAAATGTGGAGTTGTGGACACGAAAGTAATAATTCCAAATTTTACATACTGTGCAGATCAACATGTATGCATTTCAACTTAAATGAGCAATGCTATGCCGCTTGCATAACTTTAAGGCTTTCTTTGGGATATAGATATTTCATAGAAATTTTACAACAGATAGTATAATTTTCAATGAAATTCAGTGTGAATAGCCGCATGAGGCTCAACCCAAGTATTATAACTTCAAATAACTAAAGCATATTGAGGATGTGGATGCACGTCTAGGCCATCCAAATTCGATACCCGAATATACATGTATTTTTTTTAAAAAAAGCTATGTATATCCTAAATGTCCTCCTATTGTTGGTGCATTTTCTAAATCTCGCTCTCTATATCTTCATATAGAGAGTCTTTTCAAAATATTCTCTCTCTATTTCTCTACACGTTCCAACCGATTTCTTAAATCTCGCTCACTAAATTGCACTAATCTATATTTTATTAGTATTCTATAAATAAAAGATATTTGTAACGGCTAAATTTTGTATATGTTTGAATTTTTTAATTCAAATTGAATTAAAAGAAGAATGTCGTATGAAATGATAAAGATGTATATAAATAGGGCATTACAAAGAAACTTATTTTTTCACCATATAATTTAAGGCGGCAAATAATTTTAAAAATTAGTTCATCACATAAGAACAATATTAATAAATTTTCTAAGATTTTTAGAAATTTATTTGAGTACTAACAATTGTTAGAATTTATAAAAGTAGTCTTTTTTGAAGAATTTTAGTTTAAATTCTACACAGTTGTTTTAGTGAATCTAATTAAAGTGGGTTGCACATGAATTATGGAACATGTACACAAAATTTTAGAATTTTGAAGTAACAAAATACAACTGTTTTAAATAGAAAGAGGGAAATTGAAGCACTGTTTTTATGCAAACGGAACGTAGCTGATAGCGAGCCTCTCCGCTCTCCCAAATGTGGGGAGGCAAGCTGGGCGGATACCGAGCGTAAAAAGTAGTGATGCTGGTTGGAGAAGTCTTTTCCGTCCGGCTCGACAAATTTGACGATAGCTAGGTGTTTACGGAGCTGGTTAGAGTTGCTCCCAGTGCAGAGGACGAAAATTATACTTATATTATCTAAAAATGATCTTAAGTATTTATTTTTTAAAAAATAATGCATTCTGAATATCTTAACATTTTAACATCTTTTTTATACAGATAAAAAATTATACTTTTATTATCTAAAAATAATCGAAGATCTGGTAGCTTAGAATTTGTACCATGTTCTTCAAACTGCCTGGTAGTAGCAGCAGGTAGCTAGCTACTAGTATCTAAGTAATACGAGAGCAGTAAAAATTAAGGTGTGATTGGTTGTTTGTATAATAGTAACTTGTTTTTATAGATATATATAATCTTGAAGATAAATGTGTTTGTCTATCCGTATTTATTGTTTTAATCTAACTCGATGAATGTAAATGTACGTCTGTAGCTTAGCTTGAAAGCTTCTCTCCGCAGTCTGATCTGATGAGTACAGGTTTCTGCATCCGTTCGTATAGGCGAGCTCACTTATTAGACCATCTCCAACAGCTACCTTAAATTTTCATCATCAAAACACTATTACAGCATCCCCTATCACTATTATAACATCCATTATTTTTCCTACTGTATCAGCACTGTAGCACTGGATAAAGAATCTGTTGGAGATGAATTTCCAGTACTACAGTAGACCGCAAAACACTGTAGCACTGGAAAAGGGAGATTTGAGGACTCTCTTGGAGATGACCTCAGTATTATAAAATTATTTTCATACAAGTAAACAATCACAATCTCAACTTTTAGCTCCGCTTATATAACTTCATATTTGATCAACCGAACAGAAATACAACTTAACTATCTAGACAAATACAACTAACTAAATATTATTATTTTTAATAAATATAACTCCACTTAAATTATTTCTCCTCAGCTTACATATATAATCATAAGGGCAAAACTCACACCGACAACAAATCACAAAGTTCACAACTCGTGTGGCCACATGTCACCGGTGCAAACTGACAAAAAAAGGCATCAGATCTATGTCCTCACATTCTTTAGTGCCCGCGGCCGCCTGTTCTCTTCCGCTTCCCCTCTTCGCCATGGCCGCCATCTCCCCCCACCTCCCCGCTACCCTTCCGTTTCTCCCGACTCTCTGGCCCCGTCCCCGCCGGCTCCCGCCGAACGCCTTTGCAGCCTCCGTGGTCCCGCACCGAACCGCCCGCGTCGCCCTCCATTGCTGCAGGTGCGTATACCCTCCTCTTCCCCTACCACGCCACGGTTTTCATGGGCATTTGCCGGAAAGATTACACGTCTTGCTTGGTTTTGCTGTCGTCGTCTGCTTCGTTAACCCTATCGGATGATTGGATCCAAGTATCCGGGGACACAATTTACCACTAATGATCTGGAGTTCATAAGGGGGGTGGGGGGCAATTTATGATGTATAAATACATGATTTTGCCGATACAGAAATGACCTGAACGAATTGATTAGATACGTTTTCAGCTTGCTATTTCTAAGCCGTAGTTCTTAAGAAAACTGTACTGCTGTGTTAGTGCTAGAATGGTGTGTTTGTGCCACTCAGTATGCAGAAGTTGAATATCTATGGTTAGGGACTGCATAGATTATATGTAGTGAGCTACCCATTCTCCATGGTGTATTGATACCAAACTCAAACAGGGCTACAAGTTTTGGTACAATTTAAGTTGTTTATATTCTCTCTTGCATCAATTTGGCAATTTCAAAAACGCTACACCTGTTTGTATGAGGAGAATTCTGCTGGATTTCAGTTTTAAGATGAACTTAATCCCAACCAATTTTCCCTCATTCAAACAGGTATTCGGATTTGTGACTTCGCATAAAACGATGCAAGTACAAATAAAAAAAGAAACATTTCCGTGCAGCTGTGCTTACTAGTTATGTGGTATGTAAAACATCACAGTGACATTCTAGTGAAGCAATGCTGTCTTTTAACTTATTTGATGATGAGGGTCATGCATGCAGCATGCAGTTTTAGTTATCACATCCTCATGTTCCTACTTGTGCCTCTGGGCAAAGCTGAGTCTTTTTTCTTAACGGTTGATAGGACTTAAGAGCATAGAATGTCCATTTTCATGTGCAATGACATGGTCATATACACATATTTGAGCTAGCTATTTGAGTCAGGACACCAAAGTTGATTGAGCATTTGAGCCCATATATTATATGCATAAGTTGTCTTTGTATGGAATGCAATCATAGAACTTTTTTTAGAGTACACTTTGGATTCCCCTCTCTCTCTAAAAAGCTCTATGGTGCCATCATAGAACTTGTGCACTGCAACTTGCATGTCATATCTAGTGACTTGGCAAATGGCAACGACTACTTGCGTTCTTAGAGCTGCCACTCTTGCTATTTTCCACTGCAGGCATAGTACTCCTTTGGCAAGAAATTTTCATGGGCTTGAGAATGCAATAAGCTTGTGGACTCAGCACAAGAAGCAAGCTCTATTTGCTTCAGAGAGAGATTCTTCTAGCAATGCTACAAAACAGAGCAACTCCAGCGATGACGCCTCGAGTTCTTCAGATGGCCCACCTGTCCTGACTATTCTGGCAGGTGTTATTGTGTTTCTTCTAGTCTTCTGGGCAATTGGATCAATCATCACCTGGATTGTTGGTTTGGCTTTTGGTGCTGCAAAATCTTAGTAGGTCAATTTAGGGTAGTTCTGCACCTTTTCAGTTGTATATACTTGTTGTCGACTCACAGTCTTGGATCATTGTATTCTATGCTGTCATTTCTTAATCCTTGAATAATTGCATTTGCTGCTATTATTTTAGCTGAAGTCATGGATAATTTCCACTTTTGCTGGATAATTGTGTTCCGTGTTGTCATCTGTTGGAGACAGTGCTTGGGTTCCATTTCTTCTTCTGAATAACAGGGTTTACAAGTGAAACTACCTAGTTAAGTTAATAATACTTGCCGAATATTGGTACCCCTAGTCCCCTAGACATGTAAGCTTATCCTGGCCAATTCAGTTTTTTCTAGGTTGCAAAGCAAAACTCTTTGTCGCATGCCCTTTTTCTTGCTGCCGGTGTACAAGCACACAATCTGTTTTTTTCTTTCTTAATTTGAAACAATTCTGATTTGAACTCATCAACACGTTACATCACTATACTGTGGGCTTGTAACTCTTGCAGCTATTCGTGCAACTATAACTGCATTTCGTACATGTCAGGTCTTAAGGTGGCTTTGTTTTCCATCTGTTGGAAACAGTATGCAGTCTGAGTTCTCTAAACAATTCATTCTGGAGATTGGAATGCCCATGATTATTCATGCCGGAATCAACAGTTAAATGTAAATATCCACCTGCACAAATTCCTGGACAAAGTTCGTTACTGCAAAATCATTTCTCCACTGCACGAATGGATGCTTAGCAGGAGCCAATCAACCAAAATTACCGCTCTGCAACATTCCTATACTTTTTTTTTTTTGCGAGGAAAGCAACATTCCTTTACAGCTGCTGTACCTGGATGACACGAGAACAGAAATCTTCCCTTAAGCTCTGACTGAAAAAAAAAGCAGCAGGGAGAAACTGGTACACTTGTTGGAAACTCCATGACTGCCCCAGATCACTGTTCATCACCACCTAACCATTCGTCCCATCGCTGTCGTCACGAGGTGATCATCCAACGGCCCGAAACCTGAACAGACTGACAGATTTCCTGCCGTTTTTGCTCACGGGAGAAATAAAAATGCTGCAGTGAAAACACGCTCGGCTCACCCCACGCGGAGGATGTACCTGCACGCGTAACGCAGTTAATACGTGACGTCTACGTGAGTAACTATGTCATCCAATAAAACCTATGTATCAGCAGCTATGTTATATGTATAGTTAGTTTGTGGTCTATTGAATAGGAAGTAAATTTTATAAGATCTTTTTAGAAAGATTTTTATAGGATTTTATATATATTATTCATTATGTGATTTAATAGCTAGATAAAAAGATGAGAGAATGAACCCATATTATTTAAAAAAGATATATTTTTTTAATTTCTATAAAATTTGTTTCGCATCTCAGTGAACAGATCAGCTTACCGCGCAGGTGCAGTACAGTACGCTGCCGACCTCACCCCGCGCCCGCCAACGTCGCACGGCACGTGAGATCCACCCCACCCGCACCCGCGCTCCCCAACGGCTATATTCCGCCCGTTCCCCATTCCCTCGCCTCGCCTTCCCCCCAAAACGACGCTTTTAAATCCCGCGCGGCCCCGCGCATTATGCACTCCCCTCTCCCCATTCCACTCGATTCGATCCCCGCTCGCCGACAGCTGCTGTGTCGCTCTCGAGTCCTCGATCTCTTCCACCGATGGCGACGGCGATGCCGCAGAAACAGCAGCAACCGCAGGGCGCGGTGTCGGTGCAGCACGTGGCGAAGGCGTCCTCGGACGAGCTCCTCCGCAAGTTCGCCGACCCGGACGCGCGCCACCTGATGACCCCGCCCCGCCGCAGCCTCGCTCTGCGCCGCAAGCGCTCGTCCCGGCGGGTCGCCTCGGGGCTCTCCGCGCGGGACTCCGACGCTGCGGCGGGGGCGGAGCTGGCGGCGCCCAAGAGGAGGCGGAGCATCGGCGGGTCGGCCGACTGGAGGGCCGGGCTGCTCCTGCCGACGACCACCGCTGCCTCCGCGCGGAAGGGGGGCGGCGCGGTGGGCCAGGCCCGCCGGGGCGGGGCCGCGCGGCTCGACGACGCCGCCGGGATCGGCCTCCTCCTCGCCGCGTTGGAGAGGGTGAGCTAGCTGGCTCTCGAGTTCTAAGACTTTCTCATGTTTTCTGATTGCGTTGGGCATTGGCTAATGCTGGATTGGTTTGCCGTGCGTGTCTAGACGTGGAGGAAGACGGTGGCGGGTGCGTCGAAGATGTTCGTGGAGAGGCACCGGACCAACCACGTGCTGCTCATCAGCGACATGGTCTAAACACATACTCGGCCACGCAAGCTGGCCGTCTCATCGAGCTCTTCTGCTCGGTTTGGTTGCTGCAAAGTTTAATTCGTTGGATTGAGCATTCGTTTTAGAATTTATTAGCGGAATAAAATGGCAGGGAAGAACGGGGGTGAACTAGCTAGCTTTGTGTAGTTCAGGTTCTTGCCTGCCACTTGCCAGTGTGATTTCCGTCTGTTCGTTTGCGTTTTTTGCTTTGATGAATCATCGTCTCAGCGACCAAGCTGTAAATTGAAGTTTGCAAAAATGCGTAGCAAATGGATTTGCACCATTCAATGTTTGTACTGTTGTATATATATTTCTTTCAATGGGTACTGTTGTTACATATTTACTTCTCTTAACTGCGTATAACTGTGCACCACCGTGGTGTAGGGTGTGTGATTAGGCCTTCTTAATTATTGGGCTCTAATCTTAACGGAATAATGGGCCTCCGATCCACATAAAGATATTTGTTTTCTTGCATTTTCGGGTTGTCAGGCAAGGCCTTCTGCTTCTGCTTCAGATTATGCGCCGGAAAGGCGCTTTCAGCTCTTTACTACGAAGAACATGCAGGAGATCATCAGCCTTTGATCTATCTTTGCGAGACCTTACTTTTGTTTTCTCTAGTATCTCCACACAAGGTTGCACTTCCGAAAGGTAAAGGCGGATATGATCAATGATTGATCCGGTCTTCTCTTTTCTGGTATCTCCGCACTCAGCAAACCCCTCTCACTAAGAAAGCATGACTCAATCAGACTACTACGTACCATTATTTTGAGCTCAAGCCCTCCTCTTTCTCTGAGCCTGTGGGTGTGGAGCCTCTCTTAACATCGGGTGCATTGATCAATCAGCAAACCCTACTTCTCAATCGGCGAAGAGCGTGACACTTGGAATAAAAGTATGAATCACCTAAAAGCAAGAAGCAAAACAGGACACGTCGATACGCACCATTCCTCTGCCTGTCGTAATCCACACGATACAAATTACTCCCTTCAATCATAAATACATATTATTCAAATAAGACATAATCTTTAACACATATGTTTGATCACTATTTTTGATTAAAATATATTTATAAAATCGATTAAACTTGTGATATTATAAAAACATTTTTAACACAAATCTACACCTATAGTTTTAAGATTTACAAACTAAATATTTTAAAAGCTGTTCTTAATTAAAGTTTTAAAAGTTTGACTAAATATTTTTAAAATAACATATATTTATGGTCAAAGTGAGTATAGAGTTGCCGCTAAGTAGATTGCTCCAAAGTTACAATTGGCGCACTCGCTTGAGTTGGCACGGACTGTTAGGCTAATCCGAGAGAAGCATCGCTTCCGTCCTAGCGGCCAAAATACATCATGGGCGCCCGGGCGACACCGGATTCCACAGGGAAAAAGAGCCGCTGATTTGGCCCTTCCGGACGGCGCACCCACTGGCTGGCGGCTGCTTGCATGAGAAGGAACGCGAGGCCGCACGAACGATCGCGTCTTTCTCGTAGCTTTCACGTCGAGCGAGCTGAGCCTTTCCCATCCTGCCACCCGAAATGGCAGCGGATAGGTTGGCTGGGCCTTCCCGACCCCCCTTTCGCTTTTAGCAAAGCAGCGATGAGACCTGGTGGGATCAACCGGAATAATTCAATTTCGTGGTGCTTATCTTAGCTCTGGATCGTAGTACGTCTTGGTTAAGATTTGGTTCTATTATATGTTATTATTGAACATCATACAGGCCGCCCGAACGGAGCTTAGAAATCGTCAGTTTTTGGTGAAAGAAATCCTTCGTGAATGGTTTGTTTGTAAGCCATATAGTATCGACGCTATAGAGTATCGAGGAACCAAGTGTCACATTCATGATTGACTTTTGCAGCACGAAACCTGGGCGTTTGGCTGAATTCGATTGGTGTATACGGGATACGCGCTGTTTTTTCGGGAACGAGGAAAAGGAAACGCTTGTTGATTAAGGGTGTGATTGATGGCTTGTTTGTCCTATTGCTTATATCGATCCTATACGTATATCGAGAGGAAATAAGTTGAGGGCATATAAAAATGTTAAAAATAAAGTATTTGATTAGATATATCTGTATGTATAGTTCGAGTTGAGTTTTTATTTAGTTAATTGAATTTGAGGTCGTATGAGCGAATATAAGAGCTGAAATTCTGATTAATTGCACGTATAAATGTAATTTTGTAATTGGTAAGTGAATTCGTCTGCATGAGCAAATACAAAAGCACGTATCTACTAGGCCATTGAGTTTTTCTTCGGGGTCAGACTACGAACATAAATTTGCATCCGTTAGGACAAACTGAAATAGTATATACAAGTAACTAAACACGTTTCTCTATAAGATTATATATGTTTATCGAGTCGAAATCTAGATACGGGTAACCAATCACCCCTAAGTATCTGTGTGCATCGGATAAAGTTTGATTCAAACCCAAAAACGTTGTTGCCAGAACAGTTTCTCTCATCCAGACAAAACAATTAGTGTATGTAGGAATAGCATTGTCCTGAATAATTTCTGTTGGGATGAACAAGTGCAGGCCCTGGGACGACGAACCTGTCTATTCATGTCGATCCCCCCCCCCCCCCCGGCTCTGTTATATATGCACGAAGTGTAACAATAAGCTGTGGCTTTGAAGTCTTGATACCTATCCTAACATGGTAGTAATACTAATACCTTCTGCCTAAAATTATTTCTCAAGATATATTTTTGTTGAAGAACGCGAACAATACTCCACTAACATATTATTCCATCCCTCAATAAAAAATACGGAGCAGGACTGGACTCGAGAAGTGTAGATTTATTCGCAGAAGATGAGTTGGGGTGGAACCAGATGCACATTCTTCGGCCAACTGAAGCGACCTGATTGCGACCCTACCGGTGGTTGATAAGCTGCAATGCAACAGAGACACACCCGTGGTCCATTTCCATCTTGCGATAAGGTTGGCCAAAAAAGAGCAAAGGCTGCCTCCAACATAAAGATCAATCCCACAATCTGAAGAAAGACCACTCTAAGAAATGTTCAGAGAGCAGGCAAAGGCCGTGGATCGGTGATGCAGTAGGGCAGAGGAGACTTTGGTCTTCGTGAGCAGATAGTACTACTATAGCACACTAGAGCGATTTTTTTTTTATGGAGCGGTGCTGTAGGAGGCCGGATTGTCTCCACGTGTCCGTCTGTGTCCATCTCAAAGCGGATCCGAGCAAGCCGAGTCGGTGTACTGGTCCAGCGAGCGAGCTCCTAGAGCACGAGCTGAGTGATCTGTCCGAGCGAGCGCAACTTTCTGGACGAACGCGTCCCAGTAGCGCGACGACGTCTCCCACGATCGGCCCGATCCCGGAGCAGGCCATCTCCTTTGAGCTGCTTCATGTGCGCATCAAGCTTGGAGCTCAAGTTGTTCAGGTCACTTCTCAGAAAAAGCCATCCATCCTTTATGGACCCTTCACTGCACTGAGAAGCAATGACCTGATGCTCCTCACGCTTGTTCAAGTCAGATGAACACGGTTACAAAGGTAAATTTTATAGGATTATTTATAAAAAAAATCTATATCGTCTTTCTCCTGATTTAACAGTTGACATGTGTAGAAGAGAGAAAAATAAAGACAGTATTATGTTAGAAGAGAATATCTTTTAAAAAAAAAATCTAATTTTATAAAATTTACTTCACACGGCCCTGGAATCCGTTTGGCGAAGCCCTTGATTCCGTATACGAAGCGAGGGCGCTCCTCGACCTCGAGCGGCGTGCATGAGACGTCGTGCCTGGTGGCGGATGGCTATATGGATTCGGCCGCGATGGAGCTGTACGCAACCGCCGCGGGGTTTCCTCGACCTCGAGCAATGTGCAGATGCCGTCGTCCTCAACCTCTGATCTATCGAGGGAGACACCATAGTGCTACTGGGACGCGTTCGTCTCGGCTCGTGCTTCAGGAAAGTTACGCTCGCTCAGACAGATTGCTCAGCTCGTGCTTCCGAAGCTCGCTCGCTCAGCTAGTGCACCGACTCGCTTGGATCCGCTTTGAGATGGATGTAAACGGACACGTGGCGTGAGGAGCCTCGTGCTGCACTGCTCCCTATAATTTTTTCCCACTAGAGTAGGTGGCGATTTACTTGGTGTGCTTCACTTGACTTGACTTTACTTGCGTAGCACATCATGATCACCGTCCAGAAATTATATCGGTAGCTGTTGGGCGCTCATCATTTATCACGACACTTGTGCATGATGGCGCAGCAATCCAGTGTGTAGAGATCTGTACCCTTGGACACCATGCATCACCGTTTCATTTTCGTCTCCGTCATCTTCAGCCATGATTTCTTTCTCAAGCCAAGACGGTAGGATGCACTGCACACGCCACCTGCACGAACAAAGTAACAAGGGCCATCGGTCTTGATTCGTGGACGCTGCACGAACTGATGCTAGCTAAGCTTGCCCAAACTTTGCCTTCACCCGTATGGTATGTCGAAAATTGTCGATAGTGCACGGTAATGTATTTTGATCCGTATGGTGCAGCGTGTGATCTCACTCACGTGCCTCCAAAGAGTAGATCATAGGAGTATGTCGTGTCCAGCTACAAATGTTTAGCGAGGACGCGAAGAGCTTCATCTTTTGATGCGTGGCTCCGCTGAAACCGCAGCAACGCACCAAAGGTGACGAGTCCACGGCTCCTCGTCCTCTTCCACCTCTTCATCCTTTTCAGTGTCATTCTTTTTTATAAAGTAAGTTTTGTAAAACTTTATCTAAAAAGATTTATTTAAATCTCTTTTATATTATATATCTCGTGATCTAATAATTAAATTAAAAATAAAAAAATAAATATATATCATCACAGATTTTTTTTTTATAGAACAGAGTTCTCTCTTCGCGGTGTCGTCTTCTCACTTCCTTCCCACCCAAAGCTTTCCTCCTCCCCGACTCAAAAACCTCTCTCGTCTCCAACGCCCCTTCGCCTCTCGCACCGATCACCTCCCCCGCGCGGAGCCAACCAGCTCGCCGCCTTCCCCTTCCGGCGGTGGTTTCTTCTAAGTTTCGCGACTCAGCTGTCGCTCATCGGGCACCGGAGGCCGTCGCGGTGGGCCTCGAGCACCGGCAAGTTGGCGGGGTCCCTTTTTCATTCGCGCGAGGTGCGTAACCGCTCTCATCTCGTTCTCTAATCACAGTAGAAAGGTCGAGAAGGTTCTAAACTTCTCTAGTTAGTTCGGTTCCTCTTCCGTGCTGTGTTGTGAGGAACCGGCGAAATCCTCCTTTTGATCGTTGGCTTACAGAAGAAGACCTCGGTGTGCTCCGCGAGAGATGGGCTCAGAGTTTGTAGAATACGCGCGATTCTGCACACTATTTTACGGTCCGTTCTGCGCAATGAGACTGGGGCGAGGCCCTAAATTTCCACACACAAAAAAAGGCGCGATTCTGCTCGTAGGCTGGGGCTTGCACTTTGGGGGTGGGCCGCAGTGTTCTGCGAGGAGAGGCCACTTCAGTTCTCTACTTGCAGTTCGTTGTTCTAGAAGTTGTAGCAACCTAGTAGTGCTTTTTTGTTTTTTTTGGCAGGTGCTATGTACAATTACTTTATTGTCCTCTCATGTTCCCAGGTTCTTAAGCACTGCATGCGCGACCAAAAGCTCTTCGCTGGAATTTTGGGAATTCCAGGCATGGGCTAGCTCCAGCGCGTTTTCCAGGTGGTTGGTTGATCTGCCCGGCTTAATTCCTCTCATTTGCTAAGTTGTTGTGCCGAGTGTAGCAAGGTACTGCTTACATCTCTCTGTCTTCTACAAGCTCCTAGTGCGTTCTGGAGCCGTCTCAGTGCTCAATTCACCTCAGTTTGTGTGGCCAGATTTGGAGTGACCAGAGGTGATCGTCATGACGTCCTTGTCAAGAACGCTATCTCGGGGAGGGCCGATGCAGCAGCCAGGTCCTCGCCGCATCCTGAGGACGCAGACTGCTGTGAACCTTGGCGAGCCCATCTTTGACAGTGAGGTGGTGCCATCATCGCTTGTTGATATTGCGCCCATCCTCCGTGTCGCCAATGAGGTTGAGACGGCCAATCCCCGGGTCGCATACCTTTGTAAGATATTCCTCTCTGTTCCTCCCATGTTCTGAGACAGAGATTGTACAAACGTAAACATCTTTGGTGCCTAATTATGGCATAGGACGCCAATATTACTTATATCCCTCCTCTGGGGCTATCATGAGCATTTTTTAGAAAAAAATTGTTTTGAGGATGGGAGAGGCTTCAATACATACATAACATGAGAAGACACCAAGCAGTGAAAAATACAGGCAAATAATGTCTCCTCGGTCATCTTACAATCGTTGTTAAACCCGATACTTGTTAACATAAAAGTGTATTTTCGAAAATAAAAACATAAAAAAACATGGTTAAAAATGTTATCCTGCTCCATATTGTGTTCAATCATATTAATGTGTATATCTGCAATAATGGATAGGCCGTTTCTATGCATTCGAAAAGGCTCACAGATTAGATCCGACTTCAAGCGGTCGCGGTGTCCGACAATTCAAGACAGCTCTTTTACAACGGCTTGAAAGGGTATGAGTTTGAAAGAGTATTTCTAGGTAGCGTTTGTTTGCATCTATGTTGTTTATTCTGTAATTGTCTGACATATGTACTGCCAAGTTGCCTCTGCATACTTCTATCCTTCAGTCTGCCTTTCAATTCTGCATGCTTAAATGCTTCATTGCCCTCCAAAACTGTTATGTTTCAACATTTGTCATATATTCCGTGTAGGATTCTCTCACATGCTAATAATGTCACCATATACATGATCTTGTAAGTGAATACTGCATTGTGTTGACATATAGTTATGAGATCCCTTTTCATCAAAACATTTGGAAGGCTTTAAGGTGACAACAATGTCTGCTTTGAGTTTAAAAACCAACCATTTATGTGATGTTGAGCCCCACCGTATAGAAAAGAGAAACAATGAACATCTTATGTAAATATACATTTGATTATCTGTTGATTATGTGTTCTGTTAGGAGAATGAGCCCACTTTGGCAGGAAGGGCACTGAAGAGTGATGCAAGAGAAATACAGACCTTCTATCATCACTACTACAAGAAATATATTCAAGCTCTTCAGAATGCTTCTGACCAATTTGATCGGTACATTTTCTTTTATTTTCATATTCTCCTAGTTCATCAATGTTGTTGCTTGTTGGATTTGATCCTGCGAGAGGTGGGTTGTAAGAACACACGCGAGCACACTGGACACATGGGTTTTGTCGCTGCTACCAGCTTCTGATGTATTTAGAAAGCATCTAAATCATACTACAACAGGGGGGTCAGTCCATTATGTAGGGTAGCAACCGTCACACCGCTGCCACAGTAACCAACATACTGTTGCTACAGTATCGATACACTGTTGCAAGCTGACACAAGGATTATACTAACATTACTCCCCCAAAGCCTTGTGTCACCAGCGAGGTCGCTATCGCTGTAGCCTACCAGCCATCCCTACTATGCTTTCCTGTAGCTTTAGCCGTAGTTGATCGTCCCGATAAAATAGCGCATGATCCTCTTCACGGCCGCCATATGCTCCTGAGTTGGCCGCTCCATGAAGCGGCTCACGAACCCGACGCTGAAGGTGAGATCCGGCCGTGTGTGGATGAGGTAGCAGAGGCTTCTGACTAGCCTCCTGTACTCTGTCGCGTCCACTTCTGCCGTTGTGCTCTTGTGGCTAAGCTTGAGCCGTTTCTCCATTGGGGTGTGAGCAGGATTGCAGTCTCTCATCCCCCGCCATCTCTAGGATTTGAGCGGCATATTGTGCTTGGCATAGCGTGATGCTACCGTCGCTGCTCTGTTGGACCTTGATCCCAAGGTAGGAGAGCAAACCGAGGTCGCTCATCCTAAAATGAGTCTTCATCTCCGTCTTGAATCAATCGATCTCCCCCTTTGCTAATCCCGTGATGATTAGATCATCCACGTAAACCCCAATGAGCAACAGCGTGTTGCCTGGCCGCGCTGGTATGTCGCATGTTCGCATGTTCGTTTGCGCTCTGCTCGAAGCCGAGAGCCCTCAAAGTGCATTCGTGCGGGGCTTGTCGTAGGTTGTAGAGCACATTTTGAAGTTGTATGACCTTGTGCTCTTCTCCAGCGACGACGAACCCCGGCAGCTGTGCAACATACACTTCTGCCTCCAATTCACCGTTGAGAAAGGCTGATTTCACATCCATGTGATGTACTGCCCATTCCTCTTGGGCAGCTAGCGCTAGCAGCGGGCGCACGGACTCCCCTTGATCGCCACCATCGTGTCACTCTTCGCAGCTAGGAGCGTCAGCCTCATATAGCGGCTGGTATCGTCCACCATCAGCAGGAAGAACCGATGTCCACTTGGTATCGCTGGTGTGATGGGACCGCAAAGATCTCCGTAGACGAGGTCAAGACGTTCTTTCGCTCGATACTTGGCCTGTGTCGGGAACGGAGCTCGGTGGTGCTTGGTGGTGATGCACGTGTCGCACAATTGCTCGACGTGTTCTAGCTACGGCAAGCCTCGCACCATCTCATGGCGCACCAGCCGCCGGAGTGCGTCAAAGCTTATGTGGCCGTAGCGCGCATGCCACCATCAGGCGTTATCATTGTGGCGCGCCGCGAGACAGATGGGATGGGCAACGTCGAGGTGTTGGATGTACACCCGGTTGCGCCTGCGATGAACTTTTACGAGGAGGCAGCGCTGGCGGTCCTAGATCCGCAAGATGCTGTCCTCGATCAGCACCTTGGAGCCACCCTAGTCCAGCTAGCCCATGCTGATGATGTTGTTCTTCAGTCGTGGGATGAAGTAGACGTTGGAGAGCGCCTTGTGCTCTCCGTTCTTCTTGACGAAGAGGATGGTGCCACAGTCGCGGATGTCGACCATCGAGCCATCTCCGAAACGGACGGAGTCCACCACACCTCGATTGAGCTTCGCGAAGACATCGTGGCGACCTGTCATGTGGTTGGTGGCGCTGGTGTCGAAGTACCAACCCTCCAGGTGGTCACCGTCGTTGCTGACACCAAGGTGGACTTGCACGCGTGGCTCGTCGAGGTGGACGTGGCTTGGCGGTGGCTCCTGTGCATCACTGAGAGCTCACACCTGCGCCATCAGGTGCGTAGGCTCATTTCTTCCTTCTCGCCTTGGGCCAAATAAGCCTGCTTCTTTTTGGGCGATCTACAGTGCTTGACCTAGTGGCCGCAATTGCAGCACTTGTCGTGGGAGAGATCGCGTGCAGCCTCCTTGCTATCGGAGTTGCCACCTCCCCCTTTCTTTCGCAGTGCGCGCGCAGGATGACAGGCATTGCCGCTGCCCGAGGTCCATTCGCCCTACTTCCGCTCCTTCATGCGTGCGGGCCATTGCTCCTCGGTGAGGAGGAGCTTTCCGCCGCCGACAGGGGATTCTTCTGGATCGAGACGATCTTCCACCGCCTTTGTCCTCCCAATTACTTCCTCCAGTGTGAGCGTTGAAAGATCGAGAAGAGTCTCAATGTATAGAACAATCTGCGAAAATCTCTTGGGGACTACTCGTAGATATTTTTCTACCACATTCTGTTCTTCCATCATTTTTCCGAGCGTGGCGAGGTTGGTGACGAGTCCGGAGAGTCGCATCGTGAAATCGTCGATCGTCTCCTCGTCACGGAACGAAAATGCCTCGAATTCCTTTCGTAGTTATTGTGCAGAGGCATTGCGGGAGCGATTTTCGCCGACACGCATCGATTTGTTGGCGTCCCATGTCCGCTTGGTGCTTGTTTTGATAGGGAGCGTGCTGATCATCTCCTGGGGCACGACGCGGAGGATGGTCTCCAGCGCCATGCGGTCTTTCTGGAAATCCGCATGGCAAACTCCACTATGTCCTAGAGGCCGTGAGCCTGCAGCATGACCTTCATGAGCAAGCTCCAGTTGGCGTAGTTGCTCCGTGTGAGGATCGGGTACGATACGCCGCCAACCTCCTAGGCCACACGCTAGATGACCACATCGCGTCCACCGACGTCTTGATGTCACAATCGTCGTGGCGGCGGGAGCTGTGGCGGTTGAAGTGCCTCTAGGGACTCAAAGCCAGATCACTCGTAGGAGTCGACATTGTTGGGATCGATCAACCCTGGCTTTACTACCAATTGTTGGATTTGATCCTGCGAGAGGTGGGTTGTAAGAACACACACTGAACACAGGAGTTTTGTCGCTGCTAACATCTTCTAATGTATTTAGAAAGCATCTAAATCATACTACAACAGGGGCCCATTATATAGGCACAACAACCGTCCTACCGTTGCTACAGTAACCAACATACTGTTGGTACAGTAACGACATACTGTTGCTGCAGTACCGACATGCTGTTGCAAACCGACACAAGGATTATACTAACATTGCTGAGAGATTGATTTCATTCATGCAGTGCCCAACTTACCAAAGCCTACCAGACTGCTGCCGTTCTATTCGAAGTTTTAAAAGCAGTTACTCAACAACATGCTGTTGAAGTAGACCACGAGGTATGCCCTATCAAGTTATTTACTTTTGCTGTTTCTGTGCTCCAGTAATAATTCATATTGATATTGCACCTATACAAGTGGTAGTCATTACATATTTTGTATGCCTTTAGATCTTGGAAGCTGCTGATAAGGTTAAAGAGAAGACAAAGATCTATCTCCCTTTCAACATTCTCCCTCTTGATCCAGACAGTGGCAATCAGGCTGTCATGAAATTTCCTGAGGTTTCTTTTCCCTACCCCTTCCCTTTTATTGAAGCAATCCTATTGACTTAATGATGTCCAAATGAAGTACTTTTTAATGTTTTGTCAACCTCTAAGATCCAAGCTGCTGCTTCTGCTCTTCGGAATACTAGAGGTCTTCCATGGTCGAAAAATTATGAGCATAAAGTTAACGAGGACCTCTTGGATTGGCTTCAAGCTATGTTTGGCTTTCAGGAAAGACAATCTACATTTATTTTAGTTATTGTATAACTTATTGATGATTTATATTGTTTACGCTGGCTTTTAATGGATTCATTTTCTGTCTTTTGATGTTTTATCAACTTCTTGACATGCAGACAGATAATGTTTCGAATCAGAGGGAGCATTTGATTTTACTTCTTGCTAACATACATATACGAAGAAATCCGAAGACTGATCAACAATCTAAGGTTTCCTTCTGTAAATATCCAACACCTAGGTTGAACTGATTTAAAATTTCTTACTTTTTCTCTCTTATGTTCCACAACATTTATCTTACTTTTGTTCTTGTTGATGTTCCTTTTTATTTTCTGTGAAGTCTACCGTTTCAGTTTTCACAATTCTTGTTGCAGTTGGATGACAATGCGCTGAATGATGTGATGAAAAAATTGTTTAAGAACTACAAGAAGTGGTGCAAATATCTTGGTCGCAAGAGCAGCCTTTGGTGACTATCTTAAGAACTTTTTTGCCATCATACTGTTCATTTGCACTTGCACTGCTTTGGTTGTTGATTTTTTTTTTTTTTGTGTGTGTGGGAACAGTAGGGGAGGACCCTACTGGAGTATATTATATTCTATTATACAAATATATAAAATGCAACAAAAAAATCAGTAAAAAGGGCTTACAGTGTCCAAGGTTGCAAAGATACAAACAGTCTTGTCCAACATAGTAGGAAAGAAAAGAATAAGAAAGCTGATGAACAGACCCTGGATATGAGATTAACCTTTCCTAAGCTCAATGTTAAAAGGAGGATTTTCTCCATCTATATGCTGTTGGGACTTTATAAAAAAAATGCAATAATTCCTTGAAGCCAAATGTACAATGCGCAAGGCTAAACAATTCGCTGAAACATGTTTTTTTTCTTGTCACTGTCGCCTGATTCTAACCCATGCAATATGCAAAGGTATTTAGTGGCAGATCTCATTTTGTGTATTTACTTATTACATGGCTTTCACAAATCTATATTTGGGAGATAGACTCTTTTTTATGTTACTGTACCTCTGCTTCATGGACCAAATCTCCATAACTAAGCAAAGAATGCAAAATTTTTACGGAAATAATATAAATACCTGATAAATAACAATTCATACACCAAAAGTTAGCACAAAAATACAATGTACTTTTGTGTTTGTTTTCCTGTATGGATTGATGAAGAGTGGACGGATAATGGAAAATTTCTTCTATAAATAGGAAGCTTAAGATTAAGATGCTCTGGAATGTGGTCCACATTTTGGGCCATCTATACAAATCAACACCAAAAAGTACATTTTTGGGCCATATATACAAATCAACACCAATTAAGTGTTGTTGAACCTTAACTGTTTTTGTCTCTCATGATCTTACTGTTAGTTGATTAAAAAATAGGAAAAATTAGCCTTGGAAATCTATAATGAACCAAATACCAAATACCGAAGCTGAAGAACCAAAGTAGTCCTTTTGTACAAAAAGAAGGATGAAAAGCTGCTGTAATACATTTTCTCATGCCTTCTCGTTGTTTATTATTTGTTGTGTCTTAATTGATAACAGGTTGCCAACAATTCAGCAGGAGATGCAACAACGAAAGTTACTGTATATAGGCCTGTACCTTCTCATTTGGGGCGAAGCTGCAAACCTGCGATTTATGCCGGAATGCATTTGCTACATATATCATCATGTATGATTTGAACAAATAATAACTTTCTGTATCTTAAAACCAATTTTCTTTTATTAATACAATAAGTATGTTAGAATCAATAAAGCATGTGGCTTAGCATTTGTTATGCTGATATGAAGGACAGTACCTAAAAATGCATAGTTTACTTACGAGCAGCATCAATTAGATAAGTTCCTTCATGTAAGTAAGATGATAAATATGGCCATTTGATATTAGCTAGTTTTTAGAACTTTGGCACAATCTACAATTTAACTCTATGATCTGTTTTGTGAAGGTATGATGGATCCTACAGAGTTTTGTTTGAAACCTTAGTATTTTGTCCATGGAATGCTCGCAGAGTTCAATAGTCACATTAAGAAAGACTACAATCCTTTTTCTTAAGAAAAATGTAATTAGCTGCGCATTTGTTTTTTTCAAGTGTGCCCACAACAAGTGTTTTACTTGGACTTCGATAGCGTAGCAAGGATGGTGCTAAAAATTCTAGTTATTTTCATAGATGGCATTTGAAATGTATGGTATGCTAGCCGGAAATGTGAGTGCCTTGACGGGTGAATATGTGAAGCCAGCCTATGGCGGTGAGAAAGAAGCCTTTCTGAGAAAAGTTGTTACTCCCATTTACAATACCATAGCAAAGGTAGTGTGCTCTTAACTGTCATTTGATTACCTCACTTGTGCTCTATGCTTCTTCCTGTACTAAATTTTAGTACTTTATTACAACTCTTCAGGAAGCTGAAAGGAGCAAAAGAGAAAAAGGGAATCATTCTGAGTGGAGAAACTACGACGATCTTAATGAATACTTCTGGTATTAGTTCTTCTTAGATTTATTCGCCTGCTATCTAGATTTTATATACGTTAAATTGCAGGTCTGCTGACTGCTTTCGGCTGGGTTGGCCTATGCGAACCGATGCTGACTTCTTTTATCAACCTTTAAATTTAACTGGTGAAAGAAATGAAGTAAGCTGGCTTATATGTTTCTATTTTAGCATATATCTTTATGTTATGCCTATATATTTGGTTGGGCTAGCAACAGCTAACTTAAAAGGCTATTTACAGAGCACAAGAACTGGCAAACAGAAAGGAAAGGTCAACTTTGTCGAGCTACGTTCATTTTGGCACATATTCAGGAGTTTTGATAGACTATGGAGCTTCTTTATTCTAGCTCTTCAGGTACTTGTATTGTTCATGTTTTTCTGCAATCATTTCCTGTATTATTTTGAACTTTTGAATAGTTAAGTTTATTATACTAAGAAATGCTCTACCGGAAGACACTTGAACATCCTTCGCTGTAGGCTAGATAGCTAAACTACTATTTTCAACTTTTCAAATCTACATTTCTGATCTTTTTATCGTAGGTTATGATAATTCTTGCTTGGAATGGAGGCTCATTATCCAATATTTTCGATCCTGTGGTATTCAAGAAGATTTTGAGTATCTTTATCACTTCTTCTATACTAAATCTCGGACAAGGTATGAAAACTTGGTACTGCCCATGTACAGTGTCTTTATGTTCGCTAATTATATTATTTTGAAAACCTTTTTGGAGCTCGCATTCCATTTTGCTTAATCAGGTATACTTTCCCGACTTTTTTCTATGAGTACTGGCATATATTGTGTGCCTCGACGTGTCCATACGTGTAGGAATCAAATAAAAGCTTGCATTGGCTGATGAGCATTATGCCATGCCATATTACATAAAAAAACCCATCGTTACTGGTTCTCATATCCAAGTACCTGTAGCATCCTATGTAATTTGATTGCCCGAAATCTCACATGATTGCTCTAGTGATATCGCATCTATACGTTGCATAACTATCAAATTTCTCATAATAACTTGAATTTACAAAACTGTGGCTCAAAAGCCAACAAAACGGATATATAAGATAAAAGATTTAGAGGGCTTTTATAGTACACCTAAATGAGTGTATACCGTCCATTTCTTCATCCGGTGGCTTAGATTGGCCCAATGATACTCTATCGCTCATCAGTATCATGAGTATCATTAAAGAGTATTATGGGTATCATAAGGGTAGGATTGGAAAAAAAACTATGATAAACTTGTAAATTATATATTTAATTAAGGGAGATCAAAATGTTAGTTTATTCTTCGGATAAGCTTTCACTTATTTTGTTCATTTCATTTATTAGGGTTTCCACCCAACGTCGGTCGGTCGATGATGGGTGGCGAAAGTCCGAAGTCCGGTCAGTTAATGACGTAATTACCTCTAAGGGTATCAAGATAATTACAATAATACCTACTAAAATGGACGGTTGGATCACAACAATGATACTCTCCATCATCTAGTATCATAGTGTACTGTAAAGGTTCTCAAGATTTAAATATCTAGCGGGTATGCCTCATGTTCACCCACAGGCAACTGATTGAAAGTTGAATCCTGAAAAACCCAACGTCGTGCTTTCCAAAACTTTGGTACTAAGATTATAACTTCATTATCTGAATTCCACATAATTAAGCAATGTTGAATTCTTTCGTACTCCACAAAACTTTAGTGTTTAGCAAAACCTAACATATATAATCAAAGTAAAACTTATAGATCTGGTTATTTTGTATAAATGCGAGTTTTGACAGTTTATCAAAGACATAATATATTAGAACTAAAACGATATTTACAAGTCATTTATTTTGTTTATCTCAGCCTTTCGTCACTTTGTCACCCCAATAAATAGCATTGTAGAAATAAGACATGAAGATGAAGATTCGCTATAAAAAATACAACTTTTTAGTTGCCCAAGCTCGTAATGTAGTAATATGATCTTTCAATGAGCATAAAGCTGTTATACCATCCCTTCATAATTATCACATGGTTTCTCCAGACTCAGCTCTGATTGAATATTTCTCGTTGGTATTTACAGCTACACTTGATATAATATTTAATTGGAAGGCCAGGAGAACAATGGAATTTCCAGTTAAGCTGAGATATGTTCTGAAGTTCACATTCGCAGCCCTGTGGGTGGTATTACTGCCAGTGACATATGCATACACCTGGGAGAATCCAACTGGAATTATTAGAGCTATCAAAAACTGGTTTGGGAATGGTCGAAATCACCCGTCACTCTTTATCCTTTCAGTAGTCCTATATTTGTCACCCAGTATGCTTGCTTCTATTCTTTTTCTTCTGCCATTTCTACGCCGGAAACTTGAAAGTTCAGACTACAAGCTCGTGAGGTTGATCATGTGGTGGTCTCAGGTGAACTTAAATTCTAGTAATTTGCACTACCTATCCCTCAATTTCTGAGTTATCGTTTCTCTTTAGTTTACCAAGTTATATATTATCTTGTCCCTAAATGTTGTGTACATCCGTGCAGCCTCGTCTCTTTGTTGGCAGGGGAATGCATGAAAGTGCTTTCTCACTTTTCATGTAAGAATATACATGCTTTGTGTGTGCGTTCGCATGAATGAAAGTGATTTAGTCGATACTGTTTTAATTGGAACGATGCATATCAGTTGATTATCTTTTAATTTAACACAATGTTCCTGTTTTCTGTTTTCAGGTACACCATGTTCTGGATTGCTCTTTTTTTGACAAAGTTTGCATTTAGCTACTATGTAGAGGTAGTTCTGTACAAATTATTATGCTACCATGGCTTATCTCAATAATTGTCAATGTGGCAAAGTCACTACCACATATTTGGTAGCCACACATATGAGTGCAGTCGAATCAAAGCAATTTGCAGTCATTTCACATCTATTATTACTGGCCATTTTTGGAAGATTCACGTAACGAGCACAGTGAAGTTTACTTTCATATTCTTAAGGAGAAACGTGATATATGTGCCTTTAAAACTGAACATTTTCTATATTATTAATATACAAAACAATTACATATTTACATGGCACCAACAGATGGGGTAAATCGCCCATGTTGCTTGTGTGACAGAAATTTGGTCATGTTTAAGATAGCATATAGCAGAAGTCTGGTGTGATTTAGCAAGTGCAACATACTTGGCTAAGATTTCTGTTTTAAAAAAATATGGAGCTACACAATTATTAAATCTTAAAGTAAACACCTAAATTATAAAAGCCAATATTCTCCCCGTTACCACATATGTCATTCGAGCATCTCGCATTAGAGAAGTCATGAGATGACAAGACCATAGAGGCCTCATTAAATGGCTTGATTAGAGTAATTACACCTGTCTCCACATGTATATGTGCTTGCCCATACACATGCATGAACTACCAATAAATACATGTTGGCCAATTCCATGTTTGCAGCCAGTAGTAAATGGTATCTGTAGTGTAAGTTAGGTTTGAGAAGTAAGAATATAAATAACTGTTGCTTACTTTTTTTTTTTGAGGGGATTTGCTTACTATTTCAAATAAATGTGCTTTAGGATTAATTATAGCTCCAACTTAATCTTATGCTTGTTCCTATAGATCAAGCCTCTTGTTGACCCCACCAAGGATATCATGAACTCCCCTATACATACTTTCCGGTGGCATGAGTTTTTCCCAAGAGGTATGTATGTTTTGCAAACAATATTTGTTGCTCATTTATTTGTACCAATCCCAAATTGTATTGTGCAGAAAAGAGCAACATTGGTGTTGTTATTGCACTTTGGGCCCCAATCATTCTGGTAGGACCTTTTCCTTTACCTTTTTGAAGAATTTAAATGCTTGTTATAACCTTGCTTATTGTTTTATCCCTATAGTAGGAAGCTTAACTTGTTTGTCTCCAGACAGGTAAATGTGCATTTGTGCGGTGTATGAGGACTACAATGATTTTGTGCACTTTTGTTTGCTTTCCAGGTCTATTTCATGGACACACAAATTTGGTACACAATCTTCTCCACTCTGCTTGGTGGAATTTATGGTGCCTTCCAACGACTTGGAGAGGTATTTTTATTGTTGAGTTATCTCTATTTATAAATCATTCAGACAGATTTGGTTCTCAGTGATGGTTTTCTGCTTTTATTTGTGGTATGGTTGATCTTTTCTTCCAGCCATTCTCTTGCCAATGCTAGAAAGTTACAACAATTTATTTTGTTTGAACGGAAATTTGTTTCATTTATGGTTGTTAGCTACTGGCGAAACAGAGGGAAGCCTTTTGATTAGAATCTTGGAATAATTGGTGTAGTAAATTGTTCTGGCTGTACCTGTGAATAATCTTGATTAAGCATTTCTTTCTGTTGATCCAATTAGCTCTGGTAGATGGAAAATGCACAATAAGTTCAGGAGTCTGGAGTAGCTCAAAAAGATATCTAGAAAGTACAGATGAAACTGAATTAGATGTATGATTACGTGACCATTGTCTGTGAGTTCCATATGAATAATTTCGGTTATGCAAAGAAATTTTCACATTTACATTTTATTTTCTGGATGAGATAGATTCACACACTGGGAATGTGGTGGTCTTGCTTTTTTCAATACCTTTATCCTTTAATGCATGTCTAATTTTTGTTGAAACATCTGATGCAAAACTGACCTTTCATTTTCTGTATGAGACAGATTCGTACACTGGGGATGTTGCGATCTCGCTTTGATTCAATACCGTTAGCCTTTCATGCATGTCTAATTCCTGTTGAAACATCTGATGCCAAACGGAAGAAAGGTCTAAAGTCTTATTTACACAGTCGTTTCAAGCAGGTGCCCTTCTGTACTCTTTGAACACATTTTTGCTACATTGCTATACAAATGGCTTGATTTGCTAATTTTGTGGGATGTTTTTGTTATTGATACTACATTTTAGATGGAACATGCGGACAAGGAGAAGATAGCAGCAAGGTTTGCACAGATGTGGAATGAAATTGTCACTAGCTTTCGAGAGGAAGACCTTATAGACAACAGGTGGTTGGATTATATGGATAATTATTAGTTTCCAGTTGGATTTGTGTTTTCTGCCCTTAAGTTAATGCCCACATTTTTGACATAGGGAGAAGGAGCTGCTACTTGTTCCATATGTGGCTGATCAGGCCCTTGGTGTCATGCAGTGGCCTCCTTTTTTACTTGCCAGCAAGGTTCTTGTCTGTTTTTATTTTATTTTGATGGCTCTATTTCCTTTATATTTTAGCATGGTAGAAGCAATGTTGATTCACGTTTGATTTGTTAGTTAAAAAGAGGTGACTTGTTTTGAACAATGTGAATGTCAGATCCCCATAGCAGTTGACATGGCTAAAGATAGCAACGGCAAAGACCGTGATCTGAAAAAGAGGCTTGATAATGATTATTATTTTTCTTGCGCAATAGAGGAATGCTATGCATCATTTAAGAACATCATCAATGATCTTGTACAGGGCGAACCAGAGAAAAGGTCTCTCCTAGATTTCATCCATTAAACTCTGTAGAAATAATTTTCTGATCCATGGTGTACCTGATGCTGTTTTATTTATGCTTCTTTCAGGGTCATAAATAAGATATTTGTGGAAGTTGAAAAGTACATCGCCGTGGACAAAGTTATTGCAGATTTGAACATGCGTGCCCTGCCAGATCTCTACAACAAGGTTGTTGAGTTGGTAAAATACTTGGTATGTATAACAAATGTACTTTTTTTTTTACAAAAACCTAGTTTCGATCTACTTTTTTTGAGTCTACTTTTGTTGAGTCAGTATTCTAATTAGCAGTGCTCCCTTTTTTCCCCCTGAATTTGAACTGCGCTTGGCCTGCCTTATTCCAGTAATCAACTAGCACACCTCATGAATCAGGCTGGCGTTGGTTTTTGGAATACTAGTCATAGCACTGTAGTGGTAGTGCTGATGATATATGCTTGTACTTGACACCTTGGGTTTTTACAACAAGTCAACAACGCATACTATTGCCACATAGCCAGGATCAGCATGCTGTTTACATGCGTTGAAAAAAAAGAAGCTTAACCTTTACCTAATATTAGACCTGCAATGCATACATTAAGGAAGCATTCAAACCTTTCCTTGCTTGCCTATTACTGCTGATGATCGGTAAGCTCGTATTATATTTTTGGACATCTACCGTTATTTGCTTGCTGTATATTAAAATGCAATTGGATGCAGTTTACCTACGTGTTTGTTTACTAGATTCTAGTGGTTTAACTCATCTTAATCTTCCTTTTCTATTATATCAGAAGGAGAACGATGAGAAAGACAGGAGTGCTGTAATAAAGATTTTTCAAGATATGCTGGAGGTTGTAACCAGAGATATATTTGAGGACCAACATAGGTACAAGTATCGTTTTAATCTTGTACAAATATTACTGGCTAGATTGTGTCAGAATAAATCTTGTGCGCATTTAAGATGTTTTTACTCCCTATTAATGCCACTAGGGCAATTAAGACCACATTAAGGCCACGATTAAGGTGTTTTTACTCCCTGTTAAATAAGAGTAATAGAGTAAAAAATGTTCTGGAGTTGCAGCACAATCACCGTGTGGTTCCAGTGTGTTCGCGTGTGTTCATCATATTTGATTCTAACAATTGACATCAAAGCCAATGTTCTCGGATCAAAGCATAACTGTGTCGGCTCCTATGGCCTATGGGTGCACATTCGTGGACTTCTCCACGGCGAGGCCACCGTCGTTCACCGACACCCCTTTCATGCCGACCATGGCACTGTGACAACAATGGCTGCGAGCTGGTTGTACAACGCGATGTAAAGGAGATGTCGGGCTCGGTGGTCTACCCCACACTCACCCAAACAAACTACACTGAGTGGGCGCTCGCGATGTGCGTGAACGTGCAGGCTAGGGATGTCAATCAGGTATGGTAGGTACGGGTAATGCTCACCCATACCCGTACCTGCCAGTTTTTGCCCCGCCCGCGGGTACTTGTCACCCACGGGCATACCCATTTACTTGCGGGGTGGTGGCACGGGGCGGCGGGGCGGGTAGCAACACACGATGGTGGGGCAGGGTGGTGGCGCGGGGCGATCGGCAGATGTGCTGGTGGCAGGGCGCCCGGGGGGGGGGGAGCAAATCTGCTTGGGGGAGAGCTAGGTAGTACGTAAGAGTATTTATGTGGTGTGGATGTGGAATATTAGGGTTTAGAGGAATAGGCACATCTCTTATAGTCTCATAGATTTATATGGGTAAACGGGTGTCACGGGTATGGGTATGTCTTACTCGTACTCGTACCCGTATACACGTCAGGTAGTATTTTTTGCCCAAGAACGTACCCACGAGCATGAAATGCTATCCATACCCGACCATATCAGGGTATTTACCCGTGGGTAAACGAGTAATCGAGTAAAATTGACATCCCTACTGCAGGCTCAAGGTCTTTGGGAGGCAATCGAACCCAGTGGCGATGACTACCACGATGACAAACTAGCGTTGTCTGCCATTCTCTGTGAATGCTCAGATGCTGCGAAGCAAGCTCAACAAGATCACGTTCAAAGATGGTGAGTCTGTCGATGACTTTGCCATGAGGATCACGAGCCTCGTCAACAACCTCCAAGTCACGGGGGATGAAGTCACTGATGTTAAGGTGGTGCAAAAATTTCTGCAGGTCATCCCGGAACGTCTCCAGCAAGTTGCCATCTCCATCGAGACCCTCGATCTGAGCATGCTCTCAATTGAGAAGGTCACTGGTTGGTTGCGTGCTGTGGAGTAGAGGTACAAGTTCGGCTCTTTAGGCAACAATGGTAGGCAGAAGCTACTCCTCAATGAGGATGAGTGGTTAGCTTGGATGAAGAAGCGCGTCGACGAGGGTGGAACCAGTAGCGCGACAATGGCGGGTTCCATTGTTGTCATGGCAACAACCGTGGGTGCAGTCATAGCAGCAGGCCACGAGACAGCAACGCCAACACGTCCGGCCTAGGTGGTGGGTAGGATCAGTGCTGGAACTACGGTAAATTCGAGCATTGGGCTAAAGACTGCATGAGCAGGACAAAGCGACAAGAGCAGGCCCATGTGGCCCAAGACGATGATCCCTCTTTGCTGATGATGAGGGCAAGCATCAAATCCGCCGCTGTCGCAAGCCAACACTCCACCGTTGCCGCCATGCTCCAACTCGCCCCTAACGCCGCTACACGACTCCTTCCAGATAAGTGAAGAGGTGTTCGTCCAGCTTGGTTAGGAGGACCGCAACTACAAACAATGGGTCCTCGACACCGAGGCCACCAACCATATGACGGGGTCCCAGGCGGCCTTCTCCGACCTGGATGACGGTGTCCCGGGCACCGTTAAGTTCAGCGACAACTCCGTCGTGTGGATCGAAGGGTGCATGACGGTGTTGTTCGCATGCAAAAACGGGGAGCACCACGCCTTCTCAGGGGTCTACTTTATCCCCAAGCTGACCACTAATATTGTCAGGATGGGGGCAGCTCGATGAAGCTAGCTTCCATGCGCTCATCAATGGCAGGTGTGCCTATCAGCACGTGGTGAGGAGAGCACCTGGTGGTGGCACACAAGATTCGGCCACCTCAACTTCCCGGCGCTGCAAAAACTGACTCGAGAAGGCATGTTGCATGGACTGTCGGTTGTCGTGCAAGTGAACAAGATTTGTGAAGGGTGCCTTGCCAACAAGCATCGTTAAACGCCATTCCTGGAGCACACTGACTACCACGCCGAACGCGTCCTTGAACTGGTGCACAGGGACATGTGCGGGCCAATATCTCCGGCGACCCCAGGCGGCAAGCGTTTCTTCCTACTTCTCGTCGACAACCACATCTATTTCATGTGGCTGGAGCTGCTTCCGTCCAAGGATCAAGCGCTGGCGACCATCAAGCGCTTCCAGGCTTCATTGGAGGCGGAGTCCAGGTGCAAGTTGCATGTCCTTTGTACGGATCGCGGAGGAGAATTTACTTCGGTTGACTTCGCCGAGCATTGCGCTGAACACGGAGTACAACGACAGCTCACAACGTCATATTCATCGTAGTAGAACACGTGTTGTGGAATGCTGCAAACAAGTGGTGGTAGCGATGGCACATAACATGCTTAAGGCGAAGGGCTTGCTAGGGATGTTCTGGGGATAGGTCATGATCACGGCTGTCTATGTCCTGAACAGGTTGTCAACCAAGAGCGCTGAGAGGATGACTCCATATGAGGCGTGATACGGGAAGAAGCCAGCAATGCATCATCTCTGCACATTCGGCTGCATCGTCCACATCGAGCTCACCATGCCACACCAGAAGAAACTCGAGGATCAGAGTAAGCCAATGATCTTCATTGGTTATGAGCCTAGATCAAAGGCATTCCACACCTACAAACCGCGTTCACGTGACGTGGGACGTGGTGTTCGACAAATTGATGCAGTGGGACTGGAGCCCAGAGGAGAAGCACTACGTGATCGGCGATGACCCTTTCATGGTTGAGTACACAACTGTGTACTAGCCGGACGCGGTAATGGAGAATAACGTGCGCGCGCCAGCAAGAGCATCATCGGCAACATCGGTGTCACCATCCACACCCGTCGGCCCTATCTCGGGGAACTAGAGCGTGACAATAGGTGGCGTGACATCACTCGCGAGCTCATTGGGTGTGGAATTCGCCTCTCTACCAAGCATCCATGAGGATCTTGATGCCGACCATAATGACACTTAGCTCCGTTTCCGCACAGTCGACAAACTCATCGGACCAACTACACCGCGGGGCTTCACGTCGCATGAGCTGGCCTCGGATAAGCTGCACGTGGTAAGCTCTGGCGAGCCTATTTTGTTTGCTGAAGTAGAACGTCACCAGAGCTAGAGAAAGGAAATGATTGAAGAGATGCAGTCAATTGAGGAGAACCGCACATGGAGCCTCACCGATCTCCCACTAGGGCAATGAGCAATCCACCTCAATTGGGTCTTCAAAGTCAAAAGGGATGAGCGCGATGCCATAGTGAAGCACAAGGCTCGGCTCATTGCAAAGTGGTACGTTCAATGCCATGGAGTCAACTACGAAGAAGTGTTTGCTCCGGTGGCATGCATGGACATTGTGCGCCTCCTCATCGCACTTACGGCGCATGAAGGGTGGGAGGTGCACCACATGGATGTCAAGTCTGCCTTCTTGAACGGCGAACTCCAGGAGGAAGTATATTTGGACCAACCGTCGGGATTCATCAGCGCCGGCAACGAGCACAAGGTACTCAGGCTTCACAAGGCACTTTATGGGCTAACATGCTCTTTTTGAGCGCATCCTATGGACAACTTCCATTTCAGACATTTGCCATATAAAGTTGCTGCTGTCAAGTTCTTTGCACTATTGAGTTACAAGGAGGGAATGCGTGCAATAGATTTCAACATGCACCTGAAAACTATCATATTAGCCTTTCGTTTTCGAGAGACATGAGTGGCATGATAATGAATCAGCCTTTTACTACTATATGCAATACTCTTGCCAAATATGACTTTTGTTTGGCTATGAGCTATTGTTCTAGAATCCTATGGTTTATGTTAAAAAGAGTGTTTTAGGAATATTGAATTATCCATGCATTTTATGATCCCTCTGAAGACACGCGCAAATGTGCAGGCAGTCAGAAAGATGAAAAAATAAATCTTGATGCCGATATGCTATCTCATGCTTTCTTCAGTCCTGACTTTCTACAACAACCACAGCCTTTATGTACCAAGCAAGTTAGGGTAGGCTTTTTTTCCTGACTTTCTGTAGTTGATTATTATTTCTTTCACAACATGACAGTATTTTGGAGTCAACTCATGGTGGTTCATATCGAAGGCCTGAAGACACAACAACATGGGATCAAGAGTATCAGTTATTTCAACCCTCTGGAGCTATCAGATTCCCCTTGCAAGTCACAGATGCTTGGCTAGAAAAGGTTATTAAGCAACACTTAAAATTTGCAACATCATGAATATGTGTTGACTTTTCTTTGCACCATTTCTTCATGGACAAGTGAGATACTTCTAAATGCTTGTTGCTAATATGATTTGTTTTTCGATCCAGATAAAAAGGCTGGAACTACTGCTTACTGTGAAAGAATCTGCTATGGATGTTCCTTCAAATCTAGAAGCCAGAAGGCGTCTTACCTTTTTTACCAACTCCTTATTTATGGATATGCCTGACGCACCCAAAGTCCGAAACATGCTTTCATTTTCGTAAGTCCTTGTGAATTACTCGATCATTATTTTTTTGAAGCTCCTTTTCATATTACTTCTGCAGCCCTCATATCCCAGTGTTCCTTGTGACACCTGTCTCTCAAACTCTTCTCCGGCTGCTACTTTGTTAATTCTAACCCCTTTCCTGCAGGCATTACTATTTTTGTTGAGTTGTGGTCAGTTTACAGATATACTTTAGTGCTATTGTAGGACCAAAAGTGGCGACTAGGGGGGGGGGAGTAAATAGACATTTTAACAATTTCTTGCAAAATAGGTGATATTCTCCTATTTTTAATCACCCAACGCATTTCAAACCTTAAGCGGAAGTAAAATATTCAGAAAGACAAAGCAAGATAGAGAGTTTCAAGGCAATATGACTCCACGGATGAAATATGAACTATAGTTTCCATTCAAAATCATTTCATATGTCTTTGTGCCCAAAAACTTGCAACTTTGAAAATGGACAAAACAACGACAAGATCACCGGGCAAATAAACTCTTCAAGATAATGGTATAGAGGCAATGGAATTCAAGACTCCATCACATATATATGTGTATGTAAATTCTATGCCTCTACCATCAAGAAAAACAACTTTTCAAGGTGTTGAAATTTCAGCTTAAAAAGAAAAATAAAAATCAACAACAAAACACTAAGAACTTGCAAACTTACTAAGGAACCAATAGAAGAAAATTAGAAGAAGAGGAAATCAAGCATATGCAAAAACTTAAACTTCATTAATCAAAGAGATCAGCTCTATTTTAAGCGAATTACAAAAATTAGTCCGGTGTTCACTCTCACCCAAATCGGACCTTCCGGTGAATGAATTTTCTTTGTCTCTGCACTGAAAAGCTCCGGTGCTCACATCTATCACATACCGGACTATCCGGTGAGGTCAAAAACCCTCACACCGGACTATCCGGTGAGGATAAGCTTTCTGCATCGAGATAACGATACAAACTCCAATTTTTTTCAAAATTAGTTAGACAAAATCAACATTGCAGTATATAACTATGCATATACTAACCAACAAAAACCACACAACGTCAATTTCTCATCACACAAGATAAATCAAGACACATCTCAACTTGTTTTCTCAGCTATATCTTCTAAAAGTTACAAAATAAAAGCATAATAGATGAGAAATGACCACAACAACATTTTTCCTTCGCACTTTTAAGTTTTTTTTTTTCACTCATCGGTTCTTTTCTCACCTGTCAAAAACTTGCTGTTAGTACCTACAAATGATGATATTTCTTTTCTACCTGCAGTGCCTTGACCCCTTATTTAAATGAACCTGTTCTTTTCTCTATAAAAGAGCTTGAGGAGGAAAATGAAGATGGAGTTTCCATGCTATTCTACCTACAAAAAATTTATCCAGGTTGAGGCACAACTCTTTGTCCTTTTCATGTAGCAAAGATGAAGTCTCTTCCGGAACATCTGCCATCTTTGTCTTTTTCATGTAGCAAAGATGAAGTGTCTTCTGGAACATCTGGTATTTACTTTGTCCTGTTATGCCTATGTGTAGATGAATGGAAGAACTTCCAGGAAAGGGTTGGTTGGGAGGAAGAACTTAAAGAGAGTGAAGACCTAACGGAGGAGCTTCGTCTATGGGCTTCATACAGAGGCCAAACACTTAGTCGAACAGGTTCTTATTTTTAACATTTATTTGTCGAACTCAAGTACTTCTATGACTCGTTTTTTCCTTGCAAATGAATGCTGTAACCTTTCAGTCTGTACCTGTTGATTCTTAATTTTAAATTATTTGATTGTTCTGAAACAGTGAGAGGCATGATGTACTACCGGAAAGCTTTGGTTCTTGAAGCATTTCTAGACATGGCCAAACATGAAGGTATACCATAGCAGTTTCCTTAGTGTATGAGTTCCTCCCTCCCACCACCCACGCCAACCTTATTATTATTATGCTACAGTGCTGGTTGATGCAATTAGCAGCTGGTTTTATGAGCATGGTTCTTGTTTGTTGTATTTACATATTTATTCTCGTTTTTCCACTCTCTTAAAAAAAAATATTCCCAACTCTGCAGATCTCATGGAAGGGTACAAAGCAGCTGAAGAATGGAAGATACAACAGAGGTCCTTGCTTGCCCAATGTGAAGCAGTGGCTGATATGAAGTTCACCTATGTTGTTTCATGCCAGCAATATGGAAATGACAAGCGTGCTGCTCTCTCTAATGCCCAAGATATATTGCAGCTAATGAGGACGTAAATGAGCTTCTAGCATTTACCTAAATACAACAGATTATACATATTAGTAAAATAGTCATTTTCTAGTTGTTTACCTGTAAACTAATTGTTAGGGTTACATTTCTCGCAGCCACTCTTCTCTCCGTGTAGCATATATTGATGAGGTGGAAGATAGAGTAGGAGAGAAGAAAATGGAGACAGCTTATTATTCTACTTTGGTAAAGGTTGCTCTAACTAAGGATTCTGAATCAGCAGATCCAGTACAAAATCTTGATCAGGTAATTTTATTTCTATTAGATCTGATAGTGGTACACAAATTTTGGTAAATCATGTTAGTTTAATGCACCAAAAAGAAATAACTTTTGTTAATAGAAGGGTCAAAGGAGAACAAAACATCCCCACGATTTCAACGTAAAATCTGTAATATTGGTCATCTAAAGATATTGTTATGTTTGCAAGGTTATCTATCGGATAAAACTTCCAGGCCCTGCAATGTTGGGAGAGGGAAAGCCTGAAAATCAAAATCATGCAATAATTTTCACCCGTGGTGAAGGCCTGCAGACCATAGATATGAACCAGGTGTTTCCCATCGTACCTATACTTCTTTTTTGTGAAGAAGTTGTATTTTCAATCTCATATTAACTTGTGCATGTTTTTTTAGAATTAACTTGTGCTTATGTTATTAATTTTGTAGGATAACTATATGGAAGAAGCTCTTAAAATGAGAAATTTGCTTCAAGAGTTCCTTACAGAACATGGAGTCCGGCGTCCATCTATACTTGGAGTTAGAGAGCACATTTTTACTGGCAGGTTGATTACTTGCACAATTGAGATTGATGATTCTATTCTTTGTGCAATCTTACACATCTTTTGTTTTCCATGATGCAGTGTATCTTCCCTTGCATGGTTTATGTCAAATCAGGAGCACAGTTTTGTGACTATTGGGCAGCGTCTGCTTGCAAACCCTCTAAAGTGAGAGCATTTCCTACTTGACTATTCCACAATAGTAAATGTTTGTTGTACATTAGAATGGATAGAAGAAAATTCTAGAGTGTTGCAGATAATGTTTTCAAGATCACAATCCTTGATGCACACCTCTCCAAGTCCTGATAGGATTAGAATACGAGTCACCTTTTTCAACACTTATATTGTGTAGTTTTTTCTGCAGTTGGAATATTATCTATGAAGTCTCGTAATCTTAAGTTCAAATCATGAATTTTTCTTTTTCGGACTGCATCTGAAGTTACTTTTGGCTTTATGATAGGGTCCGATTCCACTATGGGCATCCTGATGTATTTGATAGGCTTTTCCATCTAACAAGGGGTGGTGTCAGTAAGGCATCAAAGAGTATCAACTTAAGTGAAGATATTTTTGCAGGTTTGTTTTTTTTTCAAGATTCAATTCATGATATGCCTAAGATCGATTGCTCCATGACATATAGGGAGCAACTTTATATTTTAATTGTTGCAATGCCAATGGAACGTGTGCTCATTTCTTCCCAAAGCAACAGGGTACTCATGAACTAAGAACATTTGCAAGAGATTACATATCATGAGATAGTTATGAGTAATGCACAGTAATATTCCTTCACTATTTCAGGCTATAACTCAACTCTTCGTGGAGGCAATATAACCCACCATGAATATGTGCAAGTTGGTAAGGGAAGAGACGTCGGACTAAATCAGATCTCTAAGTTTGAGGCTAAAGTGGCAAATGGAAATGGTGAGCAGACTCTTAGCCGTGATATATACCGGCTTGGGCATCGCTTTGATTTTTTCAGGATGCTTTCGTGCTACTTCACTACCGTGGGGTTTTATTTCAGTACACTGGTATGATCAATTTGGGTTGATTCTAGTCCATTCAAAATATATATCAGTATGATTTAATATGGTTTTTTTAACACTTTTACTCTTTCTCAGCTGACAGTTGTTACAGTTTATGTATTTCTGTATGGGCGCCTTTATCTTGCTCTCAGTGGACTTGAAGAGCAGCTATCAACACGGCGAGGATTCATTCATAATCATCCCCTTCAGGTTGCTCTTGCGTCACAATCTCTTGTTCAGCTTGGTTTTCTGATGGCCCTGCCCATGATGATGGAAATTGGTCTTGAAAGAGGATTTGGTCAGGCACTAAGTGAATTTATCATGATGAACTTGCAATTGGCTGCTGTGTTTTTTACATTTTCTCTTGGCACTAAGACTCACTACTATGGACGAATGTTGCTCCATGGAGGTGCTCAGTACAGAGGTACTGGTAGGGCTTTTGTCGTCTTTCATGCTAAGTTCGCGGACAATTACAGGCTTTATTCTCGCAGCCACTTTGTTAAAGGGATCGAGCTGATGATTTTGCTTATCATATACCAACTATTTGGTCAATCTTATCGCTCAACCATCGCCTATATTTTTGTTACATTCTGCATGTGGTTCCTGGTGTTGACATGGCTATTTGCACCATTTCTATTCAACCCCTCGGGATTTGAGTGGGCGAAAATTGTTGATGATTGGTCTGATTGGAATAAATGGATCAGCAATCGTGGTGGGATTGGTGTGTCACCAGACAAGAGCTGGGAATCTTGGTGGGAAGTGGAGCAGGAACATCTGAAGTATTCAGGAACAATAGGACTCTTTGTTGAGATAATTTTGGCCTTGCGGTTTTTCCTATACCAGTATGGCCTTGTTTACCACTTACATATCACAGGCAACAAAAGTATATTGGTAAGCTTTTCATCTTTATTTTTCTTGTACTGTTTAAAGCTGAATTTTGATTGTGCCAGTGGTTGGATGGGTCTTTATAATTTTACAATGTTGTTTCTTCCAGGTATATTTGATTTCATGGCTTGTAATTTTGGTGGTTTTGCTTGTTATGAAGGTGAGCGAGAATGTCTAATTTGTGAAGAAAGCATGAATCGTACAATACAATGTTCCTTGCATGACAGCACTAGTTTTTAACATTGTCATATTTCTAGTGTCTGTTTGCTGCTGATCGCTTCTAAATTGCCTATACTCTTTGCAGACAGTGTCTGTCGGAAGGCGGAGATTCAGTGCGGATTTCCAGCTATTCTTCCGTCTGATTAAGTTTTTTATATTTGTTTCTTTCACTGCTATTTTGATTGTCTTGATAGTACTTCTTCATATGACCTTGCGAGATATATTTGTGTGCTTTCTGGCATTCTTGCCCACCGGATGGGGAATACTACTGGTGTGTCTTTCTCTTGCTTTCCTCTGTTTCATTTGCTTATTTGTTAAAATAGTATGCTTGCTTCTGCTTTACTGTGCGTGATTTGATTAATTACAGTTGTTTTATCGCTTTCAGATTGCACAAGCTTGCAGGCCTCTTGCTCGACGGGTAGGGTTATGGGGATCTGTTCGTGCCCTTGCACGGGCATATGAGATAATTATGGGGGTGCTTCTCTTTACACCAATTACTATTTTGGCATGGTTTCCCTTTGTTTCTGAGTTCCAGACGCGGATGCTGTTTAATCAAGCGTTCAGTAGAGGACTGCAAATTTCCCGGATTCTTGGTGGTCAGAAGAAGGAACGGGCCTCTCGTAACAAAGACTGATTTATCTTCAAGATTTAGTATTTCAGCATGCATAGGTTGTGAATATTTGTGACAGGGTATAGTGTATTCTTGTGATTACAATATCAGATCAAGGTGTCAAATATTGTTTTCTTATCTGTTAATTGTAGTATAAGAAAATGTAACTGGATAGTATATATCTGAAAATAGGCATGCCAAATTTTCTTGTGGAAAACCTGCAATTGTTTGTATGGACCTTTAGCATTGATCGGGTGTCAGGACATCAGTTCTTTGATATTGTAGTGGTGTTTTTTTTCTTTTGAAAATGTAGTTTTATTAACTCTCATGGTTATATTAATATGATATAACAGTAGAATTTAACCTTAGTCTCTGTATTACTAAGATATATATAACCATATATTAAGGAGTCATGAGATCTATAATAGGGAAAGATTAATAAGAATAAACATATCTTCGCTACTGAAGTTATTATGCTTATACTTGGATTTGGAATCTAGACTGTCATCTAAACCAGTTAAATAGCTTCTTAGTTGTCTGCCCTAGTCTCGTACATACTATAGTAACCATTACGTGATGCTTCTACTTATGTAATACAGATCACGAACATAACTAGTGTATACAAGTAAAAATAGCTTGCAAAGGAATAGCTTGCAAAGGAGAAGCATATTTCTTTTTGTTAAGGCAATATCGTTCCTGCAACGCCGAAGATGTTGCTACGCGGGTTCATCCACCTTAGAGCTTGATCTTTAAATTGGAGCTTTTTCAGAGTGATCCCCTTCAATAGAAAATTTTCTTACGTTAAGGTGAGACATCTCTTACCGTTTTTTTGTCGTTCTCGAGCCCTAATCGGTCCTTATTCCATTTAGACTCGAGCTCCACCCTAGCTTAGATCCTATCCATGGAGCTTTTCAATTTTAGCTCGATGAATATTGTACAACCCACCCTAGAAGAACTCTACTAATCTCCTAAAGCGTCTTGGTACCCTTCATGTTCGAAGGCATGTCAGAGCCTTCGACGGTGGCCTCATGGAGGCACTATCAGCCAGGCCCAGCGGTCTGACCGCTGTTATGGCCGGTCTGACCGTCAGGATGGAAACTTAGCCAATTAGTTCTATTTCAGACTATATAGTTAGGAGTCAGACCACCATTTGGCTGGTCTGACCGCCAACCCTCCCGGTCTGATCGCCAGATCCACTTAGAGTTGTTTTCCTCTCTGTCTGCCTGCGGTCTGACCGCCACCCTACCTCCGGTCTGACCGCTAGCCATCCAGATCACAATACCCTTAGACTGTCGTATCCGATATTTAAACCTCTTCTAGCCAATTTTCTTAGCATTCTTTTACAAATATTTTTGTAATCACACATCATATAAATTATTTCGTAGTATTTCATCATGATTATTGCGATGCATTCTCCTCTTTTAGTGATCGTCGAGCCGGAGAGTAGTGGATTTTCACGAGAAGGTTTTGTGGGTTGATCTCGTTTTAAAGCAGAGCAGCAAGATAAGTATCTAAGCATATTTTACCTCATAATTTGGATCATGTAGAGTCTAAATTGATAAGTTATTGCTTATGTAAGATATACATGTTAGAGTTCCAATGTCAGGTTATATGGGTAGAACCTATGTTGTTGTATTATTTCTACCTTGATCTTATTGATGATCCTTATCCTTATAGTCTAGGTAGAATATTGTTGATGTCTAACTTAAAAGGTTGATCGAAATGCTTAGAAATATATAGATCCTTAGTATAAGTCGAGCGGTGGTTCAACTATTGTTCACAAGCTTAGGGCTTATTTTATTGTTCATCAAGATAATTATGATATTTAGAAGTATGAGTTGTGAGAATGAGTCAAGATATGAGCGGTGCTCGAGGTAAGTCAAGAGAGAAATCCAAATGTCATAGACCGCTTATATTGTTTAAGCATCGACCGTTGTTACAGTTGGTTCTATCACTTTTCGCACTAACCACATATCTAATTATGGGAAGGATGGGCCGAATACCTCGTATAGTTGTGACCCTTTGGTTTGCACATCTCGAATGTTGTAGGTATAATAGGTTTATATGGGTATCTAGTTTGCTCTGCGAGTAGTTCTAGATAACCCCTACACCTGGAGGCGTCTGTTCAAACTGTTAGGGCTTACATGAGAAATGTTGACATGAGTATCCTTTTGTATGGGTATGTGTGGTCACATAAGTCGAATGGTTCTTGAGTCGTGTGGATAAAGATGTATCCATACAGGGTGTAAGAATAATTCAAATTGTCGTACTCTCGGTCATGAGCATGCTTCTGTCTATTTGCAGCAGTTGTAGAGTACCGATGTTGGATGATGGTATGGTATGTTGGGAAATGGTTAGTGATGGCTATTTATGAGATAAGATGGTTCTGTTACGGATATGTTTGTGTTATGGATTTCAGGATAAAAGGGTAAAGTAGTTAAGTGTAAATGCTCACACTTTGTGTCAAAAATTGCTTTTGCATATGAATCTACTTGACCTTGTGGCCGATTCTTTGCTAAGTCATTCAAATACATAATCCTTAGAGTCAGGTTATTATATGTATCAATTATAGATTAAGTCTTGCAAGTACCTTCGTACTCACGCTGCTTATTTTATTTTCAAGTGAAATTAGGTGCCAGCTACTTGTCTCCCACCGAGTGCGGTATGGTGGTGAGCAGTAGCTATGCTACTCTAATCCCGGTTGTTGGCCTTATGGGTAAATGGCGCCACCGGTTTGTTTCTTTAGCTATGTTTTATGTTGCGATGTATATATGTTATGCTAGATGAAACCTTATCTTTTGTTAAATGTATCAACTTATAATCTTTTGAATACTAATAAATCTTGATGTTGCGATATTAATGTTGTTAAAGGTATGTGCGGGTAATAGTTTTCCTGAGAATTATCAACACATACATACCGGAATAATCGAAACTGGATTCGGGCTAATCATTGGTTGTTACAATCTTTGTGATGAGATGTGGGTTAGCACGCGGCGCATCGGAAGACATGTGTGGGCTAGCTCTCATCTTATCAAATGATCGCACTGTTGATTAACTCAAATACAATTTGGACGAATCCCCACATCTTGATATCAGAGCATGGTTGACCATAGGTTAGGGTAGTATGGTAGTTCTAAGTAAAATATGCCAACCTCACTAATGAAACTCATTAACATTAATTTCATGCTCTAAAGATGTGATCCCTTTTATTCCTTACCTTTTATTAGAGCTCTCTCTTGTCTTGTGCTTGTTAATATGACTCAACTTGTTCTCTCACTCAACTTATTCTCTCACAAGTTGAAGGCGAATTGGAAACACTCTTAGTTTTGGTGCAATGACAGGAGCTACCGATAAGGAGAAGACACGATGGAGATGTACGAGGAGCAGATCTTCTATGCCGAGGTTTTAGGCTAACAAGTGTGTAGGAAATGGGGTTACTTCGCTAGAGTTAGTCTAGCTTAAGTAACATAAGGTTAAGGCATAGCTATTGTTCACGGTAAATATAATATTTTTAGCTATATTACTACCCCTAAGTGTAAAGTAATTGTGTGTGTTAGATTGTTTTAGAGTTTACAGTTAAGACGTGTGAGGTGTGCCAGTAGTCCAACTGCTGACTTTTGCGTAGAATACGTTGCCTAGCTTAACGTGCATGCTCATGCCATACTCTTGAACATGCATTCTTCCCTGTTATAGCATGCTCATAGTTACATCGCCTTTGTCTCCTAGAGCATCTTGGTACCCCTCCTGTTTGAAGGCATCGCCAAAGCCCTCACAGAGGCGCTATCAGCCAGGCCCAGCGGTCTGACCGTCGGGATGGAAACTTAGCCAATTAGTTCCATTTCAGACTCCATAGTCTGGAGTCAGACCGCCAGCCGCAGTCTAACCACCAACCCTCCCGGTTTGACCATCAGATCCACTCAGAGTTGTTTTCCTCTCTGTTCGCCCACGCTGACTGCCACCCTACCTTCGATCTGACCGCCAGCCACCCAGATCACAGTACCTTTAGGCTATCGTATCCAATGTTTAAATATCTTATAGCCCAATCGTCTTAGCTTTCTTTTACAAATATTTTTGTAATCATACATCATATAAATTATTTTGTAGTATTTCATCATGCTTATTGTGATGCATTCTCCTCTTTTAGTGATCGTCGAGCTAGAGAGTAGCGGGTTTTTACAGGAAGGTTTGTGGGTTGATCTCTTGAAGCAGAGCAATAAGGCAAATATCTAAGCATATTTCACCTCATAATTTAGATTATATGGAGTCCAAATTGATAAGTTACTACTTAGGTAAGATATACATGTTAGAGTTTTAATGTCGGGTTATATGGGTAGAACCTATATTACTACATTATTTTTACCTTGATTTTGTTGATGATCCTTATCCTAGTAACCTAGGTAGAATATTGTTGATGTCTAACTTAAAAGGTTGACCAAAATGCTTAGCAATGTATATGTCATCGGTAGAAGTCGAGCAGTGGTTCAACCATTGTTCGCGGGCTTAGAGCTATTTTATTTTTCACCAAGATAATTATGATATTGGGAAGTATGAGTTGTGAGAATGAGGCGAGATGTGTGCTGTGTTAGGGGTAGACCGGGAGTGGAACCCAAATGCCATAGATTGCTTATATCATTTAAGCACCAACCGTGTTGTAGTTGGCTCTAGCACTTTTTATACTAACCACATATCTAATTATGGGAAGTATGAGTCGAATACCTCGTGTAGTTGTGACCATTTGGCTTGCACGTCTCCAGTGTCGTAAGCATAATAGGCTTGTAGGGATATCTAGTTTGCTCTGGAAGTAGTTATATATTATCCCTGCACCTAGAGACGCATGTTCAAACTGTTAGAGATAAATTGGGAAAGATTTACATGAGTACCCCTTGTGTGGGCTTGTGTGGTCACGTAAGCCGAATAATCATCGAGTCGTGTAGATAAAGATGTATCCCCTGCAGGGTGTAAAAATAATTCGAATTGATGTGTTCTCGATCATGAGCATTCTTCTATCCATTTGGAGCAGTCGTAGCGTACCTATGTGGGATGATGGTATGATATGTTGGGAAATAGTTGATGATGGCTATTGATGAGATAAGATGGTTCTGTTATAAATATGTTTGTGTTATGGATTTCAGGATTGAAAGGTATATGTGGTTAACTATATATGCTCACACTTTTGTGTCAAAAATTGCTTTTGCATATGAATCTACTTAACCTTGTAATCGATTCCTTGCTACCTTATCTAAATGCATAATACTTTGAGTTGGGTTATTATATGTACTCATTATGGATTAAGTCTTACAAATACTTTCGTACTCACGCTACTTATTTTCTTTTCAGGTGAAGTTAGGTGTTAGTTACGTGTCTCCACCGAGAGCGGTGTAGTGGCGAGCAACAGCTATGCTACTCTAATCTCGGTTGTTGGTCTTGTTGGCAAATGGTGCCACCGATTTTGTTTCTTTAGTTGTGTTTTTCGCTGCAATGTATATATGTTACGCTAGATGAAACCTTATCTTTTGTTAAATGTATCAACTTATAATGTCTTGAATCTTAGTAAATTTTGATACTGCGATATTCATGTTGTTAAAGGTACGTTTAGGTAATAGCTTTCCTAAGAGTTACTAGCACACACATACCAAAACTGCTGGAATTGGATTCGGGCTAATAATTGGTGGTTATGATCTTTGTGATGAGATGTGGGTTAACACGTGACGCATCGGAAGACATTCGTGGGCTAGCTATCATATTATCAAATAATCATCCTTATGATTAATCCGAATACAATTTGGATGTGTACTCACAAGGCTTATCTTTTTTATGACAGTATGCATTCTCTTCCTCTCCACTTCATCTCCAAGCTTGGGCTGTCCCAGTTGGCTGGTTCTCATCGCACACTGTTCGTGAAAGACATTCCTTATTTCTTCCCCTCCAACACCTCATTAACTAGTTGTACAATACCCTAAAAGTCTTTTCTATTAATCTAATTATATCCTTATCTACTGAGTGAAATCTCAACATATCTTGCCCTTGAGACCATAAACAATATCCCCTTCTTAAAAACAAATTGAAATACCACCTATCCAACATACCTACCCATGATCGAAAATAGAATTATACTATTATTTTAACTTACAACAATTGTACATGCAAGATCTAGAACAACATAATATAATAAAACATGCATCTAATATTACTCTATGTTGCTTGATATAATAACAATACAGATGTCCCTAAATTATATTTGCTAACATTACTCTAATATCACTAAATTCTATATCTAATACCTAATCTATTTATGAAACTAGATTTGTTGGCTAATCTAATTAGTCTATAAAAAATTACTAAGATTAGAATATTTACGTCTACCACAGATGGATTCTAGTAGGGCTTCACCCCTCTCCTCTCCCTCCCTTCCCCTCTCCTCTCTCCATCTCTCTCTGCAATGGTGGGAAAGCACGTGAATGACCATTGTGCGCTAGTGGGAGGCTAGCCGTGGCCTTATATAGGAAATAATAATTTTTTTAGTAGATCTTGTATGCGTCACAGCTATAGTCACCCTTCGAAATGGCGACAAATTGGTGACATCCGATATAGATGTTATAGTGGCCAAGTTGACCAATCTGATGTTTCAAGACTCAACATGTCATCTGTTGAACATGCAACAGAGTAAAGATTTGAAAATTTTCAAAATAGGCATATATATTTGTAAAATCCAGAATTAAAAAAATATAGAAATAAAAAAAATCAGGGCTGTCCGCGTCGGAGCAGCTGTGTGGAGCCTGCTGCCTGCATACCTCGGCGTTTGACAACACCAATAAATGAGCATTTGCTGCAAACCTGCTTCGGACGGCCTCGAATGACAAAATTCACTTGATCTAACCCGTCCAATTTATAACTCAATGATGTGCAAATCCACCTCCGCTCCACTCAGACCAGTAAAATTTTCAGAACTGTTTCGGACCAAAAGAAATAACAAAATGGTTAGATCATGCCCAACAGATTCCCTTCACGATCTAGAATCCATCCGCTAAAGGATTTTTTTCTCTTTCAGCGCTCAAATGATTTTTCTTCACGGCTGTCTTCACGAAGGGATTTTCAAAGTTATTTTCTTCGAGACGAGATTCTCTCATTTACTTTTACAAATCTCTTCGAAGAAAAGCTATTGAAAATAAGAAAAAATAAAGAGAATAAGAATGAGAAAGAGAATAAAAAAATAAATAAAAGTCTTACGGATTTATTCTTACATGTAGCATCATCTCTCATCTAAGGAACTGAGCCTTGAGAGAGAGTATATATATAACTTCGAGCTCTTTTTTACGTGAATTTGAGTATTAGATTTAAAAAAAATTGGTTGCGTAAATCGTGAATGTTTTTACATATTGTTGGTGGTGTACTTCTATTATTAAAAAACTCTCTCATCTGGCTTGACTTCTCCTTTTACTACTGCAATAATATGTTTTGCCTGAAACAGTATTGGGTCTCTAGATCTACAAGATATGCAAAAATGTATGTGTTACTGATGCTAGCATAAAAAAAGAACAAAATGTACACAGTTTACTCAAATTAATTACACAGAGAAATGGCAATGCAGCGACTCATACAATCAACGAACAGCCGGAATGCGAACGGAGAAAAGATAACAGGAAACGGAGTATCTGTTCGAAGGAGACGAGCTGACAAGCAAGTATGGATGTGCCAATGGCCAATGTTCACTTCCATCACAACACGGACGCCAGCACCACGGAACACACGGCCGCCGCCGCGAACGCACCACCGATTGACCGCGATGCAACGGCAAACGACGCCTTCTTGGCCTTGTGATTCGCGTGATCCGCGGCCTCCGAAGGAGCGTCCGCCGGTTGCGGCGCGGGCGGAGAGCTCAGTGGCGCCGCTGCTGGGCCAGGGGCTGGCTCCGGCGCGCCGGCGAGCTCTACCGGCACCAAGAGTCTGTCCACCGTGAGCAAGCAGAACGGCGTGTTGTCCAGGACCGTGTCCGCCACGCGGGACTTGCCAACGCCGGTGGCGAGCGAGACGTCGTCGCCCTTCGCCACCACCGAGATGTCGTTCTTTCCGGCCTTGGTCGAGGCCAGCGTGTGGAGCGAGCCCTTCGCCGCCTTGAGCGACGTCTTGGGATAATACCCCGACAGCGCGTGGTACTTGAGGAGCGTGACGAGGTCAGCGCTTGACATCTTCTTGACGTTGGGCGCGCCCTTCGCCTGGAACGCGTCGTCGTTGGGCGCGAACAGGGTGAGCCCCTTGTCCATGGCCGACTCGTACGTCTTGATTACGCCGGTGCTGGCGACGAGCGCCGCGAACTGCTTGCACCCGGCCTTCTCCAGCAGCCGGGTGAGGTTGGACGTCGACGGCGTGTCGAAGAGGCCGTCGAACTCGATGGGTGCCGAGATCTCGAGGATGGAGAATTTGAACGGCATCGTCTTGACCTCCTTGGTCACGGTGGATACCTCGGCGCCGGTCGTGGCGGACGCGAAGCCGAACTTGCCGCCGTCCAGGTCGGTGACCTTGACGTTTCCCGTGACACTGACGGCGTCGCCGGTGGCCTGGTAGAGCGTGTCGGCGCTCTCGCTGCCGAATTTCTTCACCTTCTTGCGGTCGTAGTAGTCGAGCACCGAGAGGAGGCGGAGCGCGTTCTTGATGGCGGCCAGCGACTCCCCGGCGTCGGAGACGAGCGTTGACATGGCGTCGTCGGAGAGCAAGAGGATGGTCATCGACGTCGAGTCCCGCGCGTTGATCTCGTCGCACACCTTGGTCTCCGACAGGTACTTGTTGTACAGCTTGTACTCTTTGTACCCGGCGAGCATAGCCGTGATGTTGCGCCCGCGCACCGACGCCATCGGCAGCAGAAGGCAGGCTAACCACGCCGCCGCAACAACTCGCCGCATCTCCATGGCCGCGGCAACGCCTCACACTGCCGCGAGTGACACAATGAAGTGAAAAAGCTAGCTAGTGAGCAGCAAGGCGAGTAAGCTGTTACCCTGACAAAGTGTCAAGTGTGACCCCTAGCTAATAACAATGGTTTTGCGAGGTTGGTGAGGCTTGGGGCACATGGTGATAGTCTGGAGCTGGACAGCGTTGGCGGGAAGGACGACCACCTATGGATATGGGGACGACGGCAGTGCCGTTTAGGCTGGCATTCGGGACCCATTTCGGTGCGGTTTTTTTTTTTTTTCGTTTGCGCGCTCTCGGACGAAGGCTGCTCCTAGGATCCCGAGGCTTTTCTGCCATTTGCAAGAACACAAGTGATTCCATTGCTTTTACTGCTCAGCTCGTAGATCTGCAAGTGTGACCCGCACTGAAACGTTGCGTCTGATTCCATTCCATGTGCGATGAGTAGATCACGTAGCAAAATGGACGGATCGCCAGATGAAACGGTGACGCGCCGACGGATAAGGTGAGACATAACCTGTGAGCCGTGAATTGGTATGCCTTTTAGGAATTCCATGAGCCCCGTGACATCAAGGTAAGTCACAACTCACAATCACGAATGGATGCTCCAACGGCAAGGGCTATCCTGCTCGCAACAGGCGGTAGGTGACAACCCATCCATCGAACTGATTAAATAAAAACATCGAACTGATTAAATAAAAACATCGAACTGATGACAGCAGCAAGCAAGCTCTGTATCTTCATCCGCACCGACGCACGCCCCAGTTTCTCTCTCTCTCTCTCTCTTTTCTTTTTCTTTTTTGAGGATTTTTTTTTTTTTGGAACAGCTTCTCGCTTTTATTTCTCCTTCTGCATATCCTACTTAGAGAGTATAAAATTATGCAGTATGATTCGGTGCTACATTGCCCATCCCCGTGATTTTCTTTCTGGGATCTTAGCGCCTCTGAATCGCGGGCAGTATAGGGATCTCCCGTGGTCGGAGTTTGTAATGCCGAGCACCCCAAATTATCCTTTTGATCTCTCCCTCTGCAGCAAGGTTGCAAACATTGAGAAGAGCTCGCTAGGAGAAAGGGAAGATGCTGGTGATGAACTGATGTGAGAGCCTGAGAGGGGACAGCGCCGATCGATCCGATGAGAAAATGGAATAAAAAGCTTGATTTAACTTTTAAAAACTTACTGCAGGCTTGCGAATCAAGAATTTCTGCAGGTTGGCGCTTTTGGTGTGGTAGATTTGTAGACCTAGAAGAGTTGTTACATTCTCCAAGTATGAAACAGAACATTGCTTTGTGTACCATCTGAGGTAACAGCCTAAACTCCCGTTTCCAATAACCGTTTCCGCAAGAAAAACAAAACGAGACTGAAACAAGAAATCATCCCACCAAAAGATACAGTACATGTAAACTTGAAATGGAGAGGAACATGTCTCCAAGCATTAAGGTCTGCAATTTCTAACTCCGTCGCTTATTTCAATCCTCCAACAAAAAGACGAGCCGCGGTATCTGCAGTGTCAAAACCGCATAACACAGTCACAAATCTCTGCGAAGGCTAAATTTAGAAACGGTGCCCATGGTCCACACTATTCAAAGGTACCACCTAGAACATCGTTTTTGTTGTTCATCATCATCTACTCTTAGCCGCTGCCAGACCCGTACTTCTTGCCGAAGACGATGACCTGGAGCTTGTCGTACCCAGCAAGGACACCAGCACCAGCAACAGCACGGAGGATGTTCGCACCAGCACCCTTGAAGAGAGACTTGGTGCCTTCCTTTGCGACAATCTGCTTGAAAGCATCCAAGGAGCTGTTGTACTTGACAGCCTCACCAGATGTCATCATCATGCGACGGCGAATAGTATCAATAGGGTAAGAGGCAAGACCAGCACCAATTGTTATACCCCAACCGAGCAAGAAGCTGGCAAAGAAATTATCCTGCAGAACACACAAGAGAATATGACATTAAAATTCAGCAAAAGAACATCACATTATATTTAAGGGAAAGGTAAGTGAATCAATCAGCACAAAACATGATTATATAGGGAAAATTATCCCAAAAGGTGAATATGGAACAAGCAGTGCTGACTTAATGCAAGTTGGCACTAACATAGGGGATAACTAACCAAGGAATAACGCAAAGAATGTTCAAGTTACAGACCTCCAGGGAACCAACAAGAACCACTGGCTTGAGAGAGTCATACATTCCAAAGTAAAGACCTCGGTAGACAATGATTCCCACACAAGAGATATTGAATCCACGGTAGAGGCCACGGATACCGTCACTGGCGAGGGTCTTGCGGTAAACATCTACGAGTCCATTGAACTGCCTTTCACCACCCTTCTTTGCAGCCTTAGAATCATTGGCCAAACGCGTACGAGCGTAATCCAGAGAATAAACAAAGAAGAGAGAGCAAGCACCAGCAGCTCCTCCAGAAGCCAGGTTGCCAGCAAACCACTTCCAGTACCCATCCTTGTCCTTCTTAAAGTTGAACATGCGCTTGAAGTGGTCCTTGAAGGCAAAGTTCAATGCCTGAAGCAGGATGGAGTGTTAAGGTGTAGCTAATGCAAACATACACATTATGATCACAACACACTAGAAAATAAAATATAGGATGTGATAGGATGAAGGACCTGTGTGGGGAAGTAACGGATGACATTAGCTGTGTTTCCTCTCCACAGTGAAATGACACCCTCATCTTTCATCGTACGGGCAAAGCAGTCACCAATACCCTTGTAGGGTTCAGAAAGCCTACCACTCTTGAGCATTTCATCCTGGTTCTGAATCAAAAGCTTGACACGCTCAATTGGAGCAGCAGCTGTCTTGGAGACAGCAGCAGAAACTCCACCCATCAGAAAGTCGATCATAAATCCAGAAAAACCTTTCTCTTTTGGGGCAGAAGCGAAGACAGGGGATGGTGTCATGACAGATGAGAGCCCAACAGCTGCATTCATCGCATGGTATGACCTCAGGGGCGCACTGTGAGCAGAATGTGCGTTGTTGAATACAGGGTTATTCATGGCAGAATAAGAAGAGATTCTGCTCAACAACACAGATTGCCCATGGACTTTCCGGATCACAGATGGAGAATGTAGTTCATCAGCCATTTTCTCAAGCCAGAGACAACCTGTCAAACAACAACAAGAGGCATGTGGGTTAGACCACGAGTCAATCCGTCAAACAATTAGCAACAATAATACAGCATACAAAGCACAGAAACAGCGTATACCTGGTGCATCCAGATAATCATAACAAAATTGAAAAAGATTGTCGTTCAAATATTCAATCGACTTGAGAATCTACCAAACAAGTAATTATACTAACGCATGGTACATATAGATTACCTAAAGTGGGTACATGGATACTCTAAAAAGCACCCAAATGCATGAAAAGAAATTTTGGTTTCAACTGCATTCCTCCTTGCATAAGAGGAAAAGAAAATATGCGAGTGGGATATCATAAAAGGAGCAGGAACACGTGCAAACATAACAAAGTGCCTCTGGTGCATCCAGATAATCACTGTCATCTGTCTAGGAGGCTGAATTGCTGAACATAAACATCAACATACAAATAGTTGCATTGCAGTACACATTTCTAGCTCAACATGGCAAACAAAGCACAATAGCACATATCTTTATCTTGTAAGAAAGTTGAGCCCTAAACAACAAATAAGATAATGCCTAGTCATTCAAAAACATGTCAACCATTGAATGGCCATCTGATGGTTTAGGTTCTCCAAATCAACGTGTGACCAAAAGAATCTAGAATAGTGATCATGTCATCATGTGTCCTCTTCAGTCAAAGAATTAAAATGTGACTTTTCTTCTCCTAATGCCCTTCAGAGTTCAGACACAGCTTTCTTCTCCCATCTCCCTACCAAACCAATCACAGTCATCTTTCTTCTCCATACCTTAAACGAAAGACAAATCGCAACCATCTCACTCCATCTGCGTGTAAGATTTGCTCACCTTTTCCCCCTTCTCTTCTTAAATCCCATATGAATTCCAAAGCATTCATACATTACAGCTATAGATATTCCAAGTCAGTAAGTGTTATTGTCAAATCAGCATGCCAATTATCTAGGTGCCTGAACATAGATATTTTTTGCAAATCAGCGTGTCAGACACTCAGACGAAAATGGACGTCGACGTACACAATATATTAGTATCCTAAAAATTCAAAAGAAGCCACAACTCAAATGGGGCCAAAACCAGCGACTGAGACCCATTTCAAGGAAGCAAGAGACTTTAGTACAACCTACGATGCAATAATACGGATATACAAGATATGGATACATGGATTCGCCATTTCCCCAAAAATGCTGACACGGGTATACGGCTAAACATATTTAAATCCTAAAACTATAAATGAAATAACAAGCTAGTAGTTCGGTGAGTTCAAACATGAAACTTGGTGACTTAACTTAATGTACATAACACACTTAGTTCTACGACAACGAGTAATCGAAACGGCCTGGGGGTAAATAATTTCGATCCAATCCCAGCAGTCAAATAGTTTTTCATTAGTCAATGCTAAACAGAGCAAGATACCAAGGTACTAAGTAACTAAATATGCAAAAGATAGCAAGAGTAAAGAGTACTAGTCTTCATCCAGCTCTAGTTTCTCTATAGTAGACTCGCCATCTTCAAAAGATGGGTAGTAAGATCTAGCAATTAGCATAGCAGCGGGGGTTTAGATCTTACTTGCTGATCCGAGGCACCAACGGAGGAAGTAGCCTCCAGCCGCTCTCCGCCGGTGAAGGGGCTCGCCGGAGGAGTGACGACTGGAGAGAGTCGAGAGAGAGACGACGTTATTTCAAAAAAAAAAAAAAAAAATAGAGAGAGAGAGAGAGAGAGACGAGATGCGGCGGAGGTGAGCGATACAGAAATGGAATCAGTTCTAGGTTTTCCCCCTCTGAGTTGGGCTCACTTGGGTTGGGCCGTGTCTAATATGGGCTGGGGCTGCTAAGTATCTGATACGTATCCGAAATGTTTTTCTTTTTTATTTTCTCGCCAAAATAATCGGAAACGGCTGGGATACGTATTCAACCAGACATGGTAATGGGCACATTTTATCCGTGTGATCCCGGAAAAAATCCTAATGAGTGCCGGTTTAGGATGCAGTTTTTACCCGTAGATTTGAAGTTAAACTTAACCGATATAGATAGATGGATATGAAATAGGTTTATTTGTGTCCGTTTCACCTGTGTACCTGTTCCACGTATATGGGCCCACTTTATATTTAGTAGAGAGATGGGTATGAAATAATATGTTATATGTGTGAACTATATAATGATGTACTAATGTGATATATACGTTATATATATATATATATATATATATATATATGTATATATATATATATATGTATATATATATATATGTATATATATATATATATGTATATATATATATATATGCTTCATTATCTTAGTTTAGATGCATGTTTAAATTGATAATATTATTGTTACATATTTAATATTATATTCAATACATGTTTATTATATTGGTGGTTATATGTGCGCGTGCGCGGGGCTCACAGGCGATGGGTAATAGGTGCGGATACAAATTTAGTAATTAGCTCGCATATGCAAGTTTATATAATTTCTATCCGCGGATACAATATCCAAGCATCGTCAATACCTCATTGAATAAACAGTCCCACAACAACCCTGCAGTTCCAAACAGTATAACAGCCACCAATCAGCACGGAGGAGCAATCCAATGGAATGGTTACTGAATAATGCTATGTGTTTATAGCTAGGACATAAAGAAAGAGTGTAAGTATCTATATAAAAATTATAATTTCTAATCCAAACAAATATTATAGATGTTTAAATTGATTAACTTTTATTAGTACTAATATAATCAATGATGTTTAAATAAGCACATTATCCTCCACTAAACACCTATATCATTACAGTTAAAAAAACCAATTTTTTCATAAGCACAGCCTGCCATTGTGCATGCTCATAGCAATCTAAACGAGTGTCTTCGTGGGTTTGCTCTTTGTACCTTAAGGTCGCACGCGGGCCGGCTCAAACGACATCACCCATCAACACACGAAAAACGCCCTCTTTCCCCCCACGCGGAATCGAAAAACGCCGCGGCCCAAAAGCAATTAAAAACGATGCAACAAGAACTCTGAACTCATGATTACACAGCCAGCCCGCCCGGGCGCGGCGAGGCGCACCTTCCATTCATCCTAGTAGCGATACCAAAAGTAAACAATTGCATCATAAGATCACAATATGTTTACCTTTTTCCAGCTTTAAAACAAGGGGGCTGGAATTCTGTTAACACACATAACTCCGATTTGTTCCACGCGCAAAACCAAATGAAAATCTGATACAAGCAAACATCCAGCCCAAAGATATAACATGGGAATAGTTGCAATGGACAAAATGTCTCCCAGCATTTAGGGTATGCAAGGCGGCAATTTCTAACTTAAGTCGCTTATTTTCAAGCTCCGACACAAAAAGTGAAGCGGTATCAACCGCATAACAAACCCAGTCACCAACCTCTGCGAGAGCTAAATTTAAAAATGGTGTCCACGGTCCATATGTTGTATGTTATTCAAAGGCACCTAAAACATCTCGTTTGTTGTTCATCATCATCTACTCTTAGCCACCGCCAGAGCCGTACTTCTTGCCAAAGGCGATCACCTGGAGCTTGTCGTACCCAGCAAGGACACCAGCACCAGCAACAGCACGGAGGATGTTTGCGCCAGCACCCTTGAAGAGGGACTTGGTACCCTCCTTTGCGACAATCTGCTTGAAAGCATCCAAGGAGCTGTTGTACTTGACAGCCTCACCAGATGTCATCATCATGCGGCGGCGAACAGTATCAATAGGGTACGAGGCAAGACCAGCACCAATGGTTATACCCCAGCCGAGCAAAAAGCTGGCAAAGAAGTTATCCTGCAGAACACAACAGTGAACATTATATTAAAATTCAGCAGATGAAGACCATATTATATTTAAGGGAAAAGGGACAAATTTGCAAATCAACCAGCACAAAAACATGATTATACAGGGAAAATTATCCCAAAAAGTGAACATGGGACAAATAGTGCTGACTCAATGCAATTTGGCACTAATAAAAGGGGATAACTGCCCAAGAAATAATGCAAACAATGTTCAAGTTACTGACCTGCAGGGAACCAACAAGAACCACTGGCTTGAGGGAGTCGTACATTCCAAAGTAAAGACCTCGGTAGACAATGATTCCCACACAAGAGATATTGAATCCACGGTAGAGGCCACGGATACCATCACTGGCAAGGGTCTTGCGGTAAACATCAACGAGTCCATTGAACTGCCTCTCACCACCCTTCTTTGCAGCCTTGGCATCATTGGCCAAACGCGTACGCGCGTAGTCCAGAGAATAAACAAAGAAGAGAGAGCAAGCACCAGCAGCACCTCCAGAAGCCAGGTTGCCAGCAAACCACTTCCAGTACCCATCCTTGTCCTTCTTAAAGTTGAACATGCGCTTGAAGTGGTCCTTGAAGGCAAAGTTCAATGCCTGAAGCAGGATAGAGCATTTAGGTTTAGATTATGAATTACGATCACAGAACACTAGAAAAGAAGGGTCTCATGGGATAGGATATAGGACCTGTGTGGGGAAGTACCGGATGACATTAGCTGTGTTTCCTCTCCACAGTGCGATGACACCCTCATCTTTCATCGTCCGTTTAAAGCAGTCACCGATACCCTTGTAGGGTTCAGAAAGCCTGCCACTCTTGAGCATTTCATCCTGGTTCTGAATCAAAAGCTTAACACGCTCAATTGGAGCAGCAGCTGTCTTGGAGACAGCAGCAGAAACTCCACCCATCATAAAGTCAATCATAAATCCAGAAAAACCTTTCTCTTTCGGGGCAGAAGCGAAAACAGGGGATGGTGTCATGACAGATGAGAGCCCAACAGTTGCATTCGTCCCATGGTATGACCTCAGGGGTACTTTGTAAGCAGAATGTGCATTGTTGAATACAGGGCTATTCATGGCAGAATAAGAAGAAATTCTGCTCAATAACACGGACTGCCCATAGACCTTATGGACCACAGATGGAGAACGTAGTTCATCCGCCATTTTCACAAGTCAGAAGCGATCTGTCAAACAACAGGAGACATTTGGGTTAGACTGTAAGCCAACATACCATATAATAAGTAAATACACAAACACAGCACACATATAGATTACCTAAAATGGATACATGGATACTCTAAACAGCATCTAAGGTATTTCATTTCAATTGATTTTCTCCTACCTAAGAGGGACAGAAGATTGGCATTCAAGTAAAAATGGGGAAAAAAACTGCATGACAAGAAGCTTTGACAATCTGTACACAGTGTATGATAACTCAATAGTAATGTAAAACCTTGAAACCTACAGCATTTGCAGTACATAATTCAAGGTCAAAATGGCAAATCTTCCTAGCAGAATTTGCAGTACATGGTTCAAGGTCGACATGGCAGGCAGGCATAGAAACTACAGGTATTTATTTTGAAATCGCTGCAATATCCCCTAGAGGGGTGAAGTGCTGAACATAGAGACCAACATCCAAATAGTTGCATTACAGTAAACATTCCCAGTTCAACATAGTAAACATAGCACGGGAGCACATATAAGCATTGTCAAATCAATGTGCCATTCATCCACGAGTCTAGAGATAGATAACTATTGTGAAATCAGCATGTCAGACGCTCAGACTGAACATGGATGTCAACAATATACTAGTATATTAAACTCGAAAGACACATAACACATGGGATAAAAGAGCTATCGAGACCAATTTCATATCCGAGGAAGAAAATAGAGTGAAAATGCAACTATGGAGTGGCAAAACTAGGGAGAATAAAAGCAGCATTAGCCTACAAGCATCAACAATACCTGACCAAACAAATAGTGCCACAACAAATCTACAACAACAATAACAACGCCTTTGTCCCAAGCAAGTTGAGGTAAGCTAGAGATGAAACCCACAAGATCCAAACAAAAAGATGATTCGAAAATAATAATGATAATAAAGGTATCAGTAATAGTAAAAAATAAAAGTAACAACGGTATAAGGAGACTAATGCATAAGTTCGGTTCTAGCACATGGATTGCTAACTTCCACACGCTTCTATCCATGAAAAGTTCTTTGTGGATATTGCATTCCTTTAAGTATCTCTTTACAGACTCCTCCCATGTTAGGTTTGGTCGACCCTTGCCTCTCTTCACATTATCAGCGCTATGCACAGGTAACTCTGGAAGCCTCCGTTGGATATGTCTAAATCATCTCAACCGATGTCAGACAAGCTTTTCTTCGATTGACGCTACCCCTACCTATCATATATTTCATTATTTCGGATCCGATCCTTTCTTGTATGGCCACAAATCCATCGCAACATACGCATCTCTGCTACACTTAACTGTTGAACATATCATCTTTTAGTTGGCCAACATTCAGCGCCATACAACATCACCGGTCGAATCGCCATCCTATAGAACTTACCTTTCAGCTTTTATGGCACTCTCTTGTCACAGATGATGCCAAAAGCTTGACACCATTTCATCCATACAGCTTTGATTCTGGGTACCAACCAACCCAAAAAATATATAAGCCACCAGCCTACATAGAGGATCAGTAGTCCAGCGGTTGATGCTTATCCAGGTACATGATCCAGGTACATGAGCAAACCAACTATCTTAATTCTTACTAACCAATGCTGCTTGATGACACCTAACAAAGCATGGTTGAAAGTTCTGTGCTCTAACTACCTAATGCGTGTTACCGCATACAGGTAAGAGCGGAAAGAGATATCCATAGTTTATAAACTGGGCTATGTCAAGCAAGTTGTCTGCCAAAACCATTACCACAAGCACTAGAAAGCTTTATATGACAAACATACAACCTTCAGACAGGAATGGAATTTGAAGTGTGCCTCTCAGCTTAGAGCTAAACAGAAAGTACAAGCTTCTCAAAACCGGAAAAGAAAAGGTGCAATCCTAACTAATGCCTCATAACTATATATTGGACCAAAAAGCAGAAGCATTCCAGGAATCATCTCCAGGCAATGTAAAGTATTAGAGACACATTATAATTAAGTAGAGGATTACTTGTTCTCTAGTTCTAAAATCTCTGCAGCTACAGCAACAAGATCGACTAAAAAATGTTACTGAACAGCAGTTATGCAAACCGACCAATCAAGGAATCAAGGTAAGGGATCTTTCTAATCAGTGGTGATGAAAACTTGTCTCCTAACCAACCAAAGGTGCAGAGTACATGGACCAATCTAGTGTTAAACAGACAATAGCAAAATTCTGAGTTTAACGGATGCAAACACGAGACTCGATGCCATGTAACGTTGACAGAGATTAACTCAGGGAAAAAAAACTCGCAGCAAAGAGCAGTCTAAAACCACAGTTCTTGTTCTCTTTTTGAGATACTACAGTCCAGATTCACGCAAATTAGCCTCTAAAAAGTATGCTATCAATTACTGGAAAGAACTAGACGCAAAAAACACCTGAAGTAAGCGAAACGTCGCATGAGGACATCGACTTTATGTGTACTAAACACTAGTAGATAGATCGGGATCAAAATCATTAAACCCGGATCTACTGTGTTCTATACCAGCAACTGAGTTCAATTTTCTCAGTTACATACAATCTTCTCCAAGAGCCAGATCTACCAACAAACGTCATAAATCCATCTCAAATGAACCTAGATCTTGACCCATGCCTTGGATTTTCAGGAACCGGACAGGAGCAGCTTGAAGGAGAGAGTGCATACCAGAGGGGGAGTGAGAAGAGGAAGCGGAAGCGGAAGCGGAAGCGGAAGCCGGGTTCCCGCCGACGCCGCGGTCGGCCGGAGCCCTGTCGCGGCCGGCGTCGCCCTTTGCTCGCGTCGCAAAGAGCAGAGGTGGCGTTCGGATGGGCTCTGGGACTTCGGTCTGTGAGATGAGGGGGGCCCGGGGATTTGGGACTGAGATAGTGAGATGTCTGTTGGATGACCAAAAGGTCTAAAACGCCCTTCCAAAGAAAATGGGAATGAGTAGTGATACTTTTCCTTTTTAAAGATTTTTTTTATTTCGAAAATAAAAAATTCCAAAAATATACGTCCATTTGAAAAAATTACAAAAATATGTGTATGCGCCCAATGGAAGGAGGACGGGCACGTGCCGCCTTTTCAAAGGCGACAGGTTTAAAAAGATAAACATTCACATTAAAAAAATTCTAATACTCTTAAAATTCAAAACAATAGTAAAATAATTCTAAAAATTCTAAAAAAATATATGGTATAGAGGATCCTATAATTTAGCTTAGAAAATTCAACTCCAAATATGATCTATTGGCAGACTATATACAATATTTTTTTCTTTTTTTCTCATTGTACAAATCATATTTTTTAAAAAATATTTTGACAGCTAGATCATAGTATCATCTATTTTTAAAAAAAATCAGGATAATTTCAATAGTGTTTTAAATTTTGAGGTTAGAGAATGAAGTGTTTTTTTAATTTCTAAACATGTTATTCGTTGGAAAGACGATATGTTTACTTTTTTTTTACTTATCGTTCATTGGAAGGTCAACATGACTGCACCCGGGCAACATACACTTATTTTTACAACTTTTTTCAGACGGACGCTTACTTTTATAATTTTTTATTTTCGAAATATAAAAACAAAAAACTTTTTTAATACACCAAACCGCAATAGGCCCACGATGCCCGGGCGGCCAGATAAGAATGTGAGGATTCGGCCCGGACTTGTGTTGTTGTGCAGCCGTAACCCGTGGGTTCTCAGTTGGGCCGAATGAGCCGCTGCCGGCCCGCTGCTCACCCTTCCGCCTGGGCGGGCCAACTAGCTTCCCAGGGCAGCAGTGGCCACTACGGAAGCCCATTCCACCTGCGCGGCTGCGCCAACTCCGCACTTGTTTCGGCCCACGGACTGACTGCGCCACTTGTCGCCGTCGTCTCGTCGGCAACTTGGTCTACCGCTGCCTGCATTTCGCTGCATTCCGGTGGACCAACGCCCGGCTGCATCGCTGTGCTACTTTCTTTCTTTTTTTGACCCATGCACTGCAGCACAGCTGGGCCTAGTAATCCGAGAGTTGGACCACCACTTCACTGCGGTTTTGGCATCTGGGTGCGAAACCTTTCGGCCAGCTTTCGCGCTAAAAGTTGCTTGGTTCTCTAGCAAAAACTTGAAATGGTTACAGAAAGACTAGTGATTCAGGTTTGTGCATTAGAACCGGCATGCACATACGCAGAGTGCAATTTGCCTAACTCTTCTAGTGACTCACCTAGGCTACTACTTTGGTTGAACGAGATCTTTCATCGGATTGTTTGATAATTTCCCTCCAGCAAGCACGTAACCAGCACCCACACCGTAAGAGTCAGGTCACATGGGTATGGAACCATCCAGACACGCCAAGGCCTCGTCGAAAACAAAGTTTACTACTCCTGTAAGAGCAATTACCTCTAGCTCTCTTGTAGATCCAGATGGACCGCCAGACCCTAAGTTCTGAACCGACCGGCCGGCCGCGTGATCATAATAATTATCTAGGAGTGATATTTTTGTCTGGCATAACTAATGTCTGATGGAATCAAAATCAGAGCCCGAGGTTATCATCATTCAAGACAGAAGCTGGCATTGTTGTTAATGTTGACATTGTCTGCATACGTTGACCTGCGACCGAGCTGTACTTTCAGCCTTCACGGATAGCATCGAGGAAATACTTATATGGCTGGCTCCCTACGAAAACTCGTGCAAAATTCTTGGAGTGCTTAATATAATGCCGCGACCCGAAAGCCCACTTATGAGATAGAATTCAGTCTATGTCCATATCTCAACAAACTTATCAAAGAATGAACATACCAAAATAGCATAGCAGAAGATAATGTAGTGATATCATACACAATAGAAACTAATATGTAACACAACTTTAGGAAGTAATATCTAAGTAGAAAACCAATGTTCCAATAAGGTCCAAGTTTTACACTTGAAGGTGGGTCAAGTTATCCTCCCATCTTATCCTTAGCCTTTAGATGTGCTCTGATTTTCTTCTCCAAACACGAGAACATCATACTTGAGTTCTCCTACATCTTGTCCTTTAATTTGTGCATCGAAGGCTTCTTCGTCATCTTTACGAAACCTTGGTTCTAAGCCTATCTCTAACCCATTTATATATCAATGAGGTTTAAATATATGAGTATGAAGGTACTAAGCAAATTTCATGCTAGAAAACATACCCAGCATGACAAGGCTCTCATTGTTCCCACTGAATTTTCAAGGTTATCCAATAACAACATGAATGCAGGTTCTCAAAAGAGTGTTGTCAGGAAAGAGTCAAGTTATAGCTAAAAACTCTACTAGTCAATGCACCACTGGATAGAACCACATGGTAGTTCTCTTTCTTGCCGTAAACACAACTTTTTAACCTTGAAGCAAAGAGTGACAAATCACATTTTAGACTCTGGCTAGGAGTGCATTACTGTACCCACAGAACACCAATTGATTCTCTATGTCACCCATACCTAGATGTGTCTGGCATGATCAACATCAATATGAACTTTATCATATTATTGATAGGTTGCTCCATAACTGGACTCGCTAAACCAAGACCAGAGCGACAAAGAGAGTAAATCCACTTACCACCAAACCACGATTTGACAACTATGTTCGCAATATTTACTAAGCAGTAATATATATCTATAACTTTACATAGAACCCCTAGTGGAATTGGTCTCCTGAAAATTTTTGCCCATAGTTGATCCTAAGTTAAACCTGACACACAACTACTATTTTTTCTCATTGATGTAAGCACGGGAGTGCTATTTTCTCGGAGAATTAGCGTTGATTTTTATATAAGCTGTTTAAAAGTCGTAGCAGGTTTCTTCGGCAACTTGTGCAGATAAGCTGAGTCTTGTTGTGCTATTCCTACCGCTAGTTTAAAATTTGGAGGGTGACCAACGCGCGCCACACAGATTATTCTGCGCATGATGCCATGTGAAAGTACCGCGTTCAAAGATGAGCGTCATGTGAACAAGCAGTTGCGTTCAAAGAGCCCACACAATTAAAGAAAATAAAATCCGCAGTGGTATCAGGATCATTGAACTTGAAATTTTGGGTGCCATCACAAATTCGCTTCAAATTTAGAGATGCTGGTGCAAAGTTGTGACGAAAAGGTGTTGGTTTGAACAGAACCACCGACCAGTGGGCCCGACCTCGCCGTGCCAGGCTCAGGTGTCAGCGACCCGCCGCGCACCTGGGAGGGGAGCCACGCCACCAAGAATAAATTTGACGACCGGGCCGTCACGCCGCGCAGCGACGCGGCGCCTCTCCCTCCCGTGGCCGTCGCCTCGCCTCGCGCTGGGTCGCCTCGTGCTCGATCGGACGACGACTCCACCACGCCAACCGGACCAACCGATCTCACCGCGCCCGCGGCAAAATAAAATCCCCCGATCCCGACGCGCCACCTGCAAATCTCTCTCCTCCCTCTCCCGCCTCCTCCTCCCGCCTCGGCCGCTCGCTCTCTCGCGCGCCGCCGCTCCCGATCCGATGGCCACCGCCGCCGCGGGGCCCTCGCCTCGCCGGCGGTTCGCCGCGGCCGTCGTCGCGCTCGTGCTCGCCCTGGCCATGTCGCCGGCAGCGGCGAGGCCCGACAAGGAGATGCGGGAGAAGTTCTACGGGAACCTGGTGACCAGCGGCGCGCGCAACGCCTCCGGGGAGGGCAGCATCGCCGATATGTTCGGCCGCGTGCTCGACAAGGAGTTCGCCGACAGCGACACGCCCGACGGTACGAATCTGGATCTGTACTGGCTTCGCGAGGCATTTGGGTTTTTTAAGGGAGATTTTCCTCGTCATTCAGTACGAGTAGAGTTGGACAGCAATGACTCGTCCACGAATTTCTCACAATTTTGGGGTTTTAGCATTTTTGTGCTATAGTGTGTTGCGTTCTGTGCTCGTGGTGTGGTGGGTTGTTGGCTACAAATTTACATGATTACGCCATGCACTCTTCCACTGAATGATAATTTGTTGTCCTGTTCATCCTTTTCAGCTCCGGACAAGAATAGCTTCAACAACAGCATATCAGATCATCAAGTAGGTGTGACTTTCCTCTTGCGTGCATGTTGTGTTTTGTTCTCTGTTTCCCTCCCATTGAGGGGCATGTTTTTCGTAAGTTGCAAGTTTTAAAGCTATACTGCAGTCACACAGGACCAGTTAAACTGCCGTATAACATTTATACTTAGAAAGGTTGGTCCTTTGGAAAAGTGCAAAAACTGTGGTGGAACCCCGTGCACATCTACTATTGCATTAGATTGTCTCCTATAAGAAATGAAATGGGTAGTTTTAGTGAATGAACATGGAATGGGATTGTTGCGGAAAAGCGGAGTCATTAGTGGTTTCCTCTCCAGCTGCATGATTAAAACCTGCTTGGTGAATCAGTGACGAATGTATAGTGAAGTGCCTCAACGCCTTCAGGGATTGGTGAGAGTGAACTAAAAGCAAAGAAAAGAGCTCCAGTTAGAAAATATTTCTCATTCTATAAGCTTACACGCTCATAAATGATGTCCTTGCTAATCACAAGATTTTTAGCCGAATCTTACCAAGATATTTCGAAGGCACCTGCTCTTTTGTTGTAAAAGTTATATTTTCATGCTTATGAGACTTTTATACTTAGTAAGTTGGTGGTTCTGCTGAAGTAACTTATGGTATGAGAATTATTCCCAGTCTTCCATTTGCATCAGTGTGGTATATCTCTGCATCTTGTTTTGTGTTGAAATTACCATATCTCATGTTTACTTTCAACATTCAATTTTGGCATTGTGAGGACTAGTGGCTCACCATGCACCTTTTTTAATATATATATATATATATATATATCTTTTTGGCTGCTAGATTTGGTTTCTTTCAATGTGGTTTGCTAGATAAAGAAAAAAAATTATCTTTTGTTTTTGCTCAGGCTGTTCTGGAGACGGTAGCTGTCATTACACATGACAAGAAGAAGAATGATTCACAGCAGACAAAGTATGACCAGAATTTGAACACCATCATCTGTCATGTTATTTCTGTAGCATCCTACGATACCAAGTTTCTGACTTAAGCAGCGATTCTTGTGCAGTTCCCCAAAACCTTTCCAAATAGGTGACATGTTTGGAGGTCAGGATGAGAATTCTGATGACTTGGAAACTGTGATAGATAAAGAGGTGTGCAAGTTCAATTAACTTGTAGATTTTTTATCACTTTTGAAACTACTTGTGAAGATGTGATCGGTTCAGCTATCACTAACTGAAGACATTAACTTTGTGCAGGATAATGTTTTTGTGATGTCGAATCGTAAAACAAAGTACCCAACACTTCAATTAGATTTAAGGTCAGACTTTTTTCCCCGTTCCTTCACCTGTATGCAATCTGCTGAGGGGGCTCATGACCCATTATATACAAATTTGCAATTGCAGATTGATTAAAGATTTGGTGGTTATAATTGTTTCAGCTACTGGTGGTGGTATAATTTTCTCCTGTATGGGGCAGCCGGTCAGTGATTCTGAGATATTTTAGCGCTGAACTGCTTACCTCCTCAGTAGGTATGATTTATTTGTTATTTCTCCAGGTTATTGTTGGCTACCTACTTGCTGGTTCTCTTGTTGGACCTGGGGGGTTGAATTTGATCAGCGAAATGGTGCAGGTAACATGATCTCTAAAATTGCACTTCTGCCTCCTTTTTTGCTTTCTTTTTTCCCCTTTTCTGATATAACTTTGTTTTGCTACCATTTAAGAATATTTTTAATAAATATTCCCATGGAAGGGTTGGCATAAACATTTGAAATAACATCTTTTATGCAATCATGGCTCATAATTAGTTGATCTCAAAGAAGCTTGGTCCAAATCTATGCTTTCATCTTAAATCATACTCATCAGAAGATTAATTCCATTTGGCCTCCTAAGCTATGCACTTAATTGAAGTCGCATACTTATCAGATTTTTTGTGTTCAACTACAGGTGGAGACTTTTGCACAATTTGGTGTAGTGTTTCTTCTCTTTGCTCTTGGTCTTGAGTTTTCATTGACGAAGGTACTCAAGAAAACCATGGATATTGTTTTCAATCTAATGTTTTATGTTCCCAATGTAATTTTGACAAATATACACATCAAAAGATTTCCTTACTGTGTCTGTCATTTCCATCAGTTGAAAGTGGTTGGCCCTGTTGCTGTACTTGGTGGTCTACTTCAGATTGCTCTGTTCATGTTATTGTGTGGCCTAACTGCGGCGGTATTATACACCCATCAATCTTTTAATTGCCTTTCTTCAATGCATATTGCCCTGTAATAGGAAAACACTCACCTAAAAGTAAGTTTGCAACTTTTCCAGATGTGTGGTGCTAAATCATCTGAAGGAGTGTTTGTTGGTGCCTTCTTGTCAATGTCATCCACTGCAGTGGTAAGTATATTTGTTCAAGATGGCTATGGCTATCATTGAAATACTTGTTAATTGGCCATTTACAACTACATATTTGTTGGGATGGATATTTAAGCTGGAGATTGGAGAAGTTGGTTGACTTTTTGGGCACGGTCCAATTATATGAATAGTCTGGCATGCTATCTACATATTAGTTAGATATTATTTTGGCTAATAAGGATCTTTGATCTGCTATGATTCTCCCAGGTTTCCAAGTTTTTAGTGGAAAAAGGTAGTACAAACACGCTTCATGGTCAAGTTACAATTGGAACACTTATACTTCAGGTTTGGACTCCCATCCAACTCCATATATTTACTCATCAGTGGTTTTGATCTGCAAAAAAAATATAAAGTTGGAATGAAACTAGAGCAATTTTGTTCTGTAAAAACAAACGCAATCAATAGGGATTGTTAACTCAATAGCAGGGTAGGCCTCCCTCTTATTTGGATATGACACGGTTCTATCTATCATGCCTTAACCAGTGGCGTAGCTTAAAGAAAATTACGTGGAGGGCAAGCCTAATACACATATTTACCAACCTGTGTAAGACATGACCAATTTAATATTTACTTAGTATTTAAGTGGTGAAAAAAATGGTACTTAATATTGCTTGGGAGCTCCCTTGATGGAAAGCAGGTTCTGCAGGCTACTGTTGTATAACTGTTCTCAGTTAAGGTTCAGTGATCACATTTGTGTTTCTTTTACCCCAGGATTGTGCAGTTGGGCTGCTGTTTGCTCTCCTTCCTGTTCTCGGAGGTGCTAGTGGCATATTTGGAGGAGTGATGTCAATGGCGAAACTGTAAGAGCATTATTAGAATAGGCAATTACAAAAATCTAAACTTTCATTTCATTAAAATATATCTTAGAATTTTTGTATGTCTTAGTAATGTCAACTGTGAAATGTTTTTTGTGTGCAGGTTGCTTGTGCTGTCCATATTTATAGCTGTTACATATATGATGACTTGGTCGATTGTTCCTCGATTCTTGAAACTAATGATTCAGTTATCTTCACAGGTTAGGTCAATTCGATTTTTTCCCCTTCTTTTCTTTTCCTTTTTGTGGTGGAAAAGGTTACTACAGATAATATTTTGCACAACTACCTTGTCCACTCCACCCATCTGTAACATAAAATGTGCATCCTTTATGCTCTGAAAAAAGTTGGTTTTTGTATTATTTTAAGTCTAAAAAACACTTGGCTTAACATCATATATGTTCTTCACAAGATGATATGGTATAGTTAATTTTTTTTGCTGAACATTTTCTGATATACTTTTGGTTTTTCCTCACTTACTAATATTCTTTTAAAATATGCAGACAAATGAACTCTATCAGTTGGCCTCCGTCGCTTTTTGCTTGCTGCTGGCCTGGGTAAATTTTTTGGATTCATTGCTTAAAGCAGTTCTGTTATTTGCTCCAGTATGACTTTACAGGAATATTAGTGCAATGTGACAGATGCCAGTAGTGTCAAATGCTTGCCTGTGCACTGGTACAGCATATAATGTTTTTCTCGAAGCATTATAGATGGCTGTAGTTTCTTCACTCCGAGTATCTGCTATTCTCACGTTGGCTTTAGCAACTTTGGTAGTTCATAGTAGACATTAAGACAAACTAAGGCGGGAATTGAACAAAAATCCCAGGCTCCAAGATTTTGAGACCAAGTAATTATTTTTTTCTGTAGTAATTAATTAATTTGTTATACATGGCCACATGGGCAACTAAGGAGATAAGCCCGTTCACTGGTTTTTGTTACTATCGATTTTATTTCCATGTTCCATCAGAATGCATACAAGTAAGCAACATTATTTATGCATATAGACTGATGTTGTGTATTTGTAATTGCCAGTGCAGTGATTATTTTGGATTGAGTCTCGAACTGGGGTCATTTCTTGCTGGCGTTATGATATCCACCACAGATTTTGCTCATCATACTTTGGAGCAGGTTCTATTCTGCATTCCGTTGACCTTGTACTTTTATGAAAGTATTTGGCTTTATCAGGGAATAAATTGTTTTCCTTTTTTTCTTCTTTTTTCAATTTAAGAGTTTGACCACTTTGGAAGGAGTGCACCTATCATTATCAGTTTGCTTATGTTTGAACTGGTCTCAGTTTAGTATGTTTTAATAATTGAATATGGATCTCTCTCTCTCTCTCTCTCTCTCTCTCTCTGCAACTAACTTGTTATTTCTTTTTTATATTTAAGGTGGAAGCGATTCGCAACTTATTTGCAGCACTCTTTCTTGCAAGCATTGGAATGCTCATACATGTTAAGTTCCTGTGGAATCATGTTGACATATTACTTGCAGCTGTTATACTGGTTATAATAGTTAAGAGTATAGTCGTAACAGTTGTCGTGAAGGCATTTGGATACAGCATCAGAACAGCTTTTGTTGTAAGTATCTCTCTCCCTTTGTGGTTCTCAATCAGTATTTCTGCAATCATGAAATGTATTCTCACACTCTTTCTTATCTGACTAAGGTTGGGCTGTCCTTAGCTCAGATAGGAGAGTTTGCTTTTGTGCTCTTGAGCCGTGCTTCCCATTTTCATCTTGTTGGGGTAAATTATTCTCATTTCATTCATGTGCTTTCGTTCAAACATATTTTCATATTTAGCACTTAGCAACTCCAGGTTGCCATACATGCATGAGAGTTTCTTACTATTTTTGTTTTGCAGGGAAAAATGTATCTGTTATTACTGGGAACAACTGCCCTTAGCTTGGTAAGTACCTTTTGTCTGATTATAGGGCTTAGCTGTTAGGTATACATTTCTCACTTTCTTGTCCATTGTTTCAGGTAACGACTCCCCTCATTTTCAAACTAATTCCTGTGGTAATGCACCTTGGCATCCTTATGCGTTGGTTCCCCACAGAAAACAGTATGCAGAATGAGGTATGCTTTGTTACCATCTATGCTGATTGTGGCAACTTTTATTCAAAGCTTGATTTAATGGATGTTGTAGGGTTGGAGTGGCAATAATTAGTAGCAGCGCCAGCCCCAAATGCTCACTTAGTCTCGTACTCAAATTTTGTCTAATTATATTTCAGTTGCCTTTGCAGGATAAAGCAACCATGCTCGACACTTACAACCGATCACTCATTGCATAGCTGCGACATTATTTTGACTTACAGTAATTTATTTGTCTGTTGATTCGTTGCGCATGCTGTGGAAACACTGGAGAACAATTACACCAATTCCTTTTGCGGCAATACAGGAACATTAAGCGATGGCTAAGGATAACTGTTTGACCAGCCAGGGAGCTGCCCGTATAGCATTCTGACTCAAAGTCGAGTTGTACATACTGTACATGTTATCAAGGTAGCATACGAGTGGGTTGTTCATAGCACTGGGCCTTGGTTTTGTATCATTCTTGCCAACTCAATTTAGGAAGTTAGATAGGGATTTTGGTACCTTGTGCTCAAATGTACTATTTCATCGCCAGAAGATGATGACAAAGCTGTATGTTATGTATTTGCTTTTTTTTTATGTTGAGAAAGCATTTGTTCTGTTATTGTCTTGGACTATCGACACTTCCAGCTTGCCATAACACTCTGAGAACATGTTCTTCCCCCATCTATGGTTAATTTGTTCGTCCTGGCGAATATTGTTTTCTGGAGGGCAGCTTGTAAGCATCGTCCTTTAGAGCAACTCCAACAGTACATCTATATTTCATCCTCTATATCCCTATATGGATTGTTATCTATAAAGATTCTCCCTCCATATTACTCCACCACTCCAACAGCACATCTATATTTCACTCTCTATATTTTTTTCTCATTTTTTAATAGTATTCTATAACTAACAACATATTCGTAACGATTATATTTTATAAATTAGTACATTAGTTTATATGAATATTCATGAATTTTTCCTATTTTTTGGGAATTAAATTTATGCCCTAAAAATTCAAGCAATGTTAAAAAATAGTTAAATTTGGAGAATTTTCATTTAAAATTTGTAAGATATTTTTAGTGGGAACCATTTAAAATGGATTATTTGTTATATATTCTATTAGTACAAAAATCTTTGTGATTTTAGCAGCTTTAAAAAGTCACTTTTTGAATTTACGAAAGAGGAGAGAAGAAATAAATTTTTGAAGCAAAAGCTAATTAACTGTTGCTGGCCTCTCTCGGCCCTCTACAGAGCTGCGATTGCTAGATAGCGGTCCAGGCAGGACACGCTAGATTTAGCGTGCGAGCAAGACGATTTGGAGGGTATCCATAAACAACATATGCGTTACCATATCTGTTGGAGGCTGATTTTGGAGATGCACACGCTACTTTGAAGATAGAGGGTATGATAGCGTGGGTGTTAGAGTTGCTCTTAGCACGTGTATTTTGTAGGTTATTACCTTTGTTCTTTTTTAAATGTTGTTTTAGTTTTTGCATATAGAATAAGATCTAATAACTTTGTTCATATATAACATGTTTATACCTCTTAATTTCTCTCACATTCAATTAATAACACATAAGCTATCAATTTATTACACTCATTAAATTGAAACCTCACTTTCTAATAACCTTTAATATAGATATTTTACTATACCTAAAATGACATCTATTAAGAATAAAATTAAAATTTTAAAATAATATCTATTTAAAAATAAAGGTAATATTAGAATATGATCCGTGGGTGCTGGTTAATGCTAGCTGGTGATCCAAAGTTGGTGCGATTATTTAACCGACGCTTGAGGTAGCTGGAGATGAACTGGCCCGAGGTAATGCATTTTACGGTTTTGTTTCGGCACGTGCTGCCGGACGCACATGCGCGTGCGCCCGGCCTTTTTTTCCTAGTAGTACTGCTGTTCATGCAGCTTTAGCCACGGCGCACTCAGGAATCCAGATATGCGACAATGCGATCCTGAACGGTTGCATTCAGATTTCAGATTCAGGTGACCATTTTGTCAGGTAGCAGGAACGGAATCCTTTATGGATATTTTTGAGACAGATAAAGGTCTTAGGTTGCAATGAACAAAAGCTGGAATAGCTCAGTTGGCTAGAGCGTGTGGCTGTTAACCACAAGGTCGGAGGTTCGAGCCCTCCTTCTAGCGGAATTTATTTATTTTATTCACACTCATAATTTATTTATTTTTCATCATATGCATGTACGTCCTTCTTGAGGGATTACCTCCGTCTCATGCAGAAAGCGTCCATTTAAATTGCCCCTTTGGTAGCGCTACTCTGATTTCATTCGTAAAATCCTATATGTTTTTTTTTGAGCTGCTAGTAGAAAAGCTCATTATGTTTCGCATTCAGCACTTGCTTGCTCTGTAAGACAGGAAAGAGATATACGATGGACAAACAATGGAAGATACTCCTTACAAATTTTACAAAGAAAAATCGGTGTCGCTCTTAAACACTATGCAAAAGAGACCCAGATTTTGGCAACAGAATAGTGCATCATTCACCCACAAGCTAGACTACTTAGTTTTTTAGGTTACATAGAAGATACACACTGTCCACGTACTTCATATTCATATCACATACATACACATGTGCATCCATACATACGTTAAGAAACAATTAGAAAGATATCACTGAATATGCACACGTGTGTACTAGTATAGTGGGGGCAAGCCCCGGTAAGGCCCGAGTCCGATCCTACGGATCTAACCGGGTGGCAGCGCTCACACCTGAGCCGCTTGCCAAACGAAATACGGGTCGTTGTCAGCTAGACTTCCTAGCTGGAAACACGCCACTTTGAGCTTCCTCCATTATGGGCTCACATGCTCGTGGGTACCGTTCGCACATGTGCAGCAACCCCGGAGCCGTGTAGCTAAGAACACACGATTAAAAACTTCTTGATGAGCTCCTGAAACACCAGAGCAAGAGGATTGACGAAGCGATGCCATTAGCGGAGCAGTTGTGGTGTCTGTCTGCATCATACAACTTGGACAATAAAAACATCTCCGGTGCCAATGAGGGGAAGCATCCGTGGGTTGCCTCAACGGCAAATGCAGACGTAATGGGTCCCATTTCCATAACGATATGAATTTGTCTGAATATGCTGCAGCGATGTGATACTTTTTTGTTTTTTAAATGAGTAATGCCAACTAACCTACAATTTGAAGCAGTGAAGAAGCACTGCAGTTGTAACTTTAATTCGCAAGCTTGCTTCTGATTACTGAACGAAAGGTGTTTCAGATTTACTGATGCAGATATAAACAAAGATGATTGTGAAGTGTAGAGCATTACCACTGAGGAGAGGCTCTTCTTCCTGATATCAGCTGGTAACATTTGTCCGCACCTCAATTTCCGGCTCAGCATCATAAGCTCCTCCAGTGTCGTCACCGTGCTCCTCGGAGGGCTCCAAGGATTGGTCAGCTGATCATCGTCATTGGCTACCTCCCAGCTTTTCTCTGAAGGTGCCCGGGGAAACTGAAACGCTTGAGCTGACGTATCACCACTGGAGTTGCTGTAATCTTCTGAATCTGAAAATGAGTACCAAGCGTCACCGCGGTTGGAGCCACCTCCTATCCATGCTGCAGCACCAGAAGTGTCGTTATTGTCTGGAAAACTAAATGCTTCCAGATCAAAACCAAGCGAGTATTCCTCCTCGCCTTCGACCACAAAAGGGTTCAGTGAGCAAGACGATGCTGAAAAGGGAGCATGATCAGGGAGAACATGAAAGGGAGATGCTTCTTGTAGAGGCTTCCCAGGCTTTTCTTCCCACTGGAATGGCACGCTCACAACAAGCTTTGTCGGGGTCGGGGATGGACATGCAAACACTGATGGTACTGGATTGGAAATGACCCAGTCCCTTTTTGGTGCGCCAGGTTTCACCTCCCAGAGAAACGGGACTGAAATCTGCTGCTTGACGCGTTCCCGAGAGTTGAATTCGGGCAGTTCAAACTCCCCCTCCATTTGAGATATTTGGTTTGGACACGAAGTTTGTGTTGTTGCAGATCTCAGGCACTGCTGATACATGTAGGAGAGAACTTGTGGGTTAGATGAGCTGCTCCTGCGTCACAATGCTCTTGTTCAACTGTTCCTTTGCTATACCTGCAAGCTAGAAATACAATTAGACAGTACCAACTCCTCTTTAGCTCAGAGTCTCAGACCATGGAGAAAAAGGTCCTCAAATCACATAAATTGCTTTTGCATTAACTTTCCATATTAGAAAGAGGGCTACAGCGTACGAAAAACCACAAAGATAAAAAAACAGGGATTTGATGATTCAACCAAAACAATCACTTATTCAGCAACAAATCTAAATACAATTTACAAAAGAAACTGGGGACACAATAAAGAATAAAAAAGAATGTGATCTTCATCTGTTGAAAAATCAGAAAACGCTTTTCCTGTCAACCTCCTATTCTGCTACTATGTTCTGACAGAAGAACATCAATAACTAGTTCTAACGGACTCCAAGAACTGCACCACCTCTGCCATGCTAGGTCGGCTTGATGGTGTGTTGGAAGTGCATACCAGACCTAACTTGAGAACTTGAACCAATTCGGCTTCAACAAATCCCCTCAGGCTATGATCAAAGCAGTCTGACACAGTTCCATCCTCCAATATCTCTCTCACATAATCACGCAGTACGACCGCTGTAGCCACCCCAGGGCTGTCTACTGGCTTCCGCCCTGTCACAATCTCAAGCAAAATCACCCCAAAGCTAAATACATCACTCTTGTCGCTATATCTCAAGCTCTGAGATGCTAGCTCCGGTGCAATATATCCAATGGAGGTGTGAATTCTACTCAATTCAATGCTTCCTAGAATTGGCAATAGCTTCCTCAATCCATAATCAGACAACTTGGCCTCATATTTTCCATCTAACATTATGTTGGAGGACTTGATGTTGAGATGCAGGATTTGTGGCCGGCAGTCATGGTGAAGGTAAGCAAGTGCTCGTGCCGCTCCAAGCGCAATGTTGAACCTCTGTTCCCAAAACAGCTCACCTCCACCACCTCTGCTGCTGCTCTCAGAGAAAGCATGAGGATGGTTCCCGTGGAGGTGATCATACAAGCTCCCATTGGCCATAAATTCAGACAGGAGCAACTGCATTGAGGATGACCAATAGTAACCCTGGAAAGCAACCAGATTGGGGTGGCTGAGGTTACCAAGCTGGCCCATCTCATGCTCAAACTCATCCTGGTCTCTCACCCTCCCTAGTGTCTCCAGTTTCTTCACAGCAATGGATAGGCCATTTTCGAAGGTGGCTTTGTACACCGTACCAACTGAACCGCCACCAACGAGGCAGTCCTTGTCGAGTAGTGCCTTAGTTCCCGTTTCCCAATCTTCATATCTCGAAGGCAAGCTCTTGCTGAAAAGCACTAGCTTTCCGATGATCACATTTGAGCCTGGAGATGCAATCGGTGTGCTCTCAGACACCAGAACCTCTTCCTCTTCCTTCCTGTCCTCATCTTTACTCCTCCTTGTATAAGCCTTAATGTTCATCGCACAAACAATGCATACCCCGATAAGTATGAGGGCCGCAGCAACAATGACAATTATGACAGACACACCCAATCGTTTCGCCTTCCAGTGCGCCCCACAGAGATTGTTCAATGGAGGGCCGCATAGTAATGGGTTGCCCATGAACGCAGTGAAACCAAACTGCTGCAAGACCGGCGCAGAAGGGATCATACCAGAGAGGTTATTGAAGGACACATTAAAATGTGTCAGGTTAGAGAGGTTCCCAAGCTCTAGAGGAATTTCCCCAGTCAGTCGATTCTCTGAGAGGTCCAGGAGATCAAGGTTTGTGAGCTGCCCAAGTGTCACGGGAATGCCCCCATCAAGCTGGTTCCTGTGTAGATCAAGCATCTTGAGGTAAGTCGAATTGTTGAGCGTGTCTGGGACTGCTCCTTGCAATTGGTTGCCAGACAGATTCCTGTGTTCAGTTAATTCAGCTAGTCAGTACACACGGAAACATTGTACCACAAACGAATTACAGTGGTGCGAGTAATGAACAAACACTTACAGCTCAAGCAAGAACTGGCACTGGCTCAGGGACCGTGGAATCTCTCCTGTGAGAGCAAGGCCGGCGAGGTCGAGTGTGACAAGCATCTCAATCCCTCCAAGCTCGGCAGGGATTGAACCGGAAATGCCCGCATTGCCCGCGAGCCGGAGCACGGAGAGCGACCGCAATGTCCCAATCACAGGTGGTATATCTCCAGCAAGAGCATTCGCCCCCAAATCCAAAACCCTCAGATTGCGGCAATTCACCACGCTCTCCGGCACCGGTCCCGTGAGCCGGTTCCCGGACGCGTCGAAGTATGAGAATTTGCTGCCGCACGTTGTAATGCTGGGGATTTCGCCGTCGAAGGCGTTGGAGGAGACGTTGAAGTAGGTGATGTTTACCGAGCCGAGAAGGGCAAAGGGAGCGGATCCGGAGAACTGGTTGCTCCCGACGTCGAAGAGATCAATACTGCCACAAGTGGTGAGCTTGCCGGCTATATTGCCGGAGAGCGAATTGCTTCGGACGGAGATGTAGTTCATCTCCGGAGGCGCGCAGACTTGATCCGGGAGCTCGCCGGAGAGGCGGTTGTAGGAGAAGTCGAACCCAGCGAGGCGCGAGCAATTGGCAATGCCGGGCGGGACGGGGCCGGCGAGGTCGTTGTGCGCGAGCGACACGTACCGGAGGCGGAGGCAGGGGTCGAACAGCGCGGCGGGGATCTCACCGGAGAAGGCGTTGTAGGAGAGGTCGAGCAAGCGGAGCCACGGGAACGCGCCGAGGAACGGCGGGATCTCGCCGGAGAGCGCGTTCCGGCTGATGTTGAGCTTGTGGAGCGTGGGGGCGAGCGCGCTGAAGCTCCGCGGGATGCCGCCGGTGAGGCTGTTCCCGAAGAGCGAGATGGACTCGAGCACCGGCAGCCGCGCGAGCGACGGGGTGAGCACCCCCGCGATGCCCGCGCCGTGGACGCGCAGCCGCTGTACGGCGCCGGAGGACGGGTCGCAGGTGACCCCCGCGAAGTCCAAACAGGGGTCCCCCGAGGGAGTCCAGGACGCCAGCGCCCCACGCGGGTCCGCGGTGACGGCGGCCTTGAAGTCGAGCAGTATCCGCCGCTCGGCGTCCGTGGCCGCGTCCACCCCCGCGCCGCCGGCCCAATGCAGCAGCACCACCACCACCAACAGAAGAACCGCCTTCCCCGCAGAAGCCGCGGCACGGGAGGAGCGCCTCATCGCGACAGGCCGCGCAGTGCCACCGCACGCAGCAGCAGCATTACCACCACCAGCAGCTCGGCCGCGGTGGCCACGCCGCTGCCACTACAAGTAGTTTAAGCAGCTGTTAACTGCCACGGCGCCGAGCAAAGGAGCAGCGAGTAGGTGGCGGTTGGTAGCGTGCGTTATGGACTTGCGGTACCACACCAAGCGACCTAGGCTTTCGCGCTGTTGCCTTAGAAAAACGTTGTCGCGAACGGCGAGCCGGCCGGAGCGGAGTCCAAACTCCGGGTCGGGGACGGCATGGCGTGTGCCTGTGCTCGTTAGGCTACTACTAGTGCAGGTATTATGCAGAGAAATGAAGTGTTAGGTAGGTTTTTTTAACTAACGTATCAAGTAATTAAAAGAAGAGAGAAGATAGTAAGTATATCGTGGAAGATATAGCTTATTAGGTAGGTCCGTATAAAAATAATATATTGGGTGACGAGTATTTATTATTGTATCAACGTGATATAACAATATAAGTAAGAAATTGTGGGAGAGCTGTAGTATTGAGAGTAGTCTTAAATCGGGAGGAATTGGGTAGTAGCGCCGACATGCACACGTGAAATCTAGACGAAACACTCGCTTTGGGGTCAGAGACTCAGCGAGGAGATAAATGGAATGATAGTGTCGAAAAGGGGGCATGGCTTTCCGGGGACGATACAACTTGGTGGGGGGGGGGGGAGGTGGTGGACATCGAGTGAGGTGCTCGATGGGGAGGACCAAGATTTGTCTGTCCTTTCCAGAGGGGACCTCCCCTCTATCTCTCACCTCCATTTCTTCGCTACTTGTGTGGTTGGTTGGTGCAGCCGTGGTGTGATGCAGAGAAAACTTGGCGAGTTGCCTGTTGTATATGCCTATGGGCTACGGAAAGGACTAAATTCAAGGCTGTAACTATACACGGTTAGTACAAAGAACCACCGAGGATGTGTTTAGTTGGAAAAAAATAGTTGTATTTGTATAGTCTGGTTGAGTGAAAGTAGGTTGTATGAGGCATATAGCTTTGAAAAGAGTGTTTAATTGGTTGCATGAACATATGCAATGACGAATGTAGTGAACTGTGAAAGTATATGATTGCTTGTATGGGTAGATGTAATGAGCCTGTGACCTAAGATTGACGAGTGAGTTCTACTGACACGGTAAGTCATGCAATCTGTATCTATCCAGCCTGTATGCGAGTGAAGCTCAATTTGAACATATCGTATAGCTAAGATGACTCGTATAGGCTGTATCCGCTATACAGATAGCAAATAAACTTCTATACAAGAATATATGAGCAAATATAAATTTCTCGTATATACAGACTCAATTTGATGAGCAAATATAAATTTCTCGTATATACAGACTCAATTTGATGAGCAAATATAAATTTCTCGTATATACGGACTCAATTTAGTGGATCTTAGCACAAGTAAATGCCATTGGCCTATAGGCTGATTATCCATCCCGGTGTGGAGTTCCTTTATAAGGAAAAAAATTTGGTACAAACATATAAATATGAACGTAGTTCGATCCTGGTTCGAAGGTTACGATTTATTTCATCGCTCTATTAGTAAAATGGTTGATATGCAGAAAACATGCACGTAATCACGAAATATTACGAAATAACACAACAGTGCCACTGCAACTGATTACGAAAAGAAACAGATTCGGTGATGAGCGACTTCGCCAGGGGTTCGTGCCGAAACTTGTTGCAGTATGGTTGAACGCCGATAGAACCTGGTTGCTGGCGGAGCCGCGACCAATTGTTCTTCTGAGCAGATGCGAGTGCGATAAGCATGCAGTTGTACTGTACTAGGAGTACTCATTTAGGTGTTGGAGTTGGCGTGCCTTTCTGTCGGCAGTGATCATAGACGTGCTTACCGAATGATGCGTGCCATTGCCATAGTTAGGTGTTCAGGTTTACGATTTGTTACATGTAAATTGGTGAGTTTTTATAGGCTCAAAGTTGCTAGCCTTGAGTTCGAAGTTTTTGACCAATTTTTTTCAATGTCAATTTTGGATTCGGGGGAGCTAGACGGAGAGATATATATTGGAGGTTTTAGCACTTTTTAATACTCTTTAAGTAAATTGAATATAATCTTGAAACTTATACATGCATGTGTAGAGTAGATCGGGAATTATACCTTACTATCTGTAGGGTTTTTTTTTTTTTTTGAGGAACCAAAATGTCTTTATCTAGAGCTTTTCATACTTATTTACTGTCAAACTGAAAGAGGTTTCGGTTTTTCACTGAATATATAAACTCTATGTGAAATGTTCATTTTCCAACGGAGACGAAGTCAAGAAACAGTTTCAGTTAAGGCCCCGGTTGCAATATGCTGCAGGAATTGCAAGGTTCGCTGTGAAATTCCTACAGTTTTATTTAATTTTGACTTTTAAAATATTTTAATACTAACCCTATCAAACTATATTTATATAAACTCAATGTCAAGGGTTAATCTCTGATAATTATACCAGAGTATATAGGTTGAGAGGTGCGTGAACAATGCTTTGCGACGTGTATATGCTATGAACTCAAGAATATATGAGTTATCCAGGTTCAGATCTCTAAAAATATAATATTCCTATATCATGTGTATCTACCTATCAGTGTTTCGGAACTGATTACCCATTAATTTTCTCGACTCCTCACTCTCTTTATGTATGAGAGAGAGAGCGAACTTACAACTGGACCCTTTTTGCTCTAATAATATTGATGAGCCCATCCCATATGTCAGACATCTCTATACTCACCTCACCTCGGTCAGTCGGCCAGCCCTGTCCCCTCACTGGCCTCGCACACGCGCTTGCGAAGCAGCCTACCATGCTTGCGAGCTTATCCCGTAGCATTTAATGCTACATGATGGGCCATGACACCTCTGTACTGACCACGATTTGTTCACTGGGGTGGAGTGCCTAGGGAAGAAAAGATATTTGAGTGGAAAGCATTTAATGAGAATAGATCATGGGAGTGCCTAGGGAAGAAAGTATTTCTCATCTGGTCGAGGAGTGGTCAGTATAGGAGGAGAAAAATGGTCATATGTTGAGGTCCGGGGAGGCTGCCCCCGTTCCTGGTATCCGTCGAAAGTGATCATTCTTTCTATCAGAACTTGAAGAGTAGAAGGTCCTATTTCATGTCCACAAGATAACCTTAAACAAGGAAAAAATGCATTCAATTAGTTTATGAATATCCTTTAACCTCATCGGGAATCTCGTGTGGTCGATGGCTCTGGTTCACGCTGCGGAGGGCACTTTGGTGAAGAGGATCACACAGGTTGGTGGGCGGTTCATCCCAACGCGGTGGGCGTATCTCCAAGCAGTGTTGTAGTTACCGGGGTTAGCTCGCCTGGGGCATACGACATGGAGCTCGCTGCAAGTACCTGGGACATCAGGGCCTATGCCACTCTCTGTTGCGTAGTCCTTGTCGAATTTCAAAACCTTTGGATTCTGATCTGATGTCTAAAACTCTGGAGCGTATCAGGCTCATCTGGGTCGTATCCCATGACGAATTCCACGTGGTGGCCGAGGTCCTCAGAACGGGATTCAGCGGTTACCGTGGATCCGGCCATAAGTAACCCAATCTAATCTCCAACACTCATCGAAACGAATAAACACGTCCCCCTACCTAGTGCACCAATTGTTGAGGATTAATCACTGATAATGATTCCGGGGTGTATCGGTCGAGGAGTGCGTAAACAATACTTGCTGGGTGCATATGCTCTGAACTCAAGAACACAAGAGTTATCCATGTTCAGGCATCTAGAAAGATAATAGATAGCCCTACGTCCTATGTATTTGATTATCAGTATTTCGGAACTAGTTACCGATTAGTTTTCTCGACTCCTCCCTCTCTTTATATACTAGAGAGAGAGAGAGAGAGAGAGCAAACTTAAAAGTGGACCCCTTTTGCTCTGATGATATTGACGAGCCTGTCCCATCCGTCAGACATCTCCATGCTCACCTCACCCTGGTCAGCTGGCCTGCTCTGTCCCCTCACCGGCCTTGCACATGCGCTTGCGAAGCAGTATGCCACGCCTACGAGCCTTTGTACTGACCACGACCTATCGATCGAGATGGAGTGCCTAGGGAAGGAAAGATACTTGAGTGGAAATCATTTAATGAGAATAGACTGGTTTGGTGAGTATGTAACATCCTGAGTTTTAGCATGTAAATTTATTACAAATTTCACTCTAAATTGAAAAAATTCTAATTATTTAAACCAATATAAAACCAAGCAGTATATATTTGAAGTATATATGCTCGTATGTATATATTTAAATATATTATTTGGGCTAAATATTCCAAATAGCACCAAGACAATTTCTGAACTGATCACTACCTTAAATTGGTTCATATGCTTTGGTTTGTGATCTTTATTGTTATTTGTATGGAGTTTTGAATTTGAACGTCTCTCAAATTCAAATATACTCTTAGATTCTATTCGATTCAAATCTAATTCAAATTCAATTTCCTTGATTCAAATCATCTTAGGTAGCTCAAGTTTCAAGTTCAAATCATAATTCAAATATATTTATTTGAAACAATCCAAATCCAAAGTCAAATTCAAATTCAAATCTCCCATTTGAATTTAATTCCAAAACCAATTTCCTTTTTCTTTTTCTTCCCTAGGCCGGATTCCTCTCTCCTTCTCGGTTTTGGCCCAAGCGCTGGCCCAGCCCCTCTCTCTCTTCCGAGAGCGGTCGGCCCAGCTCCCTCTCCTCTCTCCCTCCCACGTGTGCTCAGCCCAGTTCCCGTGCTGGCCCGCGCTTCGTGCACTCGCTTGCGCTCCGTGCGCCGCTCGACCGTTTGCGTGGCCATGCGTTGCCCATTCAAGTTGCGCTCATGCCTCTCTTCCCCCCTTTCTCCTCCCTTTAGCGTGACGCCGCGTCACGCTGTCCCGCACCACCGCGACGGTCGCCTCTCAGAGTTAGTCGTGACACCCCTCCACTCCCTCGCTCTCTCTCTTCTCTCTTCTCCCATGCTCGAGTCGCCCATGCCTCTGCGTCGCGCGATTTCCGCGCGTGGACATCGCAGGCGCCCATGCTGCAGGAAAAATGGTGGGCGCGCTCCGCTACCTCACCGCCGCGCTGCCGTGGACGACCGCACGACGTCATGCACCACACTGCCTCATTGCTCTGCCTCCCTCTATAAATAGAGCCGTCCAGCCCTTCTCGCTCTTTGTTTACCCAATTCGTCGCCACCACAGCGTCACGCCTCCACTGTCATTCCCGTCGTTGCGTCCTCGCTGTTGCCAATCTGCCTTCGATGTGCTGCCAAGGAGCACCAGGGAGCCCTCGCCGTCCCTGTGCCGCCGTCCGTTCGCAGGAAGCCCTATAGGAGCCCACCTGTGCCAGTAGCCGAACAACGCCGCCACCGCCTCTTCAACGGATCATCGATCGCCGCCCCGCCCGTTGCTGTTCTTGCTCTCGGTGAGCCTCCCAGTCCCCTCATGCCTCCGCATAGATAGCATGTAGTCGCCCCAAGCCGCTGATTAGCTTATAGCTACGCACCGTCGCGTGTGTTTGTCTCTGTGATGTGACCGGCCGTCGTGTCGTAATGCCTTGAGGCGCTAGGCCTTGTTTTCTTGTAGGATTGGCACCTACCTTTGCAAGGGAGGTGTTGCTCATTTTTACCATGCTCCTGTCCCCTCTCCGGTCGTCATCTGGCACCCCTCTCGCCGCCGTCGAGATGCTCCTAATTGAGTCCGCCATGTCCCGTAGAAGCCTAGCGTCGACTTCCCGTCGTGAAGCCCCGATCGGAGCACTCCTTCGGCGAGCTTTCTCGTGCGCATCATCGTGGATTCCTCACCACCAGCATTTTCTCCCTCCCCTCCGCCGCTCGCGTGCCTGCGCACCTGTGCGCTCGCGCGGATCGACCAGCGGGCTGTAGTTTAGCCTGGCCAAGTGGGCCAAGGCTCGGCCCAGTGGCCACGCCTTATGGGCTGGCTCAGCTTCCAAGCCCGATAGCCAGCCAGCCCAATACCCCGAGCGTGCCTACACTCTGCCCATCCGAAGTCAAGCCCAACCCATCCAAGTCCGGGTTGAGACCAACTCGACCCAAACCAGTATTGTTCATATATGTCCCACTAGTCATCGTTCTTATGGGCCCCAGTTACTGTTCAGTAAACCAGTATTGTTCATATAGGTCCCACCAGTCACCGTTCTTGTGGGCCCCAGTTACTGTTCAGTGGGCCCCACTTGTGGGTCCCATATATGAATAGTGCAATTTCATAATTTCCCGATTTAATTTTTGATTAAATCTTCCGGGAGCCATAACTTCTCCATTCTGGCTCCGATTTCAGTGATTCTTTCGCTGAAATTCATCTAAAGCCATAACTTCTCCATTCTGGCTCCAATTTCGGTGATTCTTTCGCTAAAATTCATCTAAAATCAAAATCTACTCATATATCACATTTTGATATCTATTAGGGCTCATTTAGTTTTCTATTTAGTGTTATTTAATTTTTCTCTAGTATAACCGTTATTGATCATAGTCGCAATTGCAGAGCGATCAGAGTTCTACGAGTGCTGCGCGGGAAGTGTCAGGAGCGAGGAGGATCCCGACTACAATGAAGAATTCAAAAAGAACTCCGAAGAATAAAAGTCCTATTTTTTATCATATTGAACCTATGTTTTTAAATAAACTACATGATCAACTTAAAACTGAACTTATATCGCATGTGCTATGTATTGCGTTTTTACAAACTGCTTGTAGTAGTTAATCCTATTAAACAATTGCTATGCCAAAAATGTTATCATCCAAAACACATATCATCCTAGGATTACCTGTTATTATCTATATTAATGACAGACGATATCTTGATATCTAGCATGCTTATGATTGAATACATCTTTTCAGAGATGTCATTTTTAAAACACTTCTCATTGGAGATAAGACTTACTGTTATCAATGATGGTTGTGAATTCCGTGATGTCGTGTGTGAGATGATGGGAGATGTGTAAAAATAGATGAAAACTGCTTTGGTAGGGGCAGGTAGAGTAGTACTTTGGACAATGATGTTCTTGGGTGCTTGAGTTACATTTATGATATTCATTGCTGGAAGATATCTGCCATGACCATTTAAGGATCGAGTCATTTTGCAGTCATGCCTTAGCTACCCCCGTGCAACCATACGTCATGAATGGACATGACTTGACTTCTCCTTCATCGGACTGAGTTGGGCATCATACTAGGATGCTGGGAGCAACGAGCAGTCAAGTGGTCATGTGTCTCTCTGTTTGGAGGTTGCTAGTATCGATCTAGACTTAAAAAGGGGACTGGCCTTCAATACATGGACTTAGGCGCTTGGAGGTAAATCTCATAGAAAAGCCCAGCAAGAAAGGTGATTAGAGTGTCTCGGTATGATTCGCTCCTCTGCTTGCAACAATTGGAGGCTGAGCATATCGCGTGGGTAAAACTATACAACCTCTGCAGAGTGTAAATCTATTCGAATAGCCATGTCCACGGTCATGGACATGCAAAGACAGAACCTTTTTAACTAGACTCTGGTGCGTGTGTCTTGATGAGTGACTGTGTGGACTAGATGTCCGTATGATGAGGTTGCTGGCTAAATCCGTTAGTATCTGTATGGTACTAGAGGTACACCAGATATGATGAAAAGTACTGCGGAGTGAGGTGTACCTTCTCCCCAGGACCGAGAAAACCCTAGATATAGCTTGTTACTTAGTTTGAACTATTTAAACTGTTTTAAAGGTAATCATGGATGATAAAATTGGATATATGTATAAGCTACTTTACGCTTAAAACTAAATCGTAAAGTCTTATCCTTGAATCACCCCTTATACATCTATCAAACACCTTAAAATAGTATAGAGTTTGCTGAGTACCTTTCGTACTCATTCTTACTGTCATTCAGATGAGAAAGCCGATGTTGACATCGTCGGAGGTGAATGCAAGGATGAAGAATAGTCTTAGAAGTCGCGCTCGCACCTTAAGCTACTTGTGGCTTGGGCTTTTGCTTTCCGCTGTGTTTTGTTGGTCTCTCAGCCAGATTTGTAATATATATAGTTTGTAAACCTCTGTACTCTGAAACTTTAATAATTATGTTCGAAGTTTGACTATGATATTATAATTGTTATACTGTACGTATCAGCTACTTAATCTAGGGATTGATACTGGACACACAGAAGAACCCGAGTTTAGATCTTACAGAGTACCTACCTGCAAATAGCTTGTGGTAAGGATCCTGATCACGCAGGCACAAGCTGGTCACGCGAGCGCAGAATGATCACACGGTAGAACCCTAGTTTGAGAAAAATCTTTTACCAACTAAAATTGACCTGTGTAAACCTACGAAATAGAAGACCCCTTATTTTATACACTAACACTCACCCTTTTGGTCACATGAGTACGGTGACACAACGATACAACATTATCAATCAAAATAGAAAGACGATGTGACATATTTCTTGTCACTCCAAACTTAGGTGGCCTCACACAGACAATTCTGTCACACCAAACTAGAAACTTTTTAAATAGGTGCGTGACGGTAGTCATTTGTCAAGAAATTAGTTACCGGAAATATAGTTTTCAGGTGTTAGTATGAAAATATTAGAATAAAAAAGTTAAAATAACAAAAAAAATCAATTTCCTGTCTTGTAAGATGGAAAACAGTCAAACACCAGACATGCAGTATCACCGTATCTCCCGTGATCCCCGTACCCATTAGTCCGTTTCCTTGTTGGACACACAGGACCCGGTACTCTTCCTGGCCTTGCAGAACGCGTGATCTCCATCCAACGGCCCACCTGATGTAACATTCACCCGCGCAAATCCCCATGATTTATACCGTCCCCGAACCCGGAAGCGCCACGGAGTTCTTCATGGCCCAACTCACGGGAACTCGCCGTTCACCACACCAATTCCCGGTCTCCCACCCCAACCGGCAGCCCCCCCCCCCCCCCCCCCCGCGTCCTTTCCGTTCCGCTGTTCCCATCCCGCCGCCGCCAACGGCGCGCGCCCCGGGAAGCCGCCACGCGCGCGCAACGGCGCCGGACCCGTCCAGCGAGCAGCACATGGTGACGCCGAAGACGGCGGCCAAGGACGAGGCCTCCTGCTCCGTGCAGACGCCGCCGAAGGTCTCCCCCGACGAGATGCGCGCGGTGGCGCGCAAGTTTGCCGACCAGCTTATCCAGGATACCGAGCCTGGCGTCTGGGCCGTCCTCACGGCCATCTCCAAGAAGGCCCGCCTCCGGCCCCAGGTACCTTCCCTTAAGCCCTAACCCTAAAACCCTATCTTGCTGTTGCGCTTATCATTGTCGTGACTGGTCTGAGTTCTTGCCTGTGGTTTGCCTGCATTGCCGTTTAATCTGTTGTATCTATTTCCGCAACAAAAAAAAAATCTATTGTATCGATGAATTTAGTGTGGGAAAAAACGAGCATTCTACTTTCTGCCACTAGCAAACTTCCCTGTGCTCGGAGAAGTGGACTGTTTCATTTTTGTAATTATTTTATCTGTTTCAATTAATGGCTTGATAAATTCATGGTCTTCTACTGATGTTGGGCGTGCTGAGCCATCTGATTGGAGTTTTGTGGATCAACTGAAGGGAATTAACATTCTTTTGAGTGCTGACGAGCACTGCCTGGGACGCGCTGTTGAGGAACGATTTCAGATTTGTGCTCCTCAATCTGCTCCGCAGATCAGTGGGAGGCATTGCAAGATATATAGGGACACCGTGTTGGGGGAGCTGAACCTCCACGAGCATATCCCTGTTTTACTCAAGGACACAAGGTTTTTTCTTCTGGGTGTTCTGTATAACACAATTTCGTTTCCTTTTCTTTCTTTTATTGAACTAACCTATTGTAGTTCTGCAGCTCAAATGGCACATTTATCAACTGGAGAAAGCTCAAGAAAAATTCATCTCCGGTCAAGCTTAATCATGGTGATGTTATATCATTTACAACACCTCCTCACGATGGTATGGTTCCCTCCTCATTCCACTTTTACTAATTGGACTCATACTGGGTTCACTAGGGGTATGTATTCAATGGCTAATACCTTTGTGCTGCTATTTGGTTTATGTTCTCTTCATTCAATTCATCACCATTAGTGCTTTTCCGCCCTTTGCTGATTTGCTATTGTCTTTTACACTTGATCATATTTCACATTTTGATGCTCATGTTTCTGTAGCATGTTATCACTGTTTCTCGTATATAGGATTGATATTGCCACTTGCTCTTCCATTCAAGTTGTATATTGCTTTTGCAGATGCTTCCTATGCATTTGTCTACCGTGAAGTCAATGCAATCAGTTGTGTAAAGAATGGAGGTACCATTCATAAAAGGAAGTCAGGTGAGGAGTTTGCTGTCTTATGATTTGGTGATCATATTTACCAACTAGTATGTTACAAGTTTTGATATATGTACCACCATTTATGTTTAATCCTGAAGAGGAGGATGGTTCTGGAAGCAAGAGGCTAAAGGGTCTTGGTATTGGTTCTCCTGATGGTCCTGTTTCACTAGATGATGTTCGGAGACTAGAAAAATCTAATGCTGTAAGTTGGCTCCTTCAAGATGGCAATAGCTTTGTTGCCTTTGTAGTTTGCTAACCTTATTACCCTAAATCTATGCAGGACCTCAGGGAACAACTTGAGGCACATGTTGTGACAATTCAGACTTTGAGAACTGAAAGAAAAATGGCACAAGTCCAGCATGAAAAGGTATGCATTACTTCTCCGTCCCCTCTCCTCTTCTTTGCATGAAGTGTTTTCATTTTTGCTTATGGTTTCATTGTTACATTTCTCCTAGCATATAGAATTTTCCTCTTGTACTTCATCGCCCATTGTCACTTCTAAATTATAATGTTTCTCCAGTCTACTTAACGATGATGTTTCGTTAGCGTTTGTCAAATTGTCTACATAGTTATCAATGTACCCTTCATAAAGGAATTTTATATTCAATGAAGTTAATACCTATTTCTCTACAAGAGGAAATATGTGTTCCCTTTTCCATTAAAATTTTCCTTTTGCTATCAAAGATTAGGTTTCTACTACCTCCATTTTCTTTTACTTGTCGTTTAGGACATTGACACGGTTTCCAATAAGCACGTTTGACCATTATTTTTGATAACTACTTCTTGGTAAAAGTTGATAAAAATTAGATGATGTCAAAGTATTTTTCATGACAAATGCACTACTATCATTTTCATGTATCAAATCCTAATAGTTTTGTGTATATTAGTGGTCAAAATTTCTAAAGTTTGATTGCACGCATTCTAGGATGACATCTATTTGAGAACGGATGTAGTACTTACTAGAAACTTGTACTCATCATTGACTCATTGCCTTTGTCTGTAACTGAGCTTTTACAATTCTGATGATGTAGGAACTCAAAGAGTTTAGAGAAACTACATCGAGTTCATATCTTGATCAAACTAAATCTCTTCAGCTAGCACTCGAGGAGAAGCAAAAACAACTAGATTCACTTAGTACATCAAATACAGAGTTTCAGAATTCCATAAAAGATCTGGATGAAAGGCTTAGTGCATCTAAGCAATCACGTGCCGATGCTGATGAGATAATTTTGAGGTATTCTGCATTGCCTTGTGATCAATTTCTTACCACTTGATGACAATACAAAGAGCTTCTCTCATCTCTTACCATGCATCATTTACTATTACATGAGGATCTCATATATTTAAGATTTGAAATGTTTCCAGCCAGAAAGCAATTATATGTGAGCTTGAGGGACAGCTAAATGAGGAGAGAAACTTAAGAAGAGAGGAGCGTGATAAGGCTGCACAGGACTTAAAATCTGCACTGCATAAAATGCAAGCTGAGGCTCAAGAAGAAATTAATAGACAGGCCGAGTCTTACCTTAGACAACAAAAGGAGCAGAAAGAAGTTATTAGCAAGCTTCAGGTTATACTTTTCTCCAATTATAGACCGTTCCATAACTCATGTTTTTTATATATTGCAATAACCTTCCACTTTTGTTTTCAGGAATCAGAAAAAGAAACTCGTTTGCTTGTGGAAACGTTGAGGTCCAAGCTGGTATGCTGTTTCACAATGACCACTCCAAACTCTTTCATTTCTTTTTCGCACTACAATTATTTGTTTTCTGATATTCTCATGCAGGAAGACGCTCGAGAGAACCTTGTAACATCTGATAAAAGAGTAAGAGAGCTGGAAGCTCAACTTCAGGATGAGCAGCTAATATGTGCTAACAACCGAAAGGTACCAAGCTGTGCTCATGGTAGACTTTGTAATTACATCTCGGTAAAATATTTTCATTTGTTGTCTTTTATTTGCCTATAACATTTTGCCCCCTTGCAATTGCAGAAATCAGATAATTTAGAGAGTGAACTGAGAAAACTGAAGAAAGAACTTGAAAATGAGAAGGTGGAAAGAAATGTTCATGCATGGAAGGTTGCTCTCCTTTACTTACAAACTCATAATATGTATCCTTTTGTTCAGCAGGCTGCTCGGGAAGAAGCATGGGCAAAGGTCTCAGCTCTTGAGCTTGAAATAGCTGGAACAATTAGAGATTTATCAATTGAGAAACAGAGGTATCAAGGAGCTAGAGAACGAATTATTTTACGGTAAAATCTTGTTTCAGTTTCATAGATGTGATAAGAGTCCGGTCCCAAGTCTGTGAACTACAAGTTATGTATAATCCTTTTTATATTTTCCCGTATGTTGCTTATTGCAGAGAGACTCAGCTCCGTGCTTTCTATTCAACTACAGAAAAAATCTCTGCTCTATTTGCAAAACAGCAGGAACAGCTGAAAGCTATGCAGAGAACTTTGGAGGATGAAGAGAACTATGAGAACACCTTAATGAGTGTTGATCTTAATAAAGTGCCACTAGCAACCGTAGCCACTGATGATGCCCGTGTGAAGCCAGTAGACTACTCAAAACATATAATGGAAGCCTCTGGTGCTTCAACAGAGAATACACAGGTAAGTGAACATAGTTCCAGTGATGAAGATGCCAACATGACCGAGCAGCTGGATGGTGGTACCCGTGAAGGTGGCAGCACTCAAAGCCTAGAGTTCACCAGCCCAGAAAGATCACTGGAGAGATTCAGGTCTGGTTTTCAGTGTGATCCTGTTGCTACGGCTCCTGAGAGGGAGGCAACTGATACTGAGCAAATTCCTGAGACAGAAAGCCAAGCTGGTAATGTTGGATGCGATGATCAGGATTCAAATCTTCAAAGATGTGACGACTTTGGAGGAGAGACTATGCAGCTAGAGGATGAAGTGCAGCCGCAAGAAAATGACGAATCTAACCCATTGCTCAAAGATGGAGGGCAGCCACAAACAAATGAGGAGCATGTTCCGACCCCCAAAGATGGCATTGGTCACTGTTCTGAAGAAAAACATGAGGATGACTGGTTCGAGAGCAAACGGGAGGACACACATGTTGGAACTATTGGAACAGCTGATCTGTTGACCTCAGAAGTTGCTGGTAGCTGGGCAGTGGAAACAGCTCCCTCTGTCAATGGGGAGAACGAATCTCCTAGGAGCTTGGGAGATGTGGTTCCTGGCGATGCTGTGGGTCAGGACAATAATGACGGAGGAAGCATGGCAGCTGATGCTTTGCTAACTTTGGTGAACTCAGATGGCCAAGCGGCTGGGAGTCAGAATAATGTCGACCATGTCGTTTCCAAAATAACTGATCACCATCGTGTTCTTAGTGCCATGATTGAAATTGTTGAGCCTGATTTCAGGAAGCAAATCTCGGGAAGTGGCATTGGAAATAACGAATCAATGTCTGATGCCGAGACAGAGGAAGGCAGCGAGGAAGGTGATACAGATTGTGACAGTGATGAGGCTGTGGTTGAGGATTCTGTTGGATAGGTTAAAAGGGATTGCTTTCCTTGTAAATATTTCAACTTTTTATTCATGCACCTTTTGTCGTATGAGCCTGTATCATGCTGTTGCATTTATGCATATTTTTTCTTCATTTTTTCTGTTTCTGGTTTATGCATGTACATGTTGATACAAACTGAAATATCTTGTGTTGAGCGTGCATGTTTGACACTCGGTGTCGGTTTGGTTTCCGTCTAAGTTTCTCACATCTAAGATTAGCTAAGTGTGGTTTTTTATAAAAGATGTTGCTAAGAAATTTTTATCCGTAAGTGTAGCACAGTTAGTTAAAAAAACTGGGGGTATGACGTGTAGGTTAGGATGCTAACAAAATATAACTTGTCATTGTAGTAATTAATCAAACAGCTGTCTAAAAACTTTAGGTGTGATTAACTTTAGATGCGAACCAAACAGGCGCGAACCAAACAGGCCATGGAGCTTACCTCAGGGTGCTACTGTTCCATTTTTAGTAGAACAGCCGTATGTAATTAGAAAGTTCATGTTAAAAATAAAGATGACCTCTGGAAACTGGGAATGCACTTGCACAACATAAGTCCTATATTACTCCGAAAAATGTTTTGGTGTTGATAAATATTTGCATCGATCCTCAGGTACCAAGCGCACAAAACATCGGTAAACAGATACTAGTACAAAAGAATATAAACCAGCTACAATTTAATCAGTTTGGCAACTCAAACAACAACTGTATCATCCAAAGAATAAATAAACATAAAGTACAAGCAAGTCCATCACCTGGAAAAATACAAGGTATTAACGACATTTAAAACCAATGAGTTAGGAAATTAAATGGTTTCGGTTCATCTATTTTTTTCTTCCATGAAGCAATCCAACATGCCTCTGAGATCATTCTTTTGATTCATGGTTCTTCCCTGCGCCGTTCTGCTGCGCCTGCTGCAGCCGGTAAAACGGTATCGGCGTAGCCTGCTGCTGCTGCAGTTGAAACATCTGGTCCTGAACACTGAGTTGGATCTGCTGCGTTGGATTTTTGGACGAGCAGGAATCGCCGAGCTCTGCAGTCGCGAGTTTCAGGCGTTGAACTTCGGCTGTCAGCGCCTCATTCAGAGCTGTTCAAGGAGACAATAAAACATGATGATTTACCTTCAAAAACAGAAAGATGATTGAACCGTGAATCACAATGTAGCTACCTCCTAAACTCTATATTAGCATGTCTTGTTCCGGCTACATTTTTCTAAAGTGCATACTCCTACATGCTAGACACTAACAGCAGCAGAGAAAACCGCATATTTTATCTGAAGCAACGGAGGAAAAAAATAACACAAGCAACCTTCCTTCTCGGATGATTGCTAGCACATCTTACTAGACACTAGTTGTACGTGCTAACGACTACCGGCATTGCGCAAGCGGTTGTATAAAAAAAGCCGACCACCAACCCGGCTACCTCCAAATGCCAACACGAGCTCATTCACAATTCATAGCCGTGGGCACACGAACTGGGAGAAACCAACATGTCAACGTCAACAACTTCAATGGGATATATTTTCTTCAGCTAAGTGCGAGCTTATCCAAGACTAGAGCTAGTAGATATAGTGCCTAGCACATCGGACGTTGACGAACACATCAATGAAGCATGCAGGTGAGAGATCAGGGGACGCACCGTCGCGCAGCTGCGCCTGCTGCTCCATGGCCTGCAGCCGGAACTTGAGCTCGTTGTTCTGCGTCGCGATCCCCGCCGAGTCGCGCTGCGAAAAATTGTGCAAGAACTGTGTAAATCGAACGAAGTCATCAAGGAGAAATGCACAAGAAAGCAAGAGGAGATAGAGGTAGCTACCTGGAGAAGCGTGAGCTGGGCGGAGAGAGTCGTGGCCTCCGTCTGCAGGATCTGCACCTTCTTCTCCAGCTCCGCAATGTAGCGCATCTTCCGCTCCTTGGACCGCGCCGCCGACTGCCTGTTCGCCAGCACCCTACAAGTGAACGATCACGCGAGAAACACAGTTCGATCAGTTCACCTCGCCCATTTCGTAGCACATTGAAATCGCTACATTTGCAAGCTCGATCCTAAGAAGAATGGAGCGCGAGGGCTCAGGAATTTGAGATGAATGGCATTGAGTAGTTATTACCTCTTGACGCGCTTGGGGTCGGCGAGGGCCATCTCAGCCAGCTTCTCGTCGGCCATGATCTTCTTCATCTCAGCAGGGGTGAACCCGCCGCTGCCGAACTCCAAGCTGAACCGGTTGGGTCCCGGCATGTTGCCGTTGGCCCCCGCCGTCGCGTCGGCCGAGAAGTTGAGCATTCCGATAAGGCTGTCCATGGACAGGCTCCTGGCGTGTCGGGCCATCGGCGCAGCGGCCGGCTCCCCCGCGTTTCCCCTCTTGAGGCCCTCCCGCCTCTCGGTGCCGTCGGCCCAGAGGCGGATTCCGCCGCTGCTGTCGGCGGCACACTCCTCAGACTCGTTCTCGCTGCTGTCGGCGCCGTTGGTCTTCATGCTGCTCCCGCGGCTGTCCCCGTCGTCGTGGCGGTCGTCGGAGGAGTTGAGCCCGTCCAGCCCCTCCAGGTTGAGGTACGTGTTGAACAAGTCGTCGGCGTCGCCGCCGCCGTGGTGGCCCCAGCCGGCCTCGACCTTGGGCGGCGGGAGCTGGCCTCCCGACGCCGGCGGGAAGTACCCGAACGGGACGTCGCTGCGGCAGCGCCGGTGCGCCTTGCGCGGCGGCAGCCCGTCCTCCATGCACACGTCAGCGCGCTGGCTGCCGAACGCCTGGGGCGGCGTCGGCGGCAGCCCCGGCGGCCTGGGCTTGGAGTTGGCCGGGTCAGGCACGAAGGAGGTCGCCATCGGCAGCGACATGCCGTGCTGCTGCTGCTGCTGGTGGTGGTGGTGGTGGTGGTGGTGCACCAGCGCGGCGGCTGCGTGCGCGTCGCCAACGCCGTTCATGCTCCCCTCCGCGCCCGAAAGCAGCACGAGGAATGTCAGCCCGAGCAAGGTGGCGTACGTTGGCGGTGCAAACTGCAAAGAGCGCGAGCTCGCAACGCAGCGCAGCGCAGCGAGCGGTGGTGGAATCGAATGGAATGGGGGGTTCCTTGGTGTTTTGCTCGGGCGGGTGCTTTTAAGAGTATTTACTCGCCGTTTGGTGACGATCTTTGCGAGGTGGTGGGGGCTGCCTTTGCCTTGCCGTGCCCTGCCGGCTGCCGCTCACTATTTCACTCACCTCGGCGGCATCCCGTTTCTGTGCTGCTCCGGCTGCATTCATGCAGGTTCGAACAAATCCTTGTACGAGTTTGGCTGTACGGAACAGCAGTTTCTGCTGGATCGGACAGCCCATCCGTCCGGCCGACCGATGATGGGAAATACAACTCCACACCATATTACACATTACTGATTATCTTGATATGGTTCATCACTCTTGTCCATCTATTAATTTTTTTATCTACTTATGTTTTTTTCATTAACTTTTAAATATAAATCTCAATATAAATGAACAATCAAGTATATAATGGATACATAACATTGTGAAATTTCCCCTTCCGCCGGATGATCTACGTAGATTGGAATGGGACCTGGTTGCTAGCTTCACCTGCAGCCTTTGGACCGTCGGATGGAGCATGCCGATCGCAGGCGTCCGTTCTCGATCAAATGGTTAGCTCTCAACAAGCTACCGCACCGTTTGTGCGGGGTGAACTGTAACTCTGCAAGCCAGCTGTGAGCCTGTGCTAACAGTGTATTGTGTATGTTTCACACGATTGCCAATCCGATTCAATGCGTCAATGGCGGAAAACTTGTTCACTAGCTTAGTAAATATATATCAATTTCTATCTAAATATGTTAGGTTTATCTAGTATGTTCACTCTACCGTTCAAGAGGATTACAATCTACTCTAGCGATGTAAATTGTAAAAATATAAATATGAAAACATAAATAAGGTAGAGAGATAAATTCAGTACAAATAATTTTTATCCCGTAGCATAGATAGTATGAATATCACCTCCAATCCATGTTAGAGCTCAATCAAGGATATACTTCTGGTCAGCATCCAATCACGACTCTTGAGCCACCAAACCACCAAAGCAAGGTCTCAAGTTAGATGAGCCGTTAAACCACAAAGGCAAGACATCACCATTAGTCTATCTTCTGGTCACTTTCTACCGTAATCACTTCAGAACTTGAGTCACCAAGGTAAGGGTCTCCGCATCCCTATACACGTATCTTACCGCTGCTCCACACCAAATCGGAGGGTCAACAAGCTTGAGCAACTCCGATTCAATGTGTCGATGAGTCAGTAAGACTCTAAGGCACCAGTACCACCCGGTACAAGTTAGGATCACTCCTTGATCCACTCTCTAGGCAACAATCACCAAACAACACTTCCTCTAAGCTTATAAGCACTAATCACTCACTAAACGTGTGTTTAATTACCTTAGATGATTACATTAAGCACTTTGATGGTTTGTATATTTTCTCAATTGTATATGAATTTCTCCAGACAGTCACACATTCAAATGATTAAGTTGAGGAGTCTTTATAGCTTCAAACCTACTAACTAACCATTTTCCTAACAACTTAGAAAAGCTGTTAACACCGGATGATCCGGTGAGAACAATAGTACTAACATCGGATCATCTGGTGAGTACATCTTCAGAAACTAGCCGTTGGAATCCACTCAAAGTCATCCTAAACACCAAGCACTCTGGTGTATACATCATCTCCATCACCGGACTATCCGGTGAATACATTTGAGTCATCCGAGCCTCTACAACCTCTCTGTGTAAATTACTCTGGTGTAAACCTCCAGTGTACACAGCATCTATCATCGGACCATCCGATGAGGTATTCTTCGATCTTCAACTCTTGAAAATGCTTATACAGGAAATACTTTGGTGTGAAGCATCCGGTGTGTACAACACAGACACCAGATCTTCTATTGAGTTGATTTTCGTTCTTCTATGTTTGAATTCTTCTCTGCAAGAAATAGTCCGACGTGATCCTACGGTGATCATCAGACCATCCGGTGAAGTCATCTGCATTCTCTCCTTTGCCAACAATGCTCCGCTGCTTCTGCCAATTTGACATCGGACCATCCGGTGAGGTAAAACTGCATCTGGACACAAAAACTTCAGTGCGTATAATTATTCCAATATCGGACCATCCGGTGAGTATATTTTTCCTGATACTTTTCAAATTCAACCAAATTTTATCCTAGCTACGGTAACTTTTTAATATATTATATCCATACGGCCTGCTAACATATATTCTTAATAAATATGTTAGTTATAATAATTATATTATCATTAATTATTAAAATTATAATCATAATTTAATAAGACCATTTTCCTTACGATAGTAACGCACTCTAGCCAGCCGGCAGGCCCGTGCTATTTTTTTTCTGGAGATTGTTCTGAGCTACATTTTGTGATTTTAAACTCACTTTTAAAAGCCTGATTTTATAAAGGTTCTGATTAGCAATCTTGGATCTACCTAGAAAAGTGATGCACACAAAGGATACAATTAAATTTTAATCGCTCGATTTTCTTTATTTTTCTAACTGCAGATCCTGTGTAATTAGATATAGGAACTTTTCCCTTTAGCTTTGCTGATTGAAGTATCCAGTCTTTTGTTCGATTCCCAAAGAACACTGAGTCTGAAAAGGGGTACTGATTCGATATATAAGCTCCTAAAGTTTACAAATCCTGCCCCTAATTGAAGCATTATTTGAAGCCCACAATGTTCATATTTTTATTTTCTGAAACAAAAAAATGTCAGATTTTGAAATAGTACAAACACAATGGCGGTGTACCTGCCTGTTTTTCTTGGTCGACAAGTTAAAGCCAAAATGTTGAGCTGTACATGCGCAGCTAGTGGTGCTGGACTACCGGGGATCCGGTCTATTTTTATGCTAGTATGTGTAAGGATTTCGGAACATGAGACTATGAGCATCGAGCATAGTTACTTAATTAGTATAGATATTTGATGTTTAATATTGTAATGCAGTGAGTTTTAATTGATTTTGTAATCTTATATGTTCAATGTTGGTTGTTATTTTCAAATTTGCAATATCGTGAGTTTCAATTTATCCGCTACAAACAGTTAATAGTTATTATAGAAGAGAATGTATCTTGATGTCATTGATAAAATTTAGCAAGAGCTTCACAAAAAGTTACTAATTGCTTTATCCTTGCCTAAAAAATTAAATGTTAGCTTTGATACTTATCTAGAAAAAGGGAAAAGAGAGAAGCAGCACTAGCTAGTAGCCGGAGTAGATGCATTGCACGATAGAATACTAGTGGTTATTGTTGGGATCGATCGATCTTGTTAATTTTAATATTTATTTGATAGATATCGATGTTATTATTTTTCTTTATTATTCAGATTACTCATATGATACTTAATTAGTAGAATTTTAGAAATTAGATTGTGTGGTTTGTGTCAAACTTCGAACCATTATATGGCTTAATCATATTTATTGAGCGGAATATTTTCTCCAAAGTAAGCGAGGATGACATAATTGAGATTTTCATAGCTATGAGAAAGCGCAAAGTGAAGAATATAGAGTAGTATTGTAATCTCCTATTTATGTCAGATCTTATTTCATATTTGAATAATTTATATTATATTTTTTAAAAATTAAACTTATTTGTTGAATTTACGATATTATGATATTTTTAATATATTTGTATTGTATTTTAAAGATTTTTTTACTTATATACTGATTTCGCAACCTAATAAAGAGTTAAAGTGCCAACTCAACGTAAAAATTCTAACTCCGCTACTGACAGGGAATAAGAGATAGTACGAGCATTTGCAACGACACATCATGTGCCGTGCCATGTGTATGCATTAGACTTGAGTCGCACACAGATTAGTGATGCAGTCTGCCTCGCGATCTTGGTAAGAAAAGAACACATATCGTGTAGTCAATGAGCCAAATGCAGCAGCAGGGGCGCTGGTGCCGTATGATGGATGGAAAAGCGGTAAATGCAACTCCGTATACCCTTTGTGCACGCTCTATTTCGATCGTCCAATCCTCTCACCTGATACATATTCATCTGTTGATTTTCTTATATACCTTTTTTTTTTCAACTACACTTTAGTACAAATCTCAGTAAAAAAAATGATCCTAATAGGAGAAAATTTCCTTCCCCAAAAGCCAAGAAAAGGTAGCTCCAAAGCTAAGCCGGGGAGGTGTGGAAGCGGGTGATCTCACGGTTGGAAAAGCCCAGACTACCAGAAAGCTGCTTTCGGGTGGGGAGGGGGAGAAACCGTGTGGGGCCCACGTAAGTCATGCAGCGGGCCCCGCCTGGCGCCAAAGAGTAGAAACAAAGCACCATCCATGCACAGCATCTGCATGATTTTCTACGGGGTCCTGGTGTCCTGGCACATGGCGGGGTCGGAGTGATCCCGGCCGTCCGTGGCGAGGAGTCGACGACACGATGTGATGCGTGGTCGCGAGTGAATATTCTATGGCGGGGTGGACGGGGAGGGAGGGAGGAGGAGGAGGCGGTTGTGGTGCCGATCACATCGCCACTTTTGTAAGACGTGCTTGCCCCGCCGCGCGCGCCGTTGAGCGCGAGGTGGCTTCGGTTCCATGTTTGTTTCCACTCGGGCCTTGGCTCTAATTCGGCTTTGCAAAACGGTGGACCGTGCGTGGACGGCCATTCTTATGGAATGGAACTACTAGCCGGGTCTTTGTATGTAGGCAGTTTCGGTTTATAACATGTGATACCTGTCTTATTTTTAAAAGAGGTATCTTGCTCTCTAAGCCTTATATCCAATATAATTTGTCCAAAATACTTAAGTAATACATTCATCATATTACGCTATTTCCTCTAGTTTACATGATATCATATATGTTTCGATCCTAGCCTCCACCGCATACTTCTGCATGACAGCGCCCTTTGGGAGATCAATCTTTATTATCTCCGCTGTGGGCTGTGCGACCCGTAGTTAGGGTTTGTGTCACTGATCACATTGATTTATCGTCCTAGAGAGTCTTTCCTCATCTGTTGATCAATTTTCTCTCGCTAATCATTTGATTGGCGTTTCTTTTTTATTTGTCAATCATAGATCGGTTTGTGTCGCCCACCATCATCCTCACGCATCAAATTGGATCAGTGATCGATCTCTAGGTTTCATCGCTCGACTACCGACTTTGAAATACGAAACAATTATTTCATTCTCAAAATATGGCTTTCCTTGGAAAAACCAAGGACAACCCCTATCTCCTTCTCCTTTCACGAAGTCTTTGCAACGGCTGGGAAACTTATCTACGAAGCTAAGCATATTGCCACCGCTACTTCGACATTGGTGTCGACCACACAGATGGCTCCTTGTCTCCAACCGAGTGGCAAGTCGAGCACGCGACGCCCCAAGGGACGCCTTCACATGCCGTTACACCGTCCGAACATCTCCACGTCAGCTCGTCATCATTAACACCATTCGGGACATCCTCGACACCACCACATACACGGTGCTGCGATGATCCACTAAGATTAAGCGGCTCTGATCTACGTGACATCATCCACAACTGTCATGTACTGCACGCCCCTCAGTCTGATCAGCTGATCAAGTGCACGACTCAGTACTGTCTGTCCATAAGCACACACGCTATGCCACCGAGCACTGAGGTTGTCGCTGCATCGCCCCTTTGGAAAATAGTGTCACCACCTGTGATCGACGCCACTTAGCTCTCGTAGCATAGCACCACCATTGTTGTTCGCTCTTGTAGTCGCTCGGGTTCTTCTCTGCATATTTCGAGCACCATCACCGCGCTTCTCTAGGCCAGCGACATCATCACTTCATGCTGCTATTTATGTCACACATTCAATCTTCGTCCACCACAACCTCATCGCTATAGTCGTAGTCTCTTCTCCGACTATACTTCGTCTACTTCAAGTCTTAACAATCGCAAGCTACACCGGCACACCTCTCTTCGTTGCTTTGTGCTGCAACCATCTTAGAGGCCTTCTCTGCTAGTACCTTCGACACTAGTGCATGATTCGTGATGGTCCCATTCTTCGCACGTTTGATACTAGCAAACCGATACATGTGTTTGTCCCTAACGCATCCCCGGGCTTGACAAGCCCGGTGGGGGTGCCTCGTCTTCGATGGATTCAACATCATCACCTTCAACATCGACCTCCCCCTTCACGATTGCCATGATTGTGTCAACGTCTTCTTCCTAGGTGCATCCTTGAACCCTGACTCCATGGTGCCCCCTTGCTCCCGCGGCTTCACGTGTGGCTACCTCATCAATAGCAACCCCTTAGCTACTTCGACCACGGCTACCTCACGCATGGCTACCATGACCACGGCTACACCACACCCTCGCTCTTGACTACTACGACATTGGCATAAAGGGCTTTCATCCGCTTGAGCAACTCATCGACTTCCTCTATAGTCACAGTGTTCGTGACACAACGGTGCTCTTGTTACGACTATGGGAGGATGTCAGTCTGCTGGTTCCTCACACTTGGCTTCCTCTCCAGTTTGATCATCTGCGTCACTCCCGCTACGATTGTGGGAGGATGTTAGAGTATACTGGCATATCCTTTATTCGGTAGTTTATGATTTATAATCCTGTGATACCTGACTAACCTTTAGGGGAGGTTTTTTTTTTACCCTCCAAGCCTTGTACTCTATGTAATCTGTCCTCGAGGCTAAGCAAGTAACCAATATATCTATCTTATTATGCCAATTCCTCTAGTTTACAGAGAGCGAGAGTCAACATGACAATGCGACGACGTGCTTTCTGACGAAGATGTTTCTTCAGGGGGAATACGTGAGGTCCGGCCATAACCAACCAACTTTAACCATATACACATGCATGCATGTCCGATAAGAATTTGCACCTGGAACGACAGAAACGCGCGGTGATTTCCAGAGAATTTGCACCGCGGGTGCTAGCAATGCAGTCATTATTAGACTTGCTCAGCTAGCTAGAGGAAGCTAGCTATGGAACAATGCAGCGACGGAGTTGATGCACCCGGACCACACAAGATGCACGGGGATCTCAGGCACGAACATGTACGGCCGTGCTAGTGATGTCGTTTGAAAAACTCTCGCTGTCTCGCCGTGCGTACGTACATCACGTGCCACGGCTCGCGGGGCGTATAGAGAGTACAAGAAAGTGGTGCATGCTGCGCCGCTACTACTATGTGCTATCATGGCTAGCATCCGCGGATCACCACATGAGCGCGGTGCCATCCATCCATGTGTACCCCAGGACCAGGAGCTAGTTGCCTTGCTACCTACTTGGGCATGCACTTGGGCGAGATATATCGTACGTACGATCCCTGCCTGCCGCCTCACGTGGCAGACGGTGAGCCGTCCTCGTGAACGGCCTTGATTTGGGCATGTACTGCTGCTACGGTGGATGGGCTAGCTGTCTGTCGACCGCGCTCGTGATGGATGGCCATTGACTCCTCGCGCTGCCAGAGAAGTTGCTGCGGTGGAGACTAGCTCGTGATCGGGATTCGGGAGGCAACGGGCGGGACTACTGCTGCTGTCGATCGTTTTCCCGGGGGAAGCCCACATGGGATGCGGCTTCTCCAGCGTACAGGCTCTGATCGATGGCGATGCTGGCTATGATCGCACATCATGCTCAAATATTGCTAGTTGGCGACAGCGTCCCATGCAATGTTTCGCTGCGTCGACCGTTCAGGCATGCCAACTGCGTCGTGAAACTGATTTTATTTTATTTCATTTTTCGAACGGTGAAACTGAAACTTGTTTGTCAGGTATTCGGGTACTGCGGAGGATCCCGGCCCGGTACTCAGGGGATACATTTTCCCGGTAACCCCGTTTGTTTCACTCTGCAAGACTAGTTCATCTGTAATTTAATTTACTAGTACATTGTAGCGCAAGGCACAGGGAATCAATGGATTACAATTTGCAGGCACCTTGGTACTATCTCCGGTTCTCCAGTGCTCCAGATCTGTTTCTTCGAGATCATCTAAACCCGCACCATTTTTGTACAAAAGCGTAGAAAGAAAAAGGTTAAGTGGGCTTTACAAGAAAGTGAGCTCTTGGCGCGGCATGTTTTCGGGAAGAAAGTGTAGAGCCCAGCAGGTAGACAAAACGGACACCGCGTTTGGGCCGGTGAGGCAAGCAAATTTAAATGAGCCCACAGCACAGCCCACAACTCTCCCTTTGCTCCAAGGGAAAACGAAGCTCTTTTAGGCCCATCATTTTGATATCTATATTTTTTCTACTCGGTCATTGCACTCGTATCTATCACGTATGCTAGCATCTTATAGACTTGTAGCGCAACCTTTTTCTTCATAAAGAAAACAGTGAATCACTCAAGGCTATCCTCTACAAGAACAAAGAACAGTAAAAAAATCATAGAAAAGGGCAGCATACGTCAATGCAGAAATCAGAATGCTCAAAGGGAACAATAATAATTACCGGATAGAAGAGTCAGAGAGACGAAAGGCAGCTAGCTTGCAACAACGGCAGGAGCGATGGATCAGAGGAGCACCCCGGAGTGGGCTGCAATGGATGCCGGCCACTTCTAACAGAGATCTTTTCACCATAACCATTGCAGTGTGAATGCATGGAGATCATAGATCTAAGAAAACCAGAAAAGGTAAAAAAGAAGTTGTAAGCATGTAAGAAAACATTGCTCGCATGAGTTGAAAAGCAGCCAGCTAGCGAGTAGCAGCAGATGCATAGATTGTTAGGTCCGCATCATGCAGATCGGCCGGCCGGCCGGTCTCCGTGCGCGCGCTCAGTCTCCACCGCCGATCCACTGCACGGAAATGATGTAGATCGTACGTCTCCGACGCGGAGGAGCGTCGGAAAGCGCCCGTGTGTGCGTGCGTGCGTGCCTTGCCAGTCTGAACTCGGCAGGCCATGGAGAGATTAAAGCCACCGGCCGGCCACCCACTGCATGCAGAGCTCGATCGGCATGCAACGGTGAATGGCCAGTACAGCAAAATGTATGATCGATCACAGCTAAGGGTGACGTGTTTGTTATACATCTTATCGGGATGTTTCCCACTGGGCATTGGTTGTCTATCAATATGATGTTAATTGATAGGTGTTCATCTCGTCTGCTGAAATCAAAGTTTGTGAGCAGCAGTTGTATGTTGTTGCGAATGTACTACTGTACAAGATGAATTGTCTGCCATTAGTCCAGATCAGCAGAGAGGATCCTGCACTTGATGAGCAAGCTGCTACCGATGATGTGTACTTTTCCGTGCCGTATCATTTCGGTTCTTTAGTTTGTTCGTCGTCATGAGAGACGGCCGATGGAGGATCATTCCGCCGGTTATTAGTCCACGAAATGAATCGATGGCTCACACATGCACACAGAGGGGCTGCCAGTGCCTATAGATGATTCAAGGGAGGTTGTTCAACCGAGATGCTGTCGACGCCGATTGATCACGCACTAGTTCCTTTTATGAATTTGCAGTAATTGGCACAATTGGTTGCTTCAGTCGATCTGACTACAACGCATGCATGCATGCAGCATTGTCTTAGCAATGGTCGTTTTTTAAATGATTTACCTTTGCCATATGCTTGAGCGAGCTTTCGAGGCAACCATTGAACCATGTGATGCAACCACAGCTTGTCTTCTTTGTAGCATGGCGCTCCATACCCTGGAATGGAAGGGAATGGAAGCGAGCAATGATGGCTGGGACGGATGGGCAAGCCATGCATGCAGAGATATTAAGTACAGCGAAGAGCAAGAATGAGAGGAAGGAAGAAGAAAGAGTGAAGCTTGGTGCTCACACCACATGTATCAAAAGTGGTAAGAGTGTGGCACAAGTATATATCTATCCCATATATCTATCTATCTATCCTACATCACCTACCGTTTTGCAGTTTTTCGATCTCAGCAGGGGCCCAACGTGTTGTGCGGTCCCTTTTGATTCACCAACCTCCATGGCCGCCTCCATCCACGTAGGAGCGAAACAATAGTAACTTGTAGCAACCTGCATGTAATGCCTCCTTGCCGGCTTGCTGACCAATCACCTGATCCCTTGCCGTTCACCCCTCCACTAGCTAGCACTATATATACATGTACATGAGATCAGACATTTTGGCTCATATATCATATATGGATATCTCACCACTTACACACTATTAGATATCTGCTAGCGTGCCGCCAAATTAATCAGTTGTGCCGCCAGACATTGTTGAGTCCAAAAAATGTAGCTCGATCGCTTTCTTCCTCAGTTTTTTTTAGACAAGTGTTTCCCCGGCTTTTATTGAAAGCCAAAAAAGTAGTCTTATACAGACGCAAAGACAGAAAATAAAGAAAATTTTTACGGTGATCTCGGAGGAATTTGAGCTATCTATTTTTTGAATCAGATGGTCTAGATTGGTTAGAATAATACCCATTATTTAGAGGTAGTATGAGTAGTATATGAGAGGAGTATATGTAGTATACGAGTATTTTTTTAAAAAGAAATAGCATGGTAGTTATATCGTGTAAATTCATAGGTTTAATGTTTATACTAGACTGAATGCTGATTATTTGGTTTAATGATTATTTGGGGATTAGGCATAAAAAAAAGATTGCAGTGCCCTTCAATAATATGATGGGTAAATATTAATATTACTGTCACAATTATAGAAATATATAATCACGTAGATGATTAAATTACATTTATACTATCTTCTCTTTACAAATAGTATGGACCATCGTAAAAGGACTTAAAATAAAAACCGCAAGAAAAAAAGAAGGAAAGGAACGGTAGCATACACAGTTGACAATGATAAGCACGGCACGGCATCGATCTCTTTTACAAGAAAAGGCAAAACAGCCTTCTCCTTCAAGGGGAGCTGAGCGAGCATACTATAGTTACACATGCAGTGTAATGTCATAGGCTCGTAGCAGCTAGGCTTTACCAAGGTTGCATCGATCGTGCATTCTCGCCCTAGCCTTTTTGCCGCTTACGCCAAGAACCGATGGATACCATCTCATCTCACACATGTATATGCTGCTTGCGCATGCCTTTCTCCTCACCAAACGAAAAGGACTTGCGTGAAGTACATAGCCTGTCAGTTTTCCAAGAGATGAAAAGCTGCTCGCGGGGACGGTCGCGGCCGGGCCGGCCTATCAAAGATCGATGCCTGCAGGCTGCAGCGTAACCGAGCCGACGGGAACGGATTTTGTTAAGCAACTCGACGTCAACTCTCTCGATCTGGCGCCGGTGCGCGGGCGGCACACATCGAATTGCGGGCGCCGAGAGCCTGAGGACACAACGCGTCGGGCGGATGGATCGGAGGCGCGGTGGTGGTTGGTGGCGGGGCCTGCGCGTAGCACACACCGTTCGGGCTAATCATGGGGGGGGGGGGGGGGGGGAGCTCATGATTGGGCGGGCGGATGGGCCGGCCGGCCGGTTAAACGCACGGGGTCTTTCGGACCGACGGATCAGCAGCAGGCGCGCGGCGTGCATGAAGGCATGGGCGACTCCCCATCCGCACCGCCCCACTTTGCTGCTGCACACGACAGCGCAGTGACACCGTGTGCGTGTGGTGTTCGCTCCTGTGCTACTGCTACCGCTTTTAATTTGTGTTGCTGACTTGCCCAAGTTCTCCGCATTCATCTGCGCTACGTTTTGGCAGAGAAACGCTTGCATGCATGCATGTTTCGACGGTTCAATGGCTCCCAGTTTTGTCTAATTATGTACTGTAATGCTACTCTGGGTTAAGGCTGCATGGTCTCTGCATTTCAAGTCTAGTAGAACATCCTTTGTAAATTGTAAAACAAAATGTGGCAGTAACTACTCCCTCTATCTCAAAATATAAGGCATATTATAATTTTAAAAAGACTTTAAAATATACTTTAACTAGTAATTTATTTTGTAATATATTATCAATTGTTATAAAATTAATATCATATTAACATATTTATAAAATATGGATCTATTGATATAACTTTTGTATATTAAAACATACATATAATTTAAGTAATTGTTAATCAAAATTTATAAAAATTGATTTTTTTTTAAATGATACACCTTATATTTTAGGATGCAGGAAGGAACACATAAGACAGAAGCTTTCCGAGTGGTTAGGTAACTAGTAGTAACTGGAGGTAAAGTAACTCTGATAGCGACGGTTAGCCAATCTGCATGGTGACTGCAGGATATTGTATATAATACTCCTATCTCCATCGCAGATCAATTAACTAAGCAAAGGTATCACTAAAACTTACTCCAGATGGTTAGTGAGGATGACTGTACTATTTATTTATTAGGGACTAAATTTTAAATTTATTTTTTATGTCTTATTAAGACTGCGATTTTTTAACCTTAAAATTTTACATATCTGATTTTCAATATATACTGTGTGAGTATATACCTGTGGTAGTATGTGTGTGCCTCTGTGTTTAAAAAAACTAAGCAAAGGTAACAACATACTCTATATCTCAGAGATACGCACGGTGCCGTCGTGCCGACCCACCAATCAAAGTAAACCACAAAGTGAGAGCTGATTGCGGAACAAGATGCACACATCACTCGAGTACTGTTTCCGAAATGCATGCAATAACGTTCACGGCAAGCTTTTCCATCGATCTTTCATGGATGCATATCTCCTCCCCTCCAGCTGCGATCAAGTACCGAACTTACAGCAGAAAACAGCATCCATCCGGAACCAGATCCTCGGATTTAAAGATTAAAGTCACACATAAACAATAAAATGAACAGTGATTCGGGAGAGAGCAAATAGTGTTTTACAGTAATACTGTAGTGATATTGTATCGTAATTACTGTTTATGAATTACTACACCGATTTTGTGCATCGATGGAACTGTAGCGGCTCCGTTTCCTCTACTATAATAGTACTTAAGTCATAACTACTGTTCATGGATGACTTCCCTGCTTATCAGAGGATCATGTTCCCATCCTTTGCGGTGGCCATCACATCACCGGAAAAGTACCCTAGCTCCTTCGGAAAGTTCTGATCCGCTTTTGGCTTTGCTGGCCTCGCCGGTCCCGTTCCAGGCGTCGAGCCGAGTTTCTAGAGCAATGCATGAATGCCCTAGTGTGCTGTGAAATTAAACCCTTTCCATGAACCTGGACGCTTTTGGTGACGAGAAGAACGGAAAGAACACTGTTTTCCACTCGACACACACAGCTTTGCTTTCAACTTCGCTTTCTGTATATCTGCACGATCGTATCCCCAGCGCATCAACGACACACTGATCATATTCAGACAGTTGTGTGTGTGTAGCAGTAACAGCAGGCACATGCTACAAAGAAGACAAGCTGTGGACCTGTGGTTGCACCACATGTCCTTCGTCCCCGTCGCGACGTCTGTTGTTGGTGAATGGTGATGGCTAGCTGGCGACTGCTACCATGCCACATGTTCATAACCAATTGTCAGAACGAGCTCATGCGCGATCTCACAAATTACAAGCGGAGATCCTCGTAGCCTAAACGCCGTCGAGTACAAGGACGATGTGCGTACTAGCTAGCTAGCTGCATGTACTTGGTGTATCTTGTACGTAAAGCCTCTCGATCGTCTATGGCTGCAGGCTCTTTGCCCAGACAGAGCAGTCAGCTGCAGCTACGCGTCGAGTTTCAGAGGTTGCCCGTATGAAGAAGAGCTGCATCGTTTCAGCTAAGTTCGTAGGGTCATGTCGCCCGATCGATCAGATACTCGGCGTTGCAACTTGGCCAGCTGCCTGCAGCACCCCCGTTTCTTCTCCGACGAACACGTCTGCATCTGCTTTACGGTGCTACGTACGTATATATGTCCCTGCATCATATATAGTCGTTGGGAACCAAAACATGTCCTAAACAGAACACGGTTTGAGCCCTTTTCTATCGGTAGAGGTTTAAGCATGGAGAAAAACAGTGAGCTTAGAGAAGAGAGAAAATAGATGCGGTGTAATGGGTGAAAAGATGGAGCCTAGCCCTCTTGCCTCTCGAGGACTTATTTTATCGAGAGAATAGGCAGATAAAATTATCAGTATATCCTTAAGATATTATGTTACAATCATATGAATATGAGGGTATTTATAGCCTTTTACCTCTTTATATGTGATGTCGTAACTGAGATACTATGATCGCTATAATAATACCACTGTACGTCATCTAAATATCTAAATGTTGGGGCGTTTCTCCAACAGCACTCCCTCATTCGCCAGTTCAGAGGTCCCGAGGGGTGAGCGGATGTACAAAGAACTAGCTTCAGCCTTTTTTAAGTCAGGCAATCACAGATCGTTCCCTGTCATGATAGCACAGACGCCTTTGGCAAGGAGCGAAGGCCGTAAAGCTCACTGGGGTCACACGCCGAGGGTCCCAATGGCGGAGCTCGGAGCTAGTGATGAAGGTGATGATGGCGAGGTCCGCGACCCACTCTGCAGGTAGCCGAGGCGACGCTCGATGGGGGTTCGGCCGTCTGGAGCACTGTGGCGAGATTCGGAGGCGAAGTCGATGGCGAGAGTCGATGGTTGCAGTCCACGACCACCTCAGTGGATAGCTACTGTGATGCTCGACGGAGGCATTCGTCTCCTCAGCGGATAGCTACGATGAGGCTTGATGGAGGCGGGGCCATCCGGAGCACAACAGCTAGGGCCAGAGGCGAAGTTGATAAAGCATTGCGGCGAGGGCCGGAGGCAAAATTGACAGTGAGGGCCGAGGGTGGCGGTTCATGACCCCCTCAGCAGATAGCCGCCGTGATGCTCGACATAGATGGAGCTGTCTTAAGCGCCGTGGCGAGGTCCGGAGATGAAGTCAATGGAGCGCCACGACGAGGGCCGTAGGTGAAGCCAACGGCCAGGGCCAAGGGAGGCAGTCCGTGACCCCCTTAGCAGATAGCCACGATGAGGTTCGAAGGAGGTGTTCGCCTCCTCAGCGGATATCCGTGGTGAGGTTCAATGGAGGCAGGGCCGTCTGAAGTGCCGCGACGAGGGCTAGAGGCCAAGTCAACGATGAGGGCCAAGGGAGGCAGCTCACAACCACCTCAGCAGAGAGCCGCCACGATCCTCAACAGAGGCAGGGCCATCCGGAGCACTGAGGTGAGGACCGGAGGCGAAGTTGACAGCGAGGGCTGATGGAGGCAGTCCATGACCCCCTTAGCAGATAGCCACGATGAGGCTCAACGGAGGCAGTCTGTGACCCCCTCAGTAGATAGCCGTGGCAAGACTCGATGAAGGCAAGGTCATTTGGAGCACCGCGGCTAGGGCCGGAGGCGAAGTCGATGGCAAGGACCGAGGGAGGCAGTTCACAACCTCCTAAGCAGATAGCCATAGCGAGGCTCGACGGAGGCATTCGCCTCCTCAGTGGATAGCTGCGGTAAGACTCGACGGAGGCGGGACCATCCGGAGCACCGCAACGAGGGCTGGAGGCCATGTCGTGGCGAGGGCGGAGGGAGGTAGTCTTTGACTCTCTCAATAGATAGCCGCAGCGAGGCTCGATGGAGGTGGGGCCATATAGAGCACCGCGACAAGGGCCGAGGGAGGCAGTCCGTGACCCCCCCAGCAGATAGTCGCGACGAGGCTTGATGGAGGCGGGGCTGGTCGGAGCACCGCAGTGAGGGCCAGAGGGAAGTCAATGGAGCATCGCGGTGAGGGCTGGAGCAAAGTCGATGGCAAGGTACCGAGGGTGGGAGTCTACGACCCCCACATTAGATAGCCGTCGTGATGCTCGACGAAGGCGGGGCTGTTCGGAGCACCACGGCGAGAACCGGGGGCAAAGTCAACGACAATGGTCGAGGGAGGTAGTCCGTGACCCCCTCAGTAGATAGCCACGGTGAGGCTTGATGGAGGTGTTCGCCTCCTCAGCAAATGGTCGTGGTGAGGCTCGATGGAGGCGGACCGTTTGGAGTGTCACGACGAGGGCTGGAGGCCATGACGCGGTGAAGCTTGACGAAGGCAATCCGTGACCCTCTCAGCAGATATTCACTGCGAGGCTCGACGGAGGCGGGATCGTCCGTAGTGTCGTGGCTAGGGTCGGAGGCAAAGTTGACCGTGAGGGCTGAGGGAGGCAATCTGCAACCCCCTCAGCAGATAGTTGTGGCGAGGCTCAATGGAGGTGCGGCCGTCTAGAGCGCCACGATGAGGACCGAAGGAAAAGTCAACAGCGAGGGCCGAAGGAGGTAGTCCATGATCCCCTCAACAGATAGCCATGGTGAGGCTCAACTCAATGGAGGCGTTCTCCTCCTCAGCCGATAGCAGCGATGAGGCTTGACGGAGGCGGAGCCATCCAGAGAACCGTGGTGAGGGACAAAGGAGAAGTCGATGGAGCACTGCGATGAGGGCCGTAGGTAGTCAATGTAGGGTTGTGGTGAGGGCCGGAAGCGAAGTCAATGGCGAGGACCGATGGTGGTAGTCCGTGACCCCCTCAGTAGATAACCGTCACGATGCTCGATGGAGGCGGTGCCATCCAGAGCACCACGACGAGGGTCAGAAGCGAAGTCGACAGAACATCGTGGAGAGGGCCGGAGGCAAAGTCAATGGAGCACCGTAGCGTGGTCTGGAGGTGAAGTCGACGGCGAGGCCTGAGGGAGGCAGTCCATGACCCCTCAGCAGATAGCTGCGGTGAGGCTCGACAGAGGTGTTCGCCTTCTCAGTTGATAGCCATGGTGAGGCTCGACGTAGGTGGGGCCATCCGGAGCCCTGTGGGAAGGGCTGGAGGCTAAGTCGATGGCGAGGGCCATGGGAGTCAATCCGCAACCCCCTTAGAAGATAGCCGTGGCGAGACTCAATGAAGGCGGAGCCGAGGGTTGTTGTGATAAAGGTGAGACCCTGGAGCCAACATATTCCGAGTCCCACTGAAGTTTCTCGAGATATTGACTGTTGTATTGTTCTTGTAATTGTCTGATCCAACATTGCGCGGTGCCCGCCATCATGGCGCTTCCTCAGCCCTGCCCCCCTAGTATTTATTGGGCGTGATCAAGCAGTGGGCGCGTCCTGCACCTTATGTGCAGTGTGTAATATGCGGAGCGTCATTCCTTAACCCCCCCCCCCACGCCTTTCAGTTATGAGCTAGCGTAGGGCGTGTGCCGCATCTTTTGTGCATGTGTGGTCTCTTGCCGAGGCAGAGCCTTTATACCGTATATTTCATGACCGAGGTCGATACTTTGAGGTGTGGAATAGTGCCACAATGATGCCTAATTTGGGCCGATATTGCGGGTTTTACCGCGGAGGGTTACCACATGCTCGACATGACCGAGGCTTATGGGCTTCAAGGTGATGGAGGGTTTTGATCTTGACGTGATTGAGGCTGATAAATTCAAGGTGGCAGAGGGTTACCTTGATGTGACTGAAGCCGATGCCTTCGAGGTCACAGAGGGTTTGGAATTCGATGCGACCGAGGCTAATGCCTTTAAGGTGGTAGAGAGTTTGGACCTTGACGCTAGTGGCAGAGGGTTTGTTCTTCAACACGACTGAGGTCAATGCTTTTGAGGTGACAGAGAGTTACCTCGATACGATCGAGGCCTATGGCCTTCAAGTTGGCAGAGAGTTTGGACCTCGATGCGACCGATGTTGATGCCTTCGAGGTGACACAATTAGTGCCACTATGATGGGCTTTTGCCATCGTCGTGAGGTTTTACCGAGGCATGGGTCCATCGAGATAGTGTGTCACGCGATCGAGGCTTATAGCCGATGAGGTGCAGAGGATTACCTCGACATGACCAAGGCTTATGGCCTTCGAGGTGGTGGAGGGTTTGGACCTTGACGTGACCGAGGCTAATGCCTCAAAGTGGAGGAGAGTTTGGACCTCAACGCAAGTGACAGAGGTTTACCTCGATGCGACCGAGGCATATGGCCTTCGAGGTGGTGGAGGGTTTAGATCTCGACATGACCAAGGCAGTCTTGAAGGTGGCAGAGGGTTTGGACCTTGTCACCAGTGGAGGAGGGTTAGCTCAACGCGGCTGATGCCTATAGCCTTCGTGGTGGCGGAGGGTTTGGATCTCGATGTGACCGAGGCTGGTGCCTTCATGGTGATGGAGGGTTCAGACCTCGATGCAATTGAAGTTGATGCCTTCGAGGTGGCAGAGTTAGTGCCACTGTGATGAGCTTCTGCCATCTTCGTGGGATTTTGGAGGTATCTTTAATTGGGCGATGTGTCACATGGTGATTCATTGCATTATAAAGTACAAGTAGCCTGCAGTGGCCACCTAACTATGTAAAATCAATATGCGAGAGAGTAATGCAGGTAACTGAGGCCATCCATAGCTTTGGAAATATGACAGCTTATCGAAGTTGTCCAGCCAGTAGCCGAGCGATATTAACACATGAGATGCTAAATATCCACATGTGTACATAAGACAAAAAGTCTCTTCCTCGCATCATGCGAGCATGCCCAAATATGCAAGCATGTGTGTTGGGGTTTATGGGACCTGTTGTGATGATGATTAGTTCATGGGCCATGCTAAATGATAAAGTCTGTTGATAATCTTGCACTGCCTAGCGCGGTTATTGCCTTCACTTCCATGTGGGTATCTGAAAGTGCATCTAGGCCTCTTAAGTGGGTTTTGGCTTATTGATGACAAAATGATTAAGGATCTAATATGTTTATCTAAGTCATGAACATGTCTAAGTCTAAATTGAGAAGACATATGACGTTTGACGCTCTTCGAAAAGAAAGGAGAAGCAACTAGGAGTACTCAATGGGATTTAAATTCTTTTATTTTTGAAATTGAGTCTAGGATAGCCGCTCTATTAAGAGGGTTGCATTTGATTGCTTGATTAGTGTCTCAATGCTCAAGATATCCTTTTAGAACCAATAAGTTGAGAGACACACTCACCCACGGACACCGGTTGTTTAACAAAGTTCACTGAGTCCGGAGTCTCCGATGTTCACCGGATACTCCAGTACTCAGTATTTAGTCCGGAGTCTCCGAGATAGACTCCGGCAGAGGGTGCTCGGTTCTGCTTTATTTTTGTTGAAAAAGACAGGAGTCTCCAGTGTTCACCGGATACTCTAGTAGTTGGTGAGTTTTAAGGCCGGAGTCTCCGAGGGAGACTCTGTCAGAGAGCCTCGGTTAAGCATTTATTTTTATTAAAAAAGACCGGAGTCTCCGGTGTTCACCGAATACTCCGGTAGGAGAAAATGTTTTTACCAGAGTCTCCGAGGGAGACTCCGGCACGGGTGCCTCGGTTAACATTTATTCTTTTTGATAAAAGGACCGGAGTCTCCGGTGTTCACCAGATACTCCGGTACCTGGAGAAGCCGGAGGGTCCAGCAAGTCTCCGGACTTAGTCTAAGTGATAGCCCTGTCAGGACCGGAGACTCCTGTGTTCACCGAAGACTCGGGTAACTTAACAGAATTGTAATGGCTAGTTCTGACACGTTCTGTGACCGTTCTGACGCCGTTTTAGGATTTGAGACCGGATACTCCGGTGTTTACCGGATACTCTGGTTAGGTCTGACGGAACAGTAATGGCTAGTTTTTGAGAGAGGGCTATATATACTTTCACGCCCCATGACATTAAATACTGGCTGTTGCTGGTGAACTCTAGACTCCTTGAGCATTCCAAGAGCATTCAAAATCCCTCCAACTACCTCTGCTGCTAAGTTTTGCAAAATTTAGTGAGTTTGGGTTTGGAGTGAGATTAAGCCACTCGAGCATTGAGTTCTTCCTCGAGCATTCGCTGTGATATTTTTTTCCTGAAGCTTTGTGCCTCTAGACGGCAAGGCATCGCCTGTAGAGACCCAATCTTTGTGGAGTGCTACGGGAAGTTTATAATCGACTTCAAATTGAGTAAGGAAATTCTAGCTTGATCTTGGTGGTCGCTAGAAGAGGATAGGGTTGGAAAAGACCCGTCTCTTTGTGAGCTCCTCGGAGACGTAGGCACTTCTTTGTGAGGTAGCCGAACTCCGGGATAATCCTTTGTGTTCTTATTTGTGCAATTTACTTAATCGTGTGAATTTAAGAATTTAGATATAAGTTGTCTTAGTGATCATCTTGCTAGTGTTTATCGTTGTTCTAGCTTTGTGATATCTAGTATACTTAGTATCACCTTTAGATTCTAGCTACTCGCTTTAATTCATAATTATTCTTGATTTCTTGTATAGATCAGAGACTCCGGACCAGACCGGATACTCCGGTCTGATCCGGAGTATCCGACCTTCACCGGAGTATCCGGCAGTTTTAATCCGTTGTTTAGTTTTAATTTTTAGAAAAGCCTATTCACCCCCTTTTAGGCACTTTCAATTGGTATCAGAGCCTAACCTCCTACAAGGCTTCACTGCTTGGAGGAAATTATAATGTCGATATCCGGAAGTCCGAGGGGTTTAAAAGATGATCCATCGAATAATGATGACGGTAATGGTAAAGGAAAGGGAAGTGAAGTTCATTTCAATTGTGATCGTTTAAATTCTTCAAGCAACTATATCTCTGTGCCTTCCGGGTGTGCACCATTTTTTGATGGTACACATTATGCCGTTTGGAGGCATAAAATGAAAATACATTTAATCTCTCTTCATCCTAGTATTTGGAAGATTATTTGCATAAGCTTTGAGTTGCCGGAGGAAGATCAAGAGCTCACGTCAAGTGAAGAACAAAATATGCACCGCAATGCTCAAGCCACAAGTGTATTGCTTAGTGCCTTGAGTCCGAAAGAATTCAATAAAGTGGATGGACTTGAAGAAGCCAAGCAAATTTGGGATACCCTCCAAGAACAAGGAGATTGCATTCAAGGAAAGCAAAAACAAGCAAACTCAAGAATCAAGTACAAGTAAAGAGGAAAGCTCCAAAGATTAAGAAATGGCCTTCTTTGTGAAAAGATTCAAGAAGTTCATGAGAAAAGGAGGCTACTCAAAATACAAGAGAGATATGACCAAGAAGAGAACATCAAGAAGGACATACTATGAATGTGGCGAAGTTGGTCACTTCATAGCCGATTGTCCGAACAAGAAGAAAGGAAAGGACAAAAAAGACAATAAGATCAAGCCATACAAGAAGGACAAAAACAAGATATACAAGAAAAAGTATTCGGGTCAAGCACACATTGGAGAAGAGTGGGATTCAAATTCCGACTCCGACTCCGATGATGAAGGAGTCGCCACCATTGCCATCCACGAACCAACATCAAGAAAATCACTCTTAATGAGTGATGATGATGACGACTCCCCAAAATGCTTCATGGCTAAAAGCCGCAAGATAAAATCTTAATCCAAGCTCCTAGATAGCGATAGTGAATATGATAGTGATTGTGATAGCTTGTTTAAAGGTTTGAATAAAAATATCATGGCTAAAATAAAGGAGCTAATGGATACAATAGATAGTCATGAGAAGACCCTCGAGAGACAAGAGGATTTGCTCATCCTTGAAAAGTAGAGAAACCTTGAACTCGAAGAGCTCTTTCCTGAAGAGAAGGAGAAAGTTGAGAAATTATCAAATGACTATGATTTGGCCAATTCCTCAATTGTCGACCTTAAGAGTAACAATTTCTTGCTTCAAGAGAAATTATCTTGCTTGGATAAAAATTATAAAACTCTTGAAACGCAAATTGATACCCTTAAGAAAGGCTCATCCAACTCTAATGAAGCTAATTTACTATCTAGTGCATCTATCAGCAATGGATGTTCTCATTGTTTCAATTTTGATATAAAAGCTTGTACAACTAATGTTGAATCCTTGCAAGCGTTACAAAAGGAGAATGAGAGGCTAAATGCCTTGGTCAAATATGGATGCATCAAAACCTATAAATCAAAAGATACACTTTACAAGACCATCCAAGCAAAGGATAACAAGCTAAAGAGAGGTCTTGGATTTGACCAATACACGAGCAAACCAAATGGTCGTGTGCTATTGAATGGAGTGGAATGCCTCAAGTTTGTCAAAGGCAAGTTGATCACACGGCTCAAACAAAGCAACCAAAGGCTCATTCTCCTCAATGGTCATTCTATGCCTCATATATGCTCAAGAGAGACCACCGTGGTAAAGTAGTTGCTCTCTATATTGGTCCCCGCAAAAGAGATAGAATTGTTAAAAGGAATATATGGGTACCAAAAGTGCTTGTGACTAACGCTAAAGGACCCAAACAAATTTGGGTATCTAAAATAAAGACATAACTTTGTTTTGTAGACATATAGCTCCGGTAGATCAAGTTGGGTCATTGATAGTGGATGTACAAATCACATGACCGGAGAAAAGAGTATGTTTTTCTCTTTTGAAGAAAATGGAGGACCTCATGAAAACATCATTTTTGGCGATAATGGAAAAGGAGAGGTAATAGGACTTGGAAAAATCGCCACCTCCAATGATCGTTCTATTTCAAATGTCTTATTAGTCAAATCTCTTAATTATAATTTCTTATCCGTATCTCAATTATGTGAGATAGGTTATAATTGTCTTTTTACTAATGAGGGTGTGATTGTCTCTAGAAGGGAAGACGCCTCAATAGCTTTCACCGGTAAGTTGAAGGGTAAACTTTATCTTGTTGATTTTTCAACGGATGAAGTGAAGCCTAAAACTTGCTTGATGGCTAAGTCTAACATAGGTTGGCTTTGGCACCGCCGACTAGCTAATGTTGGCATGAGAAATTTATCTAAACTTCAAAAAGGTGAACACATTCTAGGACTAACAAATGTTTCTTTTGAGAAAAATAGAATTTGTAGTGCTTGTCAAGCGGGAAAGCAAGTTGGAGCATCTCATCCTGTTAAGAATGTGATGACAACTACAAGACCATTGGAACTTCTCCACATGGATTATTTGGGCCGATTGCCTACATAAGTATTGGAGGTAACAAATATGGTTTAGTTATTGTTGATGACTTTTCACGTTTCACTTGAGTATTCTTCTTGCATGACAAAAGCGAAACACAAGCTATTTTCAAGAAGTTTGTAAGAAGAGCCCAAAATGAGTTCGAAGTGAAGATCAAGAGAGTGAGAAGCGACAACGGAAGTGAGTTCAAGAATATACTAGTTGAAGAGTTTTTTGATGAAGAGGGAATCAAGCATGAATTCTCGGCTCCTTACTCTCCTCAACAAAATGGAGTGATCGAGAGGAAAAATATGACTCTAATTGAGTCCGCAAGAACAATGCTTATTGAATACAAGGTATCGGATCAATTTTAGGCGGAAGCAATCAACACCGCATGCCATACCATCAACCGGTTGTATCTACACAAGATATTGAACAAGACCGTATATGAGCTTCTAACCGGTAACAAACCAAATGTTTCTTACTTTAATGTTTTTGGTAGCAAATGCTTTATTTTAAATAAGAAGGCAAGAAGTTCTAAATTTGCTCCAAAAGTAGATGAAGTTTTTATGCTTGGTTATGGATTAAATGCATACGCCTACCGTATTTTCAACAAAACCACCGGTTGCATTGAAATTGCGAGAGACGTGACATTTGATGAATCTAATGGCTCCCAAGTGGAGCAAGTTGATCCTAATGTGCCAGGTGATGAAGAAATACCAAGCGAAGCAATCAAGAAGATGACAATTGGTGAAATCAAGCCTTTAGAGCAACAAGTGACCCAAAATGATCAAGATCAACCATCTTCATCAATGCAAGTGGAACCATCAACATCAACTAAAGATCAAGACGACAAACGACCACAAGACCAAAATCAAGTCTATGAAGATCCAAATAACTTCTTGGATGATGAAGTGGGAGATATTCAACGTCAATCTCAAGTACCACACCCACGTGTTCATCAAAGCATCCAAAGAGATCACCCCGTGGACAACATACTTGGTGATATACAAAGGGGGGTAACTACTCGCTCAAGAATTGTAAATTTTTGTAAATTTTACTCCTTTGTTTCCTCTTTGGAGCCCTTGAAGGTAGAAGAAGCTCTTGATGATCCGGATTGGTTGATGGCCATGCAAGAAGAATTGAACAACTTCAAAAGAAATGAAGTTTGGTCGTTGGTGGAAAGGCCAAAGTAAAATGTGATTAGCACAAAATGGGTCTGCCGCAACAAACAAAATGAAAATGGGATAGTAACAAGAAACAAGGCACGATTGGTTGCTCAATGGTTCTCTCAAGTTGAAGGTTTGGATTTTGGTGAGACTTATGCTCCCGTAGCTAGGTTTGAGTCAATTCGTATATTATTAGCCTATGCTACTCACCATGATTTCAAGCTATATCAAATGGACGTGAATAGTGCATTTCTCAATGGACCAATCTTCGAATTGGTGTATGTGGAGCAACCGTCCGGCTTTGAAGATCCTAAGCATCCCGCACATGTTTACAAACTCCATAAGACACTCTATGGGCTAAAGTAAGCTCCTAGAGCATGGTATGAATGGCTTAGGAACTTTCTTGTCAAAAAGAGCTTTGAAATAGGCAAAGCCGACTCTACTCTCTTTACCAAGAATGTTGATAATGACTTATTCATTTGCCAAATATATGTCGATGACATTATATTTGGTTCTACTAATCAACAATTTTGTGAAGATTTTAGTAGGATCATGACAAGAAGATTTGAGATATCTATGATGGGGTAATTGAAGTTCTTTCTCGGATTTCAAATCAAACAACTCAAGGAATTCAGCCTCCGTCTGCTAGAGGGTCCTCTGACTGCTATTGGGCCACCGGCCTCCGCCTGACAGGCCTCCGGAGCTGCGCGTGCAGGGTGACCACGACAACCTGCTCAGAGCTGTGTGGGTAGGGTGACCGTGGCGGCCTGCTTGGAGAGGGCCTCCGCCTACAATGGAGATGCGTGAGCCGGTCCTCCATCTCAGGGTCACGTCGCGCCTCGCCTCGCGCTCTTCTTTCGCTGCCTTCTCACAAGGCCGATGTGCTGGGGCTTGGTCAGCCTTGACCAGAATGGCATGATGGTGGCATCACAGCTGACCGGCCAACACCCGCTGGAGCTTCTCGCCCTGTGCTCGGAGGAATCAATCGATCTCCTCATCATGCTGCTTCACCTGTGCAGCCAGCTTGTCGGAGACGGGGGTGAAAAACGAGGGAGACAATGTGTAGCACAAGGCATTCATATGTTTCCACTCCTGTTGCTACTTCCGCTAGGGTGTGAATAGGTTGATGCACTCTTCCTCGCCTGGCGATGGAGCCATAGCCTCCCTTGCTCACCTTCGCCTAGGCCTTCCGTGCACCTCCTGCGTCCTACTACTAGGAGGCCCCATCCCGTAGCGCGAGCCCCCTAGGTGTCCCACATCACCCTGATCTCCTGCACAGAAAGTAGAAAGGGAAGCAAGTGCGACTGACTCGACCTACATATAGTATTCTTATCACTTTGCAGAGTGTGCAACCGGAAAACCTGGCATACCTTTCTTTAGCTTAGGTGACCATACCACGCGCATGAACATGAACCATTGATTGCTTTAAATCTATAGTATGCACGAAGGATAGCTAGGCCACACGGCCTTGTAACTCTTTAAAAGGTGAAAATGCGGTAGAAGCATAACCTGACACACTGCTTGGACCTGCTGCTCCCAGGACTATCGTCATGTCACAATAAATGAAAAAGGTGCTATAGGTGTAGTATGTTGATCGCACCAGAGATGTGGACTATGGTAGGCACTATACTAAGAAATACTTTCTAGCATTTGGAAAGCTAGTAGGAGTACTGGCTGGTCCACTTGACCACCAGCAGATACTAGCAATAAATAAGGGCACATCCAACTGTTATGCAATAAATGGGTGCAAGCTCTTACTTGACACATGGTGGCGTGCATCTTTCCCCCTTCATTTTTTTTGTCTGTTTACCTTTGCATTTGCCCTCCCAAGGGTTTGCCTTCGCTCGAGGCTCGATGAGCATGGGGAAGCCACACTCATACATGTTGCTTGTGCGGTGCTTGGGAGCAGCTTGCTACACGCCACAATTGTCGTTCTTGTGCGTGCCCGGGCCAATGCAACCGTGACTTCTTCACCCGCAAGATGCCAGTGGGGCCACGCTCGTAGATCGGCACGCACAAGATTCATGTTCTCTAACATAAATGTCCACATTATTGACCTGGTATCTCTATACCTATGATCCATAAAACGTGATCATCAATTAATACATGTGCTGATCTTATGTATCATCACAATGATATGCGACCAGATATCGACTAAGAATAATATCATGAAATAAACAAAGCATTTTATGAACAAGTCACATATTTGCCAATCAATGTAAACGATAGTCATTCTTGGAATAACACATTATTCGGTAGTACATGAACATAGACGTGTAATACAATCATCTCTATGATTGCTTCTAGGGTATATCACCTTCAGGTGAGTGAGTTCTAGACTCCATGAACTATCTCAAACATGTTTTCCTTTGGTTTGGAGAGGCTCGCAAATCAAATCGACCGAGTTTTCCCCCTCGAAACAACCTCTCTAGACAACCCGGATAGTTCGGGTAGCCTAGTGAAAACCCCGATGAATTGTGCTAAAAATAGTTAGGGTTTAGGATGCAAGTTGAGTCTAGAACCCTTTGTATAGTGTATATGTATGTTTACGTAGGATAGATTTAATATGCAAGTTGAATCGGTCGAAAATACGTCGCAAAACATGTATTCTGCCGGAACCCGAAAGTTCACCTGGAGACTCCAGAACGCAAAGGGTCTATGTTCAACCCAGAGGTTCCGAGCGATCCTAACCAAAATTACTCAAGGACCCCCACCCAGTGGTTCACCCGAAGACTCTGGAACCCGGAGGGCCTGAGTTCAACCTGAAGGTTTCGGGTGATCCTAACCAAAAATATCTGAGAACCCCACCCGGAGGTTCACCCGGAGACTCTGGAACCCGGAGGTTACGAGTTCAACCCGAAGTCTCCGACCTCCTGTTAATTTTTTGAAGTCGTTTAGATCGCAAAGTTTGCTATTATTTCGCATGTCTTTCAATGTTAGCTTGTTGTTATGCATACAGTAGCATACATTTTTGCACTTCATTCATAATCATCATTGCATGCGTTCTTCTTTAGTGAACAAGGATCTAGAGCATTACATGGGTGTGGTTGAAGGTGACACCGAGCCATACGGGTTCTGTGAATCCTAAGCAGCAAGACAAGCATCTAAGCATATTTCTCCTATTAATTTGGATCATATGTGTTTAATATGATAATATATGCTTTATGTACGTTATGTATGTTGTTAAGTTGATGTCTGGTCTTGTATGGGTAGAACATATGTTAATACATTACACCCAATCTTGAGTCATTGGTGATCCATCTTCTTGTAACCAGGGTTTAACTTGATGATGGTCTATTTTAAAAGTTAACTGAAATGTTTAGCCATGTATAGATTCTTCGGTAGAAGCCGAGCGATGGTTCAACCTTGATTGTGAGCTATAGGCTTTAATTACTATCACATTGATAACAATGTTGGGTTGATAGTGTTATTTGGTTGAGTAGTGAAGATGAGGTGAGATGTGGGCGGTGTTAGGGTGTTTCTCCTGCTCCGATGTGGAGTTCCCCGGGGTAGGTTGGGAGACGAACCCAGACACCGTAGACCGCTTGCGTCGTTAAAGCATCGATCGTTATTACAATTGGCTCTAGCACTTACCATACTTACCACATGTCGATCTAATGATAAGATAAGCTGAATACCTCTAGAGCTGTAATCTTTTGAGCTTGCACATCGACGGTGTGAATGGGAGGGCTTATAAGAGACACTTGAGGTTGCTCCGGGAGTTAACCTAAGTGGACTCCGCAACGAGCGATGCCTGATTCAAATGGTTGAAGCTTATTGGGAAAGGTTGGCACGAGTACCCCTTGGGTGGACCTGTGTGGTCACTCGGGCCGTGTGGTCCTCGAGTCTTATGGGTAAATTTGTACTCCCTACATGGTGTAAAAACATTTCAAAATATCGCGCTCTCGGTCATGAGCATGCTTTTGTCCATTTGTAGCAGTTGTAGAGTTACGAGTTTGGTTTGAGGTGGTTGTTGGGCTGAGATGGTTCTTTACAGATGTTTTTTTTTTCTATCGTCCCTTTACATATATGTTCAGTCGATAGTTGTGGGTTAGATAGTCATGTTGGTCAAGTATAGATGCTCACACATGTCTTTATGAAATTTGCTTTCGTATATGAAGTTTACTTATCTATGTGGCATTTTCTTACTAACATCCAAATACATAATTCTTGTAGTCGAGCTATTTATAAGAGCTCATTATGGATTAAGTCTTGCGAGTACCTTCATACTCATGCTGCTATTTCAGTGTTACCGGTGAGGAGAAGTTGGTCTTTGCCTACTTCACGCCCGTCGTGGGTGGTGGCGAGCATGAGTAGGTAACTACTTGGAGGTCGTGCTTTTGTGATAGGGTCTAAGGGCATATAGCTCCATCTTTTTTTCATAGTTTTAACTTTCGTTGCATAGTTCTCTTTGGTCTAGGAGTTGATTAGTTTCAGTCTCCTTGTAGCTCACTTTTGCTGTAAATTGTAAGAAATTATGGATACTTAAGAACTTGCAATATAATTTAATTACTTGCTCTTTGTTAGCTTTGTTGTGATGTGATATATTGGAAAGACATGTATTTCGATCTTGGAAACAAATCACGCGCCGGAACTACCGGAGTGATTTTCTGATTAATCATTGAATTCATGATTAAATAAATAACCAATTTAATAATTAATTAGAATACTTTTTGGACGGTTCCTTATGCTCTTATAAAGCTGCTAAATCTTCATGCTCTAGTGTCCCAACAGATGGCGTCGTTCGTGGGGATGAACACTAGAGGCTATGAGAAAAGGGAGTTGGGACACAAAAACTTGCACTGAACAGAACATAGCAAGAGCCCCTCCCTATCGAAGGAGGCCTAAGCTTGGAGAAGAACAATGAGCTCAGAGAAAAGAGAGAGAGAACAAATACGGTGTAATGGGTCAAAAGTTAGAGCCTAGCCAATCCCTTTAGAGCTTATTTAATAGAGAGAATGAGCAAAGAAAATTACTAGCATGCTTTTAAGATATCATGTTACAATCGGGTGTATAAGATGATATTATTGTCTTCCACCCCTTTATATTCGACATGATAACGGATGATCTCTATAAATATCTAGAGGGTGGAGTGCTTCCCAATAATAGTTATATATGGTACAATTATACTATACCTGTAGCTAGATTCAGAATATAGAAAGATGTGGAGCTAGCTTAAAGTACATGATGTGCTAGAAGTGGCTAGCTAGCTCTAGAGGCATCGCATCACTGGTTGGAGTATAGCTACACCTAGCATGATTAAAATATACCTGCACGACCAATCAGTGGTCACACACTGTAGTTTACAAATGTGTACGGCTCAAGCGTAACAGCTGCCTAAGCTTATCCTGTTATTGTTAAGTGCACTTTTTGGGAGATGCTGTTACATGCTTGCTACGGAGGGAGGACAAGTCATCGATGGATCAGCCTTAACACCAAGAACATGGCGTGCCGTTACAGCTTTCTGATGGATCCAGCGGTCGGTCTGCTGTTCCTGTTATTCGATCGCAGATGGGAGGCTAAAATTTAAAATTAGATAATATAGTTGATCGTATTTATTAAAATAGATAATATATTATTATATTTATAATTTTAGTATCCGTATTTATATTTTATTTACCGAAAACTAATTTTCGGTACATCATAAAAAAAAAAAGATCCGGCTATATTCGGCACCTCTGCACACGAGGTACCGAATATGGCAATTGTAGACTATATTTGACACCTCATATGTCGAGAATCAGGTGTATTTTGACAACTCATATGTCAAATATGGCATGTACCGGTACATGATGTTCTCGTCATAAAATGATAGCATCAAAGTGCCTGTAGCTGGTACATGCTATATCGACATACAAAGTACCGAATACGGTATTATAACTCATATTCGACATCTCATATACCGAATACACCTGATTTTCATTATATAAGGTGCCGAATATACCATATTCGATATCTCGTGTGCCGAATATGATCGGATCCGTATTTTTTCAGCGTACAATGTATCGGAAGTCAGTTGTTGGTAAATAAGGTGCCAAATATGGATACTAAATTATAAATCTAATAATATGTTATCTATTTCAATAAATACGGTCATGTATATTGTTTAATTTTCAATTTTGGGTCAGATGGGAGCTAGATAGAAAGAAAGAAGAACGCCCCGAAGTCTGCAAGGACAGATGGAAAAGCGCAGCGCTTTATGGAATATGTGGTTATCGGCTGCTGCTTACGGTAGCAGTCACATGGATGATGAACTCGTAGCGAGGTTGCTGTAACTTAGTAGTGTACTTCATATGACCGAACAAACGGATGGTCCAAGAACATGGTCTAGATCATTGATATGTTCAGCATTATATTATCTAGCTATAAGGGAGGTGTTAAGTTTTTGTATCCCTCGGTTCACCTAGAACTAATTTCCTTTTTCAGATTGTACTAGAATTAATTAATCTCTGCAGGTCGTTAATTCCATTGTACATTCCTAGTTAGTCGTTCGAAGAAACAACTGACGACAAAATGCTTGAATTTCTTCCGTGTTTCTCACTCTCAACAGTCACGCAGGAGGCCATTTCAATTTTCAAGCACAGAAATATCTGCCCTGTCGATCGACCAACAAGAATCACAAAGGGAGACATGAAAAGCGAACATGCTACTGGCCTGTTTCCTAATGCTGCACCACTAATTCGATCTATCCCAAGAACGACATGGGTCTACCACAGCACAACCGAATTAAGAACAGTTCGCTGATCTGAAGACTCTGAAAACGTGTCGCCCAGGGAACAGAAGCGCAGGGAATGTCGATCGTGACGAGCAGGTTCCCTCGGGATCGGCGCGCGTGAGATCGTTTTTGAGGCTGCATGATCATTAGCAGCTAGCTGCCAGGCCAGGCCCCCGGCTTGGTTTAGCTCATCTCTTGTTTGTTTGACCTCGATCTCAAGGCGTGTTTCCAATGAGGAACAAAAGGGCCGGCGCCGGTATGCGCCGAATTATTATAGTCACTCGCCCGCGAGAAGCATGATGCGAAGCCAAGCAAATTGCGCAACCGGCGGGGCCCTGTGTCCGTAATCTTTTTCCCTTGCCTATCCTTTAGGTCTTGAGAGGGTTCATGTGTATGGTCCCTGAACCAAAAGCGCATCATTGTTTTTCTTGCAGTGATGCTTATTGAATACAGTTATGCTGGACTCCGGTTCCTGTTTCTAAGTGTTACATCCGTTTAAAAATAAAAGGTGTATTTTGTTTTGTTTTGGTCTTTAAAGTTAGACTTCGATCATTATTTTCTCACAAAATATATAATTTATAGTTACAAAATCAAAATAGTGTGAAAGCGTTTTGGAATATGAATCTAGTTGTATATTTTTATACACTAAACATATTTATAATTTGACTAATTATTAGTTAAAATATATAAAATTTGACTTTTTAAAATAAAATACGTCCTGTATTCTTACACATACTACAGAGAAAAGACAATGTACATGTGTCGGTGACACGGGAACCAGGGGTCCCCAAGTCCCGAGGTCAGGACAACAGAGTGCCATGTGGCACCCTCCCTCGGGGATTATCTCCCCGAGGTCTGAGAAGACCAAGTCTCAGAAGAGGGTGCTCGGGGCCATGCATAGTGGTTTCCGAGCACCCGAGTTCCTCGATGACTCGAGAAAGTCAAGTTCCGGGTGAGAGTGCTCGGACCGTGAACAGTGGCCCCCGAGGACCAAGAGAGGGTGTATCCGGGAGAGAGTACTCGGGGCTATGAACAGTAGTCCCCGAGCACTCACAGTTCCCCGAGGGTCTGAGAAGTCCTTCGCCAGTGGTCCCCACAAGGGCTCAGCGGTGAGGTATCAATGGGTGAGAGGCCCGATGCTGCATTTATGAGGAGGCGTGGCCTGTCGCTTCCAACCACTCCCCTCACGCCTGCTGTCAGTCCCTGCCACGGTCTAGCAGGGAGGTGTGGGGATATTTAATGCACGGGTCCCATCGCGTGTCATCCGGCGTGCCTTGGGATAACGTCGCAAGGCTCGAGGCGTAATGCCTGCCGTCCTACTGTGTTAGACTCGCTCTGACCGGGCGGGCACACGGGGCTGCTCGGTGGCTGCCCGGCGGGCCCTCTCCGCTGCGTCCGCTGGGAAGCGGGATGACGACGACGAAGACCAGACAGGGACGCGTTTTCAACCCTCTCTGTCACCTCACGCAGCAGCCCATGATGGTTGCTTTCCATTTATGGTGCCTTGAACTTGCGCCAATCCTTTCTAGGCACGCCACCCGCCCCGTCGGGTATAAAAGAGGGGCGGGCTCCCCGGAGAAGATGACGAGTTTTTAGAATACCGAGACAGAGTCTAGAGAACACACCGAACGAGCTCAGAAGACAAGCCGACGAAGAGCAAGGAGCACGAAGCTCTAGACTTAGACAAACATTCTTGTAACACAGCAGATCCTTAGAGAGACATCCTCAGAGCATTTATAGCATACACACAGGAGTAGGGTATTACGCTCCGTACGGCCCGAACCTGTCCAAAAATCCCATGAGCATTTACTTCCTCCTGCATCTGATCATCCACTCCACCTGCATCTCATTTACTCCCATTTATTTCACGTACGAGGCGGACTCAGAATCATCCCCCGATCGAATCTCACAGGGGTCCCTCCAGATCTCCGCTTGAGGAGTTCACTCTTCGATAACATGCATGACTAAAATAATTTCATTATCTAAAAAAGTGACTAAAATAAGTTGTTCAAGGGAAGGATTGCTAACACAGGCCGGGCAAAGAATTGCTTACACCTCTTCTTTTAAAAAAGCATGGTTGTATAGATAATGAACTCGGTGCAAGAGAATTAATAAAATCATCCTGGTGATTTATATACCCGACCCCTAGATTTTCAGACTTTTAACCTGGAAAAGAGACTGCTAGTACACGAACTCAGACTTGTAAACTTGAAAAAGAGGTAGGTTTTATTACTGAAGAAAGGCCCGGCCATATGATTCTTTGCTTGAACAAAAAGAAAAGATGAGATATACTGCGTGCCCTACCTTCCTCAAGAATTTTGACCATCCTTACTCTTATTATATTATCAAAATATGTGGTCTTGGTTAATTGAAACACATTTATAATGATCACCAATAATCATTACTAGCTACTCTGTAGATTTCCATGACTCGGCTCATGATACCGTTAGTTATAGTTGGATTTTGGTGTAAAGTTTGCTCAGGTCGGGCGTATAGAAAGTTGTGGCACTGTTCATAGTAGCAAACCTTTTTAAACAAAGTTAGGCTAAATATGCTGCACGCAAAATACGACAATTAACTAAAAGGAATGCGCAAAATTATTTTGCTTTCATTGTATCAGTGTAAATTTCTTTTCTTTGATCATGAGTTGATCAGCAGCCAGCTAGCTAGCAAGCAATGAGAACCACCGAATGATGTGAGGGTTCCCAAATTTGTTTCATTCTTATCAAACAAGGCACTACAACAAAACTAGTCCTCTATGCTGGTCATCAGTGCCGGTTAGCTCAGAACCAGCACTGATAAAATATCAATACTAGTTCGTAACATCCCGCGCTCAATTATTGATTGAGCTGGATTGAACCGGTACTGATACTGAGTATCAATATTGGTTCTTAACACAAATCGGCACTGATAGTATTAGTACCAGTTGTTAATAAGAACCAGCATTGAAACTTGCTCTGAACCCGAGATTTTGATACACTCCCGTTTTGAATCATTTCGCTTACATCTGGCTCAACCACATCCGCTCATTCTCTCTCTTATCTCTTCGTTATCCTCGTGAAGCCAGACCTCACCCGTTCAGACCTCACTCGACCATAGCCAATCGTTCATCCAGCCTCTCTCTTCCTCTCTCTTCCCGTCCAAATCCTCCATGGATACACCCTGCCTCTGCAGCAGTATAGCATGCCATTGTGCACTAGTTTAGCGCAACGCCTTTCGAAAAGCCTCACCGGCACACTCGCTAGCGACCGTAGGCCGCGCCGCCCCACCTGCTCCTCCTCGTCCGCCCGATTCTCTCGTCGCCGTGATCGACGCTTCACGCAGCGAGGTAAGCACCGACAGGCAGAGCTCGAGCCCGTCGAGCACACACCTCTAACAGTATCCCCTTATCTCTTTTGAACCAGGCGGCTGGTGGATGGCACCGTAGGGCGGCGGGGCATGACCGATTTGAGGGGTGCCGGAGGGTGTCGCCTCCATGCCGCGGACAGAGCTGGAGCGCGCCGGCAGGGAGTGTCGAAGGGCAGTCTTAAGGAGTCAAACCGTGCTACCGTGCACATGCTGAAGGGCTTCTAAGGCCGGCTGGGGCTACGGTGCGCGCGCTTGTGGCAGCTTCAGGGCGCTCCTCGCTTGGGCGCTGGGGACCGGTGGCTGCTCCGGGCCGGATGCCAGCGTGACAACATGAGAGGGACCGGAAAGAGCCATGAATGACAAGCCGAGGGCTGTCGCGAGAGGCACTCACGGGTGCCGCTTACGCCAGGCCGAGTGGCTGCTGCCGCGAGGGCAAGTCGACGGGCACGTCTCGCCGATGGTTTGAGTTGATCTGTTCTTGAGTTAGTATATGGATGAGATAGTCGTTTTGATTGTGTTCTTGTGTTTTAGATGAGTATATGGATGAGATGAATTTATATGTGTTTGTGTTCGTTTGGATGAGATGAGTTGATTTGTGTTTGTGTTCGTATGGATGAGATGAGTCGATTTGAGTATGCGCGTGGCCACAGCAGTAAGAGCACCGCGTCGAGTGGCGACAGGAATGGAGGAGGTTGACGGAGGAGCAGGCGGTCAGAGCGGGTGCGGCGGCAGGCGCTATGGCTCAATTGAGCCGGCTCGTTTACCCTTTTTTTTGCAACCGAGAACTACTTTCAGTGCCAGTTGTACAACCGGCAGTAATTAGGGGTTACTTTCAGTGCTGACCAATCATTGTCAGTTGGAAAATCGGCACTGAAGGGCTTTTGAAACCGGCACTAAAGGGTCTGTCTGTAGTAGTGAGGGATTTGTTGTTGCCCCTAACAGTGGTAGGTGGCATCATACTTTGCACAACATGTTTTGTAATGCATGCTTACGCTCCCAGTGTTATCGACATCATAATTCCCACTGATCATGCTTCTGGAAATATAATCGATTAAATGCTAATGGCTAAGGCTAACATATGCAATTAGTCCCTCATCAGTTTGGTGCATGCTCTAAGGCTGGCAGCACGAATTTCTAGGTACCTAGCTAGTACACAAATGATATATAATCAAGGGATGACACCAGTTTGAATTCCATGACAAGCTGAGAAGAAATTAATTTCTGTCAAGTGATGCAACTGCTCGATCGATAGCTAACTTGAGCTAGGTTTCTATTTATATCAAATAATCAAAACTGTACCTTAATTGGAGCATTTTGTTTAATAAACGCACATCATATCTATCGAATTGCCGAAGGAAGTTGTGAGTTCATTCATCAGAAACCTAGTGCGATCATACAATGGATGGATCATGATACCTGGACAACGGGGCCTGCAGCTCTCTATAGCTGATGAGTAATTTGTTCATCTGTCATCCGGGCAGCATGGTCCTATATAAACAGCTGAAAGCACAGTGTGGTACCATTCGTAAGACCATGCACTTGATTGCACCAAAACCAGACTTAGTCACAGATAAAAAGAATTTAACAATCATACATCCATGCCCCATTTTTCCTGCACAAGAAAATGATGAAGAACTGACATTACAGTCTTACAGATTAATTAATGTGTTTTCTCTTGTAACTAATCAATGCTAGCTTTTTTTTCCAAATCGGTTATCCCCGAATTTCATTACTTAGTCGCAACGAAATTACAAACCACCTCACCATTCAAATCTACAAATTTACAAGCCCTTATCTAAAACCAACCGAAAGACGACGTCCAACATCAGTAGCACAGCTCAGAGGGCTGCCCTAAAAACGAACCTGCCAAACAGACTAACGTATACGTGATAAGGGTTCACCATTACAACCGTGATAGCAGCCAACATAGTACAATTCGCTAGCAGCAAAAGGAATGCCAATGCAGAAGTCCCCTTGCGATCAGCCGCCCACTATCACCAGCCCTTCTAGTTGATTTTGACGATTGCACCAGCTTGAATACCTCCCTTGCCGTGCATCCTTGCGATTTTTTCAGCTTTATCCTGCTTATTAGGGTGAAAGAGGAGCGCAGTCGCGTGCAGACGCTGCACGCCGCCCAACAGCATGGCTTTGTGTTGACCATCTTGAAGATCTGCTCAATAGTAAAGAAAAGCACACGCACATCACATAATCTCAATAGGAGATTTTTTTTTCAGCACATAATCAATGCTAGTTCTTCCAAAAAGTGCCAGAATTCCTCGTTAAATTCCATAATGCATTGGTAAATCAAACAGTAGTATCTTAAATTAAGTATAACAATAGGCAGAACTAAGTACCATGCATGCATCTACGGAGCTCAAGCTTTGATGGTATCTGCGTAGGCGCAGTAGCCCTAGCTAGATTGAACGTGGGCAAACTGCTTGCTTTATCAAGGTGAATACCGTCAGCAAGATGCACACAGTAAAAATCAGGCTCGAAGACAAGCTACTTGGATCATGGAGAAGAGGCCAGAGACGAAAGGGAAGAAGAGTAGCCAAGAAGACGGGCAGGTGATGTCATCAGAGGGTCCCACGTGGGCCCATAGGCCTTCATTCCCCTCGCCCACGCGCGACGGAAAGGAGAGAGACCCCCTCTCCCTTTTTTTATACTCGCCACCTTCTCTCGCTTTCTCCTCCTCTTCCAGCTATTTATTCTTCCAAACACAAGCTACCTAGCTTCTTAGAGATCAAGAACATACACACTCTTTCTTCGATAAGAGCTCCGCGACTAATCGGTTTAGAGTAGAGGATCATCTGAGGTGAGTTTGAAGTCTTCCTAACTAGTGTACTGGTTATGGCTGATCAATCCAGCGAGGTGTTTATGTTGATCTGTTAGCCAGCTTGGTCCTTCATGCAGTTTGATCTGGTTTTGTTTGATCTCTTCTTTTCCTTCTGCTTGAATTGTAACTGACGGACCATCTATTTGAATGAGATATATATCTTCTCCCCTATTTCCCTCTTCGCCTCGTTGACCTTGAAGGTTCGATGCATACATACCGATCAGAGCCTAATTAAGGTCCCATTTGGAACAAAGGAAAAATGAAGGAATTTTAAAGGATTTGAATCCTATAGGAAAAATTCTTATCGAGCCCTTTGGAACAAAGGATTGGATATCTAGAATTCCTATGGAATGGTTTGCTCCATAGGAAATTTGGAGGATTTTTAACATGAGGTCCAACCTCATGGAAAAATTCCTTTGATTCTATCTCTCCTCTCATTCCTATGTTTTTCCTTTATTGCATCCAAATGGTTCACTAGAAGTTTTCTTGCATTCTAAATTCCTGTAGGATTGCAAGTACCAGACAACACTCCAATCATGTGTTTTTACTATTCCAACATTTTCAAAATTAATCCTGCGTTTCAAAGAGATCCTAACTTTTTACACATGGTGGTGGTGTATATCATATGTATCCAGCAATCGAGGCATGTATCCTATTCCTTGCCCCATGTATGGAGATCTTCTCAGATATGGATCGAAGAAAATTCAGAGCAAATAATGTTATCTTCAATAGTGCACTTGAGTCCAACTAATTATTAATGATGTATAAGTATCTTTAGGCAACAACAATTCAAAAAACCATATGGCTAAAATAGGTTGGATTCACTCATATGCATGTCGTATATATATCCAGTGTGTTTTTTGAGCTATAGTTATTGGATGTCAGTATCAATATTACTTAATAGTTTACAAACTCATATCTTTTTCTGTATATATACTTATTTTTCTAGTTAGCTAGGTAGCCTGCATTTTGCTCTCTTTTTTACTTCAAATAAATATTTCCTAAACTTTAGTATTGGCACTGCCAAAATATAGGGTAAATATGAGACGTTTTCTTTAGTTATAATCCTAAGTTACCGGTAAAAATAATTAGAATGTGCGAACGTCCTTCTGGATGAGCCAAAGTACAATCATATTTTCGTCTCTTCAGGATGCATGATGAATACACTTTTCTCTCTGGAAAGGAAAACGTTTAACATTAATCATAACTATTCTTTTATCTTCCTTCTCACTTTTCACAAAAGATAAATGAATGATCAACTGCGATCAGAAATGCTTTACAATGACAACCGCACTTAACTAGGTAGTAAAGCGTGTCACTCTTAACTCTTAAGGTGCTTACTTGAGGCCACACTCTAGTAGTTCAGAAGAATGATATGTTTTGCATAGACGATCTTGTGCATAAATATGGTTTAATTGTTAGATGATCTTGTACGTGCATAAACTAAAATAGATATATAGATGACACACATTATTATATTGTTTGTAAAAAGAATCATGTTTCAAAGGAAAATGTATTTCTTTACATGTATTGTTTTCTAGAATCGAAACTTTGTAGAAGGTACGTGCTAACAGAATAGATATGAACAGAAAATATATGGCAGCATAAGAAATAAGCTATGTAGCTCATTGGGAATCAATTCACCACAGCGGGCTCCCTGAGACATTCTACATGCCTAGGACCACCACCTCCTCTCTCCCGCCCCGTTACCCATTGTTATTGATTAAACCTTGTTCCATGTAAACCCCTTTTCCCCAGTGGTGATTATAATTGTGAACCCTACCCATCCTTTTCTTAACAGAACTTTCAAGATTCACCACCTACATGATTAGTTCCATCGATTCATCTTTATACTACTTTCAATCATATTTACTTGTTATTTAGGACATGTGCACGGTCTCCTATACACACATTTCACCATTACCTAATATGTATTGCAAAATTAATAAAGTTTGCTATATCATGCGTAAATAAGCTTAAAATTGTGTGCCGTTTTGTTCAATGATCTTTCATTGCCAAATCGAAGATTAATGGGTATTCTGTAAGACCTTTTAGGCAAAAGAGTAGGACGCATGCGTTTGAAAATAAGCATGTGTTCAAGCAAGCTCTAATACTCATTTATCATAGTAATCTCTCACGGGAGGGAGTGCGCACAGTTATTTATTTCAGTTTCTAAGCACCGTGGACACGTCAAACTTTGTCATGCATGTCCTTTGCACCCTAATAAGTTCGACAATCTCAATTGGATTTCTTATCATCTTATTAGTCCATTTATGCTTGGCTCATTTATTAACTCTATTATCCTTCCTCAAAGATATGGCAAATAGTGATTCTTGTTTTTTTTTTCATTAAGGATGCAAATAGGTGCCTAATAGTTAATTCTAGATCAGCATTTAGTTTATTTTTTCTTTAACTTAATTGGGTGGGGTGAATCTTTAGTTCAGTTTTTTAGTTTTACATCGATCCAATAACCTAGAAAATTTAGTTTTGTATTAATCCAATAATCTAGAAAATACAAAACTTGCATCTCTAATCTTCATTGATAGAGAAAAAAATATGGAAAAAATCCCCTACTGATGACTGAGTGGAAGCGCGCTCTCTCTCACGCAGTCATACGCATGCAGCAGCAAGGCATGCACCCCACAAAAGGCCAAAGGGGGAACATAAAAATGATTTATCCCCCTGGACCTAGCTAGCTTCTCCTCTCCATCCTACATGTACAGTGCAGCTGCCGCCATGCATGGCCCATGAAGCTATCTATACAAACAAGTCTCGCAGCACGGCCGAGACGGCAGGCCAGTTGCTAGTACTAGCTAGCACAGCAAATGTAGGCGCATGTAGGCAGAGGCCGCAAACCGAGGGGGCTCTCCTCCTGCTGTGCCATGGAATTCCTCGACAAAGAGACAGAGTGGTCAGAGGCAACCGAGAGTGGTGCGCCCCCGGCCCCCCTGCCCTGCTGCTGCTGCTTACCTTTTCTCTAGCTATCCTTCCTCCGCTCCTCTGAATTTGCAGGCCTGATCCAAGAAAAGGGCGGCCGCCCTTCCCTTCCCTAGCCTTGTCTTCCTCTCCTCACATTTCTATTCTCTTTTGCTCCCAGCCCCACCCGGCCTTATCCAAGGTTTTTAATTACGACGCCCGGCGGCATGCATGCAAGCGCGTGCGCTACCTCCGGCCGGCAAAAACTAGCAAATGCCACTAGCTTCTGTAATTTCTGATTTTTCCAGGGGCCGGTGGAATTCTATAATTTCTTAACAAATTATTATTATTTGTTATCATAATTTAATAGAGCTAACTCTGTTGTTTAATATAACTGATCCCGCGACGTTCTCGGCTGGCTTCGCCCCTAACTTTTTCCTTTTTTTTGTTTTTGTTCTCACCGTTTTGGTTTGTAACGCTGAGATTTTGTAGGAACTCTTTGTAGGCAATTTCTGTGCGAATTCTGCATTTCAAACGGAACGGCACAAAGCAATAGTTCAATATTCCTAACTTTTAATTTTTTACTATCATCAATTTCATGAATGAGAGCATCATGGTCATCATCAGAGGGGATCACTAACAGTTCCTAATTTAACTAGCCTATTATGTATGCATTCAACGATATATATGCACCGATATATCTCTAATTTCAAGCCCACAGATTCAAATCTCTTGTTCACTCCAAGTTGCACCAGAGACCAGAAACCATATGCATCCTGCTGCTGCGGTGGCGCTATAATTCCCTGCTGACCACATGCCTCTGATTTCACAGTCGACACCATCATTCGCAGGCCCGTAGCTTTCCTGCATTTGTCCCTGCCTCCTGCTCAGGCTTTGCCGTACCTTGCCCCTGTATGGCTGGATTAAATTTTTCTAAAGCACTGAAACCCATACTACCTCTTCAGTCTAGTCTGTACAGTACTGCATGGTACTCATTCATTCAGTATCCTCACCCCAACCAATAACACTGTTCACTTGTGCAAGCACTTGCTGTTCCCCCTGGCGTTTCCACTATAAAAAATGCTGGCACTTGCCGTTTCTTTCTTTAGCAGTGCATGCCACTCGCGAGCTATATCATTTGGGTTGATGGGTATTTAGGGGCGTTGCTGAATCTGATGCACATACATACGCACTTACGCAGGTGCTGTTGCTGCTCTGGTGGTGATCATATGGACTCCTTGGAATCATGCGTGCCCCCTGGCTTCAGGTTCCACCCCACCGACGAGGAGCTCGTCGGTTACTACCTCAGGAAGAAGGTGGCCTCCCAGAAGATCGACCTCGACGTCATACGCGACATCGATCTCTACCGCATCGAGCCGTGGGATCTCCAAGGTAACTGCTGACTAGCAATCTTCTGTGACTTTTGGGAATTTCAGCTTCTCAGACATAGGCATAGCATTACTACTTCACTGTTCTTGTGTGAATTGATCTCAATTAATTTTGTATCTGTGTGGGTGTCTGTGAAGAGCATTGCGGGATCGGGTACGAGGAGCAGAACGAGTGGTACTTCTTCAGCTACAAGGACCGCAAGTATCCGACGGGGACACGGACCAACAGGGCGACCATGGCCGGGTTCTGGAAGGCGACAGGGAGGGACAAGGCAGTGCTCGACAAGAGCCGGCTCATCGGCATGAGGAAGACGCTCGTCTTCTACAAGGGCCGGGCGCCCAACGGGCAGAAGACCGACTGGATCATGCACGAGTACCGGCTCGAGACTGACGAGAATGCGCCGCCGCAGGCAAGCTCCCTCGTGATTTCAGTTATCTACATTACCATTTACGACCAGTACAACTTAGATGCCCCGAGTATAATCTTCCTCTTATAATTAATTTCTGCTCAAATCAAGAAAATGCTTGGTACTAGTGAAGAATATTGGGTACAGTTGATACTTTTCCACTTCAAGTTGATTCCTCTAAACTACCAATCAACATATGTCTACTAATAAGTTGGTTGATCCATAATTTTAACTACATCTTGATTTAGCTTATCTGCAACCATCTTGAGTTCTACACCTTCAGAGTAAAAAAATATGTGATGCAGCAGGGGAGAATATGTTAAAGCTTAATGTCTCAATTACAGAGAACAAGAGATCTCTCTAAAGTAGCCGCACAAATCTGCCAAGTCCAAGATGCGTGCATGTCTAACTCATTCACCACTACTGATGGACCATACAATACATCAGTAGCAAAGCACCACAGCTGCTCACTACTCTAGCTCTCACAAGATAAGTCATAAGTCTCCCTTTTGTGATCGAGACTTGACTCTTGAGACTTCCAAAGAATATATATCGGGTGTTGCTCTCCTGACCTCACCACTCACCAAAACTTTTCCTATAGAAATGCATGCTCATGCATGTCCTAGTTAGGGTTTCCCGGTGTGAACGGCTTGTACGCGCCATTGTTTACGAGCTGTATGCAACTAGTACTGGTACTCATCAAAGTGCTAGTAATGCTTCATCACTCCACTATCACACACAATGGAGATAGGCATGCAAAGGCAAATAGCTGATTAACTTTTGGTAATTCCTCTTACTACTTTGCAAGTCTCAGTTCACACCTGAAGAGCTAGTGTGTTTATTTGTATGTGTGTGTGCTGCAGGAAGAAGGCTGGGTGGTGTGCCGGGCGTTCAAGAAGAGAACAGCATACCCGGCACGGAGCATGGCGCTGACATGGGACTCCAGCTACTCCTACCGCGAGCCCAACGTTATAGCACAGGAGGCGGCGTTTGTGGATCCCAACGCGGCGTACGCACAGATCAGGCGGCCGTCGAAGAGCGCGCGCTTCAAGCAAGAGGCCGAGCTGGACGGCGCCGCCGCGTTCCTGCAGTACTCCAGCCACTTGGTCGAGCTCCCGCAGCTCGAGAGCCCGTCGGCGCCGCTCGCGCTGAATGCGAGCCAAGCGTCAGCCGAAGAGGAAGACGACGACGCCGGTGGCAGGCGGGGCAAGAAGGCGCGGGCCGACGAGGTGGCCACGGACTGGAGGGAGCTCGACAAGTTCGTCGCGTCACAGCTCAGCACCGCGGAGTGCGGCGGCTTGGAGGCGACGGCCGCCACCGGCGTGGGCTCGCAGCTGGACCACGGTGAGGATGAGATGGCGGCATTGCTGTTCCTCAACAGCGACGGAAGGGAGGAGGCGGAGAGGTGGACAGGGTTGCTCGGCCCGGCCGGCGGGGACGGCGACCTCGGAATCTGTGTGTTGGAGCAATGAATGGCTGCGCGCCGTGCGCATGCACGGTGTGGCGCGTATGCATGCAATGGGATGGTGCGTGGCACATTATATGGTTATAGTTGAAAGTTCCTTTTCTCTTTTTTCTTCTACTCCCTTTGTATGTTTCTCAAATGTGATTGAAACTCTTTATCTGTCTCTGTGCAGAGTCATAAGATGCATTGTATTCCGATGTTTTTTTTTTTTTTTTGTTGATGCGACCCTATCATGCATGGCACTTGTGGTTTGTGAATGGTCGTTGAACAACAGTTAGATGTCATATAGATCGACACATGGTACAATGTACATGTTACTACTTACTAGTGGCGCATTTTGAAGGTAACACCACCATGGCACTTGTAACATCCATTTCTCAGAAAACTCGAATTCAGAATCAGTTCAAAAGATTCTCAAATTATTTTCAAAAGTCAAAACATTTTCTTTTCTTCTTAGGCTCAATCCACCTTTTTCTCTCAGCCCAGTGCTCAAGGGATCACAGACCTATCGGACTTGCGGAATTCACGATAGTATCCCGGATCACCAACTTCTTCCTGCAATGAGGCAAAGACACAAGCAGTATCCAGATCGGGAGGTCATTGAACCAACACAATCGACTTAATATCATCACGCAAGTCATCAATGAATCGGGTGGTGTAATATAGTGGATCTAGTTGGGAATCATTGGCGGCTAATTGGTTAACGAGTTCAGTGAATTGATCGATGTAATCTTTCACTGAACCCGTTTGACGGATGTGGAACAGGCTCTGAATCAGCACTTCCTATTGATCGCAGCCAAAGCGTGAATAAATCATGGAGCAGAAATCCAACCAAGTGGCATGGCAGACACAATGATTCACGGATTGGAGCCAACGTTTGGCCACGCCGATGAGATGCATCGATGCAACCCTGACCCATATGGTTGGTTCAACGAGTAGAGATCAAAGTAGTTTTCACACCGACTCTGCCAGAGTCTGGGGTGATCGTCGTCGAACTTTGAAAAGTGCATTTTGGGAATCTTGGGAGGGTGGTGGGTGGAGTGGTGGTGTGATGATCTAGTGATGGACTCAATCGGATAACAACCAAATGGGTGAGGTGAAGGTGGGGAATGGCGAGTACCTGTGACCGGAAGGTGTGAGAGACCGGACATCGGCCCCGTCACATACTCCCGGTGATAGTGGTGGACGCGGTGCCTGATTAGGCCGATTGCGTTGTTGCCAGTAGGTGGGCGCGCGGCCGCAATCTCGGGACTCGCCTAGATGCCAGGGTTGGCTTAGGTGGTGTCGGAGATTGTTCGCTCCATGTGCTTGCACAGAACACCAACCTTCGTGCGCATGCCTTCCAAGGACGCGTCGATCTGCGGTTTCCACTCCTAGATCTCGCTGGTGAGGTCGTCGAGCGCCTTGGCCTTCTCCTACAGCGTGGATTCGACTCCATCGACGTGTTTCGCAACGGAGTCAAAGCGATTGCCGAGGTTCTTCATCTCGGCGAGCAGAGCTGCCATCTGCTCTCTCAGCTTGGTTTGAGGGTCCATGGCGCCGAGCTGCTTCTGGAAGCGAGTGAAATAGGGGTGTGGTTCTGGATGTGCCAGTATAGGTGTCTCTGATACCACATTTGTTAGCAGCAGAAGATGTGGAGAAGAAGAAGAAGAAGAAGAAGCAAGGTAGAGGAGGAGGAAGTGTTCTGGGTTTAGGAAGGAAGTTCACGGCATGTTCGCCCTAGTCTATTACAGCTTGGTTCCCTCAGGTAGCGATCCTCCCATATATAACAACCACACGCACATAGGCCGGCCCAAACATCATGCTGTCACCCACTCCGGCCTGGACACACGTGTGTTCACTTGCGTCGCCCGCTTGGAACGCCTAAGCGTGCTCTCAGCGCGGGTCTTACCATGACTGCTCGTGACACGTCTTGACAAATAGTACTGGAAAATCATGTCAATGAATGTACCATGCACATGAAAATTAAAAGATATATACTTCCTTGCAACCTTCTATATCTGAAATCTGGAGTGTACTTCCATAGTTCCATGCACATGAAGATACTTCCTTGTAACCTTGTTCTTATACTCCAATAGACAGCATGTAATTCCAAAGGAAAACCATGACTCTATTGATATAAAAGAAAATCAGACCTGGCATTAGTACTGCTAGCTGATGCGTACGTGATAATAACTACTACTTGGATGCATAATTTGGATGCAGCGTGAATATATAATAGTGATTTTGTTTTGCTTGTTCTCGTAGAAAAGGTGAAAAATGGACACCAACACCAAAGATAAATCGAGATATGCAGCGCAAGAGTTACAAGATGGTAGTATGTAAGTTCGCTCGTGATATAGCAACTCCTGTTGTTTTAATTCAGAGACAGAATTTCCAGTAAAATATGCTGCGCCAGGATCGAAGTGATGGGAGCAGGTAATTGCGTACCTGCTAATTTGTTCGAGTGGAGCAGTTGCTTATAGCTTCTAAAACTACTTCATCAGCAATTTTTCAATATTTGTAAATTTTATTTTATAAAATAAAAAATTCCCGTCTCGTGTAGTAGGAAGGCCCAGTCCATATACAAGTTCAGCCTGGCAATAGAAGCCCGCTTCACAATTCGGGCCTCCTCAGCCCAGCTGCCGGCCCTTCGTTCTCGTTGGTTTCCACCGTCGGTCCAGCACCAGTAGGAGGAGGGGATCTCCGGTAAGGTCAAGGGATGGCGAACGGGGGCGGCTACGGGTGGGCCCTCGCGGCGGGCTTCAACGCCGCGCTTGCGGCCATCTCCGCCAAGTTCTTCGCGCCTCCGGTATGGCGGCACCTACCTACCTCTCCTCCCTCTGTACCGCCCGCTGTCCCTGTGCGATCGGAGATCCCTTTTCGGTCTCGGCTTCGGGCTAGCCAATGGTTTTTGCTGATGAGTTCATGGACATGAAATACTTGCTTAGATCCGGAGCAGTTGTTCGAGAATTCGATGGTAGATAGATTTCACCCTCTCATTTTTATGAATACAGATGAGATCACAGTGAGAAATTCGTCATTGACATGTTTCAAAAGGAAATTTAATCGATGTTTACGATGTTGTAGAGTCTTAAGATCATTTTGGGAAGAATACCTCACTAGTTAATATCAGCTTAAATTTTTTATACCCAAGCCCTCCGATCCCTGCTTATAGTAAAAACAAGCAACCAGTTCAGAGGATAGGGGTAGAGTAACCTGTATAAGCTGGTACAAGCGATAGACAAAAATAAAGAAACGGAACAGGAGAATTCCTCCTTACAGCCACCAACCGGCACATAGCATTATCGACTTAATTTCAAGTTCACGTTCATATCTTTCTTTCTAATGTATTTTTCGACAAAGGGATAGGAAACACCATGCGTCTTAACTCTTAAAAAGAGAAAAACAAAGATGTGCCTCCTTTATTAAGGGAGACATAAAAATAACTCTTTTCTTACTAATGTGCCAGCGCTTTTGAGCTCCCTGCTTCATGACACAGTTTACACTGTCACTTACTCTGGTCTCGTCTAACACAGCTGCTCAAATATGGCGTGGTGATACTTTTCAACGTGACAATGTGGGGATGCTATGTGAACAGCCTGAAAGCTTTATCGTCCCTCCAGGCAACATTCACAAACTTCGCTGCCAACTTCATCTCATCGGGTCTTGCGGGGTATTTTCTGTTTGATGAGCCCCTGCCTTCTAAGGTAACATGGCAATTCTCCATTTTCTGTGGTGCATCTTTATGAAGGTTGTAAAAAATGTGAGTAGAATGGAAATTTATTTGCTCTAGTTTATAATCTCTATCAAAACTTCCAATTTGCCCCCTTTTGAATAGGATGGATTCTCCTAGGTTGATATCCCAAATTGCTTCTTTCTTAGTATACGAGTTGGTGTATCCTAGATGACGTAGAGACAGAGAAGAATGTACATGGACCCCTACAAAATAATCAGATGCCATCGAGTGCGGCATTTCAACTTGTTTGGGTGGTTTTTGCCCTATGCTTAACCATGGCAACTTCTTCCTTGAATCTTTTATTCCAAGCAGTCAAAGAAAGTCTTCCATTGTTGGTTATGTGATGAGTCACATGATTGAAAAGGATTCAATTTTAGTGTTCTCTTCTAACAGTAACAGCGTTATCTTGAGATGTATAACTGACCGATAGGAAAGAATAACACACTGGAATGCTTAAATGCTAGAGAACAAAGATGATCTAGCACATGAGCTTGAGCAGCTGCATATGGCAGGCGGCTCATTGGTCATTTGTGTTTGATATACAACATGATCCTTTACGATCTGTATTTGAAATACTACATTATCTGTATCAATTAAGCCTTTGCATAATTGACAAACTGACTACTGCAGGATTTAATGCAATTTCATTTCGTCATTAATTCTTACAATATGTCTGCTTATTTCATTTCCTTTAATTGACATGACTGTTTATAGATTGTTTTCTATGGAGCTGAACACAGCTTTTTTGACATGGATATATGTTTATGCAGTGGTTTGCGGGTGCCAGTCTTATCATTCTTGGTGTCTTCATCCTCAGCAAATCTAGCATTGAGGAGAAACCGAACTCAGATTAGGAGGAAGTTTCTACCAGCATTGATAGCTGTAACAGAAGTTGAGCCTTCTTATACTTCTTCTTTTATGTTCCCATGGAATGTTTGTTCATATCCCAATGCAAAGCCAAATTGGACCATGATTTCATCATCCAGTTTATATAGTGTCTCAATTGTGTTTTGCAAGTTGCCACTTGAGCTCATTTCTTTCATAATCTGTAAGAAACTCCAGCTCCTCTACTAACTGGGACATTTCGCATGGTGCCACTCCAGTTGAGATTTATCACGGTCATTGTATGTATATAGAGCATGGCCCAAGGATTGCATTATTTTTATTTCAAGGTGAGACCAATCAAACTGTGGTAGTATCATACTATCATCTATAGGAGTCTGACATCTTTCCCACAGTTAAACTGATCTTTTAACTATTTCCAGACATCAACAATCGTGCTGGAGCTGCCACAGGTGATGGTGTGCAGGGTGTTCCATGAAGCAGTGTACCCGTTCCAGAAGCAGGCAGCCGGACATTCATGAGGTTAGTGCCTAGTCAATCCTTCCACGCTAACGATATCTGCGGCAAGAGGAGTGCAGATCAATTGGGCTTTTGACAGGATCGACTTGAATCGAACGAGTGCGCAATAACGTGGAAAGACTTTTACCCGTTGGAGAAAACCTCTGAGGTGCTTTCATCGCCTCGAGCTTCACTTTACAAAAAGTAGAGTAGCTTACCAAGTGGAGTACAGCATGTGATCCAATTGCTGTAGGCTGCTGATTTTAGCAGTGAAGTTGCGGTAGGAACCTTGCATGCTACAATGAACGGCAGGTCATGTTCCTCTGATGGGACAATCCCCCTGCCGGATTCTACATCAAAAAATGACTTGACACTACCTAACCCCTCCAGGGAACAACGGAGTATGTTCTTGATCACACGGCGTCCTTCGAATCATCTTATGCTGTTTCATCTGCAGGACACGAGAATGTTATGTGCATCTTGCAGATTGCTGAACTCGGCGTGACTAGGTGCCTGTCAGGCTACAGTTTGTTCTGATCCAGCAGCACGAGACGAGCCAGTGAGCAACACAATTGCCACGGGTGGAAGTGGTGCGGTTAAGCTGATAGTATCAATGAGCGTACGAATCAATTGGCCAGTAGCGACGTCCAACAGTCGGAAAAATCGTCGTCCTCAGGCTGATTGAGTGACTGCAAAGTTTTGCGGCCCTTTCTTTCAGTTTTAGATGCTTTGTGATGCTTTCACATCGATTGAGTTTTCACCCGAAATATTCCCGGGGCCGACGTGCTGTTCTACTTTCTGTTGCTGAAATCGCACGGCCATAGGAACGCAGGCGTCGTCTACTCCGAGCAGCTTTTGGCTCCTGAATGGCTGAATGGATGTAACAGAAGTCAGCATCAGTGGCGGTTGGCCTAGAGCAAATCAATACTATCTACTACTATAGCTACTGTAGCAGTGCGTTCTGCATATATACATGTATATATACGTGTGTGTATATATATATATAATTTTATTTTTTAGAAATTCTAGAAAAATATCAAAATGAATATTAGTTATATTAATAAATCGGCTGAAAAAATCTAAAATGCAAAGAAAAATATCTAAAACTCAAAAAATATGAAACAAATTTTTTTTAGGTTAGTATTATTTTCACCTACATGTTAAAACTATGTGCATGCATAAAATTACTATTTTTTTCTTATAATTAATTGAATGTGTTTAACATTAATAATTCCATAAATAAATATTGAAATGTACAAAATTTGTGAACCTAATTTTTTAGTCATCTTTTGTTGTGCTCTACACAGTAAAATAAAAAATGGGTGCGGCATAGGCGCGCCAATCAGACTCTACTAACGGTGGTGGAATCGGCGAGCTCTCAATGCCCCTACTACTGTAGCTACTATAGCAGTGGGCCCTTTATAGGTACATGTATATATACATATATATACATACATATAGATATACATGTACACGTATATACATATGTATATATAGGTATATATGTATACAAATATACATATGTATATACATGTATACATATATATGTAATTTTATTTTTTTAGGAAATTCTAGAAAAATGTCGAAATGAATATTAGTTATATAAATCAGCTGAAAAAAAATCTAAAATGCCAAGAAAAATATCTAAAACTCAAAAAAATATGAAATAATTTTTTTAGGATAGTATTACTTTCACCTATATGTTAAAACTATGTGCATGTATAAAAGTACTATTGTTTTCTCTATAATTAATTGGATGTGTTTAACATTAATAATTTCATAAATAAGTATTAAAATATACAAATTTGTGAACCTAATTTTTTAGTCTTTTTTTACCATGCTCTACACAACAAAATAAAAATAGATGCGATCAGACTAATTGTTCTAGTAATATTCCCAGGCAAACGGAGTTTGGAGGCAGCCGGGGGGACCCGCGCAACAATGTCCCATCTGTTTTATTTTACGTTCATTCAGGAATAAAATAATGGCAGTCTACCATAACTGATGGATGGACATTGCAAAGCCATAATCAAATTTAGTAATACTGATGATACACCGGTACACTAATTGACCATAAGGAATCCAGACTCTAATTGTAAAAAAATCGAAGAAGGGAATAAGTGAAGAATAGCACGGACCCATTCCTCTTCGTGCACTGTCATGTCATGTACACGACACGATGCGACAAATTCACTCTCCATTTGAGCCGTGCTCTCGGCCGGGGCACCACCGATATCGATGACCCGAGTCGCCGGACAAACCGACCGGCCTAAACCAAAGCCCGCAGGGAGCGGCGGATCTTCAGGGAGAGGGAAGCCCATCCTAGCCCCCTTCATTTTTTACAAGAGAAAAAGGAGAATAAGAGGGAGATGAGATGGAGGAGGAAGAAGATCGGTCTCTACATTCTATGACTTGGTTGCGTCCATCATTGCCCGCGGGATTAGCCCAAAACATCCTGCCACCCTTGTACGCCGAGCTGGACACGCGCTTTGTTATCCGGAGCAACCCGAAACGGTGGAGCCCCGGCGCCCGCCCGATTAGCTAGCTAGATGATATGCATAACTCGCGGCTGAGGCCACAGCTGTACATGCCACCATGGCCAACCAGCAGGCACATGTGGCGGCCCTTCGGGCTCAGTTGGAGAAACTACAGGCGGCCCTGTGGGCCAAACAACAACCTGTCGATATGACCTTTGTTGTTTCCGTGATGGCCAACGCTATACTGACACAAGCTCTGGGGGACAGCAAGGGCTTCAGCGTCATGGCTCATTGTCCCCAGGCATCGCCTACGGTCAATCTATAGGCAGTCGAGCCTCGAGCCTATCGACATAAGGCTCCGCTCGTAGACCTCAGCTCTCCCCTTCAGGTGGACCTATAGTCACGCCCTTCCTTGAGGGTTTTTGGACCCCAAAACTGCATAAATCTAAAGGTGATTCAGACCCAGTTGAGTTCATTCGTGCATATGCCCTCGCCATCAAGGCCAACGGAGGTGGATATGCCACCATGGCAAAGTGCTTCCCTCTCGCTTTGGAGGGGGTAGCCCTCTGATGGTTCTAGGCGTTAGAGCCCAGGACCATTTACGCTTGGGCCTAGCTCCGTGACTCCTACTGCAACAATTTTCAAGGCATCTTCATCAAACCAGTAACCTCTAGGAGCCTATTTGTCGTTAGGGAACAGCTGGGCATGGGGGTCCACCATGTCGGCGCAACTAGCATCCACCACCAAGTCCTTGGATGGGCCGAAGCCCCCTGTGACCTTCACCTACAATGACGCGGTAAGGGTGAACTTCCCCCACACCGACGCTCTAGTCATCACGGCCGACATCGCCGAAGTCGAAGTCCAGAGGGTGCTGGTCGATGAAGGAAGTTCTATAGATATTCTCTCCATACATGCCTTCGACCAGCTCCGTATTCTGCGGAGCCAGCTCTCTCCAGTTCAGAGGCCCCTTTAGGGGTTCAATGGCCCCCCTCGACACCTTATGCCATATAGAGCTTCTAATCACATTCGGCGAAGCCTCCGCCACGTGAATCGAGATGGTCACCTCTGACATTGTGGGCGTGCCTTACGCATACAACGTCATCCTAGGCAAGGGAACCCTGAACAAATTCGGAGCAATCTATCATCACAATTACCTCTGCATGAAGATTCCTGGACCTTAGGGGCTGATCTCCGTCCACGATGATCAAAACATTGCTAGGCGCATCGAGTACGGGCACCCTACCTCGCTCAAGAGCCGCCACATGCATAGTGTAGCTAAAGGACCCCTCAAAGACCCCCCCCCCTTCAGCGTGCCTTAAGCATTGTTGCCCTCCGAAACCACTACCGGAGGGGGTACGTCAAGCACGTCCCGTTAGGTATAGGGAACCCTGACCGGGCTTTTTAGGTTGGGGCGGACTTCACTTCGAAGCAGGAAGCCCAACTCACGGCCGTCCTGAGGGCCAATTTCGACATTTTTGCATGGTATCCTTAGGACCTCCCCAGAGTCGAGCGCCACATCATCGAGCACGCCCTCCGAGTCAACCCGCAGGACCCACCTATATGTCAGGGGCTCTACAAGCAGTCCATCGAGCGAGCGGAGGCCACGAAGGAGGAAGTCTAAAAACTGTTGAAAGTTAGTGTCATCCGAGAGGTCATCCACTTGGAGTGGCTATTAAACTCGTCCTAGTCAAAAGCCTAACAGAGAATGGCATATGTGCATCGACTCCACGACGCTCAACAAAGCCTGCCTTTGAGACCCATACCCGCTCTCTTGCACAGACCAGCTGGTGGACTCCATAGCCGGCTACGAGTTGTTGAGTTTCTTGGACGCGTACTCAGGATACCACCAAGTGTGGATGGCCATGGAAGATGAGATCAAGACCAGCTTCATTACCCCCTTCGGGGTATATTGCTACATTTAGATGCCTAATGTCGGAGCCAACTTTTCCCGCTTGGTGCGCAAAATCCTAGAGCACCAACTAGGCCGCAACATGGAGGCCTACGTTGATAACATAGTTGTAAAAAGTAAGCTCAAAGTCAACCGTGTTATTGGCCTTCAAGAGACCTTTAATAGTCTCTAGGCCACTGGTGTGTGGCTCAATCTAGAGAAGTATGTCTTTGGTGCCAAAACTGGAAGGTTACCGGGATACCTCGTCTCAATACGAGGCATCGAGACCAACCTTAGCAAAATCCGTGCCATGAGATGGCACCCCTCACCAACTCGAAGGGGGTCTAGGCCTGTCGCCTCGCTGCCCTCGGCTATAGCCACTTGTTACCACTATAGTGTCACGGTCAGATGATGTCATCAGAATTGATTCAAATTTACCTAGACCTGAGTCGTATATTTGGTTGTTCCTAGGTTTCGATTATCTAAGTAAAAACTTGTATCTCTATCCCTGTTGAAGTATGCATGAACACTTATCCTCTGTAAAATATTATAAATACAGACTATAGATATAGGGTGAAAAGAGAGATTCTAGTTCATTGAAACATATCTTGATATTTCTTTCCTTTTCACTTTCACTCTAAGCTTAAGCCACTCCTATAAATTGAACTCTCGTCAAATTTTATTCGTAAATGATATATTTCCTTTGACCAACATTCCTAGTCCATGTTTGCAGCCGGGTTGATGTGCGAAGGAGTGTCTCATTCATGTCTGCATCACCTCCCAGTATCTAGCCAGCTATTGCATCATGGAGTAGTATTCCAATTTTCCATGTCTGTTTTGTCCCCTTTCTTGGGATGGTGACACTACACTATGCTACGACTCGAAGCGGTGAAGGCCTGCGAGTTCCGATGCCTGGGTTGCTGCAAACGGAAGGCGCTCCGGTTCCGAGTTACGATGGCGCCGCTGCCTGCAATCACGCGCCCGGCCGACGAGCGGACGGGCGGGGAGCCGGGGAGAGACGACGGCATGCAGTGAGAGAGTCAGGGGCACGGGTGCCACTGGGGGGGCAGCCGCAACTCGGAAAGCAACCACATGGACATGGGGGCCTTGCTTTCCCTTTCCATGTCCATGGAGGCTGTTGACCGACGAATATAATGATGCGTAATCCTTCTTGTTGCTTGCCAGTCCGTTTTGACCGCTCTTGATGGACGTGATATCTGACGAATTGAGCATGGCTGAGAAAGTGAAAGGCCATCTGACGCAGTGCACAACTGTACAGTCCGTTTTGGTCGTGACAGTAAGCATTTGTTTAGGGAGGCTAACGAATAATCTATTAGGTCAAGAATGTAAGGCTTATTTTATTTGAAAAAATCAAACTTCTCAATAATTAGTTAAACTATATACATATTTAGTATATAAAATTTATTTTAATAAATTTGTATCTTAAAATATTTTTAATATGATGTTGATTTTATAGTAATCGACATCATACTATAAGATATATTAATGGTCAAAGTTTAGTTTTAATGATTTTTTAAAAACAGATACATCATTCTTGAACAGAGCGAGTAGTAAGCAAAGGCAACGGCTAGATCTGATAATTTTTTAAATATTTTTAAAATATACGATCATTAAAAAATATTACACATCTAGCCTACCTATATCCGTTGGAAGGGAGGCAGCAATGTGTTACTCATCTAACGGATGCCATCTTGTGAGGGCCCACGACACAACGATAAAAAATTAAATACCCTGATCGACGTGATGTCCACGTTAATATATTGTCTAATCAATGGGTGACAACTTTGTGTTGCTCGTTGGACGTGCGATATCTTTGCTAAGCCTATTTAAAAATGTGTCACCACATGCGTTGATAAATATTTTTAATATGATGTTAATTTTATAGTAATTGACATCATATTATAAGGTAAATTAATGGTTAAATTTTACTTTTGATGAATTGTTTAAAACAAATACATCATTATTGAACGAAGGGAGTAGTAAGAAAAGCCAACGGCTCGGTCTGATAATTTTTTAATATATGTAGAAATACACGATTATTTTAAAATATTACACATCTAGCTTATCGTTATCTGTTAGAAGGGTGACAACAAGATGTCGCTCATCTAACGGATGACACCTTATGAAAGCTCACGACATAACAATTAAAAATTAAATATTTTGACTAATGTCATATTAACATGTCACCTAACAAATAAACATATTTATTATCATCTATTGGACGGACAACATTTTACTGGACCTATTGAAAAATGTGTCACCACATCGTTGATGGGCTATCTTTTTCAGTCCAAATTCCAAAACCACCCGTACAAGCATGATGCATGCACGTGCAGGCAACAGCAAAAGCATATATGCAAGGTGTCGCTGTTTTTTCAGTATGCATGCAAAAGACATGTTGAAGAGGTGACACATTTTCTAGAGAATTGTCACCTGTTTAATGGATGATAGCATAGGTATCGTTAGTTGGTTAGATGATATTTTGATATGGACACGTCGATCAAAATATTTAAGTTCTAACCTGTTGTGTCATGGGCTCCACAAGGATAGACGACATCTTATTATCATCCTTTTAACGGGTAATGGTAGTCTATATCTGTCATATTTTAAAATAGTTGTGTATTTGTGTGAATATTGAAAATTAAAAACATATAAATAAAAAGCTCTCGGTTTGACAGATGGGCTAGGCCTGTTTGACAGTTGCATGAAATGTACGGGCTGGGCCTGTTTTTGTCAGTGTCCGACATAATCAGTGGCGCTATCAAGCAGAGTGGCCTATGCCATGTAGAATGCAGCCCACTCTACCTCTGTGCTCTTGTAACAAGCTCGACTGCCTGGGTCATACACATATACACTCAAACTCAACAGCTAACGAGTTTTTTTATATACTTTTTAACATTAATATTTAAATAAATAGATTTTTAATAAAAAATTATAAAAATAGACGTCAAGTATTTTGTAGAAATCACTGTTCACAGTAATATTTCTTCAAAATTTATCTTATTTATATAAAATTGTGGTCTTCTGTTGCTCCAAAAAAATTAAAAATTTTGGTACATATTTCATAATTTATGTGTAACCCATTTTAATTGAATTCATCTAAAAATCATGTGTAGAATTTAAACTAAAATTCTCTAAAAAATACTACTTTTATAACATTTAACAATTGTTAGTGCCTCAATGGATTAATTTCTAAAATTATTTCTAGCCCTAGGATATATGCTGAAAAAATGAGTTACTTTGTAATTCTATTCACATGAAATGATAAAAATGCATATAATACAAAGGAACTCATTTTTTCACCATATATCCTAGGGTTAGAAATAATTTTAGAAATTAGTCCATCACATAAGATGAATATTAGTGAATTTTTCTAGATTTTTGAAAATTTATTTGAGCCAATAACAATTGTTAAAAGTTATAAAAGTAGTCTTTTTCGGAGAATTTTAGTATAAATTATACACATGATTTTTAGATGGATCCAATTAAAATAGGTTGCACATGAATTATGAAATGCATACAATTTAATTTTTTTAGCAACAGAAGACCACAATTTATATTACTGCAAACAGTGATTTCTATGAAATACTGTTCACACCGGGTTGTAACCGCCTATCAAAGGGATGTTAGCCTTTGAATTGACTACTTACCGCTCTCTGAAAAGACGGTAAGAGTCTAAACAACCTGTCAGAGAACAGTAGGTATTTATTTTTGTAATTTTTTCTATCAAAGATCTATTTATTTAAATATTAATGTTAAAAAAATATAAAAATAAAAAAACTCACAGCTAACCTGGTCAGTTTGGGGCCGAGCCTAGTTCTCAGTCCTGCGTAGGAGGGGAGAACAGAACCACGAAAGACCGGGGCAAATTCCATCCTCGCAAAAATAAGAGCACTTTTCAAACTGTAAGAAAACCCAAATATGTGATACTGACTTAGTTCTTAACAAAAAAGAGTATATCATAGCATATGGTATGAGAAAAGGATTTGCAGCATAGTTGAGACTATAATTAATATAGTAAGAAGTACAAACTGTTTATTTGCTAAATGTCAATCCTTGCTTAGACACAAAATATCTTGGGCACACGTTATATTCCAACCCTCCCTTCTTTTGCTCCCCACTCTCCACAACAGAGTGCAGGCGCACGAGCCAGACACCATTGTTGTAAGCAGCTTGACCTCGTGCGCCACCTCCACGTCCAATCAAGATTGAGCGCTATCAGGTACTGACGCATCCAAATGTTGTGCAAAATTTCTTCGTTTACCCATGTGTCTGTTTTGGATGCCGCATGCTGAGGCCGCCAAACCTTGATAAATGATTAAGCATTAAGAATTTATTAGAAATACAATATATCTTGAACATAATCACCATCGCACCTGTGTTTTTTTTATTCGATACGTTACGTTTCATAACCGCTACGAGGTAAACAAACTATGTGCCGACATTACATACAATTTATCATGTTTTACACGAAAATCATCTCTAGATTAGAAAGGAACGTTCTAGATATTTGAAAGTAATACAATTCAAAAATATTATACTTAGAGATTCTAATTATGGTACGCCTCCCCAACCCAACTATAAGGAGGGGAGTGGTTGTCCAAGTGAGAGAAAAAAAAGAGAAAAAAGGTAGTGAGGTTGTAAGCCACGACTACATTTATCCAATAATAACTTTAGAACTTATTACATGGGATAACTCATCGAGATTTTTAGGATTAGATCTAGATACACGATTGCCTTCTCTGAAATTAATCAAGGCAGAACAAGATGTGTGGCTATTATCTTACAGAATGTTTGAACCCTGTACACTTAGTTAATGATCAGGTATACCTACTTTAAGGTCTCATTTGGCACGGTTTCGAATTATCCTAGAAATGTTTCGTATTAAGTTTTTCTCTAGAAACGTTTTCTATAGTAAATCAAAATTAATTTGTGAAATTATTTTATTAGTTTAATAGATTTGGATTTGTAAAAAAGGTATATGACTGGCAAAGGTGATTCCAGTGAGAAACATCATTTTGAGTGATTCTCCTATTTGTAAAAAACAGAAATGTTTCTGTTGGTTTCTTGTAAAAATCACAAACCAAACTACCCATTTGGCAGAGATTACCCTATTTCTGGTGAGAATTAGAGATGTTTCTCGCTAACAAACGCACCATAAATAAGTATTTGCATAATCTAATTTACCAATCATTGACAATGGTGACCTCGAGAATGCGGCTAGTGATTCCAGTCGCTTGTGGTCGTTTCATAACATGTTGCGAGTACCGTACTTGCGGTCACTACCCATGCAGCAGTCCTACTCGTGTGTGTCTCCCACGCCTTCTCCATGACAAAAAATCCAAGGATTCGAACAGCTCTGATGCCAATTTGTTAGCAATCCAAACACCCAAGCAACACACCAAGTCACCAATGCAACTGATACAAGGTTCAAAGTATAACAAAGAGAGAGATGGAGTTTGAGATAGGCAACAAAGCACGAGGAATCAGAGAAGTACAAGATTTACATTGGGGAGGAGGCAGAAGAGAATCTAGAGAAAGAAGAAGAACAGGGACGAAGGGGTTCGTGTTATGTTCTGAATACTCATCCATGCCCTTTCCAATCCTGCTGCTCCTTTTGTGCACTACGGCAGGCAAGCCGAGACTCGTCCCGGCCCATGTCCCATGCAGCAGGCCCACCTTCAGTCTTGACTCAAATTTTCGCCATAAGTCTAGTCCTGCTCCTACAACACTTAGAACAAATCGACCAGAACTCTGCGCATCACCTAGCTGCAAAATGGGTGAGCTACAACGTCTCCGCGTGGAATCGAAAATCTTGCAAGAGAACACGCATACAAGGCCACTCGTGGAGCTCTTCCCAGGTCCCCGTCACCATAATTCACCTCCCATCGGCTTCAAAGTCCAAGCTAACCTAACGATCGAAAACGCGTGTCCACTTGGCAAATTACGATTAAGATTCGCAAGCACAGTATCCGATAGCGCCCACACGGTCGCGAGAATGTCGTCTGCAACCACCGGACAGGGCATCGCACGAGGGCGACTCATGGAGAGGTGCTGAATCCATGGCCAGCGTGACGTTTTGCAGGATAGGGCGTGGCCCATCCCGGGATCAGTTGCTTGTAGTCAGAGTTGTGGTGGCGCAGACGTTGGAATGCGGCCAGCCTCCATGATTGATCAAAGAAAATATAATGGGCAGGCTGAGGCTGCTGGAGGCAGGCAGCCACTCGCTCTCGTGATGGCATGTATCACTATCCCCATGGATCCCACGGGCAAGATCCGGAGGTCATGCACGAGTCGTTTCTCTATTCCTGTACAGGTGCAGCCTTTTATTTTATTCCAGTTATGGAGGTGAGTGCCCGGGTGGAGTACCAGCAAAGACCTGACGAGGTTTTCGAAGGGTGCAGTTGCTGCCGAGCGGCGGTGTGCCGTGGGACGGCAGGACAGGAGATCCGCGCCCGAGCCGCATATGCAAAGCGCGTCCTTTTCGACGGCCGAATGATTGGCGTACGGCCCCGTACGGCGCACCATTCATTCAGCCATTATCAGTGAGGGCTGCTTTCATGGGTAGAGTTAGCTTCTAGCTCTAACTATTAGAACATGTTTTTTAAAATTTATATGAGTTCTACCGTTTATAATTTTTCATATCTCACAGAGGAGAGAGGTGCTGTCGTGTGACCCGCTTCGTGGTAACGGTGGCGAACGATGAGACTTTCCTTTTGTATTGTATTAGCTGAGTACTATTATGAAACAATTCAGTGTCGTGCGTTTACAACGAAAATTTAAATATTGGACGCGGTAACATCAAGTCACAAGTTCAAAATATGGAGATGTTGATGCACCATGAGAGTACCGCAAAACGATATGTTAGAAACGATGTCATAGTATGATTTTAGATGGTATTCTAAAAAGAGGAGAAGATTATCAACTAATTTTCCTCCTAATTTCTTCATTTATTTCATTAATAAAATTGATCCCATATACATAGTCGGTCACGAGGCAAGGAAGCTGGAGGACGAGAGTGGATGATAAAAGTAGGTAAATTAATCAAATTTTAGAGATTTTTATTATATGAGAGTAGAGTAGAGAAAAAAGTGACACTGAAATCAACTCATGTTTTATACAGTAGAGACTATGAAAGGATGACAAGCTAAACACTAGAAACCTCATCCACTAAACCATCTCGCATTTGATGGAGGCATAGGTTATTCAAATAATGAAAGCCACAAAACGATAACTAAGTCTTACTTAGATGGTTAGTGAAGGTGGTCATACTTCTACCCATCATAGATTAAACGCCACGTTTGTTTCTTATGTGTCTTACCAATGACATAATTCTTTTTCGTGATAAACGACGTATCCATTGATAGTAAGACACTTGTGGTGATTGATGGTTTTCAACTGGTGCTGCGTGAGTACGCCACAAAATATCCGTGGCTACTAGTGGAGCGGGTCATCATAAGAAGTTATCCATGGCTCGGCCCCAAACATCCTTCCTCCCCGTGTTGCCACACAATTTGGTGTGTGTTTGGTTGGAGAATAAGGTTGGATGTGATATGACTATCCATGTTTCATTAGATGGTGTGATCTATTTTTTTAGCATGTATAGGACAGCCCAATTTCTTATTTAGTTGGATGAATAGAATTTGGATGGTGTTAGTCAAAATTTTATAGAGCCATTTATCATATATTTAGTTTCTCATCAAAATATAATCATATCAGATCTTGTTTTGTTGATTTAATTGCAATGAATACAATGGTATAATTGGACGCAAATCTGATAAATAGTTTAGTAAATAATATAATTTAAAACGTGCTAAAAAAATATATTTACTCTAAGCACCCAAAATATGCTACATCAGTAGGGATAAAACTCATTCAGAACATGAATAACCTCATTCGACTAATTTCACAGGATAACACCTGAAGAGAATAATTTCTTCGGTGATCATCCTATCCAGCTTGCCATATAAGATCATCCACAGTATATAGCACCACCCAATGTGCTAAGATAAGCCATGTAGGTGAAGTGCTAGTTAGTAAAAAATGCTTCAGCGTATAGTAAATTGAAGTAAAACCCACCATGATTTAAATAATAATAGAAAACATTATTTTCCTGACATATTGCCTTTTCTCTCTCATGCATGTCTCCGTTTCTCTATCCCCAACTTTAGCACCTCTTCTAAACTTATTTTTTTCTACACCCAAACTCTTCAATGTATAGCAATGGTCTAACACCGAAAAGATTCCCTTAGCATCACGTTTTTTGCAATTCTAAAACTACCCTAACCAAACATCTTAAAAACTAAATGATCATCTCCTATAAAAAAAATATCGCTCCAATCAAACACCACCTTAGCCGCCTCGCCAGCACTGGATCGAGATAAGCATGAAATGAGCCAGCGCCTGCGCCTGCGCCTGCATCCGCCACGTCTGGTCCCCGCCGGGCCGAGCCAGGTGCACAGCAGCCGGGGCCGGGCCACCACACTTCCGCGCGCCGTCTCACCCCACGCGGTTTCGTCCCAACGGACCGGACCCACCCGCGCCGCGGCTTATAAACCGCACGCGGAGGCGGACGGAGCCAGAGCCACCGCACGCGCTCCCGCTCCCGCTCCCGCTCCCGTGTAACCAACCGAACCAGCGAGCCTCGGCCCGCGCCTGCCCGCCTGCCTGTCTGATCGATTTGATCCGCCGGTCCAGTACAGGGAGGGCCAGTTCGATGGCGGAAGCGGCGGCGGGGAGGAAGACGCGGGTGGGGCCCTACGAGCTGGGCAAGACCATCGGAGAGGGCAGCTTTGCCAAGGTCAAGCTCGCTCGCCACTCCCGCACCGGCGATGTCTACGCCATCAAGGTGCTCGACCGCAACCACGTCCTCCGCCACAAGATGATTGAGCAGGTTCGCGCCTCCGCCTCACCCATTCATCTCCCTCCCCTTCACTTGCTCCATGGAATCTTACCTCGAGGAATTAAAAATCATTATAGAAAGATCTTTCATTAATTTATTCGTAGAAACGGAGGATCACAGAAGAATATCCATGGACGTCTCTGTCGTGGTCGAGATTATGTTCTCTATGGATTGTTTCTGATGGGGAAAAAATAGCATGTCCGGTGTCCCGGCCTTGCTTAAACTTCTGATCGCTGTAGCGAATTAGATAGGATGGAGAATTGATACGGATTGGAATTTGTACCTTGTGATCACCAAAATTAGCTCCACAGCCCACGTATCGCTCGGAAAAAGAAACCCGCTCCGCAGAGTGAATCTCCTTTTGGGGGAGCCATTCTGCCACAAGCAACAATCATCCACGCTTTGATTTTTTTTCTTATCAAATGCTCGAGACGATGCTCATTGCCATCGGAGTGCCAGGAGTTTTTCTCGACATAATTTTACTGAAAGGAAGCAAAAACTCTACTTGAACTATTGTGAAAGGGGATTTTGTCGTGAAAGATGGCATCTTTTCACAAAAGATGTCTCTTTCGTGTGATGAAACAACAACTGAACAACGTACCACCACCAGATGTCCACTGTCCAGTGGCATGAACCGTTCTGTTTTCGTTACAACTTGAGATTGGGAATGTGAACGCTCACTAGTCAGTACCTCTTCCACTTGTTTCAGATCAAACGGGAGATTTCGACAATGAAGCTAATCAAACATCCTAATGTGGTCCAGTTGCATGAGGTATCTCGCAATGTTTATGAAGACATGATAATATAAGTTTCATTATCTTTTGGTCTTCCATGTCATTCAATCTGTGTGCATTTGATAGGTTATGGCTAGCAAATCAAAGATATACATGGTTCTTGAATTTGTTGATGGAGGCGAGCTATTCGATAAGATCGTAAGGCTCTCAAACTTTCAGTGCCTGATATCGTGGCTCTTTAGTTTCTGGACATGCTTTTTACATGTTGTGAGCTTAGTTTTGAGACGATTAGCAGTTAGAGCCATATTAATGTTAAGTTATTAATTCCATCATATGTTCTTGATAATTTAGGTTAATTCTGGGAGGCTAGGAGAAGATGAAGCAAGGAGATACTTTCATCAACTTATAAATGCAGTTGATTATTGCCATAGCCGAGGAGTGTACCATAGAGACCTGAAGGTTTGTTCAATTATCCTGCTCACTTTCTGATGCGTCAATATCCAATTACAGATGCTATGTGGTACACCTTCTAATTCATGGATGTTTAATGTGCCGTTTGCAGCCAGAGAATCTGCTTCTCGATTTAAATGGATCTCTTAAAGTTTCAGACTTCGGCCTGAGTGCATTTTCACCACAAACAAAAGTATGATCTCTAGCTGGTAGCTACAAGCATGCATTTTACCTGTCTAAATAATTAAGCGTTTTTTGGGTCTCTGAGGGTTATGCACTTAGGTTTTACACCATTCTTCCCGGATAGTTGACTTGCTACCTTCTCTAAAGTAACTTCATATACTCCTAGAATAATGCTTGGAGACAAGTAAGAGTTAAGGAAAAGAATTTTGATGAACTCTTCTGATTTGTTTTATTAGGAAGATGGACTTCTGCATACTGCTTGTGGAACTCCAAACTATGTTGCACCTGAGGTGAATTTCTAGCCTTTCATCAGTTATCGGATTATTGTGTCGATACCTTGTGTAATTGAGGTGCTTCAAGATGTGTAAGAATCGGACTGTTCCTGCAGGTGCTTGCCGATAAAGGTTATGATGGTATGGCTGCTGATGTATGGTCCTGTGGCATAATCTTATTCGTCCTTATGGCTGGATATTTACCATTTGATGACGCCAATCTAATGAAGCTATACACATTGGTAAGTTTGTGTACTAAACTTACAATCTTGGTTGTGAAATTCACTGGTAAATTTGGGATGAACTTTATAACGACTTTCTTTACAGATCTGCAAGGCAAATGTTTCTTGTCCGCCATGGTTTTCTTCGGGTGCAAAGAAGCTCATTAAGCGCATTCTCGATCCTAATCCTCATACGGTAAGTGTGAATTAAGGACATACCTTTTCTGTATCTGTTGGCCGTCTCATTTAACCATTGTATGGCAGCTAGCATACCACTCAGTCCAGTGAATTCGTCTATTTGTATAGCTTCTTTAGGAGCCTTATTGTCATCACTGTTTGAGAAAACGGGTGTTCTATTCCATGCAGAGGATAACAATTGCAGAAATGTTGGAAGATGAATGGTTCAAAAAGGATTATAAGCCACCGCATTTTGAACAAGGTGAAGGTGTTAGCCTTGACGATGTTGATGCTGCATTCAACGATTCAGAGGTATGAATCGTATGATACAAACTAAAGTCGCCTCTTTTTCCCAAAAAGAAGTTTTATTTTGAACTTGTGATTGAATCGAAAATTTCTCAGAAATATTATGTGCTTTAAAAACATTTTGATGTTCTATTTAATGTTCGCATTATCGATCACAGTTGCTGTAAGGTGAATCTTTTTATTTATTCCTTGCTATTTTGAAAGATTGGAACTTATTGATGCACATCTATATCACATTCTTCTTTTTTTACTCGCGACTCAAATGTCAAAGTTTTCATATGGGTTTAGGCTTTCGCTTTAAAAGATCCAATTGGTGAACATCTCAGTTAACCAATTGTTAACTATTATGTACAGGGCACCTCTTGATTGATTACCTTCTATTTTTGACGTTTTAGGAACATCTTGTGGCGGAAAAAAGAGAAAAACCAGAATCCATGAATGCATTTGCTCTTATTTCGAGGTCACAGGGCTTCAACCTTGGAAATTTGTTTGAGAAGGAGATGATGGTAAGTCCACAGAACTTTTAATTCGTAATGTCCTCGTTTGGAATGTGTTATAGATTAGTTTTAGTAAGGTTGGAGGAAATTCCATTCGGAAGCAGATGGTAGCTTAACATTGTTTCGCTAGTTCATTGTTTCCTATGTTTTGAACGTGTTACGGTCTTGAACGTTAGCACATTGAAGTAGCCATTATGTTCTATCATCATTCTACTATTGATTGCCCTCCTTTGTAAATCTAATAGTCTAGTTTTTTTTTTTTTGCTTTTTTTTGGAACTGAAATCTACCAGTCTAGTTGGTCAGAAAAATTTGTGCTTTCACTGCACCTTCTCCTTGGTCCTGACTAATGCAAGGCTTTCTAAATAGGGGATGGTAAAGCGGGAAACATCCTTCACATCTCAATGTACACCACAAGAGATCATGTCTAAAATAGAGGAAGCTTGCGGACCACTTGGTTTCAATGTGCGGAAACAAAATTATAAGGTGCGTAACATTTTGGATAAATGGGTAGCACATATGGACTACCAGGTTTCTTGAGAGGTTTGCATTAGAGTTTATGTCATCCATTACTTACACGTATCTTTCTTTTTGGACTTCCAGATGAAATTGAAAGGTGACAAGACTGGAAGAAAAGGCCATTTATCTGTAGCAACGGAGGTACTGGCACTATGCTCAATATCGCAGCATGAGAGTTTATCTTGTCACAATTGTATAAGGCTGCATTAACTTCTCCTCTCATGGGTTTTTCCCCTGCGTATGTACCAATGTTTAAATCTTTTGCAGGTTTTTGAGGTTGCTCCATCACTTCACATGGTTGAGCTCCGTAAAACCGGAGGAGACACATTGGAGTTTCACAATGTACGTTTTCAGATGATATATTTCCGATTCTTATTGCCAAACATTCTCAATGAGTCCTTTTTTCTTGGTACCTTTTTAAATAATTAATACTATGTCATCAAAACCGAGTGCAGTTCTACAAGAATTTCTCATCAGAATTGAAAGATGTAGTGTGGAAAGCTGAATCTGACGCCAGTAAAAATCAAACAAGGTAAGTTTCCTCAATTTTTATCTCCTCGCTATTCTTTTTATCGTATGTCTTAACACGTCTCTGTTCCACTTATCCAGGTGATGCCAATGCGAGCTGTATTTTTCCTTCTGATGGCACATTGCTAGACCATCTCTCTAATTAAAGAGAGCGCCTTTTGTTGGGCTGTAGTCTGGCCCATAGGCCCATATATGTACAATATATGTATGTATCTCCGAAGGAGTAAGAAGTGAAGTTCCAGAGTTTTTCCAATACCAATTGCTAACATGGTACCAGAGTCTTCTCTGATTCGGAGGCGATTCTGGGTACTGTAGCAGCGGCGCACTCGGGCGGGATCCGCCAGCATGTGAGCCCGGTGGGCGAAGGCTTGCAGGCACGTGCGCGTGAAGGTCGGCGGCGGTGGCCAGAGCAGGTGCGTCGGGATTGGGTGCTGTTTGGGCGTTGCGCTCGAGCGGATTCAGTAGCTGTTGGTTTGTTCTTGTGTGGCTCTATACTAGAGCTGTTTCTAGAGCAGTTCGAAGAAGGAGCAAGCGCATAATTGTTGCTCTTTGCTAGCTGGTGGAGTTACAAGAACTTGGTTCTTCGGGTGGAATAGAGCAAGCACAAGGAGTATAGCAGCTAAGCTTGCAGTTCCTTGGTGGTTTGATAGTGGAAGTTTGAAGGAGGAGAGTAAGGTGGAGCTGTGCACGTGGGAGGTGTGCAGCTGAAGAACATAGGTGAGGATTTGTTGCTGTGCTTTTGTGTGCTTGTGGGAAGAGAAGAGAAAATTGGTGTGTGCTGCTGTGCACATAGGATCATAGCTCATAGTTTAGTGGTGGCTGGTTTGGTCTGTCCGTGGTGAAGAGGAGAAATTGCTGCTGAAATTTGGAGTTGTTGCTCCCAGCTGTTCTTGCTGTTGTGCGCGTGGAATTTCAGAAGGATCTGGCTAGTGCTATCAGGTGTGTGCACGACTGTGTGTGGAGTAGAGTTCGGTATTGAGTAGGTGATGATTAAGGGGAAGTTGAAGTTGGTGAAAACTCCTTTCTGATTTGAGAAGAGAGAAAAGGTAGAAGAGCTGCTGATTGCTACTAGCCGAAGTGTTGTACTTGTAAAGTAATAGGGGAAAATTAGGGAATCGAACAAGTGCTTGGCAAATTGGTTGAGCTACTTAGGAAATTGTGCCTCACACAGATAAAATTCAGAAATTAGAATTGATGCCGAATGATATCAAATTGGAGGGCATCAAGAATTATTTGGCATGTTCTAGAAGGGTATTGTTATTGTTGAAGGCGAAAAAACTTGAGGGCTTTGTCAACGGAGAGATGACTGAGCCAGGGGATAAATTGAGTAATGAATGGAAAAACTGGGACGCTACAAATTCTTTGGTGGCTACATGGATGTTGAGCTCTATGATTCCGACTATTGCGAGCACTGTTGATACAATTCAAAGTGCAGCTGAAATATGGAAAGCTGTGGAAAAGATGTATTCAGGGGTTGGAAATGTGATGTTGATGGTTCAAACAGAAGACCATCTCCATGATCTCAAACAGGAGGAGCGATCTGTGATGGATTATGTTATTGAGTTGAAGTGTTTGTGAGCTGATGTAGACCACTATGATTCTATTGAGCTACCACATGCTGATTGTATGGCTTGGATGAAAAAATGGGTAGAAAAAAGAGAGTTCTTTAGTTCTTAAGAGGGCTAGACTCAGAGTTTGAGGGAAGACGTGCTACTATATTTCATCAAACTACTCTCCCTAGCTTAGAGGAGGCCATAGCTGCCATGGCACAAGAGGAGTTGAGACTAAATGTGATGAGAGAAACTACTTCCTCTCCATCCCGTCCTATTTTTGCAGCAACAATAACTATTAAGGCAAGAAAATGTTTTATTTGTGGTGATATAGAGCACTTGATTCGTGATTGTCCTAAACCATTCAAGCACAACCGTGGAAAAGGAAGAGATAGTAGCAAAGGTGCTTTGAGGGGTGGCAGAGGCCATGGAGGTAGAGGTGGCTACAAAGCCAATGTAGTTGGCACAGAAGAGGAGCTTTTCAAAGCAAGGGAGACTTCATCAGTAGAACTTGAAGAATCAAAACAACTGAGAGGAAAAGATGGAAGCTCTGGAGATCAGGATCAAGAGGCTCACAGTGGTGATTTCATCAACTTTACCTACGTGAATGAAGGTAATTATGCCCATGCATCTGTACCCACACAAATATCACGATTAAATTGGATTCTAGACTCAAGGGCATCAAAGCACGTCACAGGCACATACAGTGAGTTTATTTCATATACACAATATCCCTCCACACGTAAAGAAACCATACAAACTGCTGATGGTATACCACAACTCATTACTGGTGTTGGTACAGTACAATACACTCAATCTATTAAATTATCATCAATTTTGCATGTGCCAGCCTTTCTGGTCAATATTGTATCATTAAGTGCTTTAGTTGATCAGTTGGATTGTCGAGTTATTCTTGACTGGGAAAATTGTTTAATTCAGGAGAGACGAACATGAGATATCTTGGTAGAGCAACCAGGCGTAGTGGGTTGTGGTACATGGATCGTGAAGGAACAAATGATGCACTGTGTACTGTCTTAGCAGCAAGAGTGGGAGAGAAGGAAGCTATTGTGATGCTTTTGCATTGTAGATTGATGCATCTTTCTATTGATAAAAATATGTAAAGTCTTTCCTGATGTAATGTGTGGGGTGGATAAGAACAAACTATTTTGTGATGCCTGTGAGTTTGCAAAACATACAAGGACATCTTATGTGAGTTGGGGCATCGAGAATGTGTTTCCTTTTGTACTTATTCATTCAGATGTCTGGCATGTCCTATGGTCTGTATTAGTGGGATGAAGTACTTCGTTATTTTTATTGATTGCTTCTCTAGGATGACATGGGTATATCTTACGAAGCATAAAGATGAGGTGTTGAAATGCTTCTAAGATTTTTATGCTCTTGTGAAAAATCAATTCAATACTCAAGTCCAAATGATAAGAACAGATAATGAGACTGAGTATGTGAACAAGGAATTTGGTGCATTTCTGTCAGCAAATGGTATATTGCATCAGACTTCATGTCCAGACACATCTCCATAGAATGGTATGGTCGAAAGGAAAAAATCTTCATATTTTGGAGGTTGCTCGCTCATTAATGTTTACCATGAACGTGCATAAGTTTTTATGGAGTGAAGCTGTTTTGACAGCTACATATATCATTAATCGTACTTGTGAGGAACAACATAATTATATACAATATAATGAGATGTTTGGCTAATTAATTATGATATTTGAGTTAATCCACGTATTAATTTAGTACTTATGAATATTTGCAGTTTACATTATGAAAGTGAAAAGTAAAACTTTTCCATGGCCCACATGTCATTGTGCCAACTATTAGTGATGATTGCAGAAATTCACTTCTAGGCCCACTAGTAAGTCAAATGCATTAGTACTATGGGCCATTGGATTGCAGTGGCACACACAGTACGTCTGACTCTAGTCTATCATGTAAAAAAAAAACTATAGGTGCCCAATATTTTGTTTGGATAAAGTTCCAAGTCACTGATAAAGCATAACTTTTTACCTTGCTTATCCTCCACGTCATGTGACTAGCAAAACCATTGTTTTCCATTTTTTTTCAGAACACCAAATCCATAGGCACTCATAGGCTTGTATGAGTTTAATTGTTTTGACTTAAGTCCACTGATACTACAGGACACTGACTATTGGGCCATCAAAGTAAATCTTGATACCTATACCAGTAGCGCACGCAGCTCAGTTTGGATTATCTTGGAGCAGGGAACATGTTACCTTGCATGTTTATCATTGTAGAATGCAAAACTTCCGTAGTGGCCAAGTCGTCGACGCTTATAAATAGAGTAGTAAACCACCTGCTACTGACCATCCACAACGACTCTTCTTCCAACAGTCACACACCTCCACTCAAGTTTTCCTCATACAATACACACGTACACACACTTGCACTTCCATATTAGTATTAGTCAAGATTATTAGTATACCATTAGGGTGCTATAGTCTATAGATAAACTATAGTTTGGGTATTCTGTCAAGTTATAGTCTGGGTTTTTCGCCGAGATATATAAACATCGGTTTTCAAGCGTCGGTTCTACCAAAATTTCATATCAGAACAAAGGCGCTATATCTTGGTTTTCTTAGTAAGAGGCAAGCTGCGTTAACCCCCGTCTTATTTATATCATACTTTTATTTGCAAGCTGCATTGGCACCCTACTTTATTATTATTATGCTTTTATCTGCAAGCTGAATTCACACCCTCTTAGAGTAACATATTTATATCAAAATTATTGTCTATTTATATTTCAATATTGTATTTCCCGTTATTACGCATTATTATCCATTAATATTGCAGTTTGATGTTACATTTTAAGTTATGTTTGTATTTCTAGAATAAAAATACATATGTTCAATTAATTATTCATACTGTTGTCGATCACTAATGGTAGAGTGGATACTGACGTGGACAGTCGATACATTTTGAGTTACCGGGAGTGCCTAGTGAAAGATCTAGTCATGTAGCCGGGACTATATTATTCACCTGTATGATGTGGCATGTGCATTAAAAGTATCATTTGGGATTGTCCATAGGAAAAACTCAGGCCTCGTCGTGATACAAAACACGACGTAATATTAGTGATTAGACAATCTCTGCAGAGTTAAATAAACAATGAAAATTTGATATTAGAATAATTCAGGTTTATTTACACATGCAATGTCTTTATCTTGCTGAGTATTTTATATTCACAATTGTTTTGGGTGTTAAACGCAGAATCTCAAGGTCATGATCAAGACAACGACGACTAAGATGCTATACACAGGAAATTTTGGGATATATCAATAGTGTAGTGTTTAATAATTTATTTACATCAAAATAAGTTATATAAGTAGACACTTAATCATGTAAATTATGACTTCTCATAAAAATAAAGCTTCCGCTAGTTGCTCTGTAAACCACTGATTTTATTTGAGTATTTTTGCCTTAACATGGTTATGGGTTTTTAATCCATAATTATGTGGCGGCTGTTGCGTGAGCCCGTATACGGGGCGTGACAGTACTCCTTCAAGAGTACTTGGGATGAAGACCTCTTGTGAGATGTTGTTGAGTGAGAATAAGTTTGTGGTACCACCTAAAGTTTTTGGATATACATGCTTTGTGAGGGATCATAGACCCTCAGTAGGAAAGCTAGATCCACGTGTCGTAAAGTGCATCTTTGTGGGGTATTCTTCAGGACAGAAGGGATATAAATGTTGGTGTCCTAGTGAGCGACACTTATTTGTAAGCATTGATGTAACTTTTAGGGAGTCAGTGTCCTATTATAGAGAGATGATGACCTAAGTTTTATGTTTGAATCTGACTCGGCAAATACAGATGTGGTCAGTTAAGAGGGTGAGAATAATGGTGCGATTAGTAGTTCAATTGAGCAACTGTCAAGGAGAATGGAAGAGGTGATTAATTGCTCAACTCAACCAAGAATGAAGGTTGTGATTGGTGGTTCGACTCCAACTCCTTGTCATGAGAATAGCTCTATAGGTGAGGAGCAGTGAGATAAAGGAACCTTGAAAGTGTATACAAGAAGGAAGTTTAGATCTCAAGTAGATGCACCAACAGTGACTCCATCATTGACCTCTGAACAAGGTTTACCAACCCCAACGGATATTGTTGAGGTGCCATCAGCCTCTGAAATTAAGATTGAAAATGACCCCTCAGAAGATGTACCCATTACATTACAGAAAGGTGCACGAGCTAAGGTCAGAGTGCCTCCACCAAGGTATGGGTTTGAGCATGATATTAGTAATTATGTCTCTTATGCATCCCTATCTTCTGCATATAGGGCATTTGTTGCATCATTACAATTCATAGAAATTCCCAAAGGTTGGAAAGAAACAAAGCAAGACCCTAAGTGGCGTGAGAACATGTTGGAGGAACTGAGAGCTCTTGAAAAGAACAAAAATTGGGAACTTATAAAGTTACCAGCCGGAAAGAAAGCTGTCAGATGCAAATGGGTCTTCACTATGAAGCACAACTCAGAAGGTAAAGTGGAAATGTACAAAGCAAGACTTGTTGCAAGGGGATATAGTCAGACATATGGTATTGACTATGATGAGACATTCGCACCGGTGGCAAAGATGATCACGGTAAGAACTTTGATCTCTTGTGCAGCTAACTTTGGTTGGCCCTTGCATCAATTGGACGTCAAGAATGCTTTCTTGTATGGAGATCTTCAGGAGGAGGTGTATATGGAGACTCCATCCGGTTTTTCTAATCCTGAAATAGCTGGGAAAATTTATAGATTGAAGAAGTCCTTGTATGGGCTCAAACAGTCTCCACGAACTTGGTTTGACCGATTCAGATGTGCACTGTGTGGCATGGGTTATAAATAGTGCAATGGGGACTATACTGTGTTCTATCGACATTCTGGGCATAAGATCACAATTTTGGCTGTGTATGTGGATGATATCATCATCACAGGTGATGGTGAAGTAGAGATTAAACATTTGAAAAAGAATCTGAGTAAGGAATTTGAGGTGAAGGATTTTGGTCCACTCAGGTACTTTCTTGGCATTGAGATTGCTCAATCTCCAAAAGGCATTGTTCTCTCACAGAGAAAGTATGCACTAGACTTAGTGAGACCGGCATGCTTGGGTGTCGATTTGCATCAACACCTATTGATCCAAACCACAAGTTATTTGTTGAATCAAGCGATCTAGTAAACAGAGAGAGCTACCAAAGGCTTATTGGTCGACTCATTTATTTGTGTCATACAAGATCGGATATCTCCTATGCCGTAAGTGTTGTAAGAAGGTATATGCATGATCCTAGGAGTGGACATCTGGATACCGTTTACCGGATCCTAAGATATTTGAAGAGTAGTCCTGAAAAAGAATTTTGTTTCAGAAGCCATGGTCATTTGAATATGGGTGGTTATTGTGATGCTGATTGGGCTAGTTGCCTTGATGATAGGAGATCAACTTTGGGCTATTGTGTTTTTGTTGGAGGAAATTTGGTGTCATGGAGGAGCAAGAAGCAATCAGCTGTATCTCACTCAACTGCAGAAGTAGAGTATGGAGCAATGTCTCATGTGGTGATTGAGATGTTATGGGTAAGAAATCTCCTGTCCAAGTTAAATGTGCTAAGGAAAGGCCCTTTAAGAGCCCGGTGTGATAACAAATCAGCTATTAACATTGCTAACAATCCAGTTCAACACGATAGAACGAAACATGTGGAGATAGATTGCTTCTTTATTAAGGAAAAGTTAGATGATGGTATACTAGAATTAAGCTATATAAACTCGGGTGCTCAAGTGGCAGATTGTTTAACTAAGGGTTTAGAAGTAAAAGAGTGTAATGTAGCATGTAACAAGATGGAAATGATATATATCTACCACCCATCTTGAGGGGGAGTGTTGGACTGTAGTCTGGGCTAGTATGCCCATATATGTACAATATATGTATGTATCTCTGAAGGAGTAAGAAGTGAAGTTCTAGAGTTTTCCCAAAACCAATTGCCAACACCTTTTTTTACTGAGCGCAATTGTACACATACATGTATGAAGAGGCCCTCTTGGAGATGCTCCTAGCATTGCAATGGGATGTCGAATCAGCATCCTGAATGCTCTTTGGTTGTGACCATGGTTGAGTGTGCCTTTCTTCTAAGCCGTGGCGAATATGTTGTTGACGAATCACAAGATGAACAATAGCATAAGCTAACTGCGCAATTGCGGATCAAATTTGCTGTAGTTGAGGAAACTGCTATGCGAAACTTTAGTGGTTACCTAGAGTGGTGCACTTTGAAATGCATCATTGCCACACACAAGGCATAGCTTCTGCGGGATACATACCCAAATTCAGCATAGATTTATTTGCTCGACCTCTTTCTTTCCTGTGGCGTAGATGGTAACATTGAACTGTGACCTTTGTTTGTTCAAATTCCATCTCCCTCACCCGCGGTCTCCAGTATCGGAGGAGACTGCTAATTTCGCACTAGAGATTGAGCTTGTCAGTGATCTTTTCCATGCACTCCTGAGTGCCGCTGCTTGGAGCAACTAGTAATCTCAGAATCTGATGCTGATATATTCATCTGTAAGCAAAGCTTGCCAATCAATGTATTCGCTTCAACGCTTGGCAGCTGCGTAGCACAGGCTTTGCTGCTAGTTTTGCTGATTTGAGCTGCATCCAGCCGCCGGCCGGCAGGGCCAAACTTCTCAACCTGATGCCGCTACCACGTGCTGAACCTGAACGTCGTCAGGGAGCCCGCTGCGGCGCGGCTCCTTCGCCCCTGGGGGCAGCTCGTGGTGTCGCGCAGGTGATACGGGTGTTGAAGCAAGACGCCATTCAGTGCGTGCAACGGCAGGCACCCTGCGCCCGGCCGCCGTGCCAAGCTCTCGTCCACCGAATTTTCAGCGAGCTCGGCCACATGCGATTCCCTGCTCTGCACAGCCTCCGTTTCGTTCGAGCACACAAGGGGCAGCAGGGAAATACACTACGCATATAAGTTGAGTGTCAGGCGTAGAATTTTGTTTGGTTTTGGTGAACTGACCTCTTTCTTTGGCACTTGCTTGTGCCGCTCAGAGTAGTTGCCTTGCCTTTGGTAGGATGAACGTGTGTAGATTGCTAGACAACGGTTAGCCATGCAAGACAAATGGAGCTCAATAGCCTATCGTGTAATTCAGAGTGACTCAAGTTGGAGAACCATGGGGGACCTGAACAGGTTCGTACACGAGAGCACCTACCTTAGGTAGTCGTATGTAGAAATGACAAGTTTGATGAGGTCCTTCAGTTTTGCAAACACAGTTTTGATGTATGCGTAATTACGATGCTCCTGATAAGGGAACGGACGAAACTCTCAGCCTCTCTCATTTCCGTTTCTTTTTTTTCTATTATAAATAATACCGTCAAAAGCACTCATGTGTACGTAAATCGTGGATACTAAGATTTAAACCTAATAGGTGAAGTTGTATACTCACACCTCTACTATCACACCAAAAGGTGTTCCCCTTTATTTCTAAATTTGATAAACCTATGTTTGGTATTGTGGTGGCTCTTAAAAAGCAATTATCTTTTTCTATTTCGGGATAGGTTGTTAGTTCAAAGCATCTTTCTAGGAGCAATAACAACACAATCTCCCTCTAAAAAAAATAACAACACAATCTCACTAAAATCAGTAAATGTTTACATAACTAACTATAATCAACTACGCATCAACCACAGCCTGACCCTAAGATAGTGACAAAAAAAAAGATAGCCGATACATGTGCGTCTACATCCATCTTTATCCTTGTTTGGAACACAAAAATGTTTCCCAATTCCACCAGTAATATAACCTTTTCCCTAAAGGATTTTGTAAAATCTACTTCTTTTTAATATAATAGACATATATCCTACTTGTTCGTTTCAATTAAAAAAAATGTAGAAGCTCTTGCGTTCTGAAGAAGGCCTTTATTTTGTAAAATGTCGTACATGTCGCATCAGATCAGACGCTGCTTTGATGGACATCATCTTTGCGTCACAAATGGCTAGATTGCAATGATAGCAATCTGAAAGGCGGGAGCTAGTAGTTATACAAGATCACTAGCAGAAACAGTGCTGCTTTTGTGGCTATTCGTCCGCGGTCGCTAGTCAGTACAACCATCTGAGCTCTGACACTGATTTCCGGAGAAGAAAAGGAGAGCTTTTATTGGCCAACCTCATACTCTACAGGTGCTTGATGGGCAACCATTTGAGTATTTGTAACGCTCCCATCTGTTCTGACAGCAGCCTCTCAAGTTACAGTATCTGTTCTGTGTGTTTGCTCTTTTAGTTTCAGAAGACGGCGGTGTTCGTCTAGAGACGCTGAGCTGATTTTCGACGCACGTCTACATACAATTCTTACCTGCCTGTGTGACAACGAGAGTAGGCAGGAGGCGCGGTTGATAAAAACCGCAGCAGGTAGCTAGGTTTTCTTTAATTCCATTCCATCCATCGCCATCGTCACCGACCACCGCACGTCCGCACCCGCAGAGAGGTCCATCTGCTCCGATTCTCCTCTGCCTTTGACGCAGACGGGAAACGAAACCGAAACACGAGAAAGAGAAAGAGAAATTTTTCTCTCCTACCAGAATACCAGATGCAGTACAGGACCTCACAAAATTAGCCCCAAGTTTTCATCGCCTCTCCGTGGCCATTGTTTCTGCAGGAGAAGAAAGAAAGAAAAAAGGAAGGAAGGAAGCACGTCGCGTTTGGATAAACTGTTGAAGTCCTCTTGGCAATTCAAAGGGCTGCCGGTGCCAGAGGACCGGCTGTCGTCATGGGGCGTCGAGATCGTCCTACTCATCCGCACCGAAAAATTTGACGAAAATGGCAGAGGGATTCGCTCCGTAGTCGGCTAGGAGAATAGAGGCTGCCTGCAAACTGCAGACGCAGATGCAAATGCGACGTCACAGCCGCTACTATACTAAACAAGTTTTGTCAGGTTGGAAATTAAAATGCTACGTATCTACCTTTTTCCGAGCCCTGGTGATCGTGCCGTATTTTTTTGCTTCCTCATAAACAAGTCAAGATTGCAAGTTGCAGTTGGCTTGAGATCACAAAAAAGCCTTTACTTTTGGGTAACCCTTTTTAATTGTGGATCAACAAGGTTCTAAAACCAGCGTGCAATGAAGTGTTAGCAGACTGTAATCCACTATTCATTAAGGTTCGGTTTAGTGGCAAAATGTTCGGTGGTAATGCACGAGAAAAAAGGCAGACATTGCTGCAATATTTCTACTAAAATTTCCAACTTCTCTCTGGTCGGTTGTTTCATTCTTGAAAGCAGAGGGGCTTTGCTCATGGGGGCCGAGCTGCTTCAATTCTCCTTCTTCAATGCCGTAATGGTGGTGGATTAGAGTAAGTGGTAGCCAGGAAAGAAACGCATCAAACGTGATTTCCTCACGGCGACGACATCTGACGACATCTTCCATAAAATTATTCGGCACTCCTTTCAGATGCGTCGAAGTGTATGCTTCTTGCTGCTTCATTGTCACAATCTCTTTTCATTTTTGTCCTGATTTACCTACCTACATCCTTATTCCCGTGCCGGAATTAATCAGACGGTTCAAATGTCTCTGGATGGTTTTCAGCTAATTCTATGGGAAAACAGAACGCCTTGATTTCAACTTTTCAGAAATTCAAAATCACCGACAAGTTTCATCTCCCCTTTGAATTCAAACAACACGTGCAGCTAAAAAAATATATCTTACGCCAGGTTTATGTACCAAACATGATTCGACGAAGAACAAAGTGTAGTGCATCCAGCTTGCATTGTCAGATGGCCATGGTTTTGATTCCCACAGACTAGAATTGTTTGGCTTGGAGATCTCCTCCACCAGCTCCAAATTTCCATGTCTGGTCCGAATTGTTTTCTCTTGAAAGAAATATGGTTTTCCAAAATTATGAAATGCCAAGAACAATCTATCTGTACATCACCAGTAGCACACATGCATCTAGCTACAAGCAAGTGCCTGACAAAATGCCAAGATTTCATTATTGTGGCTCCAAAGAAAGCAGAGTTTGAACAGCCCCCAAGACCGCCCACCCATCATGCACCGCATATTCCTCTCTCCAAGACTGATCACTCTTTCTGGCTCTCCTTCATCTCTTTGCTTGGAAGGAAAAGATGATGCAGAAGTGTGCAATAGGGCAGGCAGCACGTAGCATCACAAATTTTGGTTACAATTTTTTACATACGTACTGCTAGTTTCGACTTGGAAAACTAGTTTTTCTTCTCTCTCATAATACGACGGATATACACATGGATTGATTGAACACGTACGCCTACCTCATGCAGCGCAAGAAAGCGGCCGGCCGGCTTCCTTCAGCATATGGCGCAGGAGTTGGGGTTCTCCTCCATGCTCATGTTCCGCACGTAGTAGTACTGGGGCGGCACGTACGGGTACGGCTGCGGCGGTGGCGGGCGGTACTGGTTCATGTAGTCCGTCGTGATCATGTTCATGTACTGCGGCGGCAGATGATGCAGTGGCATAGGCATAGGCGCCACCACGGTAGGTTTCTTGTCACCGCCGCCGCCTTCCTCTTTCTTGGCCGCCGCCTCGTCCTTCTTGCCATCGCCGCCGTCCTCCTTCTTGCCATCGCCGCCGTCCACCTTCTTGCCGTCACCTTCCTTCTTGCCGTCGCCGTCTTTCTTCCCGTCACCTTCCTTCTTGCCGTCCCCCTCCTTCTTGCCGTCGCCTTCCTTCTTCCCATCTCCCTCTTCCTTCTTGCCCTCTCCTTCCTTCTTGCCCTCCCCGTCCTTCTTCTCCTCCTTCTTCTCCGGCTCCTTGGCCGGGCCGACCGAGTCGATGTATGCCGCCCACGACTTGCGCAGCTTGCTCACCACGTCCACCGGGTCCACCGTTCCGATCAACGTCATCTTGTGCGATGCCATATCCACCGATAAGGCGTCGATGCCTGATCACAAGCCAAATTGTTGAGAACCAGGGTCTTTTGCCAACATATCAAGGATGGTAGATGATCGATCCATCTGATTCAGCAGTGTGAGTGGTACGTACCGACGAGCACAGAGACGGCCTTTATCGCCTTCTGCTTGTCCTTGTTGTCATGCAAATCCAGCTTCACCACAATTTTCTGCGCATACCAACAGCAATGCATCATCACAGTCAGAGTCAGTCAGTTACTCTGGCTCGGAACCGGGGAAGGCTACAGGCGATGTGTGAGCAACACAAGCTAGCTACAAAAATCAACACCTGAACAGAGAGCAAAAGTGCAGAGAAAAGAAGCCGTCTTTGATTCTAAAACGTCCAAAAATCATTCCAACAGAATCTCAATCAACTCTGATGTAGTTGTAAGTTAATAAAGCTCCATTTTCAGAACAAAACAAAAATTCAACCAACTTGAGGACGCACAGAAAGGAACGGAATCATGATCAGTATGTATCCAAGACGAACAAGAAGCCTCACCTTCGACATGTCTCCGGCCGGTCAGCCACGCAGAGAAGAAGCGCAAACGGGTAGGATAGGAGCGACCAAGAGCAACACTGACGCTGCGCAGGAATGAAGGGCACCTGATCGGGAGGAGGGAGGAGGGAAGCCAAAAGTTAGGCGAGCGTGCCACAACACGCAACAACAAAGAGTGGCAAAGAGAATTCGGGAGTGGGAGGCGACTAAACACCAGAGGCAGCTAGCTAGTGTTGGTACAGCCCAACCGCCAACCGGATTAGCTAGTCGCGGCTGATGGCAAGTCTCCACCTCGGCTCAGCTGTGACTGGTACTATCACCTCCCCTCCCCTGCCCGGGCCTTCTCTTTTGCTGTCAGTGTGCGACCGTGCGAAGGCAAACGAGGTGAGATGACAGAGGACGAGGGATGTCCGGCCATGGCTGTGGCCGGACGAAAAATTCCACTAGGTCATTAGATTTATATTGAATAAGTAGTTAAAAAATTATAGAATAAATAAGAAAATGTAGGTTAAATGAAAGGGTTCAGAATCTAGGACGGAATTGTATGAGACGTCAATAGATATATAAGTATTAGGTTGAAAAGATAAACAATCGAGATATACCATACCTGTAGAATAGGCGAACTTACATTTTCCTGCACAGAGGCCAGAATAATTATTATTCTTTTATCTAAAAAACATTTCCCTGGGCAGGACCCCAGCCGCTTTATTGCTTGTTCCGAACTTCCGATCTGGCGCGGTAGCAAAAGGCCGAGCAGTCCACGTTCGTCCCACGCAGCCGTGCTCCCCCCCAACCAATCATTCCCCGTTCATTTCCGTCCCTCTCCCACCGTCCTCTCGCACGCCTCTCATGGCCTCATCGTTTTGTCTGTGCTCCAACACAACGCAGCCTCTGCCGTCTGCTGCAACTGTTGGCTCCTACAGCGTCCTTCCTCTTTTTTCAGAAACAGCCTGAATTGTCATGTTGGTGTCATTGTGCGTGAGAGTTATGACCCGTCCTGCCTTGAGCATTTCGCCGTAGATTCACTATCTAGGACGGCACAGGGTGGATTCTTGGAAGGAGAATCTGAAGCCGGTTGCTACAGCCGAGCAAAATTTGAGAATCTTCAGATGATTCGAATGATTCCTGTTGTTCTCGACAGGGTTCCATTTCCCGGAGGCCGGACAATTCTTGCTCCCTGCCGGTAATCGGCAAGATGGAAACCAGCCGGTATCTATCCCGTGATTCATCAAAACATCATGCCGCGTTTATTTCGAGTTATAGCACGTCAAAAGCAGAAATGAATTGCAATCCCATTGTTCATGTCATTTTCATCTGTAAGTGATCAATAAGCACATGTCACCTCTCTTAGATTCTTTAAGAACGATCATTCGAAGGTTGCTCTTTGAAGTTGATACATACGGTGCCAATCATATAGTTTCAACTGATAATTATCAGGTTGCACCACATTGCAATAACATTAACGAGCTCTGGTGAACAATTTAAGTTGCCCCGTCACGATCGCTTAAAGCCAACGCCGAGAAGCCAAGTTGAACTGGAGTAGGCCATGCATGCATGAAAGGATTTCGTCTTTTCCTTTGCATGATAGAGGATAGATTGCGATAAATTTAGGACAGTATTTTATATCGATTTCGTTTTCTTGTATTGGACGTAGACCAGCCGAATCAAGATTGCAAGTTAACTCACGCTGCCGATTACCTACACCACCAGTTGCAATTGCAACACACTCGATTCTTTTATTAGACTCTCAAATCAAAGCCAAGCGTTCTAAGGTCAAAGTGTCCAACATTGTTCGCAATCTGGCGATTGGTGAAAGGCATGCGACGTAATCTGGACTCTTACAAGCTCCTTTCTGACTCAGTCCGATCCTCTAAAGTTGTGCCATCTTTCTGAGTGCTCAAGACATTCGTGCAAGGCGAGCTTCCCATTTCTCTTTTTCCTTGTGCTGGGTGTCTTTGGTGGGCCTTCGTGCATAGGACTAGTATTTTGCAGTCAAGCATAATCCAATTTTCTGGCCATATACAAAATTATTCTTGCTAGGAGCATGCATGATTCATATGGTTTGTATATAGTATCCAGATATTAATAGCCTAATAAGGGAACTTTTGGATTAGTGGTCACATAGTATTTTGGATTAGTTGTCCTCTAGTCTAGCTCTAAGTTCTATTCTCAGAGTAGGCCCGAATGCCCGATCGAGCTAGTGTAAATCGAAAGGGAAAAATGCAAAAAAAAAAAAACCCAAAAGTCACTTGGATTTTGACTTTCCTCCCCAAAAATTATTTTGTTGCACCCCCCCCCCCAAATGTTTGGTTTTGTTGCAAAAACACCCCCAAAAATTCAAAAAAATCTAAAAAAAACTAGAGACAATTCTAAGACCTTTTGTGATTTTTTTTCAAAAATAATATCCTTTGCATCATATTTCATGGAGAGGAAGTTTGAAAAAAAGAAAAACGTGCATCTCATTTATTAATTCGAGTTAAATGCATAGTTAATTATTTACTAATCTAAAAATCATGAAACCAATTTTTTTAGTCTTCTTACATGATCCTCTATCTTCTAAAAATACATGAAATCTTAAAATAGTTATTGTAACATGCAAGATTGAGTAAATGTGTTGCAGATAGATTAATTCATAACTAATCCATAACACCCCTAAAATTAGTGAAACCACTTTTATTAGTTTACTTAAACAATTATTTGTGTAGGAAAAATAATGGTAGACATGAAAAAGTTAAAATAACATGAGTTAATAAATGAGCTGCACATTTTTCTTTTTTTTTCCCAAACTTCCTCTCCATGAAATATGATGCAAAGGATATTATTTTTGAAAAAAAAATTCACAGGAGGTCTTAGAATTTTCTCTAGTTTTTTTAGTTTTTTGTGATTTTTTTATTTTTTTAATTTTTAGGGGGTTTTTTTACAACAAAGTCAAACTTTTAGGGATTTTTTTTGCAACAAAACAACTTCTTGAGGGAAGTCAAAATCCAAGTGACTTTTGGAGGGGGGGGGGGGGTTGCATTTTCCCCAAATCGAAAATGCTACCCTTGAAACCTAATTTGTACAGTATCTAACCTGTGGACTCCAAGAAATTCCAAGTATGGCCGCACAATTATTCCAAGAAAAATGGGGACTACCTTGTGGTACTTCTCATTTGGGTTTCACTAGGCATCTTGTATTAGTCTCTGGAGCAGTAGTTAATACACACATTTCTAACAAATTTGCCATTACAGACATACTTCGAATACAATAACTAGATTAAAGACTTACATACTTACATAATACATTACAACACAGAGTCCAATCATAGCTTTACAAGCTTAATAGAGTAATACAGTACAATGGAAAACATAATGCGGATGAAACCTTAATCTTCTATTCTTCATCGCAAACATCGGGGTAGTTGTTCTCTAGATCTTCATCTGAATTCAATAAAGCAAGGATGAGAACATAAGGTAATCACTAAGTCCTACCTCAAGTGATAATTATATACATAAGGGGTAGACCAAGGATGAGGCTACAAATCTTTAGGTTTTGACGGAAAGCTAGTTTTAATGTAGATGTTTAGTTTGCGAAGTCTAACTCAAAGAATCTAAGGAAAGCATTGTTAAGTTAAGATTATGGAGTTACTGGCCCTAGGGGAGATTCATCCATTCCACCAATTCCCAAGTTTTATAGTTGGTGGACACTCAATCATCTCTAACTCAAGGCACATAACCTGCAATCCCAAAACACGAGCACACAACCCACTCGTACACCAAGGAGATACACACACATAGAGCTAATCATTAAGACTGAGCCATAGCGCCGTCCATGACCACGAACACAGTTATTTGAATAGATTTCCACTCTGCAAAGGTGTACAATTTTACCCACACAATATGATTAGACTCTCACCATCGTCGTGGTTCGAGCTGGCATAACAAGATCCCATTACATCACCATGATATACACTCACGGGACTGCTAACTAGGGGTCTAAAGCAATAGATCTCATTAAACATTGCTCAAACATGGCCCTTATAATAGCACCATTCGGACATCGGGACCCACATGGACTGCCCAAGTCTTTCCTTGGCCCTCGTTGCTATCCTGCCACTAAGTGGGTATCGAGCTAAGCTAGTAAGGTGTGAGGCCAAGCCCTGCAACATACATGGCATGCGTCTGTACGGTAGTCGCTAGGTAGGATGTCATAACGAAACAGTCCTTATACAATCGAGGCAAGTGTCACCCAGCAAGAACACCACATAAAGCGAACCTTGCTCATAAGGCATTCTCACCTTCATAAGGTACCTTACTCACCCCCATCAAATTAATTTTTAGAGTTTCATTATCACCATCATTCTTAACTCACTCACACCACCCCACACAACATTTAACACTTTTCGCAATACATGATAACACATGTATTTATCTTTATTCCTCATTCACGCGAGGCAATTCTAAACATGTTATTAGTCAAACAATCATCCAAACAATCAATATAGTTGATATTGGGAACCTTCTAGGATTTCAACAGAATTTAGGTAAATCAATTTCAAGGCATGGCACGCAGGTCAGGTCGATTAGGGTTAGAGCTCAGGTGTGGGTACGTCTCGATTCGTGGTGGAGAGAGGGAGGAAGAGAGGTGGTGGGGCTCATTGGTGAAGGAGGTGAGCTTGGTGGTCATTGCCGGAGGGGGCGGCCAAGGCAGTGGCGACCGAGATCCAATGGAGCAAAGAGAGGAAAAGAGAGGGTGGTGCCGAAGTGAGGGAGGGGGAGTGCGATAGTGAGAGGGGGCAGTGAGAGGGAGCGGCGGGGTGAGGTGACAACATGGCAACATGGGGGATGGCCACAGTGGCGGAGGGGATGGTGACAATGGGCAGCAAGGACGGGGAGGATAGTTGCGACGGTGTGACCCCAGTGTCGTTGCACGGTCGGAGTGGCGCCAATGCTGGGGATGGTAGCCATTGTGAGACGTGACGGAGAGAGAAGAGGGGGGGGGGGAGCCATTGTCCCATATAACGCAAGATAATATGTCACAGTTCATTTTTAAAAATTAAGTTATCACGAGGCTGCTCTTTTGTTTTGTTTATCCATCCACAACAGTTCCATACAGAAAGACTGATAAATTGTTGTGTCATCACAAAGGTTCTTTTCAGAGACAGAAAGATATGCTTGATGTAGCTCGTTTGTTGAATTATTTACAGGCGTATAATGCAGCAAGACTCTTCTCTGATATTTCGATTTTTGAGCATTTTTATGTCCTTTTTAGATGGATCGACTCTCTGATCAATGTGCTGACCGTTGAACCGAGACAGACAAAATGTGGATTGTTTGCTCTGCTGAGCATCGCATGCAAAACATATTGCGAATTGTTCATGAATTGTTTTGCCTTTCCGATCATGCTTAGGTTGGGAATAAGTCCAGGTGACACACAAGTCACATCGGGGATTTGATTCTGCTTGACACCAGGAGTTCACCTCTTCGTCACCATAAATTCATGGAGATAACTCTTGCCACCGAAGGTTAACGAAATTCTCGATTTGCCACTGAAAAAATCATGATTCCTTCCATGTCATCACTATTTTTTCCTTTCCATATGTGCCATCGCCATCATAATGGAGGTGACGACAGTGGCACACAGGGGATGGAAAAAAATAAGATTTTTCATCCCATGTGTGCCACTAACGTCACTTTCGTTATAACAGTAATGTCACTTAGGGTTGAAAAAACTAAATTGATGGCATGGAATGAATCATAATTTTTTTCAATAATAAATTGAGAATTTCGTTATCATTTAGTATCACACGGGGAATTATCTCTTCATGTATCAGTGTATCACTACCATCGGACTCCGGATATATTACCATTTAAATGAAGCGAGGGACCCTTTTTTGAATCTAAGGATTTCCCGGAGGCGATTCCGTTGGCGTTTCTCCAATCTCCCATTCGTGCAGCACCGCCCTGGCCGCACGTCGCTGGCTTTGCTGGCTGCCGAGGACAGGGCCTTCTCCTTCCTCATGTACGCTTGCAACAATGGACCAAAGGTGCTTTGTTTGATCCGGGGTCCCTGAAGTCCGGCCAGCATCCTAAATGGACGAGGCAACTCCGACCTCAAATCATTATGATAAGTTTCTCGGCCTTGTTTCTCCATTAGCCACGGAGGTTATCATCGTGGCACGCCTGGACAGATTCTTGGATGATGAGATCATACAAGCTGAAAAGTGTGTCGACAATGGCGATGATGCTTTGCTGGCCTCCCGTATTGTAGAGACTATGGCAAATCATGTCACCATTAATAGCCTGAACCAAACCAGGGTTGTGGCTACTACGAAGAAGGGTGCATATTCTGATCGCTCTTCCGAGAATTCCCAAGATCAAGCTCGCCGTGGGAAAAGCCGTGGATGGCTAATGCGACCCTGATGAGGAGCACTGCCAAAGGTGCGCCATCCCCCTGTAGTTGCGGTCGGTGATTTTCTGCCAGCAAATATGTTGTCCACGGAAAAATCATATCATCCAATCAAGGAAAGGTTTTGTGTGAATACTGCTACCAAAATCTTTGACGGTACCAAAGATCTAGATATCAAAAAAGGCGATACCAAAGATCCGCCTATTTCCTCATTTGATAAAGCGCACAAGGCAAGTTTTGGAACAAATTGGAATTATGTTTTTGGTGCCATCTGGGAAAGATGCCGAATTAAACATGTTTCCATTCTTCCCACGTAAGGCTTTGAGTCGATTTCTCCATCACGAATGTCGACAATGGCGATGATGCTTTGCTAGCCTCCCGTATTGTAGAGACTATGGCAAATCATCTCACCATCAATAGCCTGAACCAAACAAGGGTTGTGGCTACTAAGAAGAAGGGTGCATCTTCTGATAGCTCTTTCGAGAATTCCCAAGATCAAGCTCGCCGTGGGAAAAGCTGTGGATGGCTAATGCGACCCTGATGAGGAGCACTACCAAAGGTGCGCCATCCCCCTGTGGTTGCGGTCGGTTATTTTCTACCAGCAAATATGTTGTCCACGGAAAAATCATATCATCCAATCAAGGAAAGGTTTTGTGTGAATACTGCTACCAAAATCTTTGACGGTACCAAAGATCTGGATATCAAAAAAGGCGGTACCAAAGATCCGCCTATTTCCTCATTTGATAAAGCGCACAAGGCAAGTTTTGGAACAAATTGGAATTATGTTTTTGGTGCCATCTGGGAAAGATGCCGAATTAAACATGTTTCCATTCTTCCCACGTAAGGCTTTGAGTCGATTTCTCCATCACGAAGTCGAGAAAAGAGCAAATGTCTATCCTATGCTCAGGTGCTAATGGCCGGCGGTGAAGATGATCAGCCATCTGGTCTGTTACCCAGCGACATGAGGGGCGTCGGTAGAGTGGCACACAACAGGCCACCTCCGAAGCCCTTTGGCTGGTCATTCCCTCAACACCAACCTATGTCGATCTTCAATTCGCTTGCGTCTGCAAATTCGGCTGGCCCTGGTTCATCTAGTACCGAAGTGTTCTCTTTTGGTGTCTCAGGTGCACAGCGAGGAATGGCCGGGGGTCCTTTTCACCGGCCGCGTGTGACCAGTACTGGGCATGATCGTGGTAGATCAACGGCGGCTCCTTCTTCTTCAACACAGGGTGCTGCTTCTTGGCCGAATATTGTTGTGACGCCGCTAACTTCACAGCAAGTGAGGTCCTGGAGTGTCCATCAAAAGGAAAAAAGCCTTATAGCTTCCGGTGTAAGACCAAAGGGCATACCACGGAGCATTGTGAGGTGACACTTTACTGTGAAATCTACGATAAAAAGGATCACATTCCTTCCAAGTGTCCACTGCTCTGGCTACCAAAGCCAAATGCGACACTTTTCAGCTTCGAAGGAACTAAACTGGGGATCTTTCATATCTGAGACCGGCCATAAAGGTATTGTTCCTCAATCTCCTCCGACTGCTATCGTTTCTGTCATAGGTGGTATGGTAACAATAGAAGTTATTCAAAATGAACTTAGAGGCCTCATCCGCATAGATTGGAATTGGGGGCAATCCCTAAGGGGGCGGATACTTTTCTTGTGGCTTTCCCTACATTGGAGGAGCTTCACAAGATGGTAAAGGCTGAATTCCGTCTTAAAGCACATGGGGTAACACTCTCTTTTGAAGAATGGATGCCATCCGATGTGCCAATCCCCTATTATCAACTACACAAAGTTTGGGTGCATGTTTCTGGAATACCACCTGCGTACCGACACTATTTGGCCATTTAGGCCATTGGCACAATGCTTGGCTCTCCATAGGAAATTGACATGAAATGCCTTCGGAGATGAGGCATTGTTCGTATGCAGGTGGCCATGATGGACTCCAATCTACTTTTGGTTAAAACGGACATAGTTTTTGGTCTTGATGGGTATGAAATCACTTTTGCTTTGGAAGATTCGAGATTTGTCGTCGATGATGTTCAAATGCTCCACCTTTCGATGGGGATTTTAATGATGATGATGACGACCTGCTTGATGATAATGATGATCATACCAAGGGGGCAGATGAACAGTCAAAAAATCAAAAAAGAATGAAGCTCCCAACTCAGATGAAGCTACACATAACGCGGTCCCTATGCAGGTCGACAAAACAACGAAGATGTCTTCTAGGCAGATGGAACATGGGGAACGGTATTTACCGAGACTATCATCACTCCCACAGCTGCCAAGTCATATCGTGGTTACCCCTTTGAATCCAAGACTCTGACACATTTCAGCACGGCCATGCAGCGTTGAAACTGATGCAGCTGCTTCCTCTGTCTCCACATCTCATATCGCATCCAGTACGGAGTACTCAACGGTTATGAGTTCAAAGGTCTCACTTGCTACTACTGAGCACTGTGGGCATGAGTCCTCCCCCGCGTAACTCGCGCCCAAGCCCTCGGCGACATCCCAGCTGCCTGTAAAGTTTCTGCTAGCTTCACCAACTAGAGACGTGCCGGTTAAGGAAGCTGCTCCGTTGGTGATCATGCCTCCTCTTGTGGAAGCGGGTGCGCCCAGGGCTACTACTGCTTCTTCCCAGGTGGCTTCTCAGGCTCTGAATGCTACACCGGCTCATGAGAATAGGCCGGTTTAGATGGTGTCAGGACTGGCATGGGTGGACACGCCGCCTCAGGAGCCTTCTCTGGTGGACGAGCCCACATGGCATGCCCACTCTAAAAAGGTAGCAAATTCTCTCAGGGAGGTGATGCCTTTGATGGATGCTCCGGCTCAAGTGGCTGGACTGGTTACTCCACTGCCTTTTGGTGAGATGGGATCACATACTTCGTCACTGCTTCCAACTAGCCAGGAGTCATGATGCTCCTCAGCACGTCGTGCCTACCACTGGCCTTCGTTGAAGCGGTCGTTTCAATGAGGCCTTCTCATTGAACGGTCTTGCTTTGGCGGATGAAGACACTATGGTCAATGCTATGAAGCGCACTGCTGCTCGCAATCTTGATTCTCCAGTGATGGAAAGGAAGGTGGCTATCTCATCTAAGTCACCATGCTTGGTTACCACCACTCATGATACTAATTCAGGTATGCCACAAACTTCTACTGCTATTTCTATTGCTTCTTTATCTAATGATAGATTTACTTCTAATTTGAGTAAATTAGGCGTGTCATTATGTAGTTGTAGCAGTGAAATAACTTTATCTATCAATGCTTTGAAACATGTCGAAATTGATAAAAATGAAGGTGGCTCCTAGTTTCAAATCAATGAACAAAGTACAAGAGATAAATCCCTTTCACGAAAGTGATGACGAGGGTACTAAGCCTGACGGTGCCCTGCTCTCTCACTTGGTTAAGGAGGTGTCGGAGGTCGATTGGGATGAGGTGGAGCTAGGCACAAAAATTTGTGACCTTATGGCTACTGCTAGAAAATTTAATTTTTCCTCTAAGACAAAAGGGTGAAAGGCCTTGAACATTAGCAAGAAATCCAATAAAATTGTTTCCCAATGAAAGGCATCTTCTGGAATAGCAAAGATCTCTCCGACTTGGCTTAATTTCGGTATGTTGCTGATGGTATTAGGGAACATAATTTGGACTTTGTGTCCCTTTTAGAGACAGGGAAGAGAGATATGTCAAGAACAAATCAGGCTCGCCTCTCTGGTGGTGCTGATTTCCTTTGGCATTGTCTCCTTCCTCGTGGTAGGTCTGGAGGCATTCTACTTGGGATCAATGCATCCACTCTAGATTTGTCTCTGGTTTTGGAAGGGGAATTTTTTGTTAAGTTCCATCTGAGTAACAAGATAGACAAATTTAAATGGATCCTTCATGGCGGTCTATAGGCGGGCGCAGGACGATTTCAAGTCTAGCTTCCTTGCGGAGCTAGTGCGTGCCTGCCAGCAGAACCACCTCCCAACCTTGATTGGCAGGGATTTGAATATCTTGCGTAACAGTAGCGAGAAGAATAATAACAGAGATAACGGATGTTGACATTTTCTGTTCAATGTTGTCATTGACATATTTGATCTTAGAGAAATTGATTTAAAGGGTCGACAATATACTTGGGCAAATTTCCTTCGTAACCCAATGTTTGAAAAGTTATATAGAGTTATTATGAGTACGGAGTGGGAGTCTAAGTATCCGTTGGTCTCTGTACACGCTCTGGATAGAGATGTTTCAGACCATACACCCCTGCTACTTGACATTCGAACGACAGCTTTCCCAGGGAACCGGAAGCATTTCAAATTAGAACTTGCATGGTTCACTAGGGATGATTTTCATGACCGTGTGCTGGAAATCTGGAATAAGCTGGTAAAAGGACAGAACCGTACCCAACGATGGAATAACAAGATAAGCGCCTTGCGCAGACATCTACGGGGTTGGGCGGCCCATACCAGTGGTACTTACAAACAAGGAAAGTCTAACCTTCAGTCCATCGTAGATGATTTGGATATTGCCGCTAAGGTACTAAGCCTAACTGACTTTGAGAGAGACTAATTGGCTCAATCCAGAGATCGACTGGCTAGGCTTCTTCGTGAAGAAGAACTCAAGTTGTACCAGCGCGCGAAAGTGACTGACATCTTGCTAGGCGACAGTAATACCAAATATTTCTAGATGGTTGCCAACGGCAAACATAGGAAGAAACAGATATTTTGCCTTGAGCAATAAGAAGGCAAAATTGAAGGCGAGACTGATCTAATATCCTATATTACCTATTATTACAAAAAGTTGTTTGGGCTGCTTGAGGACAATACCTTCTCGTTGGATGAGTCTAGGAATGAGGACGTCCCTCATGTCTCATAGGCTAAAAATGATTTCCTTATGGCACCTTTCTCGGAGAAGGAAGTTCGGGATGCTGTGTTTGACATGTAACACAAAAAAGCTCCCAGCCCGGATGGGTTTCCAACAGAATTCTACCAGAGATTCTGGGTTGTCATTAAGTTTGACTTGATGAATCTATTCCACGAATTATATACAGGTGATCTACCTTTGTTTAGCCTCAATTTTAGGGTGATAACTCTTCTACCGGAAATCAATGAGGCAAATCGTATACAACAATATAGACCTATGTGTTTGTTGAATGTTAGCTTCAAGATCTTCACAAAGGTAGCCACTAACTGTATTAATTCTGTTGTGGATCAAGTGGTCAGTTCAACTCAAACTGTGTTCATGCGAGGACGAAAGATCCTAGAGGGAGTCGTCATCTTACATGAAACAATGCATGTACTGCACAGAAAGAAAATGAATGGTGTAATTTTTAAGGTCGACTTTGAGAAGGCCTATGACAAGGTCAAATGGTCCTTCCTTCTACATACACTACGGATGAAAGGTTTCTCGCCCAAGTGGATCTCTTGGATTGAGACCTTCGTCTCGGGTGGAAGTGTAGCAATTAAAGTGAATGATGATGTCGGACCTATTTTCCAAACAAGAAAAGGTCTCCGACAAGGTGACCCACTTTCACCAATATTGTTCAATATAATAGCAGACATGCTAGCAGTTCTTATCAAAAGGGTCAAAGCAAATGGGCAAATAAGTGGAGTAGTGTTCTACAATATATCGATGACACGATACTCTTTATGGATCATGATCTTGAGAAAGCCCGCAATATGAAGTTATTGCTTTGTGCATTTGAGCACCTATCGGGTCTCAAGATCCATTTTCATAAGAGTGAACTATTTTGCTTTGGTGAAGCCCAATCCATGACCGAGCAGTACATCGAGCTTTTCGGCTGTGGTATGGGTGTATTCCCTTTACGGTATTTAGGCATTCCTATACATTATAGGAAACCGAGGAATGCAAATTGGAAAGGGGTCGAGGAACAGTTGGAGAAGAGACTCAGTAGTTGGAAAGAAAAACACCTTTCAACAGGTGGCCGTTTGACTCTGATCAGTGCTCAGCAGTTTGCCCATGTACATGATGTCTTTCTTTGCTATACCAAAGGGTGTGCTTAAAAATCTTGATTATTTTTGCTTCAGGTTCTACTGGCAAAGTGATGATCAAAAGAATAATATCGACTTGCTAAATGGGACATTCTGTGCCGACCCAGAGATCAAGGGGGTCTAGGTATTCAGGATCTAGATACTAAGAATATTGCCTTACTCAACAAATGGCTTTTTAAGTTGCTCACATCTGATGGTATGTGGCAACAGATGATTTGTAATAAGTACCTGGGCTCTAAACCCTTATCGTAGGTCTAGTGGAAAGCTGGGGATTCACACTTCTGGGCCAGCCTTATGAAGGTGAAGCGAGATTTTCTCCGTTTCGGAACCTTCACTATCAAAGATGGTGCCCAGGTTAGGTTTTGGGAAGACCAATGGTTGGGTAATTGAACAATATCCATGCCTCTACAATATTGTAAGGAATAAACATAATACAATAGCAGAAGTCCTCCAAACCTTCCCTCCAAAGGTTTCTTTTAGAAGATATCTTATAAGACCAAAATTAATAGTATAGAACGCTTTACTTCCTCGAATCGCAAATATTGTGCTTACTCAGAAGCCAGATGAGTTCAGCTGAAACTTAACCCCAAATGGGCAGTTCTCGGTGAAATCTCACTATCTTCCCTTAGTGCATAGTGATGTTCCTAATGTTAATAAACGTCTTTAGAAACTGAAGGTGCTACTCATAGTCAGAATCTTCCTTTGGTACTTACGCCATGGTGTAGTTCTGATAAAGGATAATCTAGCTAGGTGTAATTGGTAAGGGGATACGAAATGTTGTTTTTGTCATCAAGAAGAGACAATTAAACACCTTTTCTTTGAATGCTATCTTGCTCGTGCCGTGTGGACTATCATACAAGCTGTTTCAGGACTTTTCCGATCTCGTAGTGTCTCACATATGTTCGGTAATTGATTACGGGGTCTTAGAAGGGATTTAAAATCGAAAGTACTGCTGGGGGCGGCTGCTACTTGCTAGTCGCTTTGGTTATGCATGAATGATATGGTATTTGACAAGAGAAATATTTCATCTCCTTTAGAGGTTATCAACTTTTGTATCCACTGGCTCTGTACTTGGGCTATTCTACAGAAGCCGGATTTCAAAGATATGGTTACAGTGGCGTGTCAGCATTTAGAGCGGGTGGTCAGGAAGTGTTTTCCTCAAGTTTATAGGTGGCGGTCTAGTCGGAGGATCGGAGCGCCTTAGCATTTCATGTTTCTTCTCTTATATTAACCTCTTTTTTATTTCTTTTCTTTTTGGACTGTGTGTATTTTGGCTATACAGAGATCAAAAATATTCTAAGTATGATTGTATCATTTGATGTAATTGTTGAGTTTAATAAAAACTTCTTTTATCAAAAACCACCGGACTCCGGCGGTTGGAAGTAGAATTTACGAGGACGCGCGCGCGAGTAGTCAGTCAGTGTGTCAAAACGGCAAACGGGATAGTTGGTGGGCAGTGGGTGCCGGCTGCGCCGCCGCCCACCGGTACCCGCCGGGTTTTGACGTCCTCCCTCCGCCCGCCCGCTCGGCGGCGCAACTTTCCCGTGAGAATGGCCTGAATTCCACGGGCGCGGCGGCTAACTGGTCGTGCACGTCGTCCCCTTATACATGCACCTTGCTGGACGTCGAACAGATCGGTAGGATTACTACCAGTGTCATCCATATTTTCCGCATGCAGGTGCATGCACGCGTGCATGTTGGCGTGCGCGTCAACTCCATCGACAGGGATGTGAGGTGTTTGGTCCATCACCGGTGACTAGGCCTAGGTATAGACCTCACTGTGGCGAATCACCCCAACCGGCAAAATTCCAAGCCATGGAGAGGAGACATGCGCCACTGTTGCCGCCGTCGTAGAGCTGATGAGTGCACATATACTAGCACTTTCCTCGGTTCCTGGAAGAAGCTACTACTAGTAGTGCTGCATAAGCATAGTAGCGCACATACTGTTTCAAATTCCTGGTTCAAGATACGCATACGAAATAGCAGCCAAAATCTTTTGCGTGCTAGTGTTTTCTCTCTGGATGCTTTACAGGTCGGATGAGCCGTCCGGTGTCACCCCAAGAATAAACGACAGCGAGCAACATCCAATAAAGCATGATTGCATTGGTGTGTTGATATGTATCCTGGCATGTCGAGCATTATTCCACCAAAACAATGGATTGGATGGGAGAAATGATGTCAGAAAAATGACAAGATTTTGGCCCTATAGAACCTAACTCTAGGGCTCCTCCAGGCTGCAGCCCACTAAATTCCAATTAGGCTTTAGCTAGCTAGCCCAACTAGCTATGGTGAATCGGTGTCCTCACTCCTCACCTCATTAACCTTTTCCTTGCCACAAACCCATCAACCTTTTCATTTGTTTTCGTTTGTATCACTGGAACAGGCAACTTATCTGAAAGAGATGACAGAAAGAGAGCTATTACACGTACGTCGACACCTCAAATCCAAAAGAGATGGCTGCAAACCAATCCACGACGCCAATTGCTTTAGAGAGAGACGACCTCTCATCTCTCTAGTCTAGAATTGCAAACCAATTGGGGCACTTCTACTTCTTGTTGGATGCGTCCCTTTCCAGCGGCTTGAATTAAGCACAAGGGGAAAGTAAGGAGGAGACAGGCAGATTTGCGAGATAGAACCTGACCGAGTTATTCGAAAGGAACGGCTCGCTCACTTGCAGAGATGGTGACGCTTTTTCTCTGTAGAGTCTGTACATACATCTTAGCACCACAATCCACATTGATCATGTACGCCTCAAGAAATGAGCTCAAACAGAAGTGAACAGTCTTGATAAGCCATGTGTGCACAAGCGCATGTGAAAAAATCGCGTTCACCTAAGAACCTCGCTGCACCAAGTAACAAATATGTGAGCTCATTTGCATAGTTGAATAGGGAAAAGGGCAATTTAACATCTTATGATTCCACGGTACACTAACATTGGATTATCAAGAGAAAACACCACTATTGACACAATCATGATTAACTTATAATAGAGACAATAATGAAGTAATTAACTTTGAGATTTACTCTACTGTTTCTATCTTTCCTCTTATTCTTTACCAGCCTTAATAATCACCTTTGTGCATGAAGTCTGCAAATTAACAAATTAAACATATTTTAGGATTACTAGTTGAATGCTCGTGCGTTGCAACAGGAACAAAAAATTTCACGAAATAATATAGTTGGCTGGATGAGGCTAACGCAAAATAACACCACACAATCAACCAGTAGCAAGCTCAACTCCCATCACAAAGAAGTTATGGGGTCGTCTTCCGCACGATTAAACTATGATACACCCTATTCTCCTCTCATAAGCGACTAAACCCCTCTATATTAATCTTGCCACAAAGGATTTATCCTCGCAATGGACTCCTTACATGGGGTGTTACGTCACAATGCCTGTTGCATGTTTTGACGATCTCTCCTTGCTTGCCTCTGCATCGGTGTCATATTTGCATAGCATGCCCTATCACGTGCATGTCTTGCTTTCCTATGAGCATTTTGTTGATCATACCTTGATTGTGTTTGCTCTTGTGTCATGGTTCCCTAACTCTGCTCTGAAGAAGCCTGAATGTCCATAGGGTAACCCTCACTAACAAGATTAGCACAATCACCATCTTTTATGGATTCAACTGGGACATATATGCTAGCGAGAAGGGGGTCGTCCACTGGATTGTCCATGGTGTTTTTCATCGCAATGGTCTCCAGAATGGTGCTGCGTCGCAGCTTGCGGCATGCGTTTTCACAATCTATCCTTGCTTTCTTCTACTCAGGTGTCATATTTGCATACTGCGCCCTATCACATGCGCGCCTTGCTTCAATTTTCTCCATTGTTAATCTTGCCTTGATTCATGACTTGGGTTGTTACGTTGCAATGCGCGACAGGTGTTTTCACGGTCTCGTCTTGCTTTTCTCTGTTTGGGTGTCATATTTGCATAGCGCGTCCTATCACGTGCACGCAATACTTCAACTTACTCGTTTGTTTGCCTACAAGCACTTTGTCTCGACTCTTCTAACATGTTAGTAGAATGTGTCGTATCATGAGCATGCTTTCTTCCTAAAACGGAGTCACATGATATTAATGTTAATGCAAGAACCCATGCAACATGAACAGATGTGTGTAAGTTGTATACTGACCATTAGATTCTTCACCTTGTAACAATGTACTCGATGGCAATATACTTTGAGAAGGATATACGGATGTCGGAGGATGAACTCCTCAAGCGGGGATCCAGAGGAACCCCCTTTGAGATTCGACCGCGGGGGGGGGGGGGTAATTCCGAATCTACCTCGTACGTGAATTAAATGAGAGTATACGAGAGATGCAGGAGGGACGGATGATCGGATGCTAGTGGAGTAAATACTCGAGGGATTTTAGACAGGTTCGGGCCGCACGGAACGTAATACCCTATTCCTGTGTGTATGCTATAAATACTCTGGGAATGCCTCTCTGTGGATCTCTTGCGTTACAAGGATTTCTGCCTAAGTCTAGAGCTTCGGTCCTGGAGAACCTCTGCTCGGCTTCGAGCTTCGTGTGTCATATCTTCGTTAGCTTGTCTGCGTCTGTTGAACTTCTTGAACTTCTAAAGCCCTTCTAAGACCCTGTCCTTGTCGTCGGGTGCACCTCCTCCTTTTATACCGTCGGGGAGGCTTGGCGTGCCCAGAAAGGAGAGCACGAGTCTCCATGAGCCATAAATAGAAAGCAACCATCATGAGCTGCAGCTTGATGTTACGGGGGTTGAAAAATGCATCCCCGACCAGTCCTATCGTCATCATGCCACTTTTCAGCGAGTGCAGCAGGGGGCCCACCGGGCAGCCACTGAGCAACCCCACGTGCCTGTCCGGTCAGAGCAGGCCTGACACAGCAGGGCGGCAGGCGATATGCCTCGAGCCCAGCGACGATATCCCAAGGCGCGCCGGATGACGCGTGATGGGACCCGCCGCATTAAATGTCCCCACGCCTCCCTGCCAAGCAGTGGCAGGGACTGACAGCAGGGGTGGGGGGAGTGGTTGGAAGTGACAGGTCACGCTCCCTCTTAAATGTAGCATCAGGCTTCTCACCAACTGACACCTCACCGCTAAACCCTCGTGGGGTCCACCGGCAAGGGGCTTCTCAAGTTCTCGGGGAACTCTGGGTGCTCGGGGACTACTGTTCATAACCCCGAGCGCCCTCTCCCGGATATGCCTTTTCTCAGTTCTCAGGGAACTCAGGTACTCGGGAACCACTGTTCATGGCCCCGAGCGCCCTCTCCCAGAACTATGTCTTCTCGGGTCCTCGGGGAACTCAGGTACTCGGGGACCACTGTTCATAGCCCCGAGCACCCTCTCCTAGAACTTGTACTTCTCGGGTCCTCGGGGAACTCGGGTACTCGGGGACCACTGTTCATGGCTCAGAGCGCCCTCTCCCGGAACTTGTACTTCTCGGGTCCTCGGGGAACTCGGGCACTCGGGGACCATTGTTCATGGCCCCGAGCGCCCTCTCCTGGAACTTGGTCTTCTCGGACCTCGGGGAGATAGTCCCCGAGGGAAGACGCCATGTGGTATTCTGTTGTTCTAGCATCGGGACTCGGGGACCTCTGGTTCGTATGTCACCGACAACGGACGAAGGACAATTTTGGTTGGCCTCATCTTCATGATCTGAGGACATGACACATAAATCTGATGGTTCAATTACAAATAACCCAGTAGGGGTAGGCAAGGAAATAATGTTGTGATATCTCTCTGTGCATTATATCCATACGAGGACATGACATAATCTAAATCATAATTCCAGAAAATATAACAAAAAATGAGTCATTCATCAAACGAGCAGACACTACGATCAATTCAAAGAATATTGATGTAGGTATCTCAATTTATATGCTTTAACTTGAAGATTTATCAAGATAGAATAATAGACAGGGAAAAATGATCAACTATGAGGCAACAAATAGGTGCATTCACAACAGATTTAATTTGGGTAACGAATTGAGTTGATGCATGTTTCTACTACCTAGTGAGTAGTACTCAGTTCCACCAGAATATTAAATTTTAGAGCTGTTAAGCAATGCTATATCTTCTACAATATAAATTTCAATCTGATAACCCAAGGAATCAAACTTAAATAACACAATAACTTAAAAAACATTTTTTTAATTATAATATTAAAGACTATTATAGATTAATAGATAGATGTCATGGTCAAGCTCACTCCATTCAGTACATGACATTTCAATTGCATATATTGATGTGCATGCTTTCAACCAATCAAGCAAAAATAGGTCAAACATCGAAACTATGCCTCAAGTTTGCAGGAACAGAAGAGGGCATACTGAGAACCATGGATTAGGTTTTGTAGCAGTTTTTTGTCAGTAGGAGATCTTGCAAAACACCAGCTTCCAGTCTGAAAACACACTGTTAATATATATTACACACACATATAAATGTAACAATCTAAATGGAACTTTTAACAGCTACATATACTCCACACTGAGATGTTTGGTCAAAACATAAGTAACAAAATGGCAAACTTGAACCACACATACTCAATACAAAAGGGTTCTATTTGGGAATAGCTATCTGCATACCTCTAATAAGATTACGGGAGTTCTCGTGAAGCAATAGCACACGCCAGCCAATTATCTTGCTAGCTCATGTTTTGCAAACAATATGAGCATGGTAATGAGCACAAACATAATGAGGGAGTTCTCTTGAAGAAATAGCAAAAGTCAGCCAAGTATCTCATGTCAATAAGCACACGAAGTAATTTAAGTATACATACCTTTCTGTCTTCAGGACCTTGTTCCATAGAAAAATCTTAACGATTTTCCCATGGACTGAAATTTTAGTGCACAAAAGAGAAGAATTGGAGAGAGATGATATAAAACCTCTGCACATAAAGATTAACTAAAGTCAAGACAAATATTGGAAATCAGTAATTTTTCCATAGAGCAAATGTCAAGGACCATTTCCATAGAGCAAATGTCAAGGACCATTTTATCTGTTTGATAGAAAAGGGATTTTATTGATAGACAAATATTGGAAAAGAATTGCTAGATTCTAAGCAATTTGATCAGTTTTTAGCTTTTTGCTAGTCTGTCGATGTTTTGTGATGTATAATTAGCTTGGTTTACCTTAGATCCACAAGTGTATGTATAAGACTTTCAGAAATCAGGTATGGGCACCAAAGTATTGGCAGAGCAAATTAAGGCTATCGTTTTGCAAAAGGATCAGAGACATGTATTAATTTCTTTAGCTCGGAGAAAAAAACTTTTAAGTGAATTCATGATCTAGACCAATCGCTTAGAAAGGCTGCCGTACCAAGCTGCAAATATTTTAATGAAATGTTGTAGTTTGCTAAAGCAAGGACTGTATGAAATTTGTGGGATCAGTAGCAAAATAGAAATCAGGGAACATCTATGTAACAAAGACAACAAACTGATGCATGGATCGACGCCTTCCCTTCTGACTCACCTGTTTCACCGCCAGCGTGACAAGAAATCAAGAATGCACATTGAATATCCTTGTTGCCCCTGCAAGAAAAAGACAGGTTGAACTGAGGTCAGCTGCATGGACAATTTTGACATACGAGATCAATCGGTCTTGCGAGCTAAAGACGAATGGCATAATCGAACGTTGAATGGATTAGATTAGTAGGCCACCACCATGCAGCATATAAAACCAGCAACAAAATGAACGGATGGAGAATGAACGACTTCGATTTGATCGCTCATCTAACTGGCCATAAAGAGAAGATTCCCAAGAAAGAAACGATCGAATCCGATGAAGCTAGGGTTCCTTACCAAGGGGAAAAGAGCAAACCAACCTGAGGCGGCCCCACTAGCGTGCGTTGTCCCCAGATTGCCTGCCCTGACGGCGCCGGCCATGGCGAAGGCACCACCGACCCGGCGGCGGCGGTGGCCAGCAGTTGGAGGAGAGAAGGGATCGGGAGGTGAGGCAGAGAGGATCGCTGGAGTCGTGGAGGTGGTTGCGGGAGGATGAGGTGATGCAACCGATGTGCGTGATTCAAGTAGAACATTTGTTATTGGAGATAATGCATTAGGCGTACGTGCCAGCGTAAATAGATGGAGAGATAGGCAGACGAATGGGCAGACTACGGGCGAATGTTGGGACTCACGAGACGCACACGGCGAGGTGAACGATCTACCTTCTTTTTAAGTAGTAGAGATATCTTACTTCTTTTACAAATAAATTAGAATATCTGGTAATCTCTTATTTATTCAAATCATGGATGATATTACATTCTGACAAATTTAAATCCATGCCATTTCTATTGATTTTGATTATGTCATTGGTGTAATGAAATAGTAGTAGTATTACTAGTCATAAGAATCATCAAACAAAAATATAAGAATTGACGTCAATTCAAAAGCCTACATATGCATTTATGCATTTCATAGGGTGATAAAGGCCGATCACTGCCATCATGCGTGACTCATAACGGTACATGGAGTTGCATGAGAGGTTGGCATCATCCAGCGTAAAACTCTCAAATGGAGTTGCATCATGTTATTCATACATTTATATAACATTTGAAGGATACAGAATCCTGAAGAGTTTAATGTCATGATATGTGGGAAACCGTGTTGGAGATTGTCGTTGTTGTTCTGTTAACAAATATTCTGCCATGTAGAAAGATACTTTCTTTAAACTTATATATTTTGGCTTTTTATTGTGAGAAAAACAGTTATTTTTAAAATACTCTTTAACTTGGTGAGGTATGTTTATATACATACCCATTACTTGCTGAGTTTATCTCGCCCCTGTTAACTCTTTTTCAGGTACATTTAGGTTGTTGATGTGTATTTTGGGAATGAGACTTGGTAGCTGCACGTATCACTTCACCACGATATTAATAACCAACCATGCGTTTTGAAACTTTATCTTTGGTAGTATATCGTCTATGTTGTATCAAGTTTTGTTTGAGGAGAACTAATCTAATGCCTGTTGTAAAGTATTGTATAGCATAGTTGCGTTGTAAGAAGTTTTATATAATGTGTGTGTGTGTGTATATATAGATGCTGCAAAAAAAAAAATTGAATTTTTAACTGTTTTATGCTTAATCGTAAAGTAGGATGTTACAAAAGCATCACTAATTTCCATGTGATAACTTCTACATGATATGCCCTTATCTTTCTCAAAGCATTTCTTTGCCTCCCTAAAAAGATGGTACCTGAGAGCAAAGATGGATATGAATACACAACTAGCTAAGTAGATACAACAGGCAACTAAAGATATAAACATACACATTTAAATAATGACATCAACGGCAAGATAGCTTCGTGGTAATCCGAATGAGAAGCTTCTAGTATATTATTCCACAACAAATCAAGGGCCTTATGAACCAGCAATGTAAACCACCAAGTCAAGCACTAATCTAGCAACCGTAGTTGTCAATAACTCAAAGAAGAAATGTTAAACTGATATCATGCCATGTGAAAAGGGCGCCAGATTTATGTGCAGGAAAAGTTTTCAGCTCCTTCTCTAAGCTCTTGAGGGTTGCAGCTGCTTCTCTGCATTCCTTTGTCCTCATCTCCTCAACTGAATACGTTTCTGTTCCGCTGGACAGAAGAAGCACAGAATGAATGAAGCATGTCTCCCAACTCTGTGAAATAGAAGAGGTCACGCTTCTCTGAATCTTGAGAAAGGGACAGAACATCAAAGGGGCTAGGACCATCAGATGCATCCTCAGGAAATTTGAGTTTTGGATCCACGACTGATTTCAAAATCTCTGAAAACCCCTGGAAGTGCATTAGGAGGATTGAGGAAGTGTTGAATGAGATCCCGAGCCTTTGGGAGCCAACAACCATTACAATTGGAGTCAGTAAAAGGGCAAATCCACAAACTCCACGAACCGTGTCTCTTAAACTGAAACACTGCCTCAAAGATGGTATCTGCAGTGGTTCATCAAGGATGAGATGCAGGCGATGCCGGTGGCGGGCGGCGGCGAGGGGGACAGAGGCGGAGACGGTGCAGATGGGCGAGCGTTTGATGGGCCTTGCGGGAAGCACAAGTGTTACACAGTCTTTGAGAGTAGATGGGCCGGGCCTATCAGAGCAGATATCGGCCCACGTTATAACAAAGGAGTAATCCCGCAGGTCCCAATTTTCCAGGAATAAAGCATCGACGAAGGGCTCTGTACGTTCCGAAGGAGGAAGAAGATGAGAAGGTGCGCTGCATCTCCGAGCCGAAAACGAGGCAGGGATCTCGCGGACCACGCCGGATGAGCCGCGGCCGCTCTTCGCCTGCCCTCTCGTCGCCGCCCGCACCACCTCGCCTCGCCGCCTTTTAAGAGTAGTGGAAGGATCCGCATCTGAGCATGATGCCATCCTTCATTTGGCACCAGCTTTAGTAGCACCAACTGTTAGATACATGCAGGCATGCGCCATGAGCGCATCACAGTCCTCAAAATTTTACACTGCATTGCACCGGCCACCACTATTCTTGGTTCCAGTTAACGGGAGAGGATATCTCATCGAGTTATCATGCCGTCCAAAATGAAATCAAAAGTTGGATTCTCTTTTAGATCGAGTGGATTCCATGATTATAAGTTCATAACCCTAGCATCTATTCCCATTTTTGGCGTTGTTTTTTTTAGAGAAATACAGGAAGAAAACCCCTGTGAAATTGATGAGAGCCGAAGTCGAGCAGGCTCAAATGTGGGTGCCACGGGCGTAACAATGCGCATTGACCAATTGCGCTAAGCTCAACTTCTTATCAAAAGTTGTTGCTTGTTATGCCTGCTGCTTGCTTTGGTATGTCTTTTCATCATGTCCAAGTGAAGCCTGCTCTTTTGGATTATCTCTAATCACCCCAGATTAAGCGCGTATGCTTAATTAAGCTAAGTAGCTAACTAGTCCACGTACGAGTGTACAATCTGTCGTTAGGCCTACTTACTCATTCACCTGCTTGCTTCTGATTAGATCTAATTTTTGGTGAACTTGTGATGAGATTGTAGGAGTAATGCAATGCCAAGTTTGGTAACCTTCTGTTGAGCGCATGATGAGCGGCAGGCGGCACTTTGCCTAGTGTGACCGGAATGTATCAGCGGACGCATGGGACAGCAAGCAAACCGTCCAGGTCCAGAACAGTGTTTCCTTCGAAGGCATCTCATCACCTAAGGTTAGATCCCAAAAACTGAAACAAGAATTTGGTTATGCACATCCAAATCTCCTGTCAAATCGTTTTGGAATACAAAATGTTGGCTCATCCTCCCTTGTCTGTGAGTCCTGTCTTTTACTCTCTTCTATTCGATGGAAGTAGCAGAGAACGCAAGCCTGGGAGATAGATACAAGCATTTCTGACATTTGCTTATCAAGACCATTCGTTTGTGTTAGGATTCGTATTAGAGTGATAGGTGAAAAAATTATAGAGTAGGTGGGAGAATCAATTGATAAATAAATATCAAGTGGGAGAGATGGACGGCCGAGATAGGTTGTGTGCGTGTAAAGGCATGTGGAGTTGCATTTTCCATTAGTCGCCTTTCATGTTGTATATCTTGGCTTGCAAATGCAAATAAACAGTATCTTAACTCCCGAGACATTGTACTGGAAGAACATGGCTAGTGTAGAACTCACTGCAATTTACCACAAGCTCATCTGAAACTGAAAGGCTGAAACAGGTTAGGTAACTCCATGCCCTTCACTCACCACGAGCTAATTACACACTGGTTTGCGCCAATTATCACTGCTGGTAATCGAACCAAATGTGACGTTGACCACCTAGCAGCCACTAGTCTGATACTAAGTTTCAGTTGATCAAATCAAATTACTAGCGATTATTTATGTGGCCACCACTACTAAACTGGATCACACTCCATTTCACCTGGCTCTTCACTAGCTCCCCGTAGCTTAGCTTGTCACACGCGTACACACACTTGTCCTTGGCCGAGGGCATGAAAGCGACGACACGGCGCGGCGCGGCCGGGGGCCTACCGTCCAAGAAGAAGAAGAAGAAGGCCGCGCGCGGCTTCATGTGCGGCTGCGGCGGCTCCAAGTCGGTCTCAACCATCTCCCGCGCCGCCGCCAACATTTCCTCTGTCACGACGACACCGACGGAAACCGCAACAACGGCGTCTGCGGCGAAGCCAGTGTCAGCAGCGAAGAAGACGGTCGTGTCGTGCTACCGTGGCGTGGACGCCGACGACGCGGGCGCGAGCGCGGAGGGCACGCCCGGCGTGGACGCGCTCCTGCGGCAGTTGCGCGAGCTGGAGCGCGGCGTCCGCGCGCTGGGCGTCCGGGAACGGGAGGACGACGTCGGCGCCGAGGGCAACGCGCCAAGAAGGCCGCGGCACAGGCGGAGCGCGAGCGACTGGGAAGTAGGAGGCGGCGTCGGGCGCCTGGAGTCCGAGAGCGTGGCGGTGGTGACTGAGTCGGCGGACCCGCTGCGCGACTTTCGGTGGTCGATGGTGCAGATGATCGAGGAGAACGGGATCACCGGCGGCGCGGAGCTGCGGGGGCTGCTGCAGCGGTTCCTGGCGCTTAACTCGGCGCGCCACCACCACCTCATCCTCCGCGCCTTCGCCGACGTCTGGGAGGAGCTCTTCGCCGGCGGCGGCCGCGCACCACCACCTCCGGCTCCAGAAATCTCGTACAGCAGTAGAGCTAGCAAACAGTCGCGCTGACACGTTGACTACAGTCACTTGTGATAATTTCCGCCCTCGGGAATTGTTGCTGTCCGAAATATAGAGTAATATGCCTTGCACGCGTGGTTTTCTGTGCCGTGACCAGAAATTTGTGCTCCATTCTCGTGAGTTTCTTGCGTTCTGTACATGTAATACGTAACATTTTCCGTGAATTTTGCATGGTGTTGCGTAGTGCATTCTTTGATCGACCACAACATCCGTGGTACGGGGAAGGAGATGGAGATGGGCAGATGGCAGGAGAAGAACCCGCGACTTGTTAATTTGGTTTTGGTAGAGGAAGCAAGGGAAGACTAGCGGAGGGGAGAATATCAAATTTCCATTAACCCAAATACTTTATAAAGATTGTTTATTTATATTGAGATTTAAATTGAAAAATTGATGAAAATAAATTATAGGATATGTGAGTGAATAGACGAACGAAGATATATATGTCTAAAAAAAAGCATATAGAGTTGCATTTCGCGGGATTGGAGGCCGTCATCTTCGCGAGGCTGCTCGTCGGTAGGAAGCGAAAGTGCGACAGAGACGAAACGACTCGACCAATTTGATACCTTTTGTCGATGGTGACGAGTAGCAGGAGGTGATGGAGACTGCGTCGGCGCAGCAAAGACGTCAAACTGGCTCGGTGAAACATCGAATCGCAGCATATTTGCTGGTGATCTCAAGGAACTAACATCTCGTCGTTCTCATCTGACGTCGCGATTTCATCGTCTTCCGTGTGTCTGCGCCTGCACGCAGGATGTCGAGTGTTTGGTCTCTGCCGCGCGCCGTATGGACATGGACGCATTCGAATATTGAAGCAGAATATGCGCGTGCAGTAGAGGCCAATCAGCCTCTGATGGACTGTTCGGCATGTCTCCGAAAGCTAGCTCCAAGATCCAAATGGCTTCCTTGAGTCGAAGTTGGAAGCTGCTGCACAGTTAGTTGCAGATTCTGTATCTGGGAAGGTAGCTGCAGGTATCGCTAAAACTAGATTATCTTATCAAGCTGTAAGCTTCCCACTTGACTTTTTTTTTTTTTGCCGGGTCGGCCGAAAGATTGGCCGACCAAATTTCATTAAGATTGGAGGGAGTTACAGGTTACAAATCAACGACATGAAAAAGTCGAAAGTCCCAGGAGGGCGAACCCCCAGGACTACTCTGTACAGCAAGAAGAAGCTAAAGGACTACTCTGTACAGATTTTGAAGACTCCGGCCTCTCTCCAGATCGCGATTTCATCGCGAATGTCGTCAAAGAGCTGATCTGCTGTTTTTTGTTGCTGAGTGAAAATTCGGGTGTTGCACTCTTTCCAAGTCAGCCAACACACCAACATGCAGAGAGTGTCGAACGCCTTCCTGTAGCTTGCCCGAAAACAGAGTCTGGCTGCCGACCACCAGTCCACCAAGTCAAGACGTAGCTCTGCCGGTATTGGAAAGCCCTCATTGATCCAAGACTTGATCCTTGCCCAGACCTGATTCATGTAGAAGCATTGGACAAAGAGATGTGTGCAGTCCTCCTCATCCGCTTGGCACAAAGAGCATCATGATTCATGCGGCCATCCTCTCTTTTGTAGATTATCTGCAGTTAAGCATCTTCCCTTGGTGGCCAGCCACATGAAGAATTTAACTCTCGACGGCGCCCTTGTCAGCCACACCAGGTCCGCTGATCTGGACCTAGTTCTTGCCATGAAAAACAGATTGTAAGCCGACGCCACCGAAAAAAGAGCGTTGGACTTGAGTTTCCAAAGAACCTCATCGGGTGACCCTGGTTGGAGGTTGATCTGTTGCACCTCATCCCAAACTTGGAAGTACTCACCCAGGGCCTGAAGGGAAAGGCTGCCCTGCAAGTCCCTCACCCATTTATTCGCCACCAGTCCCCTAGCCACAGTTGTGGTTTTGCGAGCAGCAAAGGATGCCAACACTGGCCACTGTGTTTCGATACTTCCTTCCGGCAGCCAGCTCGCATGCCAGAAATTGATGTCATTGCCGTCGCCTACTTGGAAGGAAGTCGAACTGCTCATCATAGCCTGTAAGTTCTGTGGAGTCTGCAAATTGATTAGAGTCCATGGTCTTCCTTTCTGCTCCACCTTTTTCATCAACCATTTCAAGCGCAAGGCCTGGCCAAAGAGTTCCAAGTCCTTGATGCCCAACCCCCCACATTCCAGAGGCGCACAAACCCCTTTCCAGGCAACCAAACAGTGTCCTCCATTCACCTCTTCCTGCCCCTTCCAAAGGAACCCTCGGCATTTTCGGTTTATCTCTTTCAGCGCCCACTTGGGTAGTTCCATGACCGAAAGGAAATGCACAGGAAGAGCCATGAGTACAGATTTGATGAGGCGTAGACGGCCGTCAGGAGTCAGCAACTTTGGTTTCCATCCCGCCACTTTCTGGAGAGACGATCCAAAATTGGTTGGATTTCTGCTTTGGTGGGCTTACGCATGGACAGCGGGAGTCCCAGGTATGTAATTGGGAAGAAGTCGACCTTGCACCCCAGGACCTCGTACACCTCCTGAATCTGGTCATCGCCACATCTGATTGGGGAGATCGCGCTCTTGGTGAGGTTTGTCTTCAAACCTGTCGCTGCACCAAACAGATCGAGGATGCTTTTAACTGCTGTTGCTTCCTGCTGGTTTGGTTGGAAGAAAATGACTGCGTCGTCGGCGTACAAGGATATATTGGGCAACCTCCTCCTGGACATCATCTTGGCAATGATGCCTTCCCTCTCCGCCTTTGCAAATAGGGCATGTAGCACATCCATGACAAGAACAAACAGCAACGGCGATAGCGGGTCTCCTTGTCGCAATCCCCTAGCAGGTTTGAAGGGGGCGCAATCAGCCCCGTTCAGTACCACACTTGTCTCTGCCGTTTGTAGTATTGCTGCCACCCAGCTTCGTCATCTGGGCCCAAAACCTCTGTAAATTAGCATCTCCATCAAGAACCCCCACGAGACCGTGTCAAAAGCTTTGGTAATGTCAATCTTGAAGAGAATCATAGACCTCCTGCTGCGGTGGAACTGTTGTGCGAGTCCCTTCACAAAGATAAAATTCTCATGTATGGATCGCCCTCTTATTTGCTGAGCCACTGTGATAAAATTCGTAGGTCATAAACAAACAGTACGCATCGCCTGGAACAAGAATTCTTACGTTCCTGCAAAATTCTTGCGTTCCAAACAGATACTCTTAGTTTGTTTAAATTCATTAAAACATATTTGAGAGAGTGACTTAAATATTTCGGTTCATAGCAGCAGGCCGGTCCAATAGCATCACTAAGTGGCCTTCATTAGTTGGGCTTCAGACAATATTTGGTAAATCACTTCGTGCATGAGGACAACTGCAACCTATTTTTCCTGCAAAGCTATTGTGCATTAGGCAAAAATCCTAGCATGCTTAGGGGGGATTGGGGAAGGGAGGCTTTCTGTGTTCTCATGAGGATGATTCACCATTTCTAACCAGACTTTGTATGAGTACATCACGTTCCCCGTAAGCTCAATAAGTGATTTCTTAAGGCAAAAACCATACCCACTTCTTATTTTGGTACTCTGCTCTTCAAACACTTGCGGATAGTGTATGCCTGATGACAACTCTTTCAGGGTGCTGGGATCGCAGCACATCTGATGCTAAAATTTTGGCCTTGGTTACAACTTGTCGGCTGGGAGATTGATCCTATGGTGACAACTCTTCTCATTAGTCACTTTTTTGTTTATTCATCACAATGCTTAAAGTTCCGATAATTTTACTAATGTCTATCATGCGAATAGTCTATTATCGATTTGTCAGAAGGACATTCGTAATCTATCCTTGGTTATGCTAAACTTTTCTTGCAGTCTTATCTATTTGGTTTATGCATATGCTTTTCATGTACCCAAATTTCATATTTGAAAAGCTGATTGTGTTTCATGAGAGATAATTGAACTGTCAAGGGATTATTTTGGAATGTCTGATTTAGAAAAAGGCCACAGAATCAGGTGGTTCACTTTCTGTGCGCGTTGGTGATGCACTTTCTCCATCAGCTACAGTTGAAGGAGGATTGGCTGGTGAATAACTAACCTGATGACAATGGAATACATGTTTACTGCCTTATTTTTCAAGTACATAATTTGATTTATATGTGGTTAACTGTAAAGTCTATGCTATTTGATCAGTATTTTCAGCATAACCAACCTGAGCTTTATCAAGCTTGAGCTTGCGCACAGTTATTACACTAGGGAAGCTTGGATTGAGTCGAGCTTAATAAAGTTAAGGTCATCAAAACTGTTATTTGGAGCAGTGTCTAGTCCATTCGCTAGCAGCAGTGGCCGATCGAGAACCAGGAGGCAGCTGCCTTGGGTCAATTTCGGCCAACATGGGACGTTCCCTAGGTATGGGGAGGCTGCTATGGAAGCACTGCAAGTAGGACGATTCGAAGGAGAATCTATCGGGGGAAGACGTGGTCTTATTTGGATCGTGCATGCTAAGATAGGCTTAGTTCTTTCGGCTGACAACTAAGACGGCCAACTGTTAGGTTTGCTTTGTATGTCAAATTAATCTCAAACAGAGACAGATTAAAGATAGGCAGTTTAACTTTATCCACTGAAGCTACCTAGCCACTTAGCTATATAGCCTGGAAATTTGAAATAGATAATTTGAGGAACTCCTTATTTGACAAGAAGAATGAAATCAGTTGGCCATATTTTAGAGCTGCAGCTAGGGTATTGAAATCCATAGCTGTTTTGGTTAATCCAATACAGCTTCTCTTTTTATTTTTTATTTTTTATTTTTTTGTGTCTACGTGTATGTAGCTGCTAGATGGTTGGCACCGTAGTCATAGTTTCTATGGTCTCCTTATGCTGTTTTCTATATTTGTGCATTTGCATCTAGCTAAAACTTGCAAACTCGTATCTGTTTTCAGTGATTAGTTATTGTCAATATATAATTCGCCGTGCCTCCATATTTTAAGCATCAAAAGGTTTGTCCTGTGCCTCCCAAATTCCTGTCTACGCCATTGCTTGCACACCGTGATTCTTGTTCCCAGTTTCATTTCTAAGTCTTGTATCACACATTTCTATGTCATGTATCAACTATGGGAACATTGCAAATTTTTGTTGTGTGCTTGGTTAGTAGAACGTTGGTTGGGGTAGAGAGGGAAGAAGGCAGCAGCAAATAGATGGGAATAACGACATAGCATAGGGGCTTGGGTAGGGGGAGAGACATAGGGAGACATGATACGGACATACGGTTAGGGTACTTTGGTAGTTTGGTTTACTCTCTGATTGCATTCTTCACAATCAAATTAACCAAATTAGTAAAGATAAGATAGAATAAATAACAAAAGAAAACTAATCTCAAAAAGAAGGAAACTAGTGACAAGAGATGGCGCTGGTACTGTAGCGTTCCTGTGCGTTTTGCATGGCCCGTGACCATGACTGTTCTTTTTTCAATCTTGTTCGTTCTGCAGCTTCTGTTTGTGCTCTTCTTTATTAGGCAGTTAACAAGGAGCTTATCATTTCTTTCCATTTTCCTTGTCAGAAATTATTTGAAAAGACACATAGTATAACACTAATTCAAGAAACATCATGTACATATGACATTAGCTATCATGAAAGAAATAGGGAGAGTTGAGACATTAGCTTGTTCTTAGTCTGTTTTTGATACTGAAGAAGGCATGAGCTGACTAGCATCTTCTACCTAATGTTTGGAAAGATTGACTTTTTGATACTGAAGAAGGCATGAGCTGACTATGCTTGAAATTTCTGATATTATGACTTCTTGTAAAGATTAATGATCCCAACAAATTCGCTTCGGCATCCGGCCGCTAGCCCGGTTGGTAAGTACGGCGCTCCCACGGCGCAAGTGCTCGAGTCAACCCGCGTTCGAACTCGAGCGCTCGCACAAGCATGGAGCGGGCGCGTACGGAGCGGTCTCACTTGACCCTGCCTCCAAAGAAAGCCGTAGAAATGGGTCTCACTGTTAGAAAAAAAAAATTCGCTTCGCAACTTGATCTAGATAGAGATGGTGACAAACACCATGCTTCAGATGCAGATCTAACTAATTACTGAGTGCATTTGATAAAATGCAAGCTACCAACAATTGTTTCTAGTATTTTATTATAATCTGCAGCTGAAAAGACTAACTCGTGAGTACATACGACAAAATGCACAATATCTGCAACCAAAATTATTTGTTGTAGTTTAATGTAACGAGATGCATTGTTGACAAGTTGACATCCACATCGAAAACAAGGAATAACTTGGTTGTCAGTAGTTTCCTTCTCAAAATTATGTTAGTTAAGATACAATAAGCGGCAATCTTAAGTATTAGCCAGGACAACTCATTTGCTTAGGAGGCGGAGCTCCCATTCGCTTGACCTAATGAGAAATTTCCTTCACTTTAAAGCTGCTGCTATTATATTCCGATTTTCAAGGTTTAGACATGTTTCCGAGCTTGCATGCTGAAAGTTTATTAAATAAGACCTATTTTAATCCACTAAGCAACCAAATAAGGATAAATTGCTAGTCTAACAATATTGATAAACCTGGAAGAGAACAAAGGCGCTAACAATAATATCATTGTCCCCAATCTATTAAGCAGCTTGGATAAAGGTTTTCTTCAGTCTGTCAAAGGGAATTTCTTTAAACACCCCCTATGTGTTACATAATTGAAGAAAAAACATACCTGTCCCCAGCCAATGTCAAGCCCAGAAATTTCAATAGAAGAACAACTACCATTTTCCCACTTCAAAGTGATGCGATTTCTTGGTAAGCCCATCAGCTAAATAACAAGATAGTCATCACTTAGCAGAAAGATCTGTGACGCACCACAATATACAAGAAGTATTTATCTTCTCCATCATAACTAACACTGAGAAAAGCGTACAGCATTCACTTATGTCAGCAGTTGCCAACTTAATGGCCTCCAACTTTGGAAAGCAAGCCCTTTTACTTTACAAAATAAAAAAATGAATTTAGAGATAAACAAATTAACAAAATATGTTAACTAGCCCCGTGGTAATAGCACCATGCCTACCAACAAACATTTACTGTAGAGGACAGATGAGTGGGATTAGGGATATTCACACAAGCAGACGATCATTAGAGATCGGTGTTACCAGTGTACAGATAATGCAAGCGAGCATTCAGCTCACCGGTAGTGCGTGTCCTTGCCGGTCCGGGGTTTGAACCCTGGGCTTGCATAGGGGCCGGTCATTTATTTGCTCGGTGGTCAGACTCAAGTAGAGAAAGGTCTGATCGGCCAAGGTTCGAGAGTCTGGATAGACCTTGGCTCATCCTTGGTTCCCGTGACCTCCTGAGGCTGGGGAAGCATTCTACTCCCTACTTCCCTACCAGTGTACAGATAATAAGCATATTTGATTTTTTTTCCCATTGAAACTGTTGACCATTCCACAGAGGCAAATAGTTAAGTTTTGTAACTTCATAAGGATTACCTGCAGTAGCTGATGTCCTTCATTAAGACTGTACCCAAGAATCCAGAACATATAAGCCAACTGAAATTTTATAAAATGTGCTCAGATTAGAAAGCTATCAAGCAACCAATGCTCAAGGCTATGGACAACATCAAATTGTAGCCAGTGGTGCATCCCTGTAAGTAAAATTTTCTAATTTCAGTTGAATAACTTGGAGTGAGAAATGAGACTATTTAAGTCATTGTTGGCATGGCATCTTGATGCTATTACAGCACTATAACACTGCAAACCATAGCATTTACTGACACATAATGGATGAATAAGTTGTTCTCTAGGAATCATGACTTCCATTGAGGTGACAGTGTTTTGTTATCTGGGCGGGGTTAGTAGTCTAGTACTCTGTTTGAATGAATGCAAGATAGTTTTAATTTTTAATTTTTTGGGTGAGTGGGGATACAAATATCTGCAACGAGAAATAAGAAAGAGAATGTAAATGTACTGCCACAGAAGGAGGTCTTGGGAAACAAAAAGGACTATGTAAAACTACTGCGACAGCAGGAAGTCTTGAGAAACAAAAAGAAACAGGACTATGTAAACCTACTGCGACAGCAGGAGCTCTTCCAAGTCCAGCAGTACAATGTATATATGTTACACCACCATTACGGTTGATAAGCTTGTGCAATTTGCTAAGCACAGCAGGAAGCCTCAATCGCAAATCAAAAGCATCAAAATCCATGGTGCAATTACACATTAGACCAGCATAGAAAATCCAAATATGCACAAAGAAGACAAAAAAAAAAGGACTTGGATCAATGCAGGGAAAAACTAAATTGACATTTGAGTGCTGAATGGAAATGCAGGTCCTCTCCTTCCCCAGTATATTATGAATCTTGTAAGCTTTAGTGATGAGGTTGACCCAATGATTAAAAGGAATTGCTTAATTCCATTTGCATATGAACAAGGCTACTGATTTGTGCAAAAGTTCTTAGTCTCAAAGTTCCAATACGAAATAACAGTATTATATGCCTGTTTAAGTACCTAATTTCAGCACGTCAGTGCTCAATATCTTTGAATTGTAGGCTATAATCTTGAATTGCACCTAGTTCTTGTTAAAAAAATTGTGGCTTGACCTTTTTCTGGTAAAAAAGAATCGGTTTATCGATAGGATTCATGTGATTTGAAATCATCAATCTCATACACTTGAAAGGGGTAAAATTTGCTAAACCAGACAGCTTATTTATAAAGTTATTCCTTCATTTCAGCAATAAAGACAACAAAAGCAAGTTCAAATAATGGGGATACTCAAGGTCCGAATCTTGTTGCAAGCAGAATACAGTTTTTACACCAATATTCCGAAGCTTATCAACATCATGTGGGCTCTGCAGATGAATGCAGATAGTTAGACAGAGGTGGGCAGTATTACTTCAATTCGAAAAAGTTGCGATGAGAACCTGTAAGAAGGAGCCTACGATCAAGTCTGGGCGTATGAAATTGTAGTTCATCCCGAGCTCATGTCTGTACGTCAATACTGAAAATGATTTTTGAAAAAGGAAAAAATATCAGAAATGAGCGTTCATTGACTGAATTTACTGAACTACGGAGGTGGGTACAGATGCAAGCCTACTCGGGAATTTTGTGCTTAGCATTGGTCTATAAGTCCTCAAATTTTGAATGCTTGGTATCAAGTTTCTAGCGGAATCTAGACAATGTAAATAACAAAAAACAGATGGCAAGCACAATGTAAAAGCAGCAAACGGGAATATTTTCCGTAGAGGAACAAAACTAAATGTGAAACTGATCACACTAACAGCTCTGCACTTTGATGTTGACACCCATACGAGGTTAGGCAATTTTTCATTTTCCAGCTAACGACGGATTCAAACTTTCAGCAACCAGTAAGTCCAACAAGTACTAAAACAGTAAGTGCCTAAGGCTGATGATTCTCCTTACCTGATCCCATAGCCTGTGTCATGTTAGTGCTATATACTTGATTTTTCGGTGCCCGCCTCTACTGCACGGAAGGAAATTCTATGAGACTGGATCTCATAGAAAGACCCTCTTTTGTGTATGGCACGTGTCCCTTTCATACCTCTCAGTTGCACGTGACAACTGTTAGATCAGGGAAGGACATCATAGATCAATATCTCATAAAGATCTTTTGTGAAGAATCTCATAAAACTTCCTTCCTAAGTGGACGCCTCATGTGCCTGCAACGGCCAACCGACAAACTTCAAAGATTGAGCGTCAACGAAGTGACAACACCCACACTGATATATAGTATTATTTTTTAAAATTTCATGAATACAGAAAATAGAAATTCAAATTTATAGGTACAAAGCAAAGCATGTAGTGAGCTCCACATCTATGAAATAATCACGCTGAATTCATCCATCACAAGATGAAAGGAGGGGAAGAAAAGAAAAAAATAAATGGAATGGGCTTCCATGTGCCGGGCTGCTGGCCCATTCAGCCCAAAGTGACTTACCCTAACCCATAAGCACAGCGCGCGCGCGCAGCCATCGCCGTCGCACGCACGCTCGCCACGCTCGCCTCCCTCTCCCCCTCCGCCTCCTGCTCGAGTGCTCCGCTCTGTTCCGCTCTCTCCCCGCTTCATGGGAGCGCGGCCTCCCAGGTGCTCGCCGGCCTCCTCGGCCGGGCCGCCACTCTCTGCGCCGAGGTCAACCGCATCCTGGAGCGGCGGCGGCACGGATCTGAGCGGCGGCTCGGCATGGCTTCTCCGGGCGTGTTGCAGGTCTGTCTCCTCCTGCTCCTCTCCCTCTCCCCAACATTGGACATGGCCGTAGCGCGTCGGATGCGTGTGGCACCGTGTCCGTCGACGCGGCAAAAAAAAATTTTGGACTCGCGTGTCCCTGTAACACTGGATCTAAGAAACCTTTATACTCTACATAGGTAAGGAGTCTTTTCTTTTTATTGCATATAATTCGTGGTAACCTTTTAGAATGGTTTTAAGATAAATTAATTCTGTCTATCACATGCTCCTATTGGCTTAGTTTGGGGCTTCAAAGTTCAAGAGACATTGCAGCAATAATATTTTTTTCTTTCATTTAGATGCTACTATTAGCTATACTCAAGTGGATAAAAACTTGAGGAAGACAACTGATTGATCATATATAATGCAAGTATGTGCCTGCACAGAGTTTCATACATAACTGAATTAACTCCTAAGAATTTGCCTACTGATTCAACCGAGAATTTGCCAGGAACGGCATCTGCAACTTTCCTCTTGCTGGTCATTTGGATGTGAGATTATGAAGTTTTGTGGAAATGTCTTTGTGTGCAAGTTTTAGCAATACAGATTTTAAGTTGCTATTGGGCTAGGATAGCATTTAGTGAGAATATTATTTGGCTAAAACTAGCTCAGTTTTTCTACTATATCCTTTTCTTTTATCTTTTATGTGAAAACTAAGTGGGAGTGTTTCTTCATAGAACTCATAATTTGAGTTCTGGTAAACACCAAATTTCCTTATCCTTGTCCTATCCTAAGTTCGTAGCCAAACGTGGTTGAGATATATTAACAAAAAATCTTGATTGATGAAACCTAGGATCCAAACAACTGCTTCATTTATTGTGTAGTGGCAGATTCTTGCAAACTATTTTTACTGTAGTGCTGGTGCGTGAACAGGTGTTAGACTTCCTCGCTACATTGAATTTTGTGTTTGTGTGCTGACTGTTTATCTGCTTTTATTCTGTGTGCTTGTTCACAGTGGAGCACATGATGGTCACTACTATGCTCATGAGGCCAACCCTATCGTATCAGTGGTTGGTTTTTTTAATAAATTCTTTGGCTTTATAAATAAAATTACTCAACCAGTTGCTAGATAGTTCCATCCTCCTGTTATGCGTCGCCTTTTGATGCTGATGATCGCTGAATAGACATGTTGGCTGATATTAGTGTTCTTAAATTGGACTACTGATATATGAGTGCGGATTTTGTGTCCAAGGGTTCCGGCGTCCCCATTAGTGAATTCAGCATGTTGCAACATTTCAAAAATTCGTCAAAAATCATGTATGTAGTACAAATGAAGTTAAGTAAATCTACAAATTCAGCATCAAATTCATCTTATGCATTGAAAAACAAAATAGACAAGAATCATTCTGGCATTATTCATCATGTGTGAACAGTACCACTTGTGTTTTTTGAATCTCTATATCAAAGATGAATTTGAAAATGAAAATTTGCAGGCTTACGTAACTCTATGCACACTACATACATGATTTGTTATGAAATTTTTGAAACATTGCAACATGTTGGATTATCGCATTTTCGCTAATGGGGATACCGGAACCCCTGGTCACCAACAAATTTCCCCTCATATATCTTACTAGGACACATGGTTGTTACTGTACAGTACATTTCCCTGCCTTGTTTCTCAAAATAAATATCTGAAGAGTTTGTTTAAAGTTGAGAATAATGATAATCTCACCAGAATTTGTAAATCTATGTAAGTTTTTCTTAGCTAGAGTAAAAGGCCCTTATGCCAGTTTTCATAGAGTAGTTGGTTCTGGTGTTTCCTGTTAGCAATGCTAACCAGCCAGCTACCTTGGGCTTCAATAAGTTTGTGTAAAATACATAATCGTCACTTGCCCGAGAGGCCGAGATTCCCAATTGGTATGGTGTTTGGGATATTGATATTATACTTGCAAATTACATTGTGAAAGCGCCCTGACTGCATGTATATCTTGTAAAATCAAATTAGAGAGTGTGATATTCTCAATTAGACATTGATCAGTGCATTTTTTCAGATACTCGAAGCAGATTACAGTTTCAGGAGTAATCACAGTGCAACAACAGTAGCCACTTGCGTAACAATAGTAATACATATCTTTTGAGCAAGAAGGCGGTAGCCAATGTTCATAAAAAGAACTTGCTTTTCCTCAGAATTTTATGCAACAGCTTTCTCTTATTCGTGGGGACGAGCCGATGGCTCGGTGGCATACCTCCATGGGTGGAGGGAGCCGATCGGGGGAAGGCTCCGGGAAGGGGGCCCGGTTCTAAAAAAAATGCTTATGCCCTTTCATGGAGTGAAGTATGCTCTCTGATTTGTACATCCCTGCAAAAAGTTTTCAATTCACGAAACATTTAGATATTTTTCTGCACACCAGGTACAAATTTGACGATGAGTGTATAACAAAAGAAGGTAATAGGATGGCCCTTGGAGAGCAATATGGGTTTGAGGAAGATGTATGTTCTGTTTAATGCTGACATTGAACAAGTTTGTTCTACTCATGGCCATCATCCACATATCCCACTTTTGAATTAAACAGCTTTCGTTGTATTCGTTTTATGCTGAGTGTTATTCACTTGTTTGTCATACTCGTACATACGTTCAGAAAATTGTTTGTTCTTGAATGATATAAATTTCCTTGCAGTAGTCCAATACATTGTGCTTGATATTTTAGACAACTCAAGAAAGATCTGTTAAAAAATGTAGAATTCCTTTGTGTTGTTTCCATCGCTGCACTTCACTTCTATGGAGTCCTGTTACTAGTTTTCTACTGCACAGTATCAAATAAGGTGCACAATGCTGTGCTGAAGCTTGTTTTAGGGATCAGAAATTGGTCTGGTTATGATATGATAGAGTTGTACCCGTTTCCTTTTCTGTATGCTTGTAATGATATGCTGGAGTTTTACTTTTTTTCTTTTTCTGTATGCTTGTAATGATATGCTGGAGTTGTACTTGTTTATGCTTGTTTTTTTAGCGCCTGTTGTGGCTTCCAGATGCAGGATGCTTAATTTTGTTTAATTGCTCATGTAGGATTTGTGGCATCTCCCTCCTGAGAAGAGCAAGGAAAATATTCTTCTTTTCTTCATACTCTACAATCTCGAAGAGGAAGAACTTTGGTAATCTTCTTTGTGAGCTGACTTCTCCGTCATCTTTTGTAACTTATCCCTACAAATGGCTGATACACATCCTTTCATCGATGTAGTTTTGTGAGGAGTCTCTTAATAAAGGCCTCGGGAAAGCTTCCAGAAATCCTGACAAAACTAAGTGAAATGGCTGGATTTACGCCATGTGAAGAAATTGAACTTCATGAGTCAAGAGTTAAATTCACATTTGCAAGCATTTCCTGTAAGTATAGTCAGGAGCCAACCCTTGGTGTGCTCCATCTGAGGTTGCAACTTTGCAAGAATTTCTGCAGAAGCAATTCATCTTCCATGAGACCTGGTTTTGCTCCAATGGGGCCCTGTAGCATAAGCTGGATAATGAGCTTACGGAGTCTAGCTATACACCCGAGAAATTTACGCGCTTTTGTATTCAGAACTTTGCCTAAGCTCATAGTGCTTTCTCCTGGTTTATTGAATAAATTCCGAGAAGAACATGTTCATCCACCACTGATGGAGATTTCGGCAGGAAAATTGCCAGAGCTGCCCCGGGAAATCCTGATGGATATATTTGCCCTTCTGGAGATCCCTGATCTCGTGCGTGTGGGCTCTGTCTGCTCCTCCTGGAACTCTGCGTATACCAGCTTATGTAACATTGGGCAGTACAAACAGTCGCAGACACCATGCCTCCTCTACACTTCCGAATCTGCTGGTGAGAATGTTGCTTGCCTCTACAGCCTTGCCGAAAAGAGGGCCTACAAATTAACTCTCCCGGAGCTGCCCATCCACAGAAGGTATCTGATTGGGTCCTCACATGGGTGGATGGTTACTGTTGATGAGTGGTCTGAGATGCACCTTGTCAATCCAATCACTTGTGAACAGATTGCTCTGCCATCAGTGATCACCATTGAGCAGGTGAAACCCATTTATGACGATGGAGGTGCAATTTGTAAGTATCATTACTCAATGCACACTGCACAGTCAGTTTTTAGACGGCCCTTAACACTTGATCTTGGCAAGTTGCGTTACTACTTCCATCATAAGGCACTTGTATTTTATGATACATCTTCAGGAAGCTATATCGTGGTGTTCATCCACAATCCATTTGGGCAGCTTTTATTTGCTAGGTTAGGGGATGTGAAGTGGACCTGGCTGCCATCTCACAGAAATTTTCAGGACTGCATCTACAAGGATGGTCTGTTATATGCAGTGACATCATTTGGCGAAATTATCGCCTTCGATCTCAGTGGGTCTGTGGTCACGACAAAGATAATTATGGACAGGGTAAAGAATCATTGTGGGAGTGAGAGTGTTTACATTGTTCAGGCTCCATGGGGCGATCTACTGCAAGTTTGGAGACCAGTCATTCGGATAAAAGAAGAGCACAAGGCAACATTTGAGAACACTGCTAAGTGGATGGAAATATATAAAGTTTGTACTGTGACCAAAAAACTAGTGCGAATAGATAACTTGGATGACCATGTATTGTTTCTAGTGAGTAACCAATCACTTTGTTCCCGTGCTGAGGAATATCCACAGTTGAAACCAAATCATGTCTACTTCACAGATGATTTTGAGGGCAGGCCTTTTGCCTGCGAGCGGGGTTACCGCCTTGATATTGGAGTCCTTAACTTTGGCAACAAGAGCATGGAGGAGATTATATCTCCTCGGCCTTGGTCCAACTGCCAGGCTCCTTTGCTGATCATACTAAATCCCAGGAAGATGGATTCAGCATTGCACATTTAGATGCAACATCCCTTATATTTGAGTATTAGGCCCCGGTCTCATGTCGCCTGAATCGAATCAAAGTCCTAAGGATTTTGATCCCAAAATCCCTTCCTGAACATGCCTTTAATCATAATCTTTCCGCTTGATACGGCACACACTATACAGTGAACTATTACTTGTGCCTTTAATCATATCGGCCCTTCATGGTTTTGTGACATTCTTCTGTGTTAGACGTGAACCGAACATTGAGATATTACTTAGCCTCTTTTCATAAAAAAGTTCAGTTCCTACAGATTTGAACATATTTGTGCACCATTATAATTTCCTTGTGTTGCATCCTTCCTAGATTAAATGATGATGTTAGTCTCCTTTTTCTAGACTAATTCCTTTGATTTTAGCAATTTTGATTCTATCTTTATGTTCTATTCATCTTGATCTTCTTAATACAAGATTTTTATCCTCAATGGATGCTTATGCAACGAATGGTACTATAGTGCTTTCCTGTACCACATTCTATTTCCTGTTGCTATCTAGATTTCCCGGTTTAAAGCATTGCATATGGAGAAGTGGTTAGTAAGCTTAGTCACAAACCTGGGTGAATTTTCACGCTGGAATTGATTAGCCATCCACTGGTAGACAGAGCTATATAGTTGCTTGCATGTTGCTACATAATTTGCCTTATCTTGCTTAAACATATCAATCAAGCATCTCATTTGATTGTTTCCTTTTGTATGTTCATCTGAATTTGCAACAATTGTTTTAATAAAGTTTGTGACCTTGAGTGTTGTAGTGTGTTCTTATCGCTAATGCTAAACTTAAATTCTCATTGGATCTCCAATTTTCCATTGTGTTTAATGAAGACGTTGTCCACCCTTTCATTTACCACATAATAAATTATCTGGGACTAACCTTGATTCCGATATTCCAGTTTCTAGACCATGGCAAGGTTATGCCTTCTCTCATTTACTCCATTTAGCTCTTATTAGATGATTCAACCAATGTAGTTTCTTGCCCCTGTTTTGTAGTATAAAATACATTTTGTTGCCAAAGCAAACATGTTTATAGTATGTTGTCAGTGTATATCTCAATAATTGTAGCGCTGCTGACATACACGAACATTTGTTCTCATGTGGCGCCAAAATACCTAGAGACATTGTATGTGCTGAAATACATCATCTGCATCTTTTCATCGAATAAGAACTAAGAGCTGAGGACGAATTCTGAATTATATGCATGTCAGCAATCTCTTAATCAAGTCTATTCTGAAGATTGAAGAGGGATTTAGACAGGTAAGATGCTCAATTCTTGATCACCTGTTTAATTGCACCCCTAAGTCTTTGCGGACAAGGAAAGGTGACCCTTGAGCTGGAAGAAGGAACGCTTAACCGCTCTGAGCATCCGTCTAAAATCTTGGATCTGCTATATCTATACATGTTGGTTTGGAATTTGGCTTAGTGCGCCTTATCTTGCATAAACCTAGCAAAATTTCGATGGTTCAACACTAGAATTAATCCTCTGAATCAGCGAGCGACACGCTTAATAAAAATGATAAGCAAAAATTTCAATGGGAGGCATTTGAGGTCAAAGTTGGAAATTGGATTCACCTACGCATTGTATACTCGAGTTACATTTTAAAATTAAACTAGCATTCCGTCACGTCAAATTAACGGCATTAACTTTGACACGGGACAATGTTTTGCTGAACTAGACGCTACCATTTTTTAATAATGCATTTCTTTAGCATAATTGCACTTATAAATTATAATAATTTATCACTTAAAACTGCGGTGCGGGACTTGACGGTTCTGAAATGTCTATGAATTATATGCTCTGTTCTATGCTAGAAAGACATTCAGTGACAAATTTCATTATTATTAGTCTATTTTTCGTTTCATGGCATTCCTTCTACCTCATTCTAATGGTAGTTTGTTAATCATTTGCAGTTATACTGTTCCACATCTCCGTAGCTGATTTTTCATGTCTGATATATGAGTTGTGCTTTTACGGAGAAGGCTTTTGCAATAGTGCCACCTATTTAGTTTCTGATACGAAGGACTCATAATTTTATCAGTTACTAGCCTAATAGTTAATTGTAGCCTTTTTAAGGAGGAGTAACTCCCTTTTTTTCTCCTGCTGTATTCGAAGATCTTTAACAGAGTGAATTTTCATTTTGTACCTGCATTAGTTTTATTTGATTGTTCATTATCAGTTTAATTTTTTATTCCCAGATAGTTAATTTCATTTGCCTTCTTTAGTCTCACCTCCTATATAGTTATTCGCAGGGGTGTTTCCTTCTGGAGCGCTGCTAGTTTACTCGATCATGCTGTAATCTATTAAAACAAAGGTTTACACTGCTAATGATTAGATGGTTCCTAACTGACTCCAAATTTGTCTTCAGCTGTTTAGCAGTTTCCCAAATGGTTCATTTTGCATGTTCCAAGCTACCGATTTTTACGGTCATATAATATTTAGCTATGGAAGAATAACACATTCTTGGTGATTTGCCTGAAGCCCTTAGGTTGGCCTTTCTTCGAGGAACGAGAATATATGAAATCTCGTTTGTTTTGATTTCGCATGACTAGCGCTCCAAATGTCTACTATATATGCACATTTGAATATCCTCACTCAGTGCCACATATGCATTTGTAAAGACATAATTTTAGTCAAACAGAGAGAACCGTTGCTTGCACAAAGCTGAACAGAAAAGGTAAGTCATCTGCGACTGTTCCAGTGGGATGAGTATTTTGTGGAAGTGATAGCTGCATGTATCACAACCTCACAGCTAAGGTATAGATCCTCAATGTCAACTACACAGTTCTTTAAAGATTGAGCTTCTTTAAAGGTTGAGCTCCCGGAAGGATTTCTTTTGAGTGTTCTCATTATGGTTTTGCTAGGGGCTTCTCTTCAATTTTTTTTAACTATAATCAAAATAAATAATTCGTAACATTCATCTCATTGTCAGTCTATGTAACGTGGTTCATTTACAGATATACACGAAAAGGACAACCGAGTGGTTACCTCTGAACAGATCATTTGGCGTCGTACGTCTCAGCATGCCCAAGCCCTTCAGGATGTCGTGGAGGAGGCACATTTATTCGACGAGCGGAGCTTCGAGGAGTACCTGCAGTGGTACGTGCTAAGTACACGTACAAGGATCACCTTCACCCCAGAAGATGTCCGGTCCCACGTCGCATCGACTACGGAGGCCTACCCGGGCCATTAGGACGAGGACGCTGCATTAGCGTTATGTATAATTTACATCTTATTTTAGTACCATGTACTTACGTAAGAACGACTATAAACTGAAATTCTCATTTTTTATTTGTTTCCACAGACCGATATCATTTATGATATCCATAGGGACGTAGCTGGAACTATGGACCGCCTTAGGCAAGGGGTGCAGCTCAGTGCGGCAGATGTAGCGGAGTTCGCCAAACGGGTTTTCGATAAGACCGCGCGGGCCCTGAAGTTTACCTCTTGCTGGTCCACCGCAGACGTCGCAGGGGCGCCAGTCAGGTCGAGTGGGGTCCACGCAGAGTCGTCCAGGAGATCTGATGTGCAACGCCGTCCACCGGGGTCGGCACCCACACGGCCCCCTATACCACGGCCTACAGGCCCGGACCTAATAGGTACAGATATTTCATACGCATGGCGTTTAAAGATATTCGTTTGTTATTGGTGCATTAATTTGAAACAAATATTAGGTGTACTTACACACGTCTCGACGCTGCCACCTAGACCGAGCCCAGTATCGACACCCTCACCACTCGCAAGCCACTCAGGTACTGGGCGACACTACATTGTCGTATTCAATATATTCAATAGTATATCTAATATTGTCTATAGGTTACTTCGGAGATGAGGCCAGGCCATCTTCAGCTACACCTCGACTGATCCCACGACGAGCGTTCAACCTCTACTATGTCACGCACGCCTAGCCATCTGCTGCTACACCTGCATACCACACAGGTACAATAGTGCATTTTATGCAAATACTTTCATTTGCATATTTTCCGTATCAAATAAATTCATCTAGTCGTAGGCCCCTCCAGCCAATACACATGGACACCGGCAGAACCTTTGCAGTCTTCATACTCGAGCCAGGAGGATGAGCCTGGGCCAGACCCCCCGTTCGACCTCGTGAGGGACTTCTTCGGGAGCACACCAAACTACGACGTCTTCCAACAGTCCCAGCTACCCAGCTCACTTCGGACACAGCACACCCATGAGGAGGTCACGACACCTTTGATCCTTACTAGGCTTACCAGGCAGGTTGGTGCACCCGATGCCCTGACCTACTCTAGGGGTCATGTGAGGGCCAACTAGCGGCATCGGTACCAGGACCATGATGGTGGGAACAGCCAACGTCAACGGGAGAGATAGCGGTAGGATTGTACATTTATTTTTGTTGCTTACATATGCATCTTCGATTCGTGAGCTATTCTTACATATTCGGATGCGTCTAATCTCTATGGTCTACTTACCATATCGTAACTACATTTCTTATTCTAATATGACTACACGCTAGTTGCATTTCTTAATCCAACGTGACCACATGCTACTTTCTATCGTCCTCGGCTATGTATGAACCGGTCACGACAGACTAGAAAAGTATTTTTTACAAAATTACTTATACACGAAGTGACCACTTGAAAACTCTGTTGGGAGTCTACCTTTAGTCATGAAGTGACCACATGACTCAACTTTAATCATTAAATGGCATCACCTCTGTCCTGGCGTAATCTGCAAACACGAATTGACCATACCACTCAACATTAACTATGAAATGACAACACCTTTGTCCTTACGCAGGCTATAAACAAGAAGTGACAACACGAGAGAGCTTTTACCAAAAATTAAATAACAACACATGTATCTTGACACATGAAATCTCTACCCAGCATCAATGCTACAACTTTTCTATTCTTCAAGAGGGAATCCAATGCTCTTGTCCCTGCTAAGCCCTTCCACCCACTCATTTCTTCAAGAGGGAATCCAATGCTCCTACCCTCCATCACCATAAATAACCCCACCTTCATGTATGGATACACCACTCATTTCTCAATTCTCTCAACTACATGTCTTCCTCAGCTCCACCAAGCCCACCCAATAAACATTGGGGGATTTTCATCCCCAGAGAATCGAACCATCGATGTGCTTCTGTGGTGATCTTTGTAGGTTTCGTGAGTCACAGGACATCTCTTACACATATGGCCTATGCTTCTTCATGTGTGCCAACTACCAATACAACAAGTCTCAACATGGATCGTATGAGTATCCACTGGTATAGCGATAAAGATCAGCCACATCTTTCTCAATTTCACACACTGTTTTACTAATCTCTCATCTTATTTTATTTATCCAATCTCCTCCACCTATCTGTGACTTTATTGAATGGCTCGACATTGAGCAAAATGAAGACCAGAAGCGGTGGGTCAACATGAAAATGCGATGGAGGAGGGAAGCTTACGCACGTCGGGAGTACGAGCAACAACAAGAGGAACTACGTCTGAAGCAGCAGGAAGAAGAGCGTATGAGGAAGGCAACACAAGACCATACCGCGGCTCAGGCCCGCAAAGCTAAGAGGGCAAGGAAGCGGGAGAGGACCCGTCGCGCTAAGGCGGTATGTCCCGATGCCCTGCGAAAGTGCAAATATCCTCGATGCACTCAGTAGAGAGTATCTAATGTAACCTGACATGTTTCCACTCCCTAAGGCATGTTACGATTAGGAGCGGCGCACTATTAAGTAGGTTTTTATGTGAACCGTACATGCCACCTTTTTTATCGTCGTGTCTTTGTGGTTACAGTCTCATGTAATGTTTTTCACCGTATGCATAATCTTATGATTGTCACTGTTTGTAATCTCATTGCCGCGTAATATGATACGAGTGCTTCACATATATAATTTGGTAGCAAATATTAATTTTGTATCCTCCTAATAATACATAAACTAGTCCAAAATATCGCTTCCACATTATGCCGTATTGGCCACTTTTTAACCATTTTAATTTCAAATTTTGCAACATATCAATTTCAAATATTGAGCAATATACACATTTACAATTAAAAAAAACTAGAGTGGGGCCTACTCGCCCTGTAAGAGGGCGGTTGGAACCTACCCGCCCTCTCAGTAGGCGGTTGCCCCTACCCGCCCTCTGAGATGGTGGTTGAGCCACTTGCCGCTCTCTCAGGGGCGATTAGACCACCCGCCCTTTCAAAGGGTGGTAAGGACTCCTTATTGCACTCTTAGAGGACTGCAGCTTTTTCAGATGGCGACAGACGCAAATGTTGACCCGATGAATATATTTATTTAAATTCTTAATTAAAAAATAAAAAAATAAAAAAACTCCGGGAACGCAGGCGTCGGCTTGGCCCGTATTTCCGACTCGGACGTAACCGCTCATCTGGGCCGTGCGCCTGTGCTCAAAACGGCCTGCTTCCATCGGCCGCACGACCTTTCCTTCCCCTTTTCGCTGGAGCCTGGAGCCGTGGGGCGTCACGCATGGCGGCATCTCACGGAGCAGCAGATGAGCAGAGAGGACTGGAGCACCGTCTGGTTTGCTGCCGTTCGCTTGCCGGTTGGGCCAACTCTGTTGATTGTTACTTGTTAGCGTCGGAGCTGCTCCGTTGCTACAGGATCCTATTTGGCATAGCTCGATTTCTATATTCATCTCATATAAGGTGTTTATAGATGAATATAAAGTGGTCTAAGTATATATTTTTACTTTAGAATTTAAATAAAATACTTATATAAACACCTTCAGTGCACACTAAGCTTCAACTTTACCAATTTATAGAACTATAGATATCTCTGACATGCGTTTGCTTAGATCCCCTATCAAATTTGTTCGTCTGCTCTGCGCCGGGTAATAGCTTTTCAATGCAAAGCATCGTCGACCCCAGTTTTCAACTGAGGTTTCCCTCCACCTGAACAAAGTTTCTACAACTAAAACGACCTAGATACGTTTGCGAGTTGTACTAGTATCGAACTCTCACGTCCAGTTTGAGTGAGTTGCTGAGGAGGAAGCTGATGAGAGGCCGCTGATCGAGTCTCCAAGTCGCAATTAAAAAACTACAGTACTGATGTAGCATACATGTATATCTAGTGGCGAAGCTAGAACCAAATTCTAAAGGGCTGGTTTCTTCTTTCTACTCCACCTCTTTTTCCTGTCTCCTCCACCCTTCCATTTCAATGGAGCTGCAGCCAGTAGAGGCTGCGCTGTGTACACCGACAAAGTGGGGGAAAAAAACAAAAAAGACCATCTGAAACACTACCAACTCTTCTATTGTTTATAGAGGTGTAGGTGTTGCTTAGCTGCTAGGTTCTGAATAGCTCCAAGCAGTGCTCCTGATCCAGGTTTCTGCTCCAGAACTTGTTGTAGTACTCGGCGTAGGTGTAGTCCCTGTAGACGGCCGGAGAGTCCTCGCTGATGAGCTTCGCGGCGGGGCCGATGAGCACGTCGTTGCACGGGCACAGGAACGACGCCACGGACATCCTTGATCTGTCGGAGTTGACGACCGCACGGTGCCAGACGCTCTTGTATTTGGCGTTGCTCAGTGCCTTCAGGGGGAAGATTCAGTTAAAAAAATACTGGGCTTGCAAGGGAAAAATATGTAGGCTATATCGGAGTATACTGTGTCAAGTGTGAACCACAGACACTAGGACCTGAATTTATACCAATTTGGCCATGCAAATCATAATTAGTGCTCAAGTGCATTAAAAGGTACAATACTAAGTTGCTTGACAGACTGACATATACCTATATACTACAGATGGTTTTGATTGTACATGCTTGTACATTCATGGATTATTTGTCTTGTCCCACATGCATGAAATAGTGCAATTAGTTATTTAGCTGTTCATCAGTCTTTTGCTGCAGTTCTTATATTGTTGGTGAAGTGCGTTTCTTTTGTGCATGTAGGTTTGCTGAAGCAGATCTAACCATATTTTAATTTACTGTACTTCCACACAATAAACAATTTAGAACTTCCTTCAATTTAACTATGTATGTCTACCATGGGTAAAGTCGATCATATAATATTTATTTAAAGTAAAGATACATAATCATCAATGATGCTTATCAAAGTGTTGCTAGTGAACTCGGAACTCCATATCAAGCTACTACATTCCTTATGATGAATCGTTTGGCAGTATCCGTGGTTATTTTACCTGTTGGCTCCACATGAATCCATTTTGTAAATATATCAATAGCGGTAAATATGTGTTCAAAACCTCTGAGAGCTTTTGAAAATAGTCCCAGAATATTCAAACCCCACGTAGCGAAAGGCTAAGATAAAAGAATTGTTTGTAGTGCTTGAGCAGATCAGTGAATCTGTTGGCTATGAAATTGACATTGTTTATATTTTTTGACCAATTCTCCCGTATCATAGAGGGTTGTATGATAATAGAAACATTATCTTAAAAGCCTTTTCGACCAGAGTTCTAAAGGAAGCATAAGCTACACAACCTCCCATGGACTTCATCGAATAATCTCTTATCCCGCGTCTCATAGATGCACTTCATCAAAACTCCATTGGCTCCTCTTCGACAGAGGACTCCATCGACTAGAATATACATTCTAGCCTTTTGGGGATTATTTCTGATTCGACATCATCATCAGGTAGAACTCAATCATGATGGTATTCATACACGTTTCTTAGTACTTGAATTGTGCAACGACGCTTTGCGTTACTCCGGATGAGATGGTAGTGATTTGCGACATCTCGGGTCAATTATCGATTATTTGCGATACCTCGAGTGATATGTCCTTATCAGAGATAACTACTCCCTCCCGTGTCTCGACTATTTACGATATAGAATACATCGAGAGTTTTCCCATAAAATCCCCAGAAGGTACTGGAGATCATGTGGAAGCTAACCTTGTCGGCCTATCGACTAGGACTTTATCCCTTCTCGGGATGTATTGTACCTCTAGTACGATGAAATGCCGCTCAAGCTTCCTAACCTCCGAAAAGGTATGCAACCATGGTCGAGTTGGAACACTTATATTCTTTTTTGACCTAATTCATGACTAACTGTGAATATCCCTTCAAAAGAAGTTGATGAATTCCAAGCGAGACAACTACTCAGAGACCGATCATCAGTCCTTTGTATTTTGCCATGTTATTTGTGGCCATCGTACTGCTTGGAGATCGGGTGTGAAAGCTCGATAGCCGATAACCATAGAGTGCCTCTCCGATAGTTGGAGTCATAACCATGACCTCGGGAATTGCATTAGCATAATTCCTAGAACTTGGTCTAGTTCTTCTTAGAGACTACCTCTATTTCCCGCTCTGTTACGAAGTTCATTGATCTTGTAGTGTATATCTATATTAGAACAATTTGTGGGGGGGGGGGGGGAGGGTTGCATGACATTCCTGTTAATCACAGACATGCATCTTCTCATAGGCTAGTCTAGCTTCTCTCATTCGACTAGAGGAAACTGGGTTGGAACTATTTCAACATGTGCTACCTATTTGAGAGGTAGATCTTGCAGAGCTCAAGCCTTCTACTCGTTGTTGTGCATCTGTAATAATCCCAACAATATCTTCATCCACCGCACCTCTTCTAGAGTTCCTAATCCTCCTCACATTAAAGATCAGAGTTCTCGCACCTTGCAGGTACCGAGCAGTACCAGAGGCAAATTGTTAGTTGTTGCCTTGTCGACCCAACGAACAGAATACTAAACGACGAGGTGACATATGTTGACTCATGCGATGGTTGATTTTCGCCTGGGATGTGTGCTGAAGAGGTGGACTCAATTATCCTCATGAAGCACCATCGCCGCTTTTTTATGGTAAGACTCATTCCTAGGGCTAACATCCGGATGATCCTCTGGATGGCCATTAGAGATCGCATTAATGCCATAATCGTCCATGTTTTTATTTTCTGTAGATGCGTCAAATTCTGAGAAGCGAGGTTCGTCCTCCAGAATCTCCTTCTTTATATTGATGATTACTCGATAACAAGAGCTACCGAAAGTTGAGGCCACAATCACAGTCGGGTTTTCGGACCCACAACCCATATGTGATCATGTGAGTGATAATCTTGACTAGCAAACCATAGGATTTGTCGATCGAAATTCGCTATCAGAGATCGAGAGACATCACCTCATCGGGCTTCATATAGATGTCGGGTCCAAAATTGTCGCAGAACCCATCATCGGAATAACCCATCACCGGAGACTTGATGCGCTTAGTTGATAAAGACTCTGTCTTATCATATCCCCACGGACGATGTCAGTTGTCGATGATTGGTAAAATCGATTATGCAAATACTTATTTAACGTAGGATTACCTGGTCATCAATTGTGTGTTTTGAAGAGGAGGATACATGATTTTATATAGACCAGGTCTCTCTTAGGATAATAGTCATATATCATGTTTCGCTTGTATTAATCTTAGGAAAATATACTTACAATGAGGATGTGTCTAAATCTAATCCTGAGGATCTCGACAAGTTCTCTTGTGTTCTAAATTCTAAACCCCTTGTCAAATGAATCTCGTCATGGTATGACTCTGTTGTAGATCTCAATGGGTTGTTTCTGCTACTACCCGACTAGGCTTGCTCTGTATTGCTTGTCCAGTTTCTTGCTTGGAAACTGATTATCTCATCTGGAATTCCATCGCCCCCTTTGGATGTACCCTTTTCCCTCTATAAATAGTCGGATCAAGGAGATGTAACATACTTGTAGTCTCTGAATGTAATCTTTCAATATTTATGTCTTCCGAATATCTGTAAGACTCTTCCCTAATTTGGGGATCGCTTCTATATAGAATATGATAAACTGACTAAAATATCAGCGTATGTCTTATTTACCCTATAACAGTTGTGAAACCTACCGTATCAGATTAAAGACATGTGTATAGTGGATAACCATTCTAAGTATATATTGTATTTCTATTAAATATATAATATATAATTATTTATTCATCGTCAATATTACTTCGCTACAAAATCTCAAGTGATCCTGTACACATAACAACACTACAATGGATCCTCGTTAGATTTTAGGAAGTATTTTCTGTACTCTTTGTTGTACATACGTCCTCCCTAATTAGGTGTTTGAAAAAGAGTATGTACATCTTAAAAAGTGGTATATACTTTTAAAAAATATATTCACTTATAAAGAAGTATATGCATCTTAGAAAATATACCATCTCAGAAAGTAATATATACTTCCGTTATAATAGGATCAACTATGGATCGAGCTAAGATTATATACTCCCAGGAGTGCGTGTGTCTATATATATATATATATATATATATATATATATATATAGACGTACGTACGCACGCACACACACTATATTACACATATGGTGTAGAATATTACCCAACCCAACACCGATCCCTTTTTTAGAGACGTCACTGTCCTTCCCGAGCGCCCCTTCCCGAGCGTGGCTTCCTCCGGCGACCCGGATCCCATCTCTAGTGATCTCATGCCCCTTCCCGGTCGCGGCTTGCTCCGGCAACCCCATGCCCCTACCAGGTAGTGTATCGAGGAGGTTGTGCACTTAGCGAGGATCCAACATCGGTGGAGGAATGGAATCTGGGTGGGAACCGGAGCAAGCCAACATCCAGGAAGGAATCAGTGGGACGACCATCACGACAGCATTTGCAAGCTTGTTGTCACTGAGCGGAGCTCTGGACACCCCCCCCCCCCTCCTTTGACCAACGGTGGTGTGCCCAACATCATCATTTTGCCATGTGTGGGTGAAGCTCGTTGATGTTGGTCCAACACAAAGCATGGATGTTGCAGCTGATCGAAAAATTTGGCTTAGCATGTGCTACTAGTTCACTTCTAGTGACCATTTTTGTTGAGGCTCATAGGAGGTCAGGAATCATAGGGATAAGTGTGATTGTGTGAAGAAAGGGAGAGAACATACTACCCATGATTTTCACGTGGTTGCTGAAGCAATCAAAACATACTACTTAGTCAACCAACCTAAAAGTGTATATAGTCCTTTTGTATGGTTTTGGTAATTAATTATAATACCTATGGACTAACAACATTGTTAAAAATTGTTAGTATGTTGTTTTATAAGTGATGCATGGAAGGGAGATATGCATGAGCTCTAGGTAAATGTGGAAATTGAAAATGCATCAAGATGAATGAGCTCTTAGTGATGCTAGGTGATGCTCATGAGGAGAAGGAGAAGCTCAATAAGATTAACAATATGCATGAAGACTAATAAATTATTTGTGGAGATCAAGTAACTGAAGGTATAAAGTTGTCAATTGAGTTTTATAAAGTTATCAATTGAGTTTTATGGACTAACTTATGTGCTTTGTGTTTGAGAGTGAGTTAGGGTTAGGATCCATAAGAAGGCATGAGTTGAGATATTTTATATGCTAAGAGTAAAGAACAAGATTAGACTGCATATATGATAAAGTAAATTTATTAAAGATATCGAATACAAAGTGGTTTTCTATGACAAAATAATGAAAGACAAGCAAGACTTGGCTGCCATGGACCATTCGGTGGCTAAGGATAAGCAAATGGTTTGACGTTGAAAGACCAAAGCGGTGGTAAAGAGTGAGTAAAGGCTTTGCGCCTATGCCGTGCGAGATCATGTGAAGCTACCGGTGATTCATATCAATCACATGAAGAATCAAGAAGAGATGGAGTGACGATGATATAAAAGTTGACAACCCTCTAAGTTTGAAGGAAAGAAGCGATATTTGAAGGTATTCAAAGGCTCAATGTGATTCAAACGTGTTTTACCTTTGAAATTGAGTATATGTATGCAACACTGTTAAGAGGGATGCAATGTGAGCTATTTATTGTGTCTCAGTGCTCAAGAGTTTTCTAACCAACCAAAAGTGAGAATTAGCTTAAGAAGCCTGGTGCGAAAATTATGAAAGTGTCCGAATTTGATTTCAGAGTGTTCCTAGTTTGATCTAATGTGTTTGAGGTCATAAATTCAATTGGGATGTGTAGCATCTGAATAAGTTTTCCATAGAATCCAAAATCGTTGAAATTGGATTTTGGGACTAAAAGTTATCACCATTTTTCAGAGGGCCAGCCGTGCTGAACTCGGATAATTCGGGCTAACCCGGATACTCCGGGTGAGGTTTCGAGCCGAGTGGTCTGTTAGGGTCTAAGTATTTCACCCGGATACTCCAGGTTGACCCGGAGACTCTAGGTTTCGAACCCTCCGAGTTGTACATCGGCTAGGGCTCTCAGTTACGTATTCTAGTGCCAAAAAGGTGTGTTCTAAAATAATTTTCTTCCGTGCCAAAGCAGCAGCAACAAAGAATGAGGGTGAGAGGGTATAATATTCAACCCCCAAAAACTAGCCATTACACACATTTTTTACCGACGTCTAGTGTATGATTTGACAAGAAAAATGAGTTGAGTTGAGAGATTAAAATATTGAGTGCAAGTGAGTAAACTTTATTCTTGAGCCCTTGAGTTCATCGGCGAGAAGTTCGTGAAGCATTTGTTACTCTTGGAGCTTAGAGCTCTTAGACGGCTAGGCGTCGTCAACAAGCACTTAAGGTTGTGGTGTGCCATGAGAAGTTTATAAATATTTCGATTTTGTCTCCGACAGGGAAGAAATCAAGAGTGAAATACAAGCTCAAGTGTGATAGAGCTTGACGAGAAAAACAGTTGAAAGAGACCCAACTCAAGTGTGATCAAGCTCCTCAACGAAGATATAGGAACCTCTAGAGGAGGTCATCTAGGATTGTAATCTTCACATTTATTTAAGATGATTATGCACTAGTTAAGCCTAATATATTTAATATTTTTATTTGTAAAAAATTCGTTAGTTTATTTTTCGCTGCAAATTTAGACAACGGTAAAAGAAGACGATTTTTTATAAAAACGTCGACTCACCCCCTGTCATTTCCCAACGACCTGCATGTAATTTACGGAATCTATTGACTACTGACAATTTCTCAAATTGCCACGATTTAGAAGCTATAAGTTGGAGATTCATTAGTGCATCCTTCTTATCAATAGTTCCCAATCATAGCACTTTTTTACTAAAGCTATGGCTCAAATTTTACTGCATCATTGGTAAAGTTTCGGTAGTCTAGTTAATGTCTGACTTAGTAGCTATTTCTCGATCTTCCTGGGATCTCCACCATTATTATCGACGAGCATCCTCTCTAAGCTCTTCCCCACTCCTCAGGTGTTTGGTAGCTTCCATCGATGTCATCTTAATTTTTTTTTAGTAGTACTCTCTTTTAGCATTAAGTAACTCAGACTCGTATTGAGACTTTTGCAGTTCCAAGTCATCTCAAATTTATAGCATTCAATAACACATATCTAGACTTTTACTGTTTTAAGTCATCTCAAATTTCTCAAGCAATACACATTTGCACATTTAGTAGTCTTTCAGTAGCCCGGATAGGAATACTGAACCCAGTCGGGCTCGAGCAGCATGGCGTCCTGGAGGCGGTGCGGCAGGTTTGGCACAGAGATCTCGGGGTATGAATCACAAATCAATGGTCGGCGGGATCAATTTTGCCGCAATGGTGGCAAATTAGGGATCGGTAGCAGCGTGGACTTGGAGTCGTGCTTGGGGTAGCGGTTTGGGAGCGTGATCGGAGGTCGGAGCGGTCCGGTGTTGCAGCGGGGCATACGCGGGGGAGCGTTGTCAGGGGTCAGGAGCGGTCCGGTGCGGCATCGGGAGGAAGCAAGAGGAAGTAAGTTGGCGTGATTCAGAATGGGAGGAGCCATGTTGGGCACTCATACTGCTCTTATGCGAGTGGGTTGCGTACGGGATGACATGTGCGGTCGGGTGGGAAGCGGTTTGGTCTGGGTGGGTTAGGAAGGAGGTGGGAGCTTTGGGTTAGGTTCAATCTGTGGGGAAAATCTGGTTAGTTGAATTGAGTTCATAATGTAGAATAATATTTTACACTTTATATGTAGAATAGCGTTTCTGTATAGAGTTTTGTTTATATATGAAATTGCACTTCACCAATCAGTCAGGTTAAGGTAAAATTTACTGAAAACAGGTAGTTTTTTTAGGAATGAAAACTGGCAGTTGTGCATCACCTGCAGCTGGTCCCCAATATTGATCACCAGCGCGTTGGGTAGTGGGTTCACCGCGATCCATCTGCCTTCCTTGAGGACCTGCAGCCCGGCCACCTGCTGGTCCATGAGCAGGATGGTGAGAGCGTTCGGGTCCGTGTGCGCTGGGAGCCCGTACGTGAGGTCCGGCGCCGGGCACTTGGGGTAGAAGTTCACCGCCATGTGCTGCTCCTGCTCGCCGAGCACCTTCTTGATGTAATCTTCCTCCAGGCCCAGGCTCTCGGAGATCGCCGCGTAGAGCCTGAAACCGAGCTCCCGGACTTCGCTACAGTATGTGCTCATGATCTCCCTGTGGCACGATCAACACAAAATGTGGCTTGTTAATGATTTTATCATCATAAAACTCCAATGAGCTCCCAGTCCCAGTGAAGCTCTTTGTTAAGAGGGTGCGATCTTCAAACTTGAGTGATCTACGTGAGTTACTTGCTCCCCAACCACTAGATCCGCGGGAGGATTACAATTCCTAACGAAGTGAAATCTACATCCCCTCCGAGCTGCAAGATGGGCCTACGCAATCGGCACTACTGGATCCTTGGCGGGCGGCGTTCCCAGCACTCACCATGTGGCCACCTCATCGTTTTTGTTTCTGTGATCTTCATGTGATCGGGCACATGGCCAGATGTGCTTTTCTAGTAGCAACAAGTGTGGCTCTCGTTGCATTGTCATGTACGCCCCTTTTCCTCTGGTGCCCATGCTAAATATTGCCTGTTGGAGACAGAGAAGGCAGAGGCCGGGACCCACTGACACTCGCACCCGTTCTTGTTCAGGTGATCGCACGCTCCATTCATACTAATAGCTATTGCTAGTACGGGTAAAACATTTGGAGTGGTGGCCTCTTGGACCAGTGCTAGGTTTTTAGCATTCCTTATTTTCTGTCTCCTGAACATATCTTTTCTCAGAGCATGAGCTCTGTCTGTCCTAGAGACGGTTCAAAAATGTAGGGCCTGCATCTCCAGCACATGGTAGATTCGTTCAAAGTACATCTCCAAATTTCCCTTGAAACATTTATTTTAGAATTCCCTTGAAACATTGCTCAGTACTAGCTCCTTTCTCTGTCTGCAGTTGAAGCTCGAAGTACTATATATCATGAAAAATTTATCATTATTAATTTTGCTTTGGTGTCCGTGCAGCATAATTAGCGACTTAGAAAGACTGCATTTCTCAAGGAAAAATAATGCTGGAAGCCTGAAACATGAGGGTGCAGAACTCCAGATCAACAAACCATTGTGATTTGTGAACTAAACAACCATTTTTTGTTTCAGTCCTAAAGGAGAGATCCAGCGAGCAACAGAGAAATAATGCAAGCAATAGAGAAATATATCTACGGAGGTTGGTGCTGCATACCTGAAGGAGGGTGGATTGGCCGGCCAGTCAGAAACGTACTGCTCCAGCGGGTGGCAGTGCAGGCGGAGGTAGTCGCGCCAGTTGTGCACGGTCTCCTTGCGCACGTTGAAGCTCGTTGACAGCCGTATCTTCTTGGCCGTGTCGTCGGAGTAGAGCTTGGCCTTCTCCTCCGCCGGCAGCCGGAAGAAGTCTTGAGCTACCTCTATCACCGCCAGCATCAGCTCCACGGGTATCCCGTGGTTCAGCACCTGACCAAATCAACGCAGCAGCGAGCAAACGTCAGCATCATGAATCCTGCCATATCATGGAAAGAGAGGTGTTGGATCGTCGGTAGTCGATTGGGACCTGGAAGAAGCCGTGGGAGCGGCATGCCGCGCCGATCTGGGCGACGACTGCGGCGCCGTCGGAGCTGGCGAGGTCGACGACGGGGATGTCGGCGTCGGTGACGACCTCGTGGAGACGCGGGCGCTGCGTCTCCGGCCGGACGTAGCTCCCCGGCAGCTTGTCGTGCTCAGCCGTGGAGATGAGCTGGTCCGCCATGCCCGGTGTTGGAGAAGGAAACCGACGGCCGGCGCTCGGCTCACTTCACGCAGGCTAGCTGTGCGGTGCGCGCTCCATGTGTGTCACGCAACGGAGTGCATAAATAGACGTCACGACACACGGAGCCAAGGGACTGAGCATATCGATCCGATGACGACGAGCAGCACTTCGTCAGTGCTGACTCATGGTGATTAGCCGCGCGCCGCGCATTTAACGCGATGAGAGAAAGGGCCCCGCCTGTCAGCACGACAAAGTAAATTCTACGCGGATTGCCGACTGACCGGGATGAGCGTCAGCTGGACGGAGCGGGGTAACGTCACGTCGGTGACGGCAGCACGGTGGCCAATTCTTGCGCACTGTGTCCGCGTGGCGTGTGATGGGAGCGAGCCGAGCGTCTGTTTGCCGCGTGTGGAGCATGCTTCGGATTACCACTCGGCTCGCACACTCCGATGACTCTGATCAATTTTTTAACTACTAGTATTCCATCGAAACAAGTGCGTCGATTCTGCTTCCGGGGCCAGGTGCCGAGTTCTGAAACGAAATCCAGGACGTTGGCATGGCGAAGACCGTGGAGATCTCATACAGATTTCAAGCATTGGTGCTGTCAGCCAGCAGCTCAAATCTTTCAAAAAAATGTACAACACCCACGTCAGGTTCTCACCATAGTGATCGGAAACGTGGAACCATACCACGTTTCTCAACCCGAGAACGTCATCCCTGTTTTGAGAACGCAGAAACAATCTCGTCTCTGCCTTATCAAAATCTTTCGCAGCGTACCGTACTTCTCATTCCCGTTCCTTGACCCATCGACTCGGAAATTACGTGACTATGGTTCTGACCTCGACAGGCAAGGAGCGTACGGGCAGTTGTTCTCTGTAAAATCGATGGGCCACAAGGAAACAAAGGACGAGCCTCATGACCCGAGAGGCCGAACAAGACGGAGTGAACGCCGGTCGCCGCAAACGTATATACTAGTATTATACTATTATATATTATATACCGACAGGCGACAGGTGTATAGTAGGCTGAGTAAGATGGCAGTGTCTGTTGCCTTTCTTTTGGGCGGCTGCCATGGCTGGATGCGTCGACACCGTGATATCTATTGGGGTTACTGTACAGACGACGGCTAATGATGCCAGATCAACAGAGGCACATGAGTAACGCGGAATTACTACAAACCACAAACTTTTCTTTTCTCTTTCGTCGTAGGTGGTTGAGCCGTTCGGCACCGCCACGGAAAACTTTTTTGCCGGATCGACACCTACATTTCGTCGGCAATTGGCAAAGATTCGTCGGAACTCCCGAGTGAGATGGACCGAGACGGGCTTCCTGCTGTGTTCATGCATGCATCGAATCGACGGTCTAATAAGCAACCTACCCTTCCCTGCGTCTTGCCCATGCGGTGGTGGGGACTGGGGAACCGATCGACGAGCTAGAAAAGATGCCATCAAGGTGCAATGCGACCATTCGATGACTCAAGTGCTCAGAATTGCAATAGTAATTTCAAGCTCAGTTTGACATACCATGTCCATATGCATGCTGATTCAGGTCCAATTATTCGGTAAGCTCGTGAAGTCAGCTCGAGCAGTATCTGGATATACATGGATATATAGAGGCGTATGGGACAAGACATATATGACCGTCTAGCTTCAATGCAACCAGGTCGGCAATCCGCGTGGAATTTGATTTCGCCGCCATATGATAATGTATATATATTTTCATCGCTAAAGGCTGCCGACCTAGTCGGCAATCCGCGTAGAATTTACTTTGTCGTGCTGCTAATGTGGCCTACCTGGCTTTCCCGTCACGAAAGAATATTGTTGTTACGGATAGATATCTTTTTATAACTATAAGATCAAGTACTAATAGACATATCTCCCTAATATATATGATCTCTCATCATATTGTTTTATCATGTTATATATATATATATATATATATATATATATATATATATATATATATATGTAAACCATTCTTTTATTCTTTCTACTCTATTCTCTGGGTTCAATCTCTCGATCTCTCTCTATTTTTAATACGTTATCAGATATTATTGTTTTAGCTCTACTGTTAATTGGCCACACCTAGATCAAGAACACAGACTTGACGGCCTCTACGATGAAGAAGAGTGGCGCGACAGCCTCGACACAACAAAAATCGGAGGCATGAAGTCCTCAACACAAGGACCCCCTGCTCCACCGGTGGCATCTCCAAGATCTTTCAATCGGCGGCGAGGCAATCCACAACCCGGTATGCTTGTTGTCTTGCCTCCTTATCATCAGCAGTGCACACTAGCACTGCCTGCCCCATGGCGTCGGCCACTCGCACCACGCATCGGCTGTGGCGATTCGCCCCCTCCAACGGTGCTTGCACGAGCTGACCACTGCCCGACGGCGGATGGCCTTAGCCCAGTGATGGCCGGCGAATCTAAGGAACAACAGTGCCTCACGTGTTGGGAGATAGCAAGCGAATGCAGTTCTCCCATGCCGGCGGCCATGTCTTCCTTCGATTCTGGGCACCCCATTTTGGCCACCCCCACCCGCGCCCATTCAGCGGCACCTCACCCTCATAGAAATACGCCATCCAACTGCAACCATCTCCGATGGATCCTCCCTTTGGTGGCAACCATCTCCCACGTGCATCGGCCTATCCGTTGGCGGCCCTCGGCGACCACTGGCCGACATCCCGCCACCTCCCTCGGCAACAACCTGGCTGTGGTGCCTGCCCAAGCCAGCCACACTGGCATTGCTTTGGCGCCAGGCTCTGACAGATCAGCCCGGATCTCATCGGGTTGTTCGCACACCAGCGGCGCACCTCCATCAGCGGCGCCCGACGTGCCCCTCCGCACTCCAGCGGCCTCCTCGCCGTCCGCACCCTAGCGCAACCACCCTCAAGCGGCCACCTGTCGCGCCTCCTCCGGCGGCGGCGTAGCCCAAGCGCCAACAGCCGCAATCGCTGATCGATGTCCCTCATACGACGACGACGATGACACGCCTACTCCAGGCCGGCTTCACCGGTGGCCTCTGCGCCACTACGGTAGAGCACCGACCGGTGGCCTGTAGCCACCTGCCAATCGATGGCGAGAAATGGCGACCGGCTGCCTGATGCACCAGCCTGCCCGATGGCGGCATCGACTCTCCGGCGGCCCTACTTCCATCCTGGTTAGCTTAGCTCCAGCCCAACTCTAGTGGTGACGACGGCACCAGGGCAGTTAGGGTTAACCCTAACCGCCGACCAGCTTCCTCCTCTCGTATTTGTGTGCGGGGAGGGGGGAACCCACATGGGCCATTGAGCCCAAAGTCCGATTGGGCCACAGCTTAAGTTGACTTGGCCCACAGGCAAGTAAACCCACCCTAAGGCTATTTTGCAAAAGCGACCTCTAGTTTCTAAAAATTTTCAATATGGTCCAACTAATAGTATTGTGTATTAAGTACTTGTCATGTTTAGGTCCCTGAAATTTATTGTAACAAAATCCAGTATTATTTAGTGTTGTAATTTAACATTCCAGACTCTGTTTTTCTGAAATATTGTGCAATGTTCAATGAGTTTGACTCATACAATCCCTATAACATGCACTTATGTTTGCGACCGCTTTAATTTTGCAATTGAGATTTATTATCTTTGCAAAAATATATATTAATTCACCTTAATTAAGCCTAAGGAGCCTTTACACCCAAATGTACTTAATTCAAGCAAAATTAAAATACAAAATTAAGTGACTATCTCAATTAATATTGGTATAACATAAGATCATAAATGTTATGAAATCTACTGCAATGTTTGCAGATTATGCTCATAACAACGAATTACTCGCCCACTACTGTACGGTCTACATCATTTTTTTGTGACTACTGTCAAAGTGTTAAACCATTGCTATGCGGCCTACACCATTATCGGTGGCTACCATCAAAAAGTTAAATCACTACATTTGAGGTCTACACCATTTTGGTAATTACCTTCTATGTGATTACCTCTATTTAATATTTGTGAAACACAAGGTAATGGAATGACATCTACTGCATATTTATAGATTATCCTCCATTACTGTGAGGTCTACATTTTATCATCTTGACTTAATGACTATCTTCAACGTGTTCTTCCAAATATTCTAATTAGCATAACAGAAGGTAATATGAACATAGGCGTCTACTGACAAATATCAGATTATGCCTCATACTACTATGAGATCTACACCACATTTGGTGATTATCTCCAACGTGTTATCTATAAAATTTGAGGTCTACACTGTATAATTTAAGTCTCAACTTGACTTTACCAATTTTACATCATTATTACAACATTATCATGATGATTTTTAATTTACCTACCGTAAATTAATCAAATTTATGGTCAAAATCCATGTACGATACAATGACCGACAAAGAGTTCAATGAACTCACACTCAATGGTCACAATTATTCAACATGGATAATGGATGTCAATGTCAATCTTGTGTCTCACGGAATAGTAGCGGCTCTACCAACCTCCCTAAGAGGGATATCCATCGCTACTGGATCATATTAAATATGGTGCATTATACATATGACATCATATCTATCTGGATCTTAAATCTGAATATCTGATGGAAGAGAATCCGAGTACTCTATGGCTAGATATGAACAATAGAAGGCATTTATTCTGCCCAATGAAAATCATAAATAGACACATCTCCGACTTCAAGACTTAGTGTTTTACGATCATGCTGTTTGTAAAATCTGCTCAAAATTGTGTTTCTTAAAAAAAGAACCTAGAGATGCGAAAAAAATAGAGCTACTATGCTTCTCACTGATATAATCTTACAGCAACAATATCATGCAAAAGAATACTAAGTTTATTATGACTTAATACATGTATTATTTCAGGACGAAAAGCATGATGAACTCTTTCTAAAAAATCATCTTCGGTGTCCAATCGACGCTACTCAATTACATGAAGTACATGCGAATGTTCAAAATAACAGCAAGTTTGATAGCTCTTTTGCGTGACTTATCATAGAACTGCAATTTGGACATGCGCATGTCTAAAAGAGCTATCGAATCATAGAATGTCTTATCATAGAAATGCTACACTAAGAAATGTGCAATTTGGACATCCACAATGGTCTAGCTGAATATCTCATCAAGAGAATCAATTCAGTTGCATGACTTATCATAGAATTGCAATTTGGTAACATCTTTTTGGTGACATGCGTCATTACATACCGCACCATTAAACCAAATTCATTCAACTGCAATCATACCGCTCCCTCTGTTGTAGTTAGTACATGAAAATTTGGTCTCATCCAAGTATTTCCCATTTGTGAATCGGTTATGTTCTGCATGTATCGATATCACCACCATACAACATACATAAATGGGCATTAGGACCATATAAGGTATAATTATTCGTCAATCATATAATACCTTGAGTCCCTCAAATGGGATATATTCATTGCCCGTACATTTATAACATTCTAAGGACAATTCCCGGTATTAGGAGGAGAGTAATACCACAAAAATATCAGGAATCATAAGAGAATGCCATACACGTTCACATTCAGTCATCTTAACCATGTACCTAATACCTGAATCCTTATTCAGAACATCTTGTATTTGTAACATATTGCAAATAACCTGCTAAGATATATTTACTGATAACAAAGATGTCATCAAATCATATATTCATACTAGGAATGTACCGAAAAGAGTGGAGGTACCAAACAAAACCACTCAACTCCCAAATCAAAATAAGAGGAAGAGAAGTATGATTACAAAGGAAAGCTTCTTATAAGCTATCGCAGAAACAGGGAAATCCCTCTTCCAAAACAGTAAATGTAAATTAACATCAAGTTGATAGACACCTTATAGATATTCAGTATCCAAATGCCTTTAGATGTTTAGCATCCAAATACCCAGCATAAATATGTGCACAAATTCAAGTGCTGGGTCATGGGAACATCCTAACTCCATTATTTTGGAAAATACATGGAGTTAAATTAGACAATATTTCCACAAAGTATATTGATTCTATATAATCAATCAATACCAAAGACTACAAATTGTCAAAAAACATTTTCTCCTTGAAAATTACTGAAGGTCTTCAATTGTTTCCAGGCCAAAGTCCATGGCCGTAGCAGGATGCTTCAAGCACCCAGATTGTACCAAATAGAAGAAATTAATTGAGGTAGAATTGCTCTCACTTACAAAAAGAGAGGTATTCATAAAATTAATACCTACACCTTCAATGTCTTCCCAGTGTTTTTTCTCAGTGTCTCTTCTCAGTGTTTTGAATTTGTTCTATTTTCGTGAAGATTTAGCAGGGGATTTGTTGGTTCGGATGCAAATTGAGGTCAATAGTTGTATCCTGCGTGTTCTGGGGTTTGGGTTTCGATCTGATTTGTCTATTTCCTCCTATCAAACGAGTATTCGGGACTCATCAGCCTCGAGCTTTTGCCGGCAAAATCACTGATGTGTTCGGCCGCTAACACGCTCTTGACAAGCAAGGTCCGCATTGCTCAAGTCCTATAGTTGTGAACAAAAAGGTGTGTTACGTTGACAAATCTACAACACTACAAAACCTCTTCTTTGACTACCTCCCAACAAATCTGTATTATAGTTGTGAACTAGGTACCCAAGCAGGTGTTCTTGGTTTCATTACAAATATTAAAGTACAAATTCTCAATTTTATTTTCATCTCCATTGTGCTCCATATTATCAAGTGACAAGTGTTATAGACTAAAAGTTAAGTTAAATGTTTGCTATCTTTTTCATACCTCGTTACCTGCTATCTTTTTCATACCTCATTACCTGTTATTCCAATATTATTCTACTAAATATTTGGTTATTGCTTGCTAGGTTTCAATCCATACAATTTCATGGGATAATTAGTATATTTTTCAGAAGTAAGAGCAATTCGTGTAATTTTATAGTTGTGATGTCTAGTAGATCATGTAGTAATTGCCAATTTTTTTCCTAACATTGTCAATGATTTCATTTTTAGGGTGTTTTTCTATGTTTTGAGGTGCAACACTTTTTCAGTATATTTTTCCCTCAATCAGTGTATCACTTCATTTTCATTTTCAGCATGTAATATGGACACGAGGGTCCTTCTCAGTTGCCAACAATGTCTTTTACTGCCATTTTCCATATAACTTTTGTGAGACTAAGATTGTCAGGTGCTTATACTTGTTTACAAGGTACCATGAGTTTCATTATCTCCTTTTTATTGCATAGTCTTTTTATCATATTGTATATCAATTGATGAGTATATTGAAGAAAAAAAATGGATTCTCTTTTCTATGTTGATGAAGAATAAAGAATATGGATTTTTTTTTTAGTATTTCTTGCTGTCTTGGAATGCGTCTTTTCCAAGATCAATTGTAAATTATGAAGAATGAAGACTTTTTTTCAATCTTTAGTAGTGGTGTTGTATTGTAATGTGTACAATAGCTGGTTAAGTGTAATGTGGAACTGTAAATGTATATGTCGAGAGAAATTTATATATTAATGGAATAGATTTTTATGTTTTCATATTTTGTTGTACTAATAGTGCAAATATGGTACTAACTGTACTAATTTTGTAGTTGTTGTCTTTTGTTTTTTTAATCATGACTTTTGACTCTTCGAACTTCATTTTATTTATATGGATAGGAAAAGGAAATGTTCTATAGGTAACATTCCAATGCCTGATTCTTTTGATGGGACAGAGAGTTCCGACACTACTGGACATAACAACAACTTACATGATTCTGAAAGTTCTTTTTTTCAAATTTTTAAATTTACAGGCATATATACTGGTATATATATTACCTTTTTATTTGTATGTTCTCATTTTCATAGGTCACATCATACGGATGGAAGAATTTGTTGATTATGCAAGTCTAGGGTACATCTTTTGATTTACTTTATTTTTGTATATTTTTGCAAGCCGAATGGACTAGTTTTTTTTACAATATTGAGTTTCATGTGTTTTTCAGAGAGCAATCTACCGTAAGAAAATGGATGAACATGAGAGTAAACTAGATCACATGATTCAAAAGGTACATGGAATCAATCTTTGCATGAATGATGACCATCTTATGCAATAGTGCTTCTAATATATGATGTTTTTATAGGATACAAATCATCACATCATTAGTCCATCTGCTTCTGGATCTTCTAAATTTTTAATATCTTATTTCTCAAGAGTGATTGAATCCCTCATCCAGTATCAAAGGAATGTTATTGACAAGTATGGTATGGGTTGTTTGCTGAAATTTGAGAAGTGATATGTTCCCAAGAAATTTGCCAAGTGGATAGCTAGACACATTGATGCAAATTCTTCTGAAATCAAGTTAGCCAAAAAGTCAATACCAATATACAAAGGATATGTTCATATTGTGCTAGATTTGCCAATTGGTGACAATGAGATCATTCTAAATAGGGAAGCTGATAGATCTTATCTGTTATCCAAGTTCCATCTGAATTCAATTCCTTAAGTTACATATTTTGGAAACATGCTTCAGCGCATAGACATTTCTGATGAAATGATGTTTTCGTGCTTCATGATTGTTGCTATGTCTTATTTTCTGCCCCCCCCCCCACTCATCTATGAAGTCTACTTCAAAGTATTTGTATGTTCTGCAAGATATATCTTCTATTCACAAGTTTGTTTGGTCCAAATTTGTTTATGATTGGTCCAAACTTGACCATCGTAACTATGGAAGGAAGCCAATTAAAAACTTATCAAAGACATGCTACTCAAAGGTTTGTAATATGCTATTATTGATATGTTTATTTTGCATTTTTTTTTACATGTATACATGCTTCTGTCTCAAGTTAGTTGATTTTGCACTAATACTTTTTTCATTATTTTTTTCTCATCATTGAGTATATTTCTCAAAGGTTCTCCTCTCGACAAAATGATGATTCTTCACATCATACATTTGATTTTAACCATAAGCTTGAGGATTCTTTTGGTGATATTTTGACTTCTAAGGTGAGTTTTCTTATTTCTTTTTCCTTGAATTCGATAAATAGTTGATAAAATTTATTATATTAGGTAAAGGATTCTTTGTTTCTTACATAGGTCATAAAAACTCCTTACTGATACATATTTTTGTTCATCGTTCATTTTGATATAATTCTAAACCATATATTTTTATATTAGATAAAAGATTCTTTACGTGATTCGATACATGAAAATTATTCCAAGAAGTGTGAAAACTGCAAGGTGAAGGCAGGTTCCCTTATTCTTAGTGTACTTCATATTTTGTCTGATGCTACTGGAAGTATCAATGAGGAGCATGCTCTAAATAACGGAAACAATGATGTTGTTGTGAAAAAGTTTGTTGATTGCAATGAAGCTATTGACCAACATTAGAGTTTTATCGCCAAGCAAAGAATGTCCTTCTAAATTTGGAAGACCCTACACTCCCACAGACATCTTGCAGTCGAGCAATGGTTACTCAAAATGAGCATTCACCTAACAAAGAAGTAACTCAATATGTTACTAATGGTATGTTCCTATAAACTTGCAAACCATATTTTTCCTAACAAATGGTTACATTTTTTTAAATTTTTTCATTCTAGGAGCACAAGAGCGTCACATATTCAAGTGTGTCTACTATTCTTCTGGTATTGCTGTAACATGTTGTATCGCCCGTTCTTTTCCTTTCTTCTGCATATCTCCTTTTCCTCTTTTTTGCCTCACGGTCAGTTTCGATCTGATCTTTTTATTCATGTTTCTCTTATGTCTCCTTTTTCTTTCTTAAGCCACAAGTTTTCTGTTACCCTCATACTTCTTTCTAGATCTGTAATCCAGTTCAGATTTTTACTATAAATTTAGTTTCGAGTTTGACACACCATTTCACCCGTTAACAATCAGACCCATTAAGAATGGGACAGGATACAGTCTTCTAGTTTCCCGAGCACAGACAACAGAACAAACATTTTGACTATTGTAGCAACTAATTTTTCAGTTGATTCTTTGCAAAAAAACAAAACAAAAACTGACTGCAAACAAAAAAAAACAATCATATTTTCATTTGCAGGAAACCAACTTATTCATGCCGTGTTACTTTTTCATTGGTTCAAAATCTTATTATAATCAGAAAAAATAGCTAGCTATCAGTAGTCATTCCCTTGCTTTTGACAAAAATCAAATCAGGGTGGTACTGTAGCCATATCTTACAGGTTCTCTGAAAAATCAAATCAGGGTTCGTCACAGTCTCACCGGCTGTTAAATCGAAAGACGGGCCGGCCCAATCCAACCAGGCCGACTCGAGCAGCGTCCTCTTTCCACGATGGGTTGGATCGTTCATGCCAAGATGGGCTGGTTCTATCCCGAGAGTAGCCTACGTAGCAGTGGGCAGTACAAACTACAAACAGGGTTTGAAAATTCGTTGAAAATCGTTGGGTAATTGTGATATTCGGCTAATTCGATCCGCACCGCATTCTAAATTTGATCGGTTTTCTAATTTGAATTTAATTTTTTTTAAAAACATAAAAAATTCTAAAAATACTAGAGACAATTCTAAAACCTTTTTTGAAAAAATTCAAAAATCGTTTGTGTCATATTTCATAGAGAGGTAGTTTGAAAAAAAGAAAAAAAATGATGAAATAGGTTGTATGAACAGTATGATTTGGCTCATCATGTTAAAAAAATCTTAACATGCAAACACATATTTTTTGTGTGGAGCATATCTTAAGAGAATCTTTAAAATTGATTTCACTTTTAGAGCTTTATTAATTTCTCCATGACTTTTACAAATTTCACAAGCATAAACTGAACATGTTAAGAAACAACACTGTAATTAACCTTTTCTTGTCTACCATTATTTTCCTATATGAAGCATAGTATAAGTAAACTAATAAAAATTGTCGCACTAATTTTAGAGGTGTGATGAGTGAGTTATGAATTAATCTAGTTGCAACATATTACACAATCATGCATGTTACAATAGCTATTTAATGAGTTCATGTATTTTTAAAAGATAGAGGATCATGTAAGAAAACTAACAAAATTGGTTTCATGATTTTTGGATTAGTCAAGAATTAACTATGTATTTAACTATGTTTAGCAAATACATTTTCTCATAGAAAATATTAAACTTTTTTATGAGTATAAACACTTTTAACATGTAGATCATGTTACAAGGAAACTAAAAAAAATTGTTTCATTTGATTTAAAGCTCAGATGAATTAATTATTGATTTTACAAGGTTAAGTTATTTTATTTTATTTTTTTGCTGAACTTCACTGCAATTTGGGAAATACGTCGGTAAATCAGGAAAACCAATTGGTTTTCGAAGAGTTTGTTCGAAATGCGTTCAATGCGGAAAGTTCAGAAAATGCTGTCGGTTTTTTTGTGTAATTCGATCGGTTTTCGGTTGAATTCGAGCAGTCATCAAATGGTGGATTCAGTCAAATTCTCACCAAATTTTACAAATTTGATAGGTGAATTTGGATGAATTCTCACCAAATTTTGAACGATTTTTCCGATATTCACGAATTTTAGAAATTAGATGGGTCCTTGTTTTCGACTATAAAACAAAATTGTAAACCTGGGTACAAACAGCCCTAGACACCATGCCTCCTCTACACTTTTGAATCTGCTGCTGAGAATGTTGCTTGCCCTATGCCTCTACAGCCTCGCGCAAAAGAGGACCTACAAATTAACCCTCCCGGAGCCGGCCATCTGTGGATTACTGTTGATGAGCGGTCTGAGATGCACCTTGTCAACCCAATCACTGGTAAACAGATCGCTCTCCCGTCGGTGATCACCATTGAGCATGCGACGCCCATTTATGACGATACAGGTGCGATTTGTAAGTATCGTTACTTGACGGACACCACACAGAGAATAACTAGACCGCCCTTAGCACCTCCATTATAAGGCACTTGCATTTTATCGATACATCTGCAGGAAGCTACATCGTGGTCTTCACCTACCATCCATATGGGAAGCTTTCATTTGCTAGGTTTTTAGGGGATGAGAAGTGGACACACGGCTGCCATCTCACACACATTTTCAGGACTGCATCTACAAGGATGGCCTGTTATATGCAGTGACATCATTGGGCGAAATTATCGCCGTCAATCTCAGCGGATCTGTGGTCACGGACAAACACATGGACAGGGTAAATGATCATTACGGGCTTGGAAGGGTTTACATTGTTCTCAGGCTCCATGGGGCGATTTGCTGCAAGTCTGGAGACCAGAAGTTTGGACAAAAGAAGAGCTGGATGGGCATGAGCACGAGGCAACATTTGAGAACAACATTGGGAGGGTGAAAATATATAAAGTTTCCACTGCGGCCAAAAAACTAGTGCAAGTACATAGCTTGGATGAACATGTCTCCGCAGTCGAAACCAAACCATGTCTACTTCACAGATGATGCTGAGGCCATGCATGCATTTCAGATGCGCGAGGGGATACCGCCCTGCAATTGGAGTCCTTTCACTTTGAAAACAAGATCGTGGAGGAAATTGTATTCCCTCGGCCTTGCTCCAAATGCCTGGCTCGATCCGTTTCTGACCACACCAAATCCCAGAAAGACGGATCAAGTGTTGCACGGTTGAACACACCATCCCTTATATTTGAGTATCAGTGTTCTGTACCTATTTTCCTTTGTTTTTGTATTGTCCGGCAAGATACTTTTGTAATAATATTTAGATAATTAACTGTAGCGATTGAGTTAATTATTGCCCAGTGTTCTTCCAATGTTATGAACACGTGTGTGAACACAATTTTGTACTGATCGTGCTCGTCTCGGCGTGATCATAGTATGAGAGGAAGGTTGCCGAGGGTGTGGGGGGGGGGTAGCGATGGGCTGGAATTAGAAGCCCGTTGCCTACAAAGAGAAAGGGCCTTTCTATAACATCAATATTAAGGAAGAAGTTCTAAAAGCTAATAAAAATCGGAAAAATTTAGTTCAATTTTGGGTTAAGTTTTTTAGATCAAACTAGTAAAAATAGGTTACAGATAAATTATAAATTTACACAAAAAAAAATTCTAGAATTTTTGAGATAGAAAAGACATTCGTTTGAACTGAGAAAGAGAAAAGGAAAGGAATCATTGCCAGTCGGTCGGTTACTGTTCATACGACACGCATGCCTGTTACCTCTCGATCTCCTTTTATCTCACTTTGGACAGAAACGTACTAGGAGACAGGACATCGCCACGCCACCGAGCTTGACTGCCACGTCTACAACAGGTGTCCCTCTCCTCTGCCTGACACACCAAGCCAAGTCCTTATCCTCTTGCTCTCTCTCTCTCTCTCATTTCTCTCCGGCTGAGCACAGCAGCACGAGCAGCAGCCTGCTGCTCCTCTCTCGCACAACCAGTAGATCCACGCCGAACTCCATGGCCGCCGTAGCTTACCGATGAGAAGCATGCCAAGCTGCCCCACACCCAGAACCACCAAAAGGGGGTCCCCAAGATCCCCTCTGTTGGCCCAGCAAGGCCGCAGCTCACCGTCCTCTCCCTCGCAGCAGAGCTCGCGAGTGCAACCTCTTCTCTTCCAACTCCGGCCGTGAAGAGCGACGCGCCGCCGAGAAGCTCGATGCCGCCTCTGCTCCGAGCTTCGTTCGTCCATCCAACCGAGCCCATGGTGAGCTTCCTCCTACCCCGTCGATCTCGCTGGCCTTTCTTAATCCTCCCTGTGGTCCTGTTCCTGCTCGCCGCCATGTACAGAACCGCCGGTGCCATGCGCCGTCGGCTGGTTACCCGTCTAACGGGATTCCCACGACGCGCTGATGCTGCTACTGCTCTTCCTCAGCCGAGCTACGCCGCCGCTCGTCGTCAGCGAGGTCGTGCAGTGCTGCCGGGCATGGAGGCTGTTGTACAACCATGGACAAAGGCCATGTTGACCTGAGTCAACAGCCCCCCCCCCCCCCCCACCACCACCACCACCATCTATCTCTATGGCTAGGTAACCTCTGGAGCAAAAAAGACAGAACAATTTACTACCCGGTTATTTCCAGAAAAGTGTGAAAAGGATTAATCGATACACTATTAAAACGGGTGAATATCCTAAAATGCATAGGAAATTAATCATGAATCCAGTCTTATTAGTCTTCTAGCAATCTGAGCTAACTAGGGTAAAACACTGTACCTACTCTCATGACAAAGCAGTTTAACATGCCTTTAGATGGTTATGATCCATTAAAGCTTGTTTATACTAGAAAATTCAATAAGAATCCATATTAAGTAATTCTCAATGCAACGCAATCATGACATGTGCCTCTGCATCTCCTTTGAATGTCCTGCATTGGGGAGCATTTCTTATCGCATCGCATCATGTTAATTGCGATACATATTTCATTTTTTTACTAACGAAGAACCGAAGAGTGACGCAAGTATCGATGTTAAATCTGAGCTCGAGATTGATTTTGAAGCATCTGAGCATCAAGGTTTGGGAAATTCCGAAATATGCAGGAAGTATCGAGGTTAAATCTGCTGTTATGTTATTGGTTCCTTCATGATTCATGCGATTCTGATGTGATGTTTCATGTTTTTTATTCCTGTCTTCGTGATGAACCTTTCATATCGTGTGATGGTATGGTTTGCTTGTTATTGGTTGTGCTTTTTTATCATTTCTAATTATGTTTATTTGATATTCGTATTTTCTAGTATTTATTTATTGAAGTTTCATGAATATCTTTCTATCCAAAGATTTAAGTTTCAAGTTATTCCTTTGCATCTCATTCAAGTGTCAGTGATACCGGATGTGTAATTTGGTTCCTATATTCAGATTCATGTGAGTGCTGGCTCCACTACTCGGTTTTATCGGTAAATGCTAAGGATATACTCACGCCTGAACATATAACTACTGTTTCATCGCTATTTTCAGGTTTGCTATTTTCGTTCTTCTTTGATTTCAATTTGATTTCGATGTTATATGTTCTTCTAAGTTGCAGACTGCACTTACCGAGTATTTTTACTCACTTGTGTGTTTCATTTGATTTGTAGGTACCGAATGACCCTGGCATGCGTGGAAGGGTTAGTATCTTGTTCAGCACACTTACACCAAAACTTGGTCTTTTCAGTAATGACATAGAGTGGTAATTACCATGTCTGTTATAGCGGGTTGCGTTGGTCAAATGTATTGAGTTCAAGAGTTGTATCGGGTCCTAGTTTTAGCTTTGAGTGAAATTTCATTTTTGCACGCGTGCGCTCGGACGCGTTTGATCTGTTGCGTAGGGCGCAACAGAGCTCACGTAAAGGCAACCTTATTCAAACTTATTTTTGATAATTTTTCTTAAAAATTTTAAACTAAACTTTTGTAGTGCAAATTTTTACCACACGACAGACGTTTTTTGTTGCTTTCTGTCGAAAGTCGTGTGTGCGCCTGCTAGCACACGTGCACGGATTAGCAGGGTCCGGCAATGAGGCTTTCTTTCTACTTATATATTATGACTGTGGAATCTTGTGGGTTTTGATTGTCGAGGGAAGAGAGTTTTAGTGGAGACTGCCAAAAAATTTCAAAAAGTTCCGTATTTAGTGATATTTAGGTGTCTGGTGGTGACCCCGGTTTGTGGATACCGGTCTGTGAAAGACCACAAGCCCACCGTCCGCCCGCAGGCCGCAACGCTTCACTCCAACACCCACACCGTGACACTGGCCTCCGGGGGCCAAAAAAGGAAGGAAGAAAGACTATTGCAGAACGGATCCCAGCCAGCCGTGAGAGTGAGTACTAGGTCCGATGCGTCGCAAGGATTATCTGTCCCGGCGCTCGCATCAGAACTTGAGGCGCCAGGCAAGGACCATCATGCCCTCTGCCGTCGGAACCGTCCCAAGGATGAGCCCCTACGTGAAAGCGTCTCTCCTCGCGCTCCCAAGTGGCCAGAAGCCGCCTCCCCTCTGGCCCGTCGACAAGACGAGGCCCAGAAAGCAAATTATAATCAGCGTCGATCGATTACTTCCACGCGCGTTCAAACCAAACAGGTCCCCTGCATGACTTCCTCCCCTCATCTTCGTCCTCTTCAGAATAAGTACAGCATTCTGCGAGTCTCAGAGCACCGGCATTTGCATGAACCAAAGCAGGAGTATATACTTCAAATTTCGATTGAAAGAAGAGATACCGGCAGCAACTAGTATTTCTGTCGGATGTTTGTTGCATGTGCCTTGCATTTGCATCCATGGAAAACACAGGTAGGTAAATACAACGCGATTGATTTCAAGGGCGTCATTGATTGGCTTGCATCTCCATGCCAGAGATCTAGATTATTCTCCTCCTGTTTACTCAAGCATGGTGAGCCTGACTAACTGCTGCGGCCTTGTGGGGACGATTATCTCTGCCAGGTAATCCTATATACAGCTCGGTCTCCACATCCATGTCGTCGACCTTCTGGTCCGGGTGCTCATCTTCTCTGGTGACGACTGCCAGAGGAGTCGCCAGCACAGGCTGATTCTTGCACTGCAGAAATGATCAAGAGCAGCATATCATATGCGTCCTGAAGTTACAGATATGGTAGCACTTTGGAAGTCTAGGTTTGTATATATGCTCATAAGATAGCACAGGAGAGGTAAGCAGTACAATCGAAGTCTGACGCTAAGTTAGTCGGTCGTTCCATCCAAACAGGCAGCATCTGCATGGCAGAAAATGTTTCGTTACCATTACCTTTTCACGTAAATCTTCATTGCTCTTACGCAGCGTCATCTCCTGATTGATTTTTATGCAAGAGATAAACAACACAAGGTTAGTAACTAACTAATCCGATGTTCTCTTCAGGTTATTGTGGGACAACAATTTGGCGGGAATTGAGATACCTTCTCTCTCAACTTATTAACTTGCTGTTCGAGCAGCTGAGTCTGGCATGTACGATAACACACATATAAAACGCTGTAAGCTTGTGTGCATACATAGGCAGCTTCATTTTTGCAAACATTATAGACTGTAGTGACTAGGAAATAACTAACCTTTCTTCCCCTGATGCTATGGAGGCTCTTTTCAAGTCTGACTTCCAAACTGTGCAGTTCTTCAATTGAGCATTCTTCCAACTTCTCACCCAAAAGTTTTCTGCATCTCGACGAAAATTAGTTCCTGCTGGTATACAAGGATAGCAGTATTTTGAGTGCTAAAAAAAACCTTTTGTAAGCTTCAAGTGCTTCTAGTTTCTTCGCCAGGCCCTCAGCATCAGCTTTTACTTGCTGCAATTCAGATAAGATAATCTTAGAAGTCACCTCCCTAAAAATTAAAATTACCATATGCTATTACTGTCAATAGAGTGATTCACTGTAATTATACCAACAGAACCATACAAGAATCTCGGACATCCTTCTAGGTTACAGTTGAGTTGAATTTTTTTTACGGAACACATTTAGCATAGTTTTAATTTTTAAATAAACTGAACATTCCTCAAGAATTCTCCAACTGCTACACTGTTTTCGTACAAGGTATTATCATATAGGCATCACATGTTTTTCTTTTCTTTCAGCTATATTGATTAAACTCCGTCATGCTTCAGTCCAGGAAAGTATTGTGCTTTCAGGTTTCAGTAAAAGCATCATCAACTGGAAAACGGACATTCAACAAAAGCAAATTGAGCAATTGAAAACAAAGACCTGTTAATGCTAAGTATCATACGGATCCACTGAATAGACAACAAATTTTCCTGACGAAATATGAACATTAGAAACTTGAAATTAGACACCAGAGTACGCCCACTATAATAAGGACTGTAGTCAAGTCTATCGAGCAGAATGGTCGTATTGAGTGTTGTCACCTCTGTATCCTGCTGCACAGTCTTGCTGCTGACATTGTCCTTTGTGTATTTCCTATAACGTTCAATTGTTTTCGGCACACTGAAATGAAGATAGAGTCAGTAAAAATTGTCATAACTTAGAATGTTGCTGATTCATTTTGAGAACAAAATATGAGATGTATCTCTAAACATTCAGAATATTAGCTGTCTCCCATGGTAAAACATGGATTATTGCGTGCAAACATGGACTGTAATTGCCATTCATGAAGTCTTACACCCTTTTATCCATGGTTTGACCGGGCAATTAATCATTGTAGTTATTTTTTAGAAATCATAATCATTGTAGTTATGAAACAAAATACTAAGATTCAAGAGTGCATCTTGTTACAGATTTGCTACCGGTATGTGCCAGAGCTCTTAACAAGCTAGAACACATGCTTAATTGGCATGGAGCATAATGTCTATCTTGAGAAACAGTCATGTCATATTGGAACCAGGCTTGTGGATTTGGAAGCAATTTGGTACTACTGTAAAGGAACTTATGTGTCAATTTCATTTTGAGTGAATATTATAAGTTAGAATACTTGATCTTCTGCATTTTTTAGCAGCTATGTGTGACCTATCCAATTGCCGGATAAGATACAGTCCAATTGTTCGAAAGGTTACAGACAAAAATGTAGTTCCACAGTAGTCACTGTCATGATACCTGACTACAATGTAGGACCTGATAATGTTAGATATTATGATTTCTCTGTATAATAACCTCAAAAGAAACTACCCTTAGCTCAGTCATAAGTAGAAAACAAGACCTGATAGTGTTAGATCTTTGGATTTCTCATTTATAACTCTAGGAAAATTTACTACTTAGCCCATTCATAAGTAGAATTTACTTTCTAGCACATTTATCTCTTATATTGGTTCGATATTTTGCACAATGTCAGTGGATAATCTTTCTTGTCAGTGAATACAACAGCCTATATACATCAGGAGTAGCAAGCGAAATATTGGTATTATTGTTTACGGGAATACCATTTGTAATCAAATGGAAAATGGGAAAAGACAGTAAAATAATAACAAAAAGTATTAGCAGTGTGGTGAGTAATTGATGAGGGTCCATGAGTTATAATTATCTAGTAATGCTCCAACAGTTAATTTCTGAAAGTTTTGCTAGAAGCAGAGGTTGGTAGAATCTTAGGGGGAGGTGACCCGCTTCAGCTGAGAAGAGTTGAATTCAAGAAAGCGGAAATTCTCCTAGAGTTTTGCAGGAAGGATTTTGAGATTTGTCACCACCTGTTCGCTTAATTTAGATTTACCAAGCGTGTCTGGTCATATCTAGAGGACATGATGTCGCAACCATCACTAAAATCGGTTTCGTGGCCACAAACCCACTCCATTCACCAATGGTGGACAGTCTTGGCCAGCAGCCTAAACACCCCAAAAAAGGGCTGAAGTCGCTCATCATCCTGGCTTGCTGGGAGATCTCGAAGGAATGCAACGCCAAAACTTTTAATAAAGTGGAACAACCTGCGGTCTTCGTTGCCCGGAGCATCAAAGACGAGGCTAGCACTTGAAAGTTTGCGGGAGCATGGCACCTAGGCCGCCTTATCCAGAGAGCATAGATCAGTCTTTTGTTGTTCTTTCGTCGGATACTTATTTTTTATATAATTGGCAAGTCTCCTGCTAATTCGTTTTTTTAAAAAAAAAAATCTATAGTTCTATCATCCTTGCATATCCATCATTTGGGTCTCCAACATGCTCTCCATTCTACCAAAAATCATATAAAGAATTTGTTAGGAGTAAAGTTCTTCAATTGACTCTAATTCCAAAGAGAAGTTACTTTCAAACATGGACATGGTTTGCTATAGTTCTTACTTTGACTACTAATTTTATCAAAATATGTTGATACAAATAACAAACTATTGTCTTTGTTAATGTTCTCAAACATGAATAAAATGTGAGTAGGAAAATGAATGTGGCAATCCGTAGCACTCTAGTGTATCTATCATCCAACATTTCAACGTACATGTAGCTAAGAGAAATATTTTATCTCATTAGTGTGTCAAAGCTGTTAATATTATTGGTGCATATAACAGAGATCGATCGGGGACCGGATGAACAATACCGACGGACGGAGGAACATTAGCCAGGCGCGATCAATCTGTACGAGAACAGAGGAGAGGCTAGCGTCCTAAAAAAAAACCCCAACTCCAATACCATGTTAGAATAGCAACATGTATTCCCTAGAGACACTAGACCAGTATATATACATGGACCAGTGTGTGTGCGCGCGCGTGCGTGTTCGTGTGTGTTTGTAACACGATTAAGCTATTTGTGCCATCTCTAACCATAGCTTTGTGCCTCCGGCACGAGGCTCTAACATTACAAGAGAAAATGACCAAGAAATTGTGTCAAAAGAACATGCTATGTTGAGCATAACCTTAATAGCTTCAGTCATCGACTAGTTTCCATTGTTTAGGCACTATCATGAAGTTGTCAACACTGTGCCTTCTCATTGACACTATGTTAAGAGTTTTGCCATGCTATGAACTAAACTTATGGGTTGTAAATCCTTGAACAACAAATCATGTTTTTCTTTGTGTGTAGGCTATTAGCATGATTTCAGTTTTTGCAATAAACAATTGTCACTGAATATCGTAGAACATGAATAGTGCCATTATATCATACTTCAGACTTTGTGTTGTGTTAATGGCCGGTTTGTTACCTAAAAAGGCCCAATGCACCCTTACTACCCAAAAGGAGACGTGGCGGCTAATGTGCTCACTTATTAAATTGTGTTAATGGCCGGTTTGTTACCTAAAGCGGCATTGGTATGATCTCCTAGTTCCTACAAGGTGGGAGACAATGAATTCGATCCATGGTTTTCCTCCCTTTTGCCACATTTTTTCTCAAAATGTTTAAGGGGAATAATCCATCAAGCTATTCACAAAGGTCAAATCGATCCTCTTTCCAAGGGATCAATGATAGTGTGTGCTCAAAGAACCTTGACAAAGTAGTACAAATGTGGGTCAGATGTAGCATAAAAGTTCTATCCTATGTGTGATCTTGATTGAACGATGGCTATTGAATTCCCACTTTGTTCCCGAGACCAATGAACTAGTTGCTTCACCATAACAAGTGGTTTCGGAGATTCTTTTGCCATAACTTCCTCATTCGAAAATTTTGAGCGGCTCCTAATAGATTTTCTATATAACATCAACACAATTGTATCCCACTTAACATAGTAAGCACAAGTTGGGACTTGTTTTCCCTTGACAATTGGCACATAAGAAATAGACCTTGATGTTGGATTACACAAATTATAACACAAAACATTTTTTAAACTATACTCTTAAGGCTTTATCCACAAATTCTTCAAACAAATAAAAAACAATGTTATTTTTTATATAAGTGAGAATAATGAAACATGACAACAAAGTTTAAAGAAGATATTATATTTATATATAATTACTTATAATAAATTACAAGGAGTGCACATCATATCTAATAGAACCACAAGAATCATATATAAATTATGATCTCAACTTTACATCACTTTTGTAAGAATCACGTGGTCCACTAAATTAATAATTGAGCTGCGACATTTAGCTTGCATTGCAAAAGCTCAAAATAATATTCATATAAATGCCCACACAATAGTTGGAAAGAACACTAAGTGGACTATGTGATTCTAGAGACCCATGGGTAATAGTATCACACAATAGTTCTGGGCAATAGTTTTGGGTAATTCTACATGAAACTAAGTGCCCTCGCGAATCATGACCACAATGAGGTCCACTGGGTAATTCTGGAGGGGGAAGCACTAAGAAGTGTAGAATTATATAAAAGATCTTTGTGGTGTTCTATCTTCAATAGTATTTGCATGACTAGCCTATTGCACATCCATGGTAGCACCGGAATATCCTAAACCATTCCTTATTTTCTAAATAGTTGTTGATTTATTAATTCACACTTAGACACTAATATAAAAAATCTTATTTCAAACAAAGTTACAACCAAGCAATAAAAACATATAATGTATTAAAATATTATTCAAGATGTTTTATATTGCAAAAGAATCGTATCATATTCAAAGTGATACTATTTATAAGTAAATATGATAAATTAAACGCTTTAACTTATTTTTAAAAAAATACTAGTGTGCATGGAAAATTATTATGACTAGTGTCAAATATCAACAAAGGTATGCAGTGGTGACACTATTTATAAGTAAATATGATAAATTAAACACTTTAACTTCTTTTTTTTAATTCCTGGTGTGCATGGAAAATTATTTATGACTAGTGTCAAATATCGACAAAGATATGCCGATAACTAATGATTGAAGTTGCACTGTCCACATAAAATATAAGCATCTAAGAATTTAATACAAGATGAATTCAGAATTTGTACCAAATCAAACATGTCCACGCAGGACATTCTACTGAATATGCAAGGATGGCCAAATATCTTGACATGCCCTAGCATTCACGTAACAAACTAGCAATGGTTGGGCATAAGCATACAATGAGTATAGGTATAACTGAATTATTCAACAACCAAATCTTAATAGTTCCAATCTATTGTAATTTCCTTCGTATTGATACTATTTACCTAGTCCAATTCGGATCAAAATTCAACAACCAACATTTTAGAGTATAGTCTAAAAGGATATGATCTCTACATACGTATCAAACATCATTCACAATTAAATCCTTAACTGAATATAAAAAAATAAAGTCTAGCTTCAATCGAATTACGAAAGTTGTTGTTTTGAATCTTTTTCTACATAAATTAAAAAAACATGGATATTGGTTGCTGAATTCAATAACGCCCCACATAATGCAATTCAAATAAGTGAAATTCATCCAGATTTGTGCTTCAGAAAAATTTCTAGTGTTGACCCTAAGTAATATACAAACTTTCTTCAAGATCATGCCCCAAATTTAGGGTTTTCGTAATATATATTTCCTATCCAAGGTTGTCACCTTCTCCCAATGGTCGAATTTTTTTAATATCCAAATAAAAAAAAGAGAGAGATTTGTAGATCTTTTGCATATATGTATAAAGATGGGAGGGCCACAAAAGTTTTCAGGGAAGTGGGAGAGAAGTGTTCATTGATTGGAGAAGATTAAATGCATCTCCGCCTCTTGGGCTAGGCTCCCTTTTCATAGGCCCCTTGGGGGCTGGGGCAGATTACAACAAGATCGTTCCAACAAAGAGGGAATACCTAGGGTCAAACATTCATTTCCCTTTTCCTGCTCCACCCATGAAATCCTAACTTAGTGATGCCACGCTGGACCAATTCCATGGATTGTTCCATGGCCACAATCCATGGAGTCCTTCAAAGTGTTTTTTTCAATCGGAGGAGTTACTTCATATGGGTACCTTTAGACTAGTATTCAGTGCAGACCTTGACGAGAACATGACTCTCTTTAGGCCTATTCTCGGAGGGGTCAGGGGTGGACTTGAATTGTACGGGCGCCTCTCAAATAAGGCACATCGAAGGGGGCACACAGGAGGGTTAGACCCAGAGTGGACACCATGGAGCAGGCCTTTGGGTCTTTCTCCAAGTCTTGACGTCGTGACAGTTGATGACCTTGCGTCCCCTTCGTGGGATGTGTCATGGCTGGTCCAGACTCCCACAACAATCGCGTCCTAGGATCAAATCATTGAATTTAATATCATACCCCACTCTGCCAAACATATTGTTTTCTTAAATCTACATATATTCAACACTTGTACTTTCTAAAATTGCATTTTAACATAATTTAATTTAAAATTATGGTCTCAATGAAACATTTTGTGTTGTTTATACCATTCCTATATTCCTTACTTTATTTTTGTTATAAAGTTGCATTGACGTTGAGCAATGTCAATCAATTGTGCTGGCCGTTGGATTAGTATTCCTTACCATAGATTAGATACTAACTACTCCTAGAACATCATATCATTTCTTCGATGTTGGAAGAAGCTTTGGTATATCCTAGACTCCAAACCAAGAAGGCATTACAAGAATGGTCCGATGATTGCTATTTAGTTTTGTTGATGATTGGTGAAGTTGATTATACAATACTTATTTAAAATAGGGATATATGATCATTAACTGTACATATCAAGAAGAGGGCACAAGATTATGTATAGATTCAAGTCTCACTAAGGATAATAGCACTAAGTCCTGTTAGCCTTAATTAATCTTAAGAAAAAACGATTAAAATGGGGATATGTCTAGATCTAATCCTAAGGATCTCGACGAGTTCTCTTGTGTTTTAAATCTTGAAACCCTTGTCGGATGAAACTCATCGTGGTTTGACTCTGTTGTGGATCTCAATGGGTTGTTTCTACTCATATCCAACTAGGCTTGCTTTGTATTGCTTGTCCAGCTTTTAGCTTGGAATCCGATTGTCTCATCTCCAATTAGCATCCTCTCGGTCTGCCCTTTGGACTGTGTTATTTTATAGTCAAGTCAAGGAGACGTAACATACTCAGAGTCTCCAAGTGTAATCTTCACAGACTGTGTTATTTCCGAATATCTAGAAGACTTCTTCCTAATTTGAGGATTGTTTCCGTGAAGAACATAATGAACTACCTAGAATATGTAACATTTATATTCTTGTGGCCTAGCAATATTGTTTTACTTGCTAGTTGTCGCTACTATTGCTGATAACAAGAAGTTTGCTTTTCATCTTGTGAAGAAGACGTTAATGGATAGAAGGTGAAACTTTATAGTTGAAGGACATATGCAAGTAACTATTTATAATTAATAAAGGTCGATAAAATCAATAAGGATAGCACGTATAGTGCATTCACAATCAAAGAAAAAAAATCATAGCATCGAATCCATCCACTAAATCTAGATCGTAAAATTGTAAGACTTCAAGACTCAGATCGAGTATCTGGCAACTTTGCATTTGTCTATATAGTAGTAATCAGTGGGCCTCATAACTTTGTATCAAATCAATTCCAATAAGGACATGGTATCTTTCTATGTCATATGGAAAAGAAGTGGACTATATTATGATATTATCACATGCTTGAAATCAAAAGCGATATTCACCTAGCATTTATTTTTAGTATTGATTTTGTAAACAAGATGATTTACATGATATTTTCAATGGACAAATAAAGGTAGTCTAATTCAAAAGTAGATAAATAAGTATAGTATTTTCAAAGTATTCCATAATATTTGAACAAAACCAACTTAAAGAATGACAATTTGCAATATTGTTGGCATATTTAAATGTGGGTTGTCTTTCTATCTTAGATAAGTCGTTCCGAGTTGATGAACTTGCATTAAGAAACTACGTAGTTATAAGCCCACTGAATTACACGAATTCGTTTTAGGTGCAATATTTTCATGTGCTACAAATCAAATATGTAACACGAGGAACATAATTAAGATTAAGTGATCTTTCAAGCAAAGATACTTAAAATAGTGACGCAATTTAGCAGGTGATCCTATGCATATTTAAATAAAAACAATTGGTATACAAATTTTCCCCATAGAAGTGAACCATAATAACATAGTATATTCATAAAATGCTTAAATGAATCATAACTTGACTTCTTAACCACATCAAAAAAAAGATTCGATTCTTTTGGTGACCACCCTAACATCCTTGGGCTGGACTGTTAGGACAAGAACCAAACAGTGCAAACAAGTTACGTTAGGGTGTGTTTGGTTCAGGGTACTAGGGTGGATGGGATCGCCTCGTCCAGGATTTTAGACTCATCCCTGTGTTTGGTTGGTGATCCAGAGTGGAAGAAGTCATCCAACCAAAGTGAATATTCCCTGAGATGCTAGATGACTCGGTCCCCCAAAATTAACCGGACGAGTCCATTGCGTTTCTCCGTTCCTCTCGATTCCGCGTTACTCTCACCGCCCTCTTCCTCCCCTGCCACCGACCCCCTCCACCCGAGATGCACGCGCCCATGGAGGAATCAAAGCAACTACACGCACATCACCTCCGCCGCGGCACACTCCGCCTACAGCCGCTGCTCCTCCACGTTCTCGCCACCGGCGACCTTCGCTACGTCACACTCCTACTCAAGTAGAGATGGCGTCACTGCATGCGGAGGGGAGTAGAGAGGGCTTAGAGAGCAAGGTGGAATGACGCTAGACAACGTCAAAACAAGCGCTTCAAAAATTTTCCTTCCCTCTTTCTCTATTTGGCCAATGGGGTTTTCGTGCTCTAAAAATGATGAAACTTTTTCTGTAGGTTCTATAATTCATGATGAATCCATTTTAAAAGGATTCACCTCAAATCCTTGTAGATTTCAAAACAAAAATCTCCAAAGCGGGCTACTCCTAAAAATTCTAGCAATTTTTAAGGCCTCAACAGAATTCCCAAAACTCTGGGAAATTCACTAATATTCCACTCATGTGGCGTAATAATTTCTAAAATTATTTCCAACCGTAGGTTATTTGGTGAAAAAATGAGTTCATTTGCAATGCTACATTTATATGGATTTTTATCATTTCATGTGATATTCTCTTTTTAATTTAGTTTGAATTATAACAAATTCAAGCATGCAAAAATTCATCCAAACGCATATAAATATGAATGTGCACAAATTAGGGTGATATATAAGCAAGAAGGTAAGTTCACCAAAAGGTTATCACAATCAACTCAATTCATCCAATCCATCCAACTAAATAGAAAACTAGCTCATCTTATTCACTCTAATCCTACCAACTAAACAGAAAGCTGACTCATCTCATTCATCCAACTAAACAAAAAATTGACTCATCTCATCCTAAAAAACCGAGATGACCCTATCCCATCTAACCTTGTCCTCCAACCAAATGCACCCTTAGTGTATCCTAGAACTTAGCTAGCATCTATCAAGTCATCATGACGCAGACCAAAACAAAATGGTAACACCAAAATCTATTGAATATGGATGCAACTATAACCGTTGGCAAACAAGAGAGCACTCAGTAGTTAAGCAAAGCCACCATGTGATGTGAAATCGAGAATTTCTACGGATTAAATATATCATGAAAACTGAACTGTACATATACAGTGAAAGCATAGTACACAATATCGCATGCGCTGGTTTTTGTCTCCGAGCAGCAAATGAACTCGCATATAATGCCATCCGTACTGCAAGCAAGGCCAATAACATTGCAAACAATCTCCAAAACGCTCCACGGTTTGATTAAATGGGATTAATTAGTCCAAACAAAAAGAAATGGACGATGCCCACTATACTCTACAGATACAACGTACTACTAGTAAAATTCGTTGTTCAGACAGCAATGCATTTAGTGCAATCTTGGCCAATTCTAGCCTGGCGCATATCGCCGTGTAGCATTACATTTGCCATCTTTTCAGCCAGATTTTCCCTATTGGCTGCGCCTATTAGTTATTTATCAGGGCAATGAGCTGCCTACATGTACTACCTACGTGTCTTTTAGGCCTGAAACCACGCAAAAGTTCAGTGCAAACCGTAGAAGGAGCAGCAAGGAAATTAAAACGCACTCCACGGCAAAACCAAGGCAAGATTCTCCCGGACGCAAAAACTTCAAACCAGCCAATGGAGAGGAAGGGGGATGTGTGGGATGGCGTCTGCACAGTACAGGTGTTCGTCCCCCACAGGCCACAAGACGAGAGGTCACGCAGTTGCTACAGAAGCTGGCAAAGGAACGCGCAAGGATCCATCAGATTTTGCAGGGCTTTCTCTCTCTAGGAAAGACTAAACTAATCGTCCAAGCTTCAACACCAGCAAAAGAACACTGGCACTACCAAAAGGATGGGTAAAGAAAGACCAAAACGAACATGGATGGATGGATGGGTGGGTTGGGGCCGCGGGTACCTGGCGCTGGCGAACTCGTAGAGCTTGCCGCGCGCGGAGAAGACGACGAGTGCGACCTCGGCGTCGCAGAGGACGGAGAGCTCGAAGGCCTTCTTGAGCAGGCCGTTGCGGCGCTTGGAGAAGGTGACCTGCCGGCTCGTCGGGTTCTCTATCCTCTTCATCTGCGTCTTCCCCCGCACCATCCTGGAGTGCCGACGGAATCACCCGCTCCCTCCTCCCCGACCGATAGATTGCCGCCTGCTCCTGAGAGGAGACGACCAGGGCTTTATTATCCGAATTGGGGCGGCGGGGAAGCAAAAGTGGAAAACAAAGGGGATCTGGGGAAGGGAAAGAGAGACTCACCAAAAACGGCAAGGGCGCGGGCGCGGGAGAGAGAGAGAGAGAGAGAGAAGAGGCCGCGTAGGGTTTGGCCGTGTAGCTCCCCGCCCCAGCCCCCGCCCTCTTTCTCTCTCCTCCTCCTCTCCTCTCCTCTCCTCTCCTCGGCTTTCCTTTTCCGTCCCGCCGCGTGTTTTGTTTACGCGCAAGGTGGGCCGGGGGAGGCAGCGACGAGCCAAGCGACGCGAGACGAGACGGAAAGGAAAGGAGAAGAGGGGATTCGGTGGGGTGGGGTGGCGCTGCCGTTTCATGCGCGACGGACGGGCACGGCAGCAACGCCATCCAGAGCCCAAGGGGCACGAAAGCGAGCCCGGAATTTCCCATCCCAGGAAAATTATCGGCCCCGCCATTGGCCGGGTGCGCACTGTCTGCCTCTTTTCGGGAAGGGACCGCCGGGGGCATTAAAGCCGATGGATGATGACGGGGTGGGGGTGGCGCTTTTGCGGGTTAGCCCCCGTGACCACTCGCTATTTGCACATCAGTTCCACCCGAAACCGACGGGGACGACTTTAACTTGACTCTGCCTTGGAATCAATCGTTGGCCAGTAAAAGAGGAACGAAAAGGCTCAGAGCTTCGAGCCGACCATCGCTTTCCAGTGCTAGTGGTACTACTTAATCTGGGCTTAACGAAAAAAATCTCACCTGTCGTTAGCGTTCCATTGACTGGTGACTCAGAATTTTCACAGCGATCCCACTCCTCCGTGCGCTACCATCACGTGGATTTGATAAACATATATAAGAACGACAGTCATCTTGGGACACTGTCGGGCTGATTATATTACTGTTGGATGATGGGGGTGGGAAACAATGGAGTTTCCGTTAATCCGTTACTGCTCTTGGTAATTTTACAAATGATAGATATACTTGTATGGATGTGTTTCACCTGGCTTCGGAAACATATACAACCTTTGATACGTGGCATACACAATGGATGGCCCTTGGAGCACAATGTCATTGTTGAGATGCGTGGAAATTCTTTTATTCTGAAAATCCAATGCTTAAATACATCTCGTTCTAGAATACATGCAGTCAAATTTTAGAAATTTTGATCACTAATATATATAAAACTATTAGGATTTGGAATATGAAAATAATAGTAATAAATTGATCATGAACAATAGTTTAACATCATCTAACTTTTATAATTTTTATCAAAAGATAGTTATCAAATATACTTATTGAAAACCGTATCAATGACCTAAACGATAAGTAAAAGAGAATAAAAATAGTAACAGAGAGCAATGTAACCGAAAGAACAAGTCTCTTTGTAAAACATTATTTATAATATCAACATTAAATGATCATTACACATAGATACTGAGAGCGATGTCAATTCCTTCCACCTCATATGGATTAGTGTAGACATTCTCTCCAATGCAAAGTTGCTTCTCCACCTTACAAAATATGACATATCTATTTTTCCATTATTTCACATTATTTGCTTTGTTTTATGGAACACATAAACATAGACATTGTCCACTTAATGCATTTATTAACTTATTTGTTGTGTTGGATTTTATGCTTAGCTTATGTCTTGTGGAAGACACTAACTCCCTTTTCCTCTCCCCTCCTCAATTCTTTGTCACGTTATCAAAAATCCTATGCGTAATGATCATTTAATATCTAAGAAATAAACTAAGGTGGGGCATTAAGAGTGGACTAGTGAGTACATTTTATTCTAATATTGTGTACATTTGTCAATACTATAACCTTCACCATCATGAGTTAATTAATCCTGGAGCAAGTTGCACGTGCCAAAGTGTGTTAATTGATGATGATAGAGAAAAACAGGGCGCAAATAAAATTGGGGTGTTCTAAGCATACTACATTACTCCTCGGATAAAAAAATACAAAACGTATTTTAGTGCGGCCAGTATTCAAAACTAAACTTTAATCATTGTTTTCTTATAAAATATATTATTTATAGCTATAAAATAAATATAGTGTGAAAGTATTTTAAAATATAAATCTAGTTGTACAATTTTTATAGGCTAAACATACTTATAATTTGATTAATAGCTTATCAAAATATATAAAGTTTGACTTTTTAAAAATAAAATATGTCTTATATATTTTTAACGAATGGTGTATTTGATTATGCTTCTCATAAATATTAGAAACATGTTTTGAGTCTTTTATGTGTGAACCAGCGGTCTCATACTATTGTTATTGAGGGTGTGCGGCCATATCTTATTTCAAACAGCTCGATCGTTATCCATACGTATTCGAGATGAGAAGGAACAACTCATGAATTTTGTACTCATGCAAGGCATTGGATAAGAGCTTTGAAATTAGGGAATACGTAAACATAGCGCCACGACTAGTGCAAAGTGGTGTAGACGTTATCAACGCTAATCTCGTGGAGTGGGATCCATGGCGTATGGCATGAGTGGCTAAAATTATGACTGGAGAGCTCATCGCATCCTTTTATTGGCGTGACTCGAAATTATGAATGACCAGATGCTTCTGGTTGTATATGAACAATGTGAAAGTATATACTTCTGAGCATGTACAGAGGCAGTTAGGGTACCGACATGTGGTACCACTACCTCCGCACGAGACTCTGGATGGGTGCACAAGTAAATGTGTTATTGTAGGAAGTATTAGTATCTTAGGTGATCCATATTAATAAATTGTAACTATTTATGTCACGTACAGGAGCAACGCACAGGGACGGAGGCATGCAGGACTGGGTACCCATAAATGACGAGCACATACGGAGGTGGACGGAGTCAGACGCGATAGATGTCATCGTTCTTGCTGGACAATACAACGACACCACGTACTAGGAGTACCTTTCGTGGTATCGTCCGTGCACGCGTGCCACCTTACTCAGCAGACTTGTAGAGCCGGCCCCGAGACTCTTCCCGATGATCGTGCTCATCTTCTTCATGTTGTGGTAAGTAATGCGGTACTTATAACATTTTTTATTGGTTAAACCCATGTATTACTGATATAACCCTCATCTTATACAGACTGAAGAGGCATACGAGATGCATACGCAGGCAGAGCAAGCTTGTAGGGAAGCAAGAAAGTCATCAAAGCAGAAGGATCATAACCCTCTCTGGGACTACATGAGGATGAGAGAGTCCTGCTTCTTGTCTGAAATACGTGGTCTAGGAGGTTATGCCCCGCGTTAGAGGAGGTATGACCTACCAGCTATGGACCCGTCATGTATATATCACAGTATGCGCTCGTCTAGTGCCCGTGACGAACCCGTTCGAGCACACTCATGAGAAGCACCTTCGGCTTCAGAGTATCATGTGTCACGTTCTGGTGTTGAGGATGAGGAGTGCACACAGGTTTTTGAGCCCGAGCAGTGTATACTATGTTCACAGGCCACGCAGTGGACGCAGCATCATCAGATTATGATGACATCTCTGCCTACAGCATCGACTCATCACGAGGACGTCGTTAACTGCACCCAGCAGACGCCTAACTAGAGCGGCATGCATGATTTTGACTAGGCTGCTGCAATGCTGGTCGCAAGCATCATTGATCTCCTCAGCTGATAGTATCCCTAATATCCCGATGCACCTAGGGGGTTCATAGTGGTACCAACAGAGCGAGCATTCAGCATACTGGACTCATCAGAGCACGTTCTAGGGGCGTTCATACATCCGCATGAGGATCCTTCGTCATGGTACATATTGGACCAAGTTAGCGGGTCTGGATACACGTTCGACGGGGGTTCCGCATGGGAGGACGATGATGATGATAGGCAAGCACACATGAGGCAGGGGCCATCGCAGGTCACTAAGGTGAGGGCCACACATTCGCTAGACACTTACACTCCTGGAGATTGCATGCGATGTCGTCGTCGTTGAGTAGCCAGTGTAGTTGTTCGGTGTACTTATACTTGCTCATGACATATGTATTATTCACTTTAATGTAGTAGTCATCCCTATTATATCGTATTCATTGTATTGTTGATGTAATTACTTTAAATTATTTAATATTTGTTAAAAAAATTATGTCACATAACTTCATTTATTAGTTATTTCTTAAACATTATTACATATTAATTATGATATTTAATACTATTTTAATATTTGTTCAATAATCAGGGATTCATGCTTTTAGTTCAATAAATTATCTAGAACGTTGCGGTCAAGGACCAATAAATTTATGATCAAATCTTCTAGTTCAAGATTTTCATGGATACCTACAACGATCGATATAGCATTTAATGCCTCATTAAAATGATCCCTCCCTCCGAGGCCTCTATCTTCAAGGACACTGATGACCCTAAAGATGATGGTAAATTACTATTACCCATTTTTACAACTTTTCATCACCATCTTGAAAACGACAACTATCTTACTCTAACAGTATTGACTGGTATAATGAGCATTCTTCCACTATTTTATATCAGCACTTTCCACCACCATCTTGAGATGGTATTCTCTATATTCTCTGAGTTAGTACACATTATGTGGCAATACAAACTTGTTTTTGCACGTTGTGATGCATGTATTTTTCACATTGAGACTACCAAATAGATTTGCCACAACGACCATCCTCGGGTGGAGGAGGAGGCAGCCATCCAAGCATCAGCACGCAGGCCAAAACATGTCAGAGGCAGGGTTTAGGATAGGTGTCAGGGTACGGGACAGGGTAATGGTCAGGTGTAATTTCTTTTACTTGTATGCTTAGTTAATGTATTTTGTTTAGACTATTAATTGTGTATACCTTTTCATTACATTAGTTCCATTCGATAGGTATATGATTAGTGTCTTATATTACAATACTATTTTATGAACTATTTGAGAACTTCATGTCTAATACATGTAATGGTTAGTGTATTATACTAACGTACTATCCAAGCATACTTCTTTCCAACATGTGAAAAGCATCACTTAGCCACTTTCGAATGTATTTACGTGCCATCCGGTCAGGCAATAAATCGTTGGCTTACAACTTTGCACATCAAAACCATTTGCACATGAATATAATGTTACATGGCATGGTACAATTTATTCAATTACGAACAACATGGTAAGGCAGTAAATCGAGATACATTGCTTCTAGTCATACAGAACTGAAAGCACACGTAGCATATGGCACATGAATGCATTTCGTGAAATGCATTGGCGGTAACAAACTCAATAGTCTGCACTTGTTGAACCACCCTTTTTCGCGAGATGACTTTTCTTTCTCCGCCTCCCACCTCACAAAGTCATCGCCCATTTTCTTCAACCTCTCCTTCGTCTCCTTCACTTGTCACTTCATCTTGAGGTCTCCCATGTCCTCGACTTTGATGTCAAAGTCAATCCACATTATGAAGTCACAAAGTCTAATGGATGACTTAACGCACGATTTAGTTACTATCTGGATCAAAAGTTAATGAATCATACAAAATATGACACAGACGAAGGATCAAAATTTGAACACCAGAAGAATCTCCTCCCATAGATCTCGAGCTCATGGGATACCTTCATTTCACATGTAATACCGCACTTGCACAATGGTGGTGGTATAACAAACATATGCATACCCGAGCTCACCATCTCTTTACTTCGTCTTGCGTCTAGAGCAGGAATAACATACATAGTTCAGCGTTGCTCTTGCAAGCACACACTGTTGCAACCACACCTGTCGGAGGATGAACTCCACAAGCGGGGATCCGGAGGGACCCCCTTTGAGGTTCGGCCGGGGGATGATCCTGAATCTACCTCATACGTGAATTAAATGAAAGTAAATGAGATGCAGGTGGGATGGATGATCGGATGCAAGAGAAAATAAATACTCAGGGGATTTTAGACAGATTCGGGCCGCACAGAGCGTAATACCCTACTCTTGTGTGTATGCTATAAATGATCTGGAAATACCTCTCTGAGGATCTCTGGTGTTACAAGGGTTTCTATCTGAGTCTAGAGCTTCGTTAGCTTGTCTCGGTATTCTTCAACTCGAGAGACTTGGTCGACTTCTGTGAGCCTTGGTCCTAGGGAAGCCGTTGTCTTCTGAACCTCTCCTGCCGTCGGGATGTGCCGCCTCCTTTTATACCATCGGGGGGACTTGGCGTGCCCAGAAAGGAGGACGCGAGTTCCAAGACGCCATAAATGGAAAGTAAACATCATGGGCTGCAGCTTGACGTTACGGGGGGTTGAAAACGCGCTCCCATCTGGTCCTATCGTCATCATCCCGCTTTTTAGCCGGTGCAGCAGGGAGGGCCCACCGGGCAGCCACCGAGCAACCCCGCGTGCCCGCCCGGTCAGAGCCTGACACAGCAAGGCGGCAGGCGATATGCCTCGAGCCCTGTGATGATATCCCGAGGCGCGCCGGATGACGCACGATGGAACCCGCTGCATTAAATGTCTCCACGCCTCCCTGTCGGGCAGTGGCAGGGACTGACAGCAGGCGTGGGGGGAGTGGTTGGAAGTGACGGGCCACGCTCCCTCTTAAATGCAGCATCGGGCCTCTCAACAATTGACACCTCACCGCTGAGCCCTTGTGGGGATCACCGGCGAAGGACTTCTCAGGTCCTCGGGGAACTGTGAGTGGTCGGGGACTACTGTTCATAGTCCCGAGCACTCTCTCCGGAATATGCCATTTTCTTGATCCTCGGGGAACTTAGGTACTCGGAGACCACTGTTCATGGCCCCGCATGCCCTCTCCCAGAACTGTTTGCTCGGGTCCTTGGGGAACTCGGGTACTCGGAGACCACTGTTTATGGCCCCGAGCGCCCTCTCCCGGAACTTGTACTTTTCGGGTCCTCGGGGAACTCGGGTACTCGGGAACCACTATTCATGGCACCGAGCATCCTCTCCCGGAACATGGTCTTCTCGGACTCGGGGAAAAGTCACCGAGGGAAGGCGTCACGTGGCACTCTGCTGTCCTGACCTCGGGACTCGGGGACCCCCGGTTCCCATGTCACCGACAACACCCAACTGCCAAAATAGTACCTCTGTCATGAGTCAGGCTTTAGATATAAAGTAACTAAATGACTCAGCTTTAAGCATGAAATGACAACACCTTCCTACTAGCACATCATCTCTATCGTAATTGACACTTTAGATATGAAGGAACCACATGACAGAGCTTTAAGTATGACAGGACAACACATCTATCGTGAATCAGGCTTTAGACATGAAATTACCACACGACAGAGCTTTCAACATGAAATGATAACAGCTATATCCTGGCTTAGACTTTAGACACGACGTGACCACACGATAGAGCTTTAATCATAAATTAAATGACAACACCTCTATTCTGACTCAGTTGTTAGACAAGAAGTGATCACATGACAGAGCTTCAAGCATGACATGACCACCTCTGTCGTGAATTAGGCTTTAGACACGAAGTGACAACACGACTCAGTTTAAACCATGAAATAACAAACCTCTCTACGGGCTCAATGTTTAGACACGAAGTGAACACACGACATAGCTTAATCATAAATGAAATGACAACTCCTTTATCGTGACTCAGCCTTCCATGCAGAGGCAATAATAAAGTTATTGTTGAACTTTTGAACAAGGAAATGACCACACCAAATAATAACTTTCACAGAAAATCTATACCAGACATCAATGCCATAATTTTTTCAGTTTTCATATGGAATCTCATGCTCCAGCCCTCACCCATGTAATACACTCAGTCCGTGCACCAGCTCCCAACCACCATAAATAATACCACCCTCAACTATGGATAGACCACTCATTGCTCGACTCTCTCAACTGCAATATCATCCTCAGCTCCACCAAGCTCACCAAAGAAATATTGATTTTCATCCCCAAGAGGATCGAATCATCGATGTGCTTCCGTGACGACCCGTATAAACTTTGTGAGTCCCAAGAAATCTCCTACACATATAGCTTAAGCTTTTTCATGTGTGCCAACTACCAGTACGATAAGTCTCTACATAGACCGTATAAGTACCCACTGATACAGTAACATATATCACTCATATGTTACTTTCCATATGATTCCATACACTATCTTACTGATCTCCCCTCTTGTTTTATTTGTCTAGTCTCCTCTACCTATCTGTGACTTCATGAAATTGTTAGACATAGAGCGACATGAGCACCAAAAACGGTGAATCGATATGAGTATGCGATGAAGGAGTGAAACATACGAACGCTGAATGAAGTGACATACGTTGTCTATACAGTGATGAAGCATACGAATGCCAGGAGTACGAATAACTACATGAAGTGCCGATATATTATCATTTTTGGCAAATACTATATGTATGTTGTCTATTTTCAGATTTTACCTATGAAGTGACATATATTGTCTATACGGTGATGAAGCGTACGAACGACAGGAGTACGAATAACTACATAAAGTGCCGATATATTATCATTTTGGTAAATACTATGATATATATTGTCTATTTTTAGATTTTAAAAATACGCACTTTTGAAATTTTTTAAACCAGATTTTACCCATGAAGTGACATATATTGTCTATACGGTGATGAAGCATACGAACGACAGGAGTACAAATAACTACATAAAGTGCCGATATATTATCATTTTAGTAAATACTATGATGTATATTGTCTATTTTTAGATTTTAAAAATATGCACTTTTGAAATTTTTTAAACCTCAACACTATGTATACTCACCCAGGGGCGGACTGACGTTAAGGCTCGAGGGTGCACATGACATCGGATGATTTTTCGTTTTTCAATGATTCATCATATGTATCAGATCTATAGGACACTGAATCTCTAAACTAATAAGTAGGACACCCAATTATTTTTATTCTAGTCCGCTACTGTACTCACCCCCATCTATCAAGTTTGTCCAAAAGAATATTTGAGACAAGCTCGATGCGCGCCGTAGGATCGAGCCCGGGCAGTATCGGGAAGACTTGCCAACCGAGCTATACAGGCATCATGAAGGTTAACTGGTTCATTTGACAGGTCAAATATCAAATATGCAGGAGTAAACTGCGAGGGGGTAACTGGAAGGGATAAATGAAAAAAAAAACTTAAAAGTCACTTGGATTTTAACTTTCCTCCTCAAAAATTATTTTGTTTGAAAAAAAAAATCCAAAGGTTTGATTTTGTTGCAAAAACACCCCTAAAAATTCAAAATGTTTTTAAGGAAATCACAAAAAAATTCTAAAAAACACTAGAGACAATTATAAGATCTTTTGTGAAATTTGTTTTCAAAAATAATATCCTTTGCATCATATTTCATGGAGAGTAAGTTTGAAAAAAAAGAAAAACATGCAACTCATTTATTAATTCGAGTTAAATGCATAGTTAATTATTTACTAATCCAAAAATCATGAAACAAAATTTTTTAGTCTTATTATATGATCCTCTATCTTGTAAAAATACATGAAATCTTGAAATAGTTATTGTAACGTGCAGATTGAGTAAATGTGTTGCAGATAGATTAATTCATAACTAATCCATAACACCTCCAAAATTAGTGAAACCACTTTTATTAGTTTACTTAAACAATTATTTGTGTAGGAAAAATAATGGTAGACATGACAAAGTTAAAATAGCATGAGTTAATAAATGAGCTGCACATTTTTCTTTTTTTCCAAACTTCCTCTCCATGAAATATGATGTAAAGGATATTATTTTTGAAAACAAATTTCACAGAAGATCTTAGAATTGTCTCTAGTTTTTTTTAGAATTTGTTTAATAATTTTTTATTTTTTTAAAATTTTAGGGGGGGTTTTCAACAAAGTCAAATTTTTAGGGAGTTTTTTGCAAAAATAACTTTGGAGGAAAAGTCAAAATCTAAGTAACTTTTGGGGGGATTTTGCAGTTTTACCTAACTGGAAGCATCACATGGCATTTGGCAGGTGCACACCGTCAGCTGCTTCCTGTGGACGGAGTGACTTCCCCTGTCAGATTGTCCCATCCACTACCTTTTCCATCGACCCACATCTACCTCTGAGCTCTCGAAGAACCTAATGACCGGTGGGACCGACCATAGCAAGCACGCCACATGTCATCCAGTGCGGCAACGAACAGCCCATGTCGAGTCGCTAAAGCCGGCGTATGGCCAATCCCGAGCGAGCGGGACCCGCAAGAGTGTACGAGGGTCGCGAATCTGTCGGCGTCCTCGGACCAGTGACCGTACGGAAGCCCACTCGGGATGCGGCACGTGGAAGACCACGACGGGCTCGTGCATGCTGCCCACTCCTGGAAATGGGTGGATTCTCTGTGGCTACAGATTTACGCATACGGCTGATGCATTTACACATTCTAGAAATTAATCCGGGGCATCCTAGAGATTGACTGCGCAAGGTAAAAATATAACTATAATAAATTTTCTAATTTTATCGATCTAAAAGAGTTTGATGGAAGATCAAGTTATTGGATCGATAGTTGTAGTATCAAGAAGGGTTATCAAAAATATTGCTCGATTGTTATGTCGAATGTTTAAATCATGTACTTAGTGCGAAATAAGTATTATGTTAAGAATTTGTTTTAGGAGTCTGGGTATCAAAAGGTGTTTTAAACCTAACTATTTATTGTTATCGGAATTACTGGCGAAGAGTGATTGTGATCAAGTCTTAGCGGTGTTTGACATTGTTTCACGTGGTACCTAGTTTAATTTTAAGGGATTAATTTTTTACAATGGATGGAAGCGTTCGAATCGGCTTTTAGAGTGTTTCAATTTTTAATCTAATATGGTTGAGATCATGATGTCAGTATGGATATGTAGTTCTCTAAATAAAGCTTCTATAGATTCTATAATTATCAAAATTAGACATCAAAATTAAAAGTTATCAGTATTTTTTTAGGGATTATGTGTGCAAATTTTGAATGTTTCGATGTGTCAGAACCTCTTATTTTAAGAAACAAGAGGTTCTCGGGTTTAAGTTATTTTTAGATTAGATGTTTCAATCCATACATTGTTTGTCCCGATGTATTGTTTTTACTAGACCTGATTATTGAGATTTGAAGGATCGAATGTGGATCTGAAATTTTGATCAGTATAGAGTCTGTCTAATGGTTAATTTTTTAGAGTAAATTATAAATACCCTTTGCCTCTTTGCATGGCGGCAAGTCTCTGGAGTACCGCCCACTCTTAGAAATGGGTGGATTCACTGTGGCTATAGATTTAGGCATGCGGATGATGCACGTATTTTACTCATCTTAGAAATTAAATAATTAATCCGGCGCATGCACGGGAGCGTATACACGCTCTCAACACGTGTTTGTGTGTTCACAGCTCAAAATACAGCAAGTGGTAAGCGCATCACAACTAGATTTTTCAAGTTGCTAGGACTTGTATACTTTTTATTTTTTTAAATATGCGAAATTGTCGGCAGAAAACCGTATTGTACCAATGGAGTGTAGCATGCTTGTGGGTTCCATGGTAGCTATGTTACGTGGTTTAAATTTGCAAGTACATGACAAAAGTATCTATTCAAATGTATACAAGTATGTGTTAGTACTTTCTTAAGGCTCTACTCCCGTCGTATTTTTTATTGGATGTTTTTTATTTTTCACAGTTTTCAAGAAGCAACGTTTACTTTAATTTCCCAAGGCTCCACTCCCTCGGGTTCTTTTATTTGACGTTTTTCATTTTTCATGATCTCCGAGAAGTAACTTTTACCATCACTTTTTATATATTTATGTCAATATACAGTAACAAAATTATACTTATATAATTTTCGCATAGCGAATCTTGGTAGTTTTCAAATATATTGATAGTTATACTTAGGAAGTTTGAAAATATGGATTCTAGGAGGTCAAATAAAAGAACAGGTGGTTTTCTTTTGATGCAAAATTGTGGGGGAGTTCCCCCACAACAACATTTTCTATTTTACTAAACAGAGGTTAAAAAGAACATACCGAGGGGGAAAGAAAATGAGTTCTACCAAAACAAATCTATACAAGCATGTCTAGCCATTGAAAAGATGATATGCTTGAGACCTTGTGGGACACTGTAGAGGTGCCAAAGTACTTGTTCTTTGTATATCTTTTTTAATCTTTGGAAATGATGGAATAAGATATGCAAATTTTATAGGATCTGAAAACCATACAACTACGCTGACACACTAAACGACATCTTGGACACTACAATTGATTAAATTCGTCGTAGGTTGTCGTTGCTAAGCATGGCTGTAGCTTTGACTTTCTACGGCGATCCGCGACTAGTGTCTCTATCCATCGACTCTACACGCAAGGTAAAGCCATGCACTGCATCATCATTGTTAGGCTTCGTCGTGCCCTCCAACATAGCAGCTCCGACTTCCCCACTACATGGCTAGCCTCACACGGAGAGCAACACCCGAAAGAAAATCTCAAATGAACCGAATGTTAGGTGTGATCGAAGCCACCGCTAAAAGATCCACGCTCGCGCCCAATTCTATAACCACACAAATCTAGGAAGGGACCTCCATTGTAAAGTCTCTAAGAAGAGAAACAATGTCCGCATATGCTGTCATGGATGTCCATACACCTGGAGCTCAATTTACACCCGAAGAGTCCCCATCATGCATTAGATTTTTTTTATGAGGTAGAAGACGGGGCGAATGACTAGCACATTTTTTCCTCGATCCAAGCAACTGAGTTAGAACATAGGATCGGGAATGGATGGCCCATTGATCATCCGACCCCTCAAATCTACAAGCACGTTACTCATTTGTTTTGAGGAATTGGACAGTGATTTTGCTTATGATGAGGTATGAGACGGGCGAGACTAACACATTTTGTCTCGCTAAGGCCATTCGACACTACGGGCCAACACATCTTAAGATGAGAAGAACGGTTTCAGATTCTTAGAACAAAATACCGTGTAAGGTCCGAGTGCAGAAAGCATTGCAATATCATGTGTTAACTGTAATATCTTATGAGAGTGGTCACGCCCACCGTTCGAATCCGGTGTCACACCTCTTTAAAATAGCATCTAAAAAATCCCTAAGTAAAAGAGAGCCGATGATAAAAAATAAAAATAATTAAAGCACAGAAGGAAGGGAAGAGCCGGGGCAAATACACAACCAGCAAACAAAAATCGGAGCAAAATGACACTTAAAAAATCCGAGCAAAATGTGTAAACGAGATATACGTCATATGCGCTAGGTTTATGACGTAAGTTGTGACGTGTCGTGGGGCGCTGGGCTGTCGGTGGTCCATGCCATAACAGCAGGTGCGAAGCGTGAAAAGCTGTCACCGTTGGCTGGCCACGGAGGCTGAACAGTCGTTAGACTGCAGTTTGAGGCGCGCATGCGAGCTGCTTCAGCAAAAGGATATTTCCTCGCTCACAGGCACGGGCGCACGGCTAGAAACGGAGCGACAGAACCGGCCCTGTTTGGCCGGTAGGCGTCCCATTCCCCATCAGTCTCAAAATTTAAGATATCTTATTCTCTTCTATAATATTTAGATATATACATTTCTAGATAACTTTAATGAAAGTTTTTCAATCTTCTCTTTTCTATTAAGTAACTTCTTTTTTAATACAAGTTTTATTTTCTTATTTCCACATAATAAATGATAATAAAAATGTAAAATAATTGCTTCATTATTCATTTTAATACCTATATATAACTCTAATCCCTCATCTGTTTTGAAATATGGGAATAAGAATCTTAGCGAGTACATGGACACCATTTCCGCAATCAAACTTGGATAGCGAAGCCGCCCATATCTTGGCACCGAGACAAACAGCGACATGAGGACCTGGTTTACTACCTACCAAGTCCATGAGGACGAGGAAGGAGAGGTGCCCATCCATCCGCTGAGTGCCCCGTGAATTGGTTCTGTTACCATCGCTCGGTCAGATCAGTCCCCGTGAATAGCCACAAAGCCGGGCGTATCCGGGTGTCAGATCAGCATTGCTTCGCTACAGTACTATTCGAGGATACGTCCATGATCGAATATTCCTTGTGCTTTTGTTTCTTAAGTGATATTATTTAAGAGGATATATATAGTAAGAAGTTAATATTTGGAAATAAGTTTTTAATGTAGTTACGTGTTTTACTAGTTTATTAAGATCAGTCTTAAAATAATTTATTATCTTATAATTATCTAAGATTGCTCAAATAACTAGTTTCTTTAAAAAAATCCATTCTCTTCCATCTTTAAATTATTTATCACATCACTTTTTCTTCGTCTGGATACTAGTTAATGCTAAAAAAACTAGCATCGAGAGTGTAGCAGCATTTGGTAGATTTTCAGCTTCTAAATCTATGTCCGTTTTTAAGATCGTAGACTAAAATAAAATTATTTGAGTCACTATTTTTTAATTTAAAATAGAAATCAAATGACTGATCTAAATATTCTGGTATCATTATATCTACATCTGTAACTTAACAAATTCAGCTCTAATAATAATAATTCTTGAAGCGGTCTGCAACCAATACCACACCTACTGGCACTGTACACGATTGCTTCGTGTTCATCGCAATTAGTAGACAAATTAAATCTTGTACGGCGTGCCAATATAGGAAAGCTACTACCAGTACTAGTGTCTGATGATCGATTGAGCGAACGGTCGGTCTGCGTGCATGCAAGGTTTTCTCTATCATTTATTAGGGTAGGCGTGCATTTAAGGTTTTCTCTCTCATTTATTAGGTAGATGTGCATTTAAGGATTTCTCTATCATTTATTAGTAGTATTTGATTAGAGGGTGAGATGAGATGAAATAATTATATTTATATATTTAAAGATGTGATAATTTTATTTATATATAGATAATTTTGTTTATATATAGATATTTATTTGATGAGTGAGATAAAACGAGTCTATTTGATGAGTGAGATACTATTCGGACTCATCGTTAGTATCACGTTCAAAGTGAGATGGCTGCATTACACTATTTTTTTAACGGTGCTGTCTCGAATATTTAAAAATACTCTCTCTAATTGCAAATGTAGGTCGTTTTAAACTTGTGCACATAGATTAAGAAAGTAGATTAAATGACTTTGTTACCCTTTATTTATTCTGTATTAAAAAAGATAACTTATTCATTTGTGAGAGTGATAATATTTATTAAACAAAGGTAAGAAGGGAATAAAAGAGAAAAAAGTAAATAAAAATTTGAGAATAACTTATATTTAGATAATAGTTGAGAGGCTAAAACGACATATATTTTCAATCAGAAAGAGTATTATCTAATTTCGAACTATTTCATCTCTCTACACTACATCCAAATAGCTAAAAATAAAATAGAATCGCTCCATCTTATCCTATCTCACGAATCAAACACTAACTAGATTACTATTTATTACTAAGAAGAGTATATATATATTGTGTTCGTAAGTGACCAGAAAGAATAGTGTTCGGGGATAGACAAAATTAAGCTAATTTTTAGGCCTCGTTTGGTAGAGCTCTGGGAGCTGATTTCGCGCTGGAATCGCTCCCAGTGCTGCTAAACGGGCTGGTAGGGGAGTGATTCCGCGCGAGAATCACTTTCCGTTTTATATACTGAGGTGGGAGCTGAAAAAACTAGTTTTCACATGATTTCTGACTGATTTTTCTCAATTTTAACATAATATTCTTTCAGGAATCACTTCCACCACTAGCATACCAAATAATTTTACAAATAGAATCACTTACACCACAGAATCATTTTGACCCTATTTTCACCATAGAGTCACTCTCACCATATTTTTACCACAGAATCAAAACTTTACTAAACGGCCACTTAAATTCGATTCAATTCAATCTAGGCCTGAAAAAAGAACAAGGTTCAATTCGATCAAGGTTGCGTTCACCTTTCGTTTTAGGAAGGAGTGCGTTCACTCAGAAAGAGGCTGCTCGTAAAAGGAGGAGGCCAGACATCGAACGAGGTGGACGTGTCGTGTCCTGAAAAACACCATAATAAAAATATTCGTTAAACATAAGTAAATGTAAGTAGACTTAATTCTTTAAGTTGGCTTTCCATTATATTTATGGCTAATATGATAATAACTTTTGTTATTTGCTGGATTTTTATTTGCAGCTCATAGATAAAATGATGTAATAATAAATGATTATATACATGCCTTATATAGAGATCAAAATAACAAAACATTCTCTTATCTAACAATATATAAAAAGAACAGAGTCCTGACAACGAAGCAATGGGAGTTTTCTCTAATAAAAAAAAAACAAGCAATGGGAGAAGACAGGACAGGAGCAGCACACGTTTTGTTTTTCTGGCGGATGGCCCAGTATGTTCGATAGCCCAATGGAGGCCTACTCGAACACTGCAGGCCGTGGGATGCTACTCTTGGGGCTTCAGCTCGGCCGGGTCGGCGCTCTCTTTAGGCATGTATGTATTTGGCCCAAGTGTCGCCTAACTTGGATAAACTTTTTGAGCTCAAACCCCAACTTTACCACTCACTTAGCTTTTATTTTACCACTTGCTCAACTTGAATACGCACAAAGTCTCTTTTTTAAGACCAAGTAAGCACATAGTTTTAAGAGAAAGCAGATTAAATTCGTCCAAAAGTTGAATTGACTACAAATTCCCACAAAGGAACATGACTTGTTCCATCAAGCAGGTACAATGAAATATTTGGTGGAGCACTCGATTCTCAAGCGGCAGCAATAGGGATGAAAATGAGATAGATATTTCCCGTCTCTCCGTCCAAGTGAAGGTTTACGATATAAATATAGAATACTATAATAGTTATTCAATATTATCCCTGTCTAACTTTGAATCTAAGAAAAAAAAATACATGATGACTAATATCCATCTAAAATATCTTAATGTTAGGTGTTACGAGAAAGACTATTATGATTTTATTTAAAAGTATGATAATTTATAGGTAGATTATAATATATCTGTAGACATATAATATTGAATGCTATTTTTCACATACCAATTATCATTCTCTGAATGCTCACTTTAATTGCCCCTATATTATTTAATGTATTACATGGGATACAAATAAAGTAATTTTTTATCTATCCGACTAACTGAAAGCTTGTGGTATTATCTGCTCCGACTCTAAATAAAAAAATATAGGATATGATACAGAATAAAAATAATAATTATTCGATACTATTCATATTCGGCTCTAACTCAAAAAATATATAATAAAATATATAATGAGTTATATCCAATCCAATTACACCTCTAATCAGCAAAGAGGACTTGGTTTCTAGCTAAAAAAGGAGGACTTGATTCCCAGTGGCATCAAATCAAGCTCAAGTTTGGCTCCTCATCCGTCGCCACGCTCACACCAGAGTCATGCAATCTTCGATTTTTTATGTTTTTATATTTTTTAAATAAAAAATTAAAAGTATATGTGTATGTTTTAATTTTTAATTTTTTATAATTATTTCTTAATGTTTTAAATTTTGAGGACATTGAAACGGACGATAGCTAGTGTAACAGATGACAGGGTCTCATAATTTTTCAAAACCAACATATATGTACAACTTTTATATAAAAAATTATGCAATCTTGTTGCACACGCTGAGATTCCATTCCATCAATCCATTCCATTGGGGCTTGGGCCGTTTGCAAAGCACGAAAAGGGCGTGGAATACGAACCTCGGCCTTTTCCGCCGCCGGCATCGGGTCAATTCTCGCGACGTTGACCCATGGGCATCCGATGCTCCAAACAAAAGCGGAAAAGGAAAATGGAATCACCGTCGCTGCCTCTGCAAGGTGGGGCCTAAGCTTCGCCTCGAAGGAAGGAAGCCAAGCGCGCTTGGTCCCAACCGCGCAGTGTGACAAACGCCCACGCCGCATCGCGTCTAGCCCCGTCACGGGCGTCCCTGACACGCCGACCCCGCACGAAACAAGCTGCCCTCCTGGAGGCCCACTTGCCAGGAGAAAACAAATTGTAGAAAAGGAAAAGAAAAGGAGATGGAGGGCGGCGTTAAATACGAACGGGCGACGGGCGCTGCAGCACATCGCCCGGAAAAGTTCAACCCCCAGACGCCCGAGCCGGAGGCGAGGAAGAGGAGAAGCCGCCGCCGCCGTCATGTCGGGGGGGATCGCGCGCGGCCGCCTCGCCGAGGAGCGCAAGGCGTGGCGCAAGAACCACCCCCACGTACGTGCCTCTCGATTCTCCTTCTCCCAATTCTTCTTCTTCTTCTTCTTCTTCTCCCTCTCTCTCTCTGCATGTCGCGTCGCAGGTTCGAGTGCCTGACCTGCTTTTGTTGTGGTTGCGCAGGGTTTTGTCGCGAAACCGGAGATGCTGCTCGACGGGACGGTGAACCTGATGATCTGGCACTGCACCATCCCCGGCAAGCAAGGAGTAAGCCAGCTCCGTCTAGTCCTCGTATCCAGCTCTAGATTGGGGCGATTTGACGCCTCTCCCATTAGCTACCCACTGTTTGATCAGATCGGGTGTGATGGATTTCCTAGTTCCGTGCCCCTCTTGTGGAGAATATGCCAGATTCGTGCCTTAGGTTTGTGTTGAACTGATGTCTGCCTATGCAGTCACTACTCACTACCGTGTCGTTTCCAGTCCTATTCTGTGTGCCTTGCGTTTCTCTTTTTGTTTGTGACGGGGATCTTAGAAATTGTAACGTGGTTTACATTTTGTTATTGGGATGCCGTCCTTGGTTTGAGGGACACGACATTGCTTTTGCCGTATTGAATATGTTTTATGGTGGTTTTCTGTGGTATCACCATGGGGAAAATTGGTTTCCTTAGTGTGTGTTCAATTCTATGAAGAAATTTCTAGATGACTTTCCTAGATTCTTCAGATGCTGTGCTCATTTTGGTAACTACATACTACGGGTGGATTGGGACATGCTTGAAACAATGGCAGGCTAAATTGGACAAAATTCAAGTCTACTGGGTAGTTCCATTGAATACAGGGGAACTCGTGTGAATACTGTGCCATAATCAGTAACCATAATAAGAACAAAAAGAAAATGTACTTTGATTTTAATGTGTAGAATCGTCCTTATCTAAAAAAAACATGTGGAGAAAACTGATGCCGGGGGCGAAACTCTAAAGGAAAGCATTCTGTGGGTTTAAACTTAGCCACATAGGAGAATTTTTAAGAAATTTATGCTATAAACAGCAAATATCATTTTGGCTTGCCGGATGCATGTTACTTATTGGACGACAAGAAGCATCAGATCACGGGGCATTTTTTTTAGCTTTTGCATACTAAGTAGGAAATGTTGAAGTACTGAACTAACATCCTATCCTATTTGAGCTACTAGCATGCTTTCTAAGAAGACAACCAATTGAATTTAGGCTCATTTGCTTTATGCCTTTATCTACTCTAAGTGTGAACAATGAAGATAAAGCTGGGTAGAATCCTTGGAACAGTCCTTGGGTTGGTTCAGCGCAGTATAAATTTCATCAAAACAGGTTTCTTTTCTGTTAATGAATTTTTTTTTTTACTTTGAATTTGTTGGTTGAGGTTATATTATTAAATTATCGCCCAAGGTTAGCGGTTTGACAAGCCTTATTTTTCTCTATCCAAAGCTTGTAATAGTAATAATCTCACAGCTGTTTTGACGTTTTCTTATTTTGTTGCTAATAGTTATATGCAAATTGTTTGCAATAGAAATCACAGTTTTAACTTATTCCCATATTTATTTTTCTTTTTGCAGACTGATTGGGAAGGTGGATACTTCCCTCTTACCCTTCATTTCAGTGAGGATTACCCTAGCAAACCTCCCAAGTGCAAGTTCCCACAGGGTTTCTTCCATCCAAACGTCTATCCTTCGGGAACAGTCTGCCTTTCGATTCTTAATGAGGACAGCGTAAGCTTGCCAACTAATGTATAGTTTTATGCAATGTCAGACTTAATGCCATGGTCTTACCTTTACTGTTTCAATTGCATCCTATCAGGGTTGGAGACCTGCTATTACTGTCAAGCAGATTCTCGTAGGAATTCAGGACTTGCTTGATCAGCCAAATCCTGCTGACCCTGCTCAGACCGAAGGCTATCACCTTTTTATTCAGGTTAGTCAAAAGTGATCAACCAGCAGCAAGCTATTGTCAGAGGCAACTATTTGTCTGAAACTTCACTGCTTAGTCTTACAGTTCAGATATTTAGTCCTATACTTGTAACATTCATTTTTTGTTTGCAGGATCCAATGGAATATAAGAGGCGTGTTAGGCTGCAGGCTAAGCTGTATCCTGCGCTGGTCTGAGAACATTGGCCGTTTAGGGATCCATGCTGCACATCCGCATAGTTGTTGCTAGTATCTTGAATGAAAGACCAGATTACATATCGTCGTTGTGGACCAATTGTGTCTGTAAACGGTGTTCTTAACCGTTTGAGTGTGCATTTTATGGGATAATGTCAGAACTTTGCTTTGACCTGTTTATCTCCAAGACTTGATGTGTGTGCTGTTGACAAAACTAAATGTGCAGAAACAAGTTTGCCCCAAGATTTGCAACATATGGCGTTTCAACTGTTTTTCTTGTTTCGATGGAGTTGTCCTTCGATTGTATAAATTTGCAGGGAGGGTGTAGCCTTGTTGGCATAAGAGTCCAGCAAAATGCACTACTATGCAGGGAGGGTAGTATTGCTATGCTTCGTGTGTCAGCGCATAGGATTTCCATGAAATCATTGACGGGGCTCTACGAGACCTACATAACCATGCTTTGGCACTGTTTATTGACTACTGCAATCTACAAAGCTAAGGAGCAATGGAGAATCAAGCAGGTATCATGAGCCCTGGAACTATGATGGTATCTGCGGTTGACACCGGTCTTATGGGACAATTTTGTGCATTTCTTTGATGTTTTTGGCACTGTTTATTCTTTCGATCTGTGGCCCCCTCAGACCTCGGCATTTCGTGCGAGTTTATTTTCAAAATTAACCTTTACCTTGCAGTATAGCAAGGTTGCTGTGTTTGAACATCAGAGTGCAGTGTCGCAACACTGACCTGAAGAATCACTCTCAAGACTTACTAAAGATCTCAGTGCCATGACTCGTTCATTTGTTTGGCTATAGACTACGGTCGAAAGTGTAGCAGATTAGCAGGATTTTTTCTTCTTTTTTGCTAAAAACTAGCAGTATAATTTATTTGGTGGCAATGCTGAAATTGTAAAGTTTCTTTTCTCTTTCTTTTTTGAAATTGCTCTGCGCTAGAATAGATGGGGGCATAAACGCTGGTTGTGTTGTACAAGCCTCGCTTCGGCAGCGGCAAAGGCAAAGGCCAAGGCCGAAAGGATTAGGGTTTAGCCATGGCGGCCGAGGAGCATGCTCCGCGCACCAAGCCCCACGCCAACAAGACTAAGAAGCGGAAGAAGCCGAAGAAGGACAAGTGGGGCCAGACTCTCTCCGCCGCCGCCGCCGAAGAGCCGTCGGTGGAACCGGAGCAGGAGCCGTCGGTGGAACTGGAGCAGGAGCCCCCGGCGGAGGAGACCACGGAGGCGGCAAAGGCGGAGGAGACCGTGGCGGCGGCGGAGGGCTATGAGCTCGGCAAGGTGGTGGCGAGCGGCTTGCCGTACACGATGACAGAGGCGGAGATCCGGAAACTGTTCGAGTGGTACGGCCCCCTCCGGTCGGTGCAGCTCTCTCGCTTTCCCGACTCCGGCAACTTCCGCGGCCTCGCCTTCGTCTGCTTCGAGGTCCTGCCTACCACGCTTCTTTCTCTAGGCATTACATTACATTTCTTCTCGCAGTATTGCTTTCCTTCTTGATGCTGAGGTGGTTATTTCAGTGGTCATATCGTAAGAATTTGTTCAAGTTGTCGTGCAAGCGATTAGCGGTGTGGGGCTTGCTGGTTTGCAACTGAATCATCAACTGAAACTTGTCATACAATTGTTATGCTGCCACGATCAACTAGGATGTTGCTCTTATTGGGACTATTTTTTAGACGGCACGCACGCTTCATTGTTTCATTTACTTCAATGGATAGTGACATGGGCACTGTAATGTTCGGTTTTGTTGTGTTCCTCATCCAAGGATCCTCTATTATAGTCCTTGACTTTCTATGCAGCATAGATCACTGTGTATCATGACCAATTTGCTGACTGTTGAAGTTCTAAAACTTTTAATTCTGGGACCCCTTTCATCCTATTTCCCATCTGCACCAATACTTGTTTCTCTATGTATGTTTATTGTATTGTCCAGGTGATACTTACCTAATAGTGTCGATTAAGAAAGCCAAGTAATTTTCAAAAGTTGGTTCCTGCAATTATATGGCATTTCTAAATGAATTTGACAAGTCTGATTTTGTTGCATTCTGTCATTGCAGTCTGACGAAGTTGCAATAAAGTCTCTTGAGCTTGATGGATTCAAAATGTAAGCTTTAGTGCATCTATTCATTTCTCTTTTAACTCATGACAGCACACTGGCCAATGTTTTTTTTCTTACTAATGTATACATTACATGTCCAGTGGCAACAGATTTATGAGGGTTGAAAGATGCAGGGTGACCGCCAGCTCAAATAAGAAAAGGAAGGCAGAGTTCCAAACTGACCCTGAGAAGTCTGAAGGCTGCCTCTCGGCATATGTTGGCAATCTCTCATGGAATGTTACAGAAAAGGACTTGTGGGATTTCTTCAAATCGTCGAAGATTGCATCGATAAGATTTGCCATTGATAGGAGAACCGGAGGTTCTCGTGGCTTCTGCCATGTTGATTTTCAAGATGACGAGTCGCTTGAGAAAGCTGTAGCGATGAATCAGTCTGAACTGCAAGGTAGACCTGTCAAAGTAGCGTATTCAGTCAGTAACAGGGTATGAAGACTACCCACCGTGGATTGTTAGCACTAGTGAGCTTTTAATGTTATGGTTTTGTTCCCTCAGTTTTGGTTATTAATCATCTTTCGTTTGATAGATTTTGGAGTCCAATCCATGGTGCTATTTCTTGCACCCAATATTTGCCAAATATACTTTGTAAGTTACAGAAACGAAGTGGTTATACCGCATCAGCCTCTGTCTGCTTACTGGTTTACCTCTGACACCTGATATTCACTGCCTGGTGTTTCCTGTTTGTTCTTACTTCTTGGCCATCCATGGGTTTCTCTGGTAAAGAAACCAAGTCTCTGCATAGAAATGCATCATACTGCTGGATGACCTGCTTACCTCGTTCCAAGCACAGTTTGCTGATAATGGTCCGGTGTGTTGCTGTTTGCTGGTCCATGTGGAAGGCCGGGGATTAGGCGTGTGGATTGAAGATCCATCTGTGCTGATCGAAAACATCCGTGCATAGCTTGAATCCTGGGCTGGGTGATTTTGCAGAAAAGAATATCAAAGCCTGCTGTGAAGGAGTGATGCAAATCAAGCAGGTGGCGGTGGAAACTTTCAAGCGTTCTCAGGGACGGGCTCCGACGACCAGAAGCAATACAAGCTTAGTGGCGATGGTTACTCGCGTTGTCTTGTGGTTTGGTTTGTAAGCATCTTTCTCCCTTCCATTTCTTGAAGATTTTTTTTTACATAATCCTGCACATTTGATGATAAAAAAAACTTCATCATTACACATGTACAAGTACATGATAAAGTAAACTGTACATGTACAGGATTGTTCCATTTTTTTTTTCTGGTTGACGCATTCAATCACTCGATGCCTTCCTGACAAGAGCATGTGGGCAGTAAGCGAGATGCCCGTGACGTTTATTTATGCGCCACCCTCCCACCCCCACCATGCTTCTGCGAGCACTGCACGCTCCCTCGGCCATTGCCATCTAGACAGTACAGACCATGTTCCGGAATCAAGTGAAATCTCTACAACTTGCAAAGATCACAGCGATCTGTTGGGTCCAAACTCCTCGTGCTTGTGAGAATCGGGAATGTTTGTGTAAGCACCACTGAGCACGGCCTTTCGCAGGTCGCCGGGGCAAAAAAGAAAGAAAAAAAAAACAATAAGTGAGATATCCAAAACTCTAGCGGACCAGTTCGAAACACCTAATTATTTTTTTCTAGATTTACCGCTGATGGGAACCAATGGCCATGTGATGTGTGCATCTAGCTACTTGATCGGGGTAAACAAATCACGCCGTTTTCTCATTGATTGCTGGCCGGTCGGCCGTTGCTGCAGATGTATTCCTCTCCGGGGGTGCAAGAGACATTCAGCTCGACGCCGACGGGGGAGACACGGGCCGGCGCCGGCGCTGCCCACTCGTCGAGAAGGGAGGGATCCACGGGCTCCAGCCGAGGAATTCGACCAAAAAATGGCCAACGAATTTGGATAAGCACTGCTAGGTTTCACCCACTAGGCCACTACTTCCTCAGGTTCCCGTCCGGTTGGTTATCTGTCTCGCCATTTGCCGCGCCGCGACGCTACGCAACACGTCCACGTCTGGACACGCTGGTCCAGCACGGGCTCAGGTTCCATCGGCGTCCGCGTCTGCCGGCCCCCACCAACAGTTTTGGCCCCTGCCGGATGGGTGAGGGTGTCCACGGCTGTCCGCCAGGTGGTGCGCAGCGCCACACAACAAACACGCTGTCCGGGGAGGCAACGGAGGAGTCCGGCCGTCGTCTTGACGTTCCACTCGCCGCCGGACTAAGAAAGTGAAGTGCAAGGAGCTGACTAGGCCACACTTGTTGCAACGATCAACGCGCCAAAGAGAAGGGGTCAAGATCTGCTTTTGTGTTCCATGATATATTCCCCCATCTGTGAAGATGCCGCTAAGCGGCGAGATCTGGGAGTAGTTTTTTTTTCCAGATTTTTTCAAAAAAACTAAAAACTATCCAAATAGTTGAATTTTACCCTATTTTTGACTGTGTGAGAAAATAGTTGTAGCTAAAATAAATTAAAAATTGAAAAGTAGATTCTAACTGATTTATCTGTCTTTCGAATGTGTTAAGAAACTAAAAATTTATTATAAAAATTAACAATTAAAATTTAATAACCATAACCACTTTCCAATTAAATCGAAGCTTCCAAAAGCAACGTTCTATCTAAATAAACGGGCTCAAGTATGTGTGGAAAATGCAACGGCCAACAATGCTGCTACGAAGAGTCCACTGGTAACACCTGTGCAAACTTCGGAAGATCCGTGACACGTGTAGGGCTGCGGATGCAAGTAGCAGTTATCATTATGGTCAGATGAACTCTCGGTCGGAAACGGTAAATAAAGCAAGGAAAAATTAACTCCCCGAGAGGAGAGAGAAAAAGCGCGGGGGCGCGAGTCGCATCACAACTTGCAAGGGCAAGCGCAAGCGCCGCACCCACCCCGTCTCCTCCTCCCGATCCCATCCCTCTTCGCCGCCCATGGATCACCGCCACCACCACCACCAGCAGCCGCCGTCGCCGATGGAGAACTCCGCGGCGGGGTCCTCCAAGCCGCCCACCCCGGCCTCCACGCCCAACTCGCTCCTCGCCTCCGCGCGCCCCTCCCGCCCCTCTGCCACGCCGCCGCATCCCTCCACGCCCGCCTCCGCGCCCACGCCGGCCTCCCGCACTGTCTACAGCGACCGGTTCATCCCCAGCCGTACCGGATCCAACCTCGCGCTCTTCGACCTCGCCCCTTCGCCCTCCCCCCACGACGCCGCCGCCACCGCCAGCGGCACGACCGCCTCCTCCGGATCTGCGCCTACCACGTCACCGTACTGCGCTCTCCTCCGCGCCGCGCTGTTCGGGCCCGACACGCCGGACCGGGTGGCGTCGTCGGCCACCGCGTGCTCGTCCTCGTCGGCGGGTGCGTCGCCTGTGGGCACCCCGGCAACCGGGAACATATTCAGATTCAAGGCGGAGGTGCCCCGGAATGCGAAGAGGGCGCTTTTTTCCGGCGGGGACGAGGAGGAGACGCTGTTCCTCGGGGTGTTCACGACGAGGGGCGCCGGGCCTAGGAAGATCCCAAGGTCGCCTTACAAGGTGAGAAAAGGAAGCATTGGATTCGGGGCTTTCTTGATTGGCTCTTCTCTGTTTCTTGATTTGGTTTCTTGGGTTCTTCTGTTTCTTGATTGTGCTTCTGGTGCATCCTGGGGTTGTGAAGGTTTTGATCTTTTGTCAATTACTTTGTTCCAAGATTCTGTAGTGTGTAAAAATTCGGAATTTCAAGAGCGTAAGGTGAATTCTCAAGGTTTTCGACTAAAAAAGTTTGGTCTTGACAGCAATTTTCTTCCTGTTGCTTGTAGGTGTTGGATGCCCCCGCATTGCAGGACGACTTCTACCTTAATCTTGTGGATTGGTCGTCACACAATGTCCTCGCTGTAGGATTGGGCAATTGTGTATACTTGTGGAATGCATGCAGCAGCAAGGTACGTGAACATGATCATCTTTGTAGTATTTCTTTTTTTTTAGACTTGAAGACGGATTATAAACAAGTTTATCGTTGTGTTGTGTAGGTCACCAAGCTATGCGATTTGGGAGCGGACGACAATGTTTGTTCCGTGGGCTGGGCACAGCGCGGCACTCACCTAGCTTTAGGGACAAATCAAGGCAAAGTTCAGGTTACGTCGCATTCCTACCTTGAATTATTATTAGATGACATGTTCGTGATCCGTCAAGTATGTGATGATACTTGAACCTTTTTAGTACAATGCAATGCAAGCATCAAGAAATACACCTGCATGCTATAGCAGTTACAAGAAGTTTGAAATTTTGCAATTACTACTACCAGCTCATCAGCAGGCAATGTGTGCCTTTTGGCACCTCTATGGCCTCGTTCGGATTTTGGGATATGAGAGGTGGGAAAGGAAATGAGCACTTGAAATTCAATCCTAACCATCCACTCATTTTCACTTTTCTATCCTAACCCTCTATTCATTTCTCTTCTCCTATCCCACTCCTCTTTTCCTAGTTGTCAAACAAGGCCTATATGGTACACGCGACGGCATTATTATTGACACAACAAACTTCTGTGGAACATCTTGATTACTGTATACTTTTATGGTTAACCTTAACTACTTTAAATATCATATCCCTTTATGTGCTCAAAACCTCAAATAATGAATTTTATCCAGTTCTGCTCTCGATTTAAATTTTTTTTGATGTGGTGAAATGATCAATCCTACTAGTCTTTCGTATTTGTATGTAATGTCTCACTTCAAGAGTGCCTGGAAATCTGATTGTCATGTTACATTTGATCTTATGTAGATTTGGGACGCAACTCGTTGTAAAAGAATAAGAACAATGGAAAGCCATCGCATGCGTGTAGGTGCTCTTGCATGGAGTTCTTCGTTGCTTTCTTCTGGAAGTCGCGACAAGAGCATCCTTCACCATGATATCCGTGTTCAAGAAGATTATGTCAGCAAACTTACTGGGCATAAATCTGAGGTAATCTATTCTTATCTCCATATAATATGCTGCGTTGTATTTGTATATATCATTGTGTCAACTTTTTGACAGTTTTGTTCAGTATATCAATAATCCTAATGGAGCTTATGTTTCTTTTTAATAATGTATGGTTTCCTAATTTCACACATGTTGCAGGTATGTGGGCTTAAATGGTCTTATGACAACCGTCAGCTTGCATCTGGTGGGAATGACAACAGAGTAAGATATTTGTCCCGTATGTTTCCTACACTTTGGAGTGCACTGTTATGAGGACTTCACAATGTTATTTCTCTTGCTCATAGTAATTTCTCCCTTTGTCCAGCTTTTTGTTTGGAATCCACATTCGACACAACCAGTATTGAAGTATACGGAGCACACAGCAGCTGTCAAAGCTATTGCCTGGTCACCTCATCTTCATGGGCTTCTGGCATCTGGTGGAGGAACCGCTGATAGATGCATACGATTTTGGAATACAACCACCAATACACACTTAAGTTGCATGGACACTGGAAGTCAGGTAGTTTGCAATCCTGTTTTATCTTTCTGCACACCGTTACAAAGTTGCAATGATCGATTGAAGTTCAGTCACGACAAACAATTAGTATCCTAGCAATTATCAGAATATGTCTTTACTTACATCCATGTTGAACTCTACCAACTGAAATTAAAGATTTGAACCACATGTATGAGAAGCCACAGTTCCATACTCTGAATTCCGAAAAATTGTGAAATACAGTGGAAACAAACAGAAAATGCCAGGAGATTTCAGCAAAGCTTTCTGGCCATCTTAGTCGAAATGTTTTATATGATTTTACTTTTGGTTGTTTCTGTTTGATATGTTCACTGGCATCTCTCACTATGATTGGGGAAAGGGTAGGTTTAAATATGTTGTTTGTTGACATGAACTGACGATACCAAGTGACTTCACAGGTCTGTAATCTTGTGTGGTCAAAAAACGTAAATGAGCTTGTTAGCACCCATGGATACTCTCAGAATCAGATAATTGTTTGGCGATATCCAACAATGTCGAAGGTATGCTGCAACTGTAATCTGAAGTTCAGATAGAACTTATACCATACCTTTTCTCGCTTACATTAATTGTGTTTCTCTTCTTTGTTTGCAGCTTGCCACATTGACAGGCCATACATACAGAGTATTGTATTTAGCTATCTCTCCTGATGGTCAGGTGAGTCTTGTTGATCTTATTTCCAAGTTCTGTTTGAGGCAAGTAGTGTTATTTGGTCTCATCGCCTTTTCATCATTGATAACAGACTATAGTTACTGGGGCTGGTGATGAAACACTGCGGTTTTGGAATGTGTTCCCCTCTCCGAAATCTCAGGTAGTTTACTAGCCTCAAAAGATGATTTCCTTGTGTATATAATCCCATTTCTCAGATAGTTTCTAACTTTACTTGCTTTTACTTGTCTTGCAGAGTTCTGACAGCTTAAGTTGCATTGGAGCAACATCATTTGTTAGGAGTTACATCCGGTGACGCACTGAAATGGTTCACTGAGCACAATAGGTTTATTGCAGCACAGTGTTGATGATCATTAACATCATTCCACTTGTAACACCCATGCCACCAGGTCATCAAACATCGAAGCTAGCCAGATTCTAGAGATAGCAGGATGCACAAACTGATGAAGCGGCTTGCTGAGTCCAGGCATGGCTCTTCTGCTGAAAGAGTGTACATATTTATCAAATTGCGTTGTAGGACTGAACACCACAGAACATTTGACTATCAGCAGTGTTGCATTGATAAGGATACGCCATCATCTTTTTGTTTCTTTTGCGAGTCAACCTCGAGCTGGAGCTCTTTCTGTAATGTGCTAGCAGTTAACCTATTAAAAACGTTTACTAACTTATGACGCCCGCCTCATCCGTGTTCTTTGGTGGGCTGTGAGAATATTTCTTGTTCAAATTTCATTCCTTGCTTCTCAAAGGAGGGTTGATTCGTCCTGAAGTCTCTTGTTTTGCTTTCAGATTTAACAGAAATGAGTGTTCATTACTAACTTATCATCAAATTGACTAGTTAGTGACATGAATATCAAGAAGATGCTTAATTGGTTGCTTATCGTGTAACTATTTTTATTTGTGGCAGATCATACTCAGCTTACAGTCTTACACTTTAGAGCTTCCAGCATGTCAGCATTCTTAACACTTGCGTTGGCGTTGTCGCTGCAATGCAATCATCAATGATTGAAGACAATGAAGAGCTCGATCGTATATATCACTGACTTAGCTCCCGCAAGAACAAGATAAGGACTAGGCCATCGAGGTTGAACTTCACCTGCTAAAATTGAAGTTTTCACACTAATCAACCGATGCTGAAAGTACCACCTACTCGATGCAATCATCGCTCTCTATGCTGTGATCTGTTCAATTCCGTCAGGTTCTGGTCCGACGTCGCAATCGGATAGCACGGCGTCCTCTTGAAAAGGCAACACGGATTGGAGCTATCTGGTTTAGCTTCTAGGATTCTCAGGTACACTCATAGATATCTGGGGTAACCCCTGTACTTGCGTGATGGAACCCCTTTTCTTCAGAGATGGCGCCGGGCTGAGCCATCAGGAAAACTACTCGAGCAACTTCGATCACCAACCAACTACCATACTCTGAATGTTACAAGGGATGATTGAATGATTTATCAGAAGTTCACAAATCAGAACTGTAACTGCCCGGCGATAGAAGCGTTGCCCCTTTCCCTTTTTTTAACTCTGCTGTCAAAGTGGTCCTTCATATTCAGTCTATATGTGATCTCCTAGAGAGATAATTAAGGTAGTATTTAGTTGAAGAGCGAGGTGAGATGAGATGATTTTATTCATGTATTTAGGGATGGGATGGAATCAGATGTTTGTTTGGTAGGTGGGATGAAACGACTCCATTTCGAGTCCACCGTCAGTGACCCGTCCCAAGTAGTATGACTGCGTTCAGCCTTTTTTTGGAACGGATCCATTTCGAATCTTCGAAGAATATTCTCTGATTCAGAACCATCCCATCCCACTAAACTCTAACCAAACAGCTCAAACACAGGATAGATCCGCTCCGTTTCACCCGTCCTACAAACCAAACATTATCTAAGTGGCCGACTTTGATTCTACTGCTATGAAACATGCTTATCAACGAACAGCACTGATCGATCGATCACACCAGCAAGCAGTCTATGCCCCATTGATTTTTTTTAACGAGTCGTCTTGTCACCAAACTGACGAAGAAAGCAAGTTGCAGCAACGCATGCAGCGTCCGACAGTTGCAGGAAGCAGGCGAATCCTTGGAGAAAAGAGGAGGCATGCAGGGGAGTTTTTTTTTTCCGGGCCGACGGGACAAGGTGTTGAGGTTGAGGCCTAGATGCGTAGATAGAGTAGCGTTGAAGCCCGGCAAGAGAAGAAGAAGAAAAAGAACGGTCTGAGCATGGCAGGATGGATGGATAATGGCTGTAGGTGGACCAACCAACCGATTGGGACCCTTGTACTCCCCAACAGACGCCTCTCACCAACCGAATTATTTGTCCACAATTTTCGGTGCTCCACATCCCCATCTCCCCCAAATACTTTGAGCAACCAGCACACAGATACGTCCACACACTAGATGCTAAATTTCTTGGAAAGGACTCACTTGCAACATGTACCCACTGAATTTCCTATAGCAAATGGGTGTGGTTCTTCCCATGAAGTCAACAAGTGCGTGAAGTCTTCTCTACAAGACGTTGAGATTGTCAAAGCAAGCAAAGACATCTCTGGATGCTGTCCATCTTTCTTTTCCACATTGAATGAATGAACCATGCCTTGATGAACGAACTTGGGAGGAACCAAACAAAGTACTGCATCAAGCAGTTGTCCTACCAAATGGAGGAGCTGCAACACTCGAAGCTACCTGGAAAAATCCTCGTGTCACATCCCTTCCCCTGTTAGCTCCTCTCTTTATTTTTTCCTTCGTCTTTGCCTTTAAAAAAACTTTGCTTTTCGTAAAGTTTCAGGTCCTACATCCAAATTCCGGAACATGGTATTAGAAAAGGAGGCTGTAATTTTCCCTTGCCTTGATTTGTCTTTGTCTTTCTTTCCTTACCTTTCTGACTCTTTTGGATGTCGTGTGTGTGTACAGTGTAGAGAAGTATACACACTAACTACTTTGATGTATTGGCCTTTTGTGTCATTTACCTGCCTGCACTCTGCACTAGTGTTCTCGATTCAGAGTAGCTTAATCCCAGTGGAAGTGTGGGTGGAAGTTCTGCATTTTCTAAGCTTGTTATTTTTGGATCGAACTTTACAGTCGTGATTTGCTTTACTCATCTACTATGTAGTACAATTTCTTCTGTAGTCGTGTTTAAATTCTAAAAACTATGATATAAAATTATACCGATATTCTCCAACCTACAATAGTGTGTATAATTCGAGAAGCCAGATGAAAAATGGGTTTATCTGTCACCACTTTCATCCCTATGAGCACAAGGTGTAAATAAAATAAATTATCATAAGTCGTAACATGCTGCTCTATCGTATTGCATATGATGAATTTTCCCAATCATGAGAAGTTTACGTGATGAACCAGTCCATCCCAGAACGAACCAAAATCAAAGGCAATTTGCCAGCTGTGTTGCCTGAGCTTGAGTCCATTTGTCTGAGCAATACTGCTGAACTAGAATCACAAATTTGGAGCAATATTCCACAGACAGACAACATACAAGCAAGGTTCTTTCTTGTCAAGAGGCCTCGTTTGTGGATTCACTGACAGCTTTTCGTTTCAGTAAAGGCCCCAGTCGCTTGCATTTCGTACGACCGGTATGCTCGTGGATGCGTACATGTCAGCCTTACAGGACTCGATTGCTCGACACGGTCGAGTCGACAGGGACTGGGTGTGTAGAAATATAGTGAACAGTCACTCATCAGGGTACCTGTCAACATGTAGTATGATTCTGTAGATGTCAGCCAACTGATCAGTTTGAGATACTCTTATTGTTTGTTCTACGTGACTGGCCTCAGGACCACATAATCGTTAAGGGCGCTGCTATCTCTTATTTCTCTACACTTCTAAAAAAATTTATTTTTATTTTTCTATATCTTATAATGCTTAGAGCTGTTTTTTATTTTCTCTCATTTGAAAGCTAGCTCTACAAGATTATTCTTCACATAAATAAGATGTTCCTTCATATTAACTTCATCTTCACCCTATTCACTTCTCTTCTCTGTATATACTATAGTGATAAAAACTAGCTGCTAGCTATTATCATTAGAGTTGCCCTGTCAATCGTTTTCTGCAGTTTGAAGCAAAGAGAGCAACTGTTCTTATTCTAAGGGAGACCGGGCGATCAGTCGACGGCGTGTGTTGGCATCCATGCATGGGTAGTAACGGAGACCACAAGCGCTCGTTTTTTATGTGTACAGCTAGCTACAGGTGCGAAGCGAACCAGTGATTAGCTGAAAACCGTACGTAGCACGGAAGCACGATGGGCTCTTGCTGCACCGCTACCGAATTAATCGATTGTTTCGTCCGTCCCAACGGGAGCTTGCTTGGCTGAGAAAGTGCACAGACCAGCGTCGGAAAAGCTACCATCCGGAGCTGCCTTTCACGTGCGGCGGCACCGACAGGCCGAGGCAGCGCGGGAGCTGCGGCGGTGCCGTGGTGCGGCGCACCGCTCCAACCCCAACCGGCCCCGGCGCCGCACCCCGGCGACTGGGACCAGGCAGCAGCTACTACCGCGGCGTGGCCAACCCAACCACCCGGCCGGCTGGGCCTTCTCGCGCCACGGGCGTGGGCGTGGGCGTGGGGTCGGTCGCTCTGCCCCCACCCGCCCGCGGAGCCGCGTGTCGCGCGCCCCGCCCAGTCCGGGTGGCCGACGCCGACGTGGTGGGTGTAGGATCGAGACCAATTGCCACAACCCCGGCTTGTACTTGCGGATTCGGTCTTTCGGTTCCGTTCACTGGATTGGGATTTGGACCAGCAGCCCTGACCAGTCAGCTTCACATCCTAAGCTATTCTCCCGTTCTACAATCATAAGTTCGTAACGCCATCTCTCTCCCCATTTGGACGGCTACCACGTAACTCTGCGCGGACGATTCATTCTTTGATTATTTGTATAGTATTTTGTATAACTGTATTGTATATTTTAGATTAGGTGAAACAGTCTGAGAGTTGAATTTAAATTTGTATTTGATAAACTGAATCTAAAACTATATTGGAGATTCACCGTTGCATCCCGTGAGCCTGGATCGGAGCTACGACCGATTCAGCGCACGAGCGGATGTAGCATCGGACCGTATTTGCGCATGAGCAGATGCAGCCTCGGACCGCTGCGTCACGGCAGCCAAACACTCGTCTCCGTCCGCAAATACGCACTAGCGGAGCCTGCACGAGCGGAGCAGGCCACCGTCACGGCAACCAAACACGCCCTTTCTTGTTTGCTACGGGCGCGGCTAGTACCTCTCCCTGCCCCTCTCTCTCACAGTCTCACTGCTAGCGCCATTAATTCCAAACAGGAAGAAAGAACATCCCCCTCTGTCCTTCTCCCACCTCGCAGGAGCCCTGTTTCTGCACCAAATGCGGCAGTCTATTGCAGCTTCTTGTCAGTAGAATCTAGAAAACACGTTCTTCTCTGTTCAAACTCTGACCAAAATAAATCCCAAACTGGAGTACCTTTAGAGCTGAAAACAGACAACGCATTAATATAAGGGATAAATGCAAAAACCCCTCTAAAAGTCACTTGGATTTTAACTTTCCCCTCTAAAAATTATTTTGTTGTAAAAAACCCCAAATGTTTGATTTTGTTGCAAAAACACCTCAAAAAATTCAATTTTTTAAAAAAAAAATCACAAAAAATTCTAAAAAAATAGAGACAATTATAAGACCTTTTGTGAAATTTATTTTCAAAAATAATATCCTTTGCATCATATTTCATGGAGAGTAAGTTTGAAAAAAAAGAAAAACGTGCAACTCATTTATTAATTCGAGTTAAATACATAGTTAATTATTTACTAATCCAAAAATCATGAAACAAAATTTTTTAGTCTTCTTACATGATCCTCTATATTGTAAAAATACATGAAATCTTGAAATAGTTATTGTAACGTGCAGGTTTGAGTAAATATGTTGCAGATAGATTAATTCATAACTAATCCATAACACTCCCAAATTAGTGAAACCACTTTTATTAGTTTACTTAAAAAATTATTTGTGTAGGAAAAATAATGGTAGACATGACAAAGTTAAAATAACATGAGTTAATAAATGAGCTGCATATTTTTCTTTTTTTTCTAAACTTCATCTCCATGAAATATGATGCAAAGGATATTATTTTTGAAAACAAATTTAACAGAAGGTCTTAGAATTGTCTCTAGTTTTTTTTAGAATTTTTTTTATGATTTTTTTATTTTTTTTTGAATTTTTAGGAGGTTTTTTTTGTTGCACAAAGTTAAACTTTTGGGGTTTTTTTTCAACAAAACAACTTTTGGGGGGAAAGTCAAAATCCAAGTGACTTTGGGGGGGGGGGGGGGGGTTTTGCAGTTTTCCCTTAATATAAATATTTGACACGCGCGGTTCTGCTCAACTCACCCTTGAGAACATTTAGGGCTTGCCTCGTCCATTCTGCTGCTCAGTCGCCGTTACACCGAAGAGTCTGAGTTACCCCCGGTTCAGGTTGCACCATTATTTCCACGTTAAATGGCTCCAGTAACGCAGCCTTTCTTCAGGTTTATCATACAATCATACTTGCCACGAAAACAGAAAAAGGGAAAAAGAAAAGAAAAACCAATATATCAACGACGCTTAGCAAACATGGGTTGGCCAGACTGATTCAGGCCACCAAATGAAAGCCTGGTTTGCTTGCTCCAGCTCCTTGTTCAGCTGTCGATTTTCTTTTCTCCACAAAACGGATATCAATAAGACGAAGAAAATAAGAGGGAGAAGAAGGGCGTTGGTCGCCAACTGAAACCGGGGACCATCACCAGCTTGAGCTTGCTAGGAGTGCGGGCGCTGAGAGGCCATCCATCAGAGTCAGAGGCTTGCCCTACCCCTTAATCACCACACGCCTGTTCCCAACAACCATCGGAATAGTCGCGTGCTCGGCTCCGTTGGCCCGTCCTCTCAGCCTAGCGACGGGACCGCCGGCATGGGGGCGTCGTCCAAGTGACCGCAAGTACACGTACAATCCGGTCCGACTTGACTGGCCACTGGCTTCACTCCTAGGCCGAACATGAAAATTTCACTAAAACATACTGACGGATTGCTTATCAGATTAATTATTTATTTACGTTAAAATTTACGTTAAAAGAGTAGGTAAAAAAATATAAAATATGTGAGAGAATTAACAGATATAGAAATATAAAATAAGAGAATTGGACAACTAAAATAAACCATATATACACAAAATTACGCCGAGTTGTATTTCCCCGAGGCGCCCTATCCACCCAGTTGCCGTCACCGTAGAATCGCAACTGATGATTGGAACTTTGATGCACCAATGCCCCCTTACCGTATTGCGTCGCAGGCAGTGGCCACTGGTTGAGTAGAACGTCTCGAGAAAGACATAATTAAGTTTCAGTTCAGAGTGCATAACATTATTCGTCCATGTAGACGTCACTCTGGCATGAAGGTTATACTACTTCCTAGTTCATACTATCAAGATGAATACAACTAGAAGGAGGAGGAGGAAAGCACCATCAATTGAGTCCGGACGCCTGCAGTGGTGGGCTGGCATGGGCAATAGGTGGCCTCATAGCATGCTTGCAGGTAACAACTAACAGAGCCATAGCTAGGGCATTGTCTGATAAGATTTTAGACTTACATCGTACTCATACCCATACATCCACGTAGTTGTATACTAGCTGACATCTAAATAATATTAAGAACATTTTTTTGAAACATATGCAGGAGTGATGCTATTCATTAAAGAAGAACAGGAGGTTTCACAACTAAAAAATGAGTTTCACTGCCGGCTATAAAACCATCTTTATTACCGGTTTTAAACCTGATAGTGGATAAAGACAGTGATAATTGAGGATTATCACTAAAGGAGGTTATCACTACTGGTTAAAGGCTTCGACTGGTAGTGATAGTTTGTCCTCGATTCGATGTTTTTGGGCAGAAAAACAAGTCACGCGATTTCTCGTGCAAAATACACGTGCGTACAGTTCGTGGCACTCGAACCCAGGATCTCTCAGCCCGCATTATACGTCCTGAACATCCCACAATAAAAGTACTAGCGATAACAATAGCATATGCAATCCTTTTGATCTCTTATGTCTGAAACTTTAAATGCTTATTTTGATATCTAAATGATTTTAAATGAAAAAGTTTTCAACTACAAAGTTATAGATCTCATCAATGGCTATAATTTTTATATAAAATTTATCCTCGTCCGACTTTATATAAAAAAATATATAATTTTTTTAAGATAAATTATCATCAATTATTACTACTGGTTCGTAACATGGACCGACAGTGATATTTGATGAATTATCACAGTCAGTTCTTAACTAGAGTTGACAGTGATACTTGAAAGGACAATGATGTCGTCTAGAGGGGGGTGAATAGGCGTTTTTACAAAAATTCGTCCCCTTTTACCGTTAGCCTAAACTTGCAGCGGAATATAAACTAACGGGTTTTTCACAAGTGAAAAACCTAAATATGCTAGGCTCAACTAGTGCACAATCATCCTAAATAAGTGTGGAAATTACAATCCTAAGGTGACAAAAATTACTCTAATCTAGCAAGATATATGCAATAAAACTTAAATTGAAAAAGATGAAAACACTGTTCATATGACTGAAATTACTGTTTACCGGATACTCCGGTGAAGACCGGAGTCTCCGGGTTGTACAGGTCTGGAATCTCCGGTAAAGTCTGGATTCTGTACAGAACTTAGCCCGAAACTGAATATAAAGGATGGGTAGAGAGTTCTAGCTCAAACCAAGTGATGTCATGTGTTCCCGGAGATGATTCCAAGTAAATTCACGGAGAACCTACATCCAAATACACACAAACAAGTAGATCGAGCAATATGCACAAAGATTTGAACAAGAACTCAAAAGTAAAGAAACAAGAGAGGAGACACAAGATTTGTTTCCTGAAGTTCGGATTCACCACTGTGAATCCTACGTCTCCGTTGAGAAAGCTCCAACGAGCCGGGTCTCTTTCAACCGCTTTTCTCGATCCACTCTCGATTTCTTCCCTTGCGGAGGCGAAATCGAGCCCTTCACAAAGTTTTCCGCGGCTCACCACAAGCACGAGAGCTCACCGACGACACCTAGCCGGCTAGGAGGCTTCACCTCCAAGAGTAACAAACGCTTCGAGAACTTCTTATCAAGAACTCAAGTACTCAAGAATGGATTTAGCTCACTTGCACTCAATCTTCCAATCTCTCAACCCAACTCACTTTTCTTCTCAAATCACACACTAGAATGGAGTGGGAGAGGTTCTTTTGGCTCTAGAGGATGTTCTTTTCGTACCCTTGCAGTAACCCCAAAGAATGGGGTGAGTGGGGTATAAATAGCCCACTTAAAAAAACTAGCCGTTAGGCTCTTTTCTGGACTTTACCGGAGAATCCGGCCTACACCGGAGTCTCCGACCACTCCAGGTACCGGAGAATCCGGTCTTCACCGGAGTCTCCGAGTATAGCACAGCTGACCTCTGAAAAATGGCGATAACTTTTGATCCCGGAGTCCGATTTTGACGATTTTAGACTCTATGGAAAGCTTATTCAGAGAGCTATACATCCCAACTGAATTCATGACCTAAAATACATATGATCAAATTAGGAACACTCCAAAACCCATTTTGGACACTTCCACACTTTCCGCTCCGACTCTTAACAACAAACTCTCACTTTGGGTTTGGTTGGGAACTCTTGAACACTGAGACATGACAATTAGCTCACGTTGCATCCCTCTTAATAGTGCGGCATACCTAGACTCAATTTTAAAGATAAAACACATTTGAACCAATTTGAGCATTTTGAATACTTTCAAGTACCGCTTCTTACTTTCAAACCTTTGAGGGTTAACAACTTCCATAAAATCTTTGCTCCATCTATTCTTAATTCCTCATGTGATTGATGCGAATCACTCATAGCTTTTCATGACCTTGCACGGTTCATTGGCGCAAAGCTTCACTCGCTCTTCACCATCGCCTTGGTCCTTCAGCACCAAGCCATTTGCTTGCCCTTCATCACAGATGGTCCATCGCAGCCGAGTCTTGCTTGCCCTTCACCGTCTTGCCATAGAAAACTATTTTGTATTCGACATCTTCAGAGAATTCACTTTTTCATATATGAAGTCCACTTTTGTTCTTCACTCTTGGCATATGTGATTTCAATTCAACTTATGCCTTCTTATAGATCCTAACCTCAACTCACTCTTAAGCACAAAGCACATGTGTTAGTCCATAAAACCTAAATGATAACATTTATACCTTAAGTTACTTGATCTCCACAAGTAACTTATTAGCCTTCATGCATATTATCAATCTTCATATAGAACCTAACCCCACTCATTCTTAAACACATAACACACAGGTTAGTCCATAAAACTCTATTGACAAGCATACCTTTAGTTACTTGATCTCTACAAGTAACTTAGCCTTCAAGCTTATTGCTAATCTTATTAAGCTTCTTCTTCTTCTTATGAGCATCACTAAAATCTCAATGACTTTTGATGTAGTTCTTTGAACTCATGATATTTCTCAAAGAATCCATGCTTCACCATTTATGCATCTCCTATGGAATAACCTAATAAAAATTCTCAATATGATTGTTAGTCCATAAATCATTGTCATCACTTACCGGAGCATCACCTAGAGATCATTCATCTTGATGCATTTTCATTCTCCCCATTCACTTAGAGCTCATGCATATCTCTCATCCATGCATCACCTATGAAACAACCTACTAACAAACTCAACACCATTGTTAGTCCATAGGTATTATCATTAATTACCAAAACCACACATAAAGGCTAGATGCACTTTCAATACTCTATCACTGTCGGTTCATAAGGAACCAGTAGTGATAAGTCGATATATAAGGTCTATTTTACAGCAGTGTTTTACATTAACATAACAATTACCGAGCGAAATCGATAAGGAGCAACGGCTAAAAAGAAAACAACTAGATTTGACTACAAACAAGGAAATTTAACACCGAAAAAAATGCATAATCTCACATAGCGTGGGCACAATTTTTGACTATTGAACGCATCCACATATGTATGTATTATTTCTCTCAATATTTAATCATAAGAAAATATGAGTAGATGTAAAAAAAACTCTAACCAACTTAACTCTGCTCAGCTCACCATGCCATTCTTTCTTGGTGCTTCTCTTCCTAGTGTTTGGTGGAGTCACTACTATAGAATCAGTTATATATATCGGTTCATCACTGTCGTTACCCAAAGGGTCGGGTGTATATGTCAACCGTGCGGAAGAATAAGTCAATATGGCTTTATAAACCGGCAGTGATAAATGACATCACTACCGGCTCAAGCCTGATAGTGATAAATGGCATCACTGCCGGTTGAAGGCTTGAGCCGGCAGTGACGCTTCACTATCGAGTGAAGGCACCGACCGGCAGTGATATATGAACTATCACTGCCGGTTCTAGCCACGAACTGACAGTGATAATAGGTATCACTGTCGACTCGTGTGACGAGCTAGTAGTGATAATTGATGATAGCTTATCTTAATAAATTCATAACTTTTTTTATACGAAATTGGATGAGAAAAAACTTTGCACGAAAATTCTATCACTCGACGAGATCAATAACTTAGTAGTTGATTTTTTCAATTTGATATTATTTAAATACCCAAAGAATCTTAATAATATTTCAGCCGTAGTTAATGATAGCTTATCTAAAAAAAATCATACATTTTCATACATAGTCAGATAGAGATAAACTTTATATAAATATTACAGAACTCGACGAGATATACAACTTTATAGTTAATAACTTTTTCATTTAAGATCATTTGGATGTCCAAATAGCCGTTCAAATATTTGATCAGAAGAGATCAAAAGGATTAATTTTGCTATTGTACTCGAGAACGAATGAGATGTGAGATGGGTCACGCGTGAGGAGCTTCTGAGTTGAGGGTGTGAGTTCGAGTCCTAGAATTCACGTGAAAAAAAGTCAGTGAGCAATGACTGGTCGGGGGGGGGGGAGCAGTGATTGATCAGTCGCGAAAAAAAATACTTTTTGCTTTTTTCAGTCCAAAAATGTTGAATAGAAGCCGTCTATCACTGCCGGCTGGAATCTTCAGCCGACAGTGATAATTCCTTCACTAACGATTCTCAGGTTGATAGTGATAGTCTAGACTACCACTATTTATCGCTTACTGCTGGCTATAAAATTGATAGTGAAAACTATTTTAAAATTGGTAGTGAAGCCACTTTTAATAGTAATAAGTACTCGTAGTTTTACACCTTTGAGCCATTGTCGTTAGTTTGTTACAGTAGCTGCATGCGGTGGTTAAGTGGCAAGTCTTGTACATCCTTTTGAGACTGCCTTAGAATTTATCTTAGATAAACAAACAATAGTTATCTATATAGAAGCAGCGATGTATGTATCGGATAAATTTTAGCTGTCCTGCCTGTCCTAATGCATGTATGTACATATAAAAATGTGTGTGATTTGCCATTGCCAAACACATGAGCGACCTATCCCACACAAATTAATCTTGTCACAAAGAGCACATATATTTTTAACAAAGATCAGAAGCTGTGCAATAACGTACATGATTGACCAAAATAATAAGAATGCATGGATCCTGGATGCATTCCGAAACAAATTAAACATGAGCACGCGTCAGGAAAAGCTAGCTAAAGTGCTAGTATATATTAAAGTTGCAAACCAGAACAGCAGGCAGCGTGTACTACGTCATTATCCGTCTGTTACGATACGAGAAGACAAAGCTACACAGTCCTTTCGCAAAAAAAAAGAGAGAGACAAAGCTACAGAAGCCGGGCCTACCATGGACGACTACCCAAAGAGCTGTCAAACGTACGGCCCAACTAATACCAATATTATACATCTAAATCCGATACGATTAACACCGTTGATCCATTACTAATGCTTGCTTAAGTAGCTAGCGAGGCAGGCCAGTACCAGCATTTAGCTGCATGCAGCCGAAAGCCAATAATGGAGACGACGACCGATGCAACAGCACACGCCCGCCCATTCCCAACGCCAACCGCAAGGTTGGTAGAGGCAACCAAAGTTCCCAAACACCACCAAAAGAATTCCTTGGAATCAACTCCTAATTATTCAAATTACCAAATGAAAAAGGGATTGGATTGTTTATTTTACATGGATCCTATGCTTGATTGAAAATGTATTTGTAATTTAAAAACCCGAACATATTATGACTAAATTAAAAAATATATCGATTTCATGTCAACTTGGGGACACCAAAACAAAGGCGTCTGTATACCATTTTGCACCCCCAGAAAGAAAGGTTTAGCCTTAGTGTACTACATTTGCACGGTGAACAAACATGCAAGAGTTGTAGACAGCGATTGAATTACCCCATGCATGCGGCTGCCTAATATTTCTTGCTTAACTTCCAGAGTAGCATGTATAATAAGCTATGTCGTCCTAATTAAGCTACACTCTTTAAAGAAGAAGAAAAAGAACCACATGATCCATGCGAAGCTATATATGCAACCTCCTAAGGTTGTAACCCCTTGGAAACGCATTGGTGCAACTCGGTAGCTAGCTAGGCACCTTTTTCTTTAGGTTCTCTTTGGGCATGCTTAGATTCCAAAGCTTCACCCTCCTTGCGCACCTCACCATCTTCTCTCTTACCGGTCATTTCACCAGAAATGCAATACCATATGTCCTTCGCACGCACGGTCTATCTCAATCGTTCATCCTTTCTACTTATCCCTCGAGTGAGAATCTTAATATAAATAAACGATACTAATAAACTATATATGCGTATGCATGCTATATTAGAATTTTCTTTCCAACCCGTATTATATTCCTCTGCGGCTATGCATCATCGATCAGGCCTCAGCTAGCTACAGTTGGCTAGGTAGCTGCTCGATCATCTGCAGCTCCCGGCCGCCTTTTCCCTTGCCGTTGCCCCCTGGCTTAGGAGGCCTCGAAAAGACACCTCACCATCTCCTTTGTGTCCTTGCTAACGAACTCCTCATTAATTCCTTCTTCCTCTCCTCCGTCTCTCGTTGCTTAATTAGCTAGATAGCTCTATCTAGTCATTATCCTCGCCATACATACCCAACGCCGCACACGCAAACGCAAACGCTCGAGAGCACCAACCGCGCCAAGAAAGCTATAGCAACCTCTATTAGGTGTGCGCCCAAGAAGAAAGGGAGATCGATCAATCGATATATGCAGGGTGGTGATCAAGGAGGAGGGAGTCTGGACATGGACATGGGTGTGGGGTTCACCGGTGGCGCCGAGTGCTCGTCGTCTTCGGCGACGGCGGCCGCTGCCGCAGCGGAGGCGGAGGAGCGGCAGCTGCTCAAGGGGGAGATCGCGGTGCACCCGATGTGCGAGCAGCTGGTGGCGGCGCACGTGGGGTGCCTGCGCGTGGCGACGCCCATCGACCACCTCCCCCTCATCGACGCGCAGCTGGCGCAGTCGAGGAGCCTCCTCCACTCCTACGCCGCCCACCACAGCCCCTTCCTCTCCCCGCACGACAAGCACGACCTCGAGTCCTTCCTCGTACGTGCTGCTGCTACTACTAACCTCATCCTATTATCTAGCCACATCAGTTTCCATCTAGGTTTCGAGCTAGCTAATTGTTCCTCGGCATGCATGCATGGTTTGCATGGTGATGTATGCAGGCGCAGTACCTGATGCTGCTGTGCTCGTTCCGCGAGCAGCTGCAGCAGCACGTCCGGGTGCACGCCGTGGAGGCCGTCATGGCGTGCCGCGAGATCGAGCAGTCCCTGCAGGACCTAACCGGTAAGACATATATTCCTTACGTTTTTCAGTTCTCTCTTTTCCTTTCTCCTTATTTTTTGGTTGCATTTACATGAAGTGACCGAAGGTGTTATTTTCTCATGATCTGGTGCACTTTTCTTGTTCCTGTTAGTTAGTTTGAATGGTGCACACGCACTGTTTCTTTTGTTTGTTGACGCCTGCAAGCGTACAAAGGTAAAATTATTAGTTGCAGCGTCGTCGTCTTCCCCATGGCATCAGCTCTGAAGGTGCATGTGCCTTGCCTTTTAAGGTTTCCTCAATTCTTCACAGGTGCGCATATCTGTTGAGATTCAAGATCGAAATATTACCGAACAGAAAATTTAGTATACAAAAAGCATTGGAATAAGAATGCAAAATCAAGGAGAATACATATACATACATGGTCTGTTGAAGACTGGTCCAACTTAGATCGGGTGGTGAAGTTAAGGCCCACGTAGCAAAGCCCAACAGCCCAAGCGTACATGGCAAGGACAGAAGAAGCCGAGCCCTATCATCTATGTTAAAAAAAAAAAAAAGCTAAAGCACACCAAATTCTTATTATTTAGAGTATAATTTTCGTCCATTATAAAAAGAGAGTATATATATATTAAAAGAAGCACATATTATTGGATGGTTTCCTTATTATTTAGAGTATAATTTTCGTCCATTATAAAAAGAGAGTATATATATATATTAAAAGAAGCACATATTATTGGATGGTTTCCGATGTTAATCATGATCGCCAAATTCCAAAGTTCGACAATAAACCCACCTAATGTGTAGTTAGCGAGCTCAAGAGCATGGCTGTTAACCACAAGAGACGGGTGTCATACAGTTGGACTAGCTACTAAGTTGGTAGAAACACAGAATCATCAATTCCAACCATATTGGAATTATATGTGTGCGTGGATTTGTCTTCACGAATATTTATAATATTATAAATTTATTGGATTAAATGAATATATTCTAGATGAAAATAGTGATCAAATGTACGTATCAAAGACCGCGCTACATTCAAAACATAAGTATTTTTAACTGGAGAGAGTAATTAGATATGGTTTTTCATAGTGTTTTATTGTTTCTTTAATGGCATTCACTAAAGGAGGAGGTGAGTATTCGAGCCAGTTCGAAGACAAGACTTGGTCTATTACGCACAATTTCAGAAGTTTCATGATCATAAAAATAAAATTTCTTACCTACAAATATCTAGGAAAAGCGAAATCATCTCCAGGATTCTCAATCGATTATACCACATGACCCTGGAGGAGAAAAGGTTTCACATGACATGACCACACACTCTTAGCGTTCGGTCGTCCTCTCTTATAATGAGAAGTGAGACACATAAGCTTAGTAAAAGAGAAGGCCCATTCGATGCAATTACGAAAGAGCCGGTGTGCGAATAGCTGTGCATAGCTTATTAGCATATGCATGAACTACAACACTTTTGCCGTTCTAAGGTTTATAGGCTAGATCACCATTATTCTACTGGGTATCGACTTCAGGATTATTCCCGTTATTTTCAACCCTAATTCGATTGCTAGTTTTTTTTGGGAAAGGTTTTATTTGATTGCGCTAGCGTTACGTCGAAACCGCGAGGCAACGGGGAGTGTTTCATTGTTAGAGATTGCTCAATTTTTTCAGAGATCGATAGTAGTATCATATCAAAGCTTGGTGGTTTTGAGCTATGTTATCTTATCAACCTAGGCAGGTATAGTTGAAGCCCCTGTAGGCACCCAGCTACTATATATCCATCCAGTTTCCTATAGCTAAATGCTCCTGAACACTGTTACAAATAGAGACTAGCTGCAAAATTCCAAATGCGTCTAGATCTAGCATGCATGCGTTTTAATTGGGCATGCACTTCTCAAGTTGCCATGCGCATGGCTGGTACAATTTTCTACCTAGGCAGCTAACTCTCACGTTCCAATTCATGCATGCCTCGCCCACGTCCACAGGAGCCTTCATGTATGCATGGCTCCGTACATGTCTGTGTGGTGACTGGTGATTGTGATCTGAATGCAAACGGTCGAGCAATTTTCCTGTTTACAATCCACTAACGCTGTTCATTTCGAAAAAAAATTCATTCATGCTGTTGGTTGGTACGAATTTACTGATGTGCAGGCGCGACCCTGGAGGAAGGGACGGGGGCGACCATGTCGGAGGACGAAGAGGAGCAGCTGATAATGGAGGGGGCGATGGATATGGGCTCGGACGGGCACGACATGATGGGCTTCGGCCCGCTCCTCCCCACCGACTCTGAGCGCTCACTCATGGAGAGGGTCAGGAAGGAGCTCAAGATCGAGCTCAAACAGGTACGTAGAATCAAATTAAAATGTATACCACATGCATGGTCCATGCATTCTTAATTAGTTCTTCATTCATATATGCATGTTCATCGTCACATTTCCCTGCTCTGCTTTAAGCTGATCGATCAGGTCATTTCGAATTCGTTGCAGGGTTTCAAGTCACGAATTGAGGATGTGAGGGAAGAAATTATGAGGAAAAGGAGGGCCGGGAAGCTGCCTGGGGACACCACCAGCATCCTCAAGCAATGGTGGCAGCAACACTCCAAGTGGCCATACCCCACGGTGAGTACATTGTACCTGTCATGCATGGATGCAAGAATGCAACCAGCCATCTACTGCCACTCTACCTGTCGCCCTTCTTAGTTGTTCTCCATCCAAGCTACTTGCTGAAAGACGATATTATTTGAGTGGCTGGTACAGGAAGACGATAAGGCAAACCTTGTTGAAGAGACTGGCCTGCAACTGAAACAAATCAACAACTGGTTCATCAATCAGAGGAAGAGAAATTGGCACAACAACTCTCAGACGTCAACCCTGAAATCAAAGCGTAAAAGGTTAGATAAACTATAATGGTTAGATCTATCCTGTAATTTACTCCATAGTCTCTACGGTCTCTGATACATTTTTTCTCTCCCTTCGGCATATTATATGCAGGTGAGGGAGCTGCAAAATATACACCTGACACGTATACCAACTCGCTAATCAAACGAAGCTCGACCATGGCGACTCACAAGAATAAGAGGATCGATCGATTCAATTGTATATCTATTCGTTAGTCAGAGGTGACAAGTTAATGACATATATACATACTAGTCTGACCACTGCCATATTTGTTTGTTGTGATTTTTGAGCTGATATGCTCAAAGCATATTATTCTTGCTATTGGTGTAGTCTTAGTTTGTCTTTGAGTGTACGTACATAATCTGAGGATTAATTCATTTCCTGCGCACATATATAGTGATCATCAAGTGGCAGAAAAAAATGCATTCATGCTTGTACATTGCGTACAAGCTACTGTTATTTCTTGTCAACAATCTGTTTCATTCAGAAAATATGTAGCCGTCAATCATATACAGTAGTTGTTAAAGCATTCAACGGCTTATTGATGGAACGGAATCTCTATCGTTGTGGGCCTTGTATCAATTATGTATACCAAATTGAAATTGGACTACTGGTGGAGATTATTGGGACGATTAGGCCTAACCAAAACCCCAAGACAAATTAAGGTTGGAGCAAACCTCTCGTGACATGATATATAATCCCAAAGTTTTTCAGCATATAATTAACAAGAATTCTCGCAAGGACAACATCTATGCTTCCGATTAGTGTCTAGAATTGCATGATCATATAGGGATAATTGGCATGCAACTTGTCAAATATTCCAATCAACTAATGCTGGAGCTAGCTACGTCTCAACAAAGGACAACTCCGTTGAGACCTCACTGTCATGGAATCAACCTCTGGTTTCCTGATAATTGGTTTATCAGAGAAAAAAAATTGAGAAGAAAAACACCAATAAGTATTGCTTGAAGGTTGCTGTCTGTCTGATGTCTATCCATCTCGTCCTATGATAATATGTATCAAAGGCACTGGTTGTGCTCATTAGCATTTCATTCCATCACTCCAATATCAACTGTATAAAGTTGTGATTTTCGCATAAAGTGAAGTAAACTCACAACCATAATACTCGGGTTTAACATGACTCAGACGCGCTCCAGTTGCTGATCAATCGTCGAAAACAGACAACCTACAATCTCCATGAACAACGGTTATCACCAAATTCAAATACAGCTTTCCGACTCTGACTTGCATACATCACAGTCGTTCCTTATTTAAAGGATGTACTCAACACAGAATGATCAACACCCAGAGCATTCACATTGACTTAGCATCACCTATAAAACTACAACAGTCCTACTGTTTACATGTTTCACACAATATTTTGGTTGCCAAGCTAAGGCATCTCTCCAATTGTTGAACGTTGTTTACTTGCCATAGTAACCCTGTGGGGGGTAGGAACCTTGCGGGGGGTAAGAACCAGGTGGAGGGTGCGCACCAGGTGGAGGGTACGCACCACCCTGAGCCTGGGGATAACCTGGCGCAGGGTAACCAACTGGAGGATAACCTTGAGCAGGAGGAGGTGGATAGCCACCATAAGGCTGCCCGTATGCTGGTTGTGGTGCATATCCAGCAGGAGGCGGGATAGGCTGATCGATGCGCGACATTTGTTGCACTGGTGGCACTGCCATAGGCTGTGGGCCAAACTTCCCATCCCTCTTGTCCATTTCAACTTTGTGCTGTGTCTGCAGTTGCATTTCAGTGCCATAAGATGGATATGTATGGGTTAAGAGTGACGATTAGTTAGGTTACAAGCAGAAATGGATGTGTATTTACCTGCATACAGGCACAAACCCTGCAAACAAGGCCGCATAGGATTATCAAAACTGGGAAATTTACTATGGAGATGAGAAAGGAAAAATAGTTAGGGGAGCCTTACGTCCAGTAGACCATATCAGATATGCAGGAAAGGATCTGGGAAGCCTCTGAAAGTTCCTGACTGCCAACAATAGCTGCAACTAGAGAGAAGATGCAAGCAACTTGGCTAAGGCAGAACATGAAGCCCTGCAGTAAAAAGTGATACTCAGTCCAACCGACACATTGAGGAAAGAACATGAAGCCCTGCATAGGATCTTGAAAGTAAGCTAGGGTCAGACAAAGCAAAGATAGGAGGGAAGTGAGGTACAATGATGCAGTTATCGCACTGAGTTGTCTGGATGTTGAATTCATCTTGCAGCAAGAAGCGGGTTGACGCTACTGAATTGCCAAAGCAAAGAAACACCTGAAAAGAAAACAAATATTCAAGTTGAAATCAAGTCTTACCTAGGTTAAAATTATAGATATAAAAGCATCAGAAGTTTGACTGTGAGAAATGGGCTTTACATCAGCGTTGCCCCAATAGTACAATGATACAGGCTATTGATCAAATAGCCTAAAACACGAAAATAGCCAAATAAATCTATCTCGAGTATAAATGATCTGCAGTGATCATTTAAGCCTAATACATGGTGTTTCCAGGCATACCATGAAATAATAAAGTACACTGAGAATAGCAAATATAAAAATTTAATAAAATCAGCACAAACTATTAGATAGGTCACATATGGAATTCAAGCGCATCCAAGTCATAACTAAAAGTACACTGAAAGGAAACTACGGGGTAAAAGCAAATGGAATGGGCCTTGTACGTACCTCAGTTGCAAGACAGAATTCTGGGCATCGGCTTTCACCACACCTTCCACTGCATGGCATATAGCCAGCACAACAGACATATCTACAGCACACAGAAGCACAATGGAAATAAGTGATGAGGGGGACTAAACAAAAAGTCCCAGTTATAATCATAACAAGTAGAACAAAATAGAATGCACGCTACCTCGACATGTCGTTATAGAGAGCCCTTTTGCGAAGCATGTACGACACGCATGGTCCACTGAACAGAAAAGTAACATGCAGCGGATCAACAAATGGGTAAAAATATTCACATTTCCAAATGCTAACCCTGCCTATCCAATGCCTTGCACCACATGCTAGAACAGCAGTGTACAAAATGATGAAACATACTAGAGCCCTTCCTTTTGCATTAAAATGCTTTGGAAAGAGTGCTAGACCCTTTATATGGTTGATTATGAATGAGAGCACAGTCTGGAATGAACTTGAAGGCAGGGAACGAACACTGTTGGTCAAGACTCGACAGAACAAAAGATGATATACTTTTCAATGTCCTTTGGCCCAATTCATCTGGTGTACAGCTAACGACGGAATGCAGTGGGACTCTAATCTTTGTTTTCCATGCTTCGGCATAGTTTCTATCCTGGAATTGTCGTACGCTTGCTAGGATCCTCAGGTATTATAGGGTGTTTGGAAAACCAGTATGTCTCAAGAAATGCCTAAATTGTAACAGTCTAGGTCTTAGCCCAATATGAGCCATGTACGTACTGGTTTAATTTCTTTTGAATAGGATTCAAATGGAACAACGAGCTTGCTGCTCCGTGGAGTAGGATGCTAAAACATCACCAATTGCCACATGCATGTTTCACAAAGTTACATTCGTGAATGTATGCTCAGACGTTTTTTGATGCGATAATCTATTTGGTAAACCCAAAATATAGCCTGAATCAAGCAATATGCAAACAGGACAAGGGCACAACAATCCGACATGCCTAATTTTTAGAGTATTCAACGTTTGCCTCTAATAAATTGTTACGAATTTAGGCATTTTTCTGGTCGCTGGTAACTAAACAGCACAAATGCACAATGCAGAATCCACACAGAACTCTCATGATTAAAATCCCCTGAAACCCTAACTAAATTGAAAAATAGAACGGGCAACTTTCGCAGATCTATCAAAAAAACAGGGAGTTCAAAACTGAAGAACCGCAGACACGGAGATCGGGGAGGATCGATCGCTCACCACCACAGCGCGAGGCAGCAGTCTGCACAACGGGACAAAACCAAAAATCCATCAAAACCAAATCCCGCTCCGGAGATCACAGGAGAGTGGGGAAAAAAGGGGAAATGAACAAAGCAAGGGTGGTTACAGGGGAAGTCGGCCTGGATGGTGCTCGTGAGGTCGGTGTGCCACAGGTTGCGGTAGCTCTGGCGGAGCTGCATCTTGTCGAGGTTCGCCTGCGACGACGCCATGGCCGCCCTCCCGACTCCTGCGGAGAGATCGCCTCTGATCTAGCGAGGCGGGCGAGGTGGGAGACCGATAGGGCACAGGTTGCTTTGAACCGGCTGCGAGGTGGGGGGCGGACGCGGTGTCGGGTGTGGAGTAAGCAACAGAGAAGCAAAGCCGACGGTTAGATGGAGGTTCATGTCACGCTGCGGAGTCGCCGCTTTATTTTTATTTTTTCCTTTTTTATCTATATCGTGCTGGAAGGTTATAACGAAAATATAAATATTAGATATAATAATATTAAGTATAAATCTACAGTATAGAGATGTGGATATATGGAATGTCGTACAACGAATATGTCGCGAGCGATGCTGCAATTTAATTTCAAATGAGATCTAAAAAGAGAAGATTATACGCTATTTTTTTTTATAATTTTCTTTATTAATATAATGAATTCTATATCTGTAACCAGTGGAAACTCGGGACGATATGAATAGATGATAAAATTAGATAAATTATTCAAATTTTCAAAAATTATTAGATAAAAGGAGATTAAGAGAAAAAAGGTTATTGTCGGTGACATGGGAACCAGGGTCTCAAGTCCCGAGGCTAGGATAGCAGTCTGTCACGTGGCGCCCTCCCTCGAGGATTATCTTCCTGAGATTCGAGAAGACCAAGTTCCGAGAGAGGGTGTTCGGGACTATAAACAGTGGTCTCCGAGTTTCCCGATGACCCGAGAAGACCCAGTTCCGGGAGAGGGTGCTCGGGGCAATGAACAGTAGTCCCCGAGCACCCAAATTCCCCGATGGTAAAAAAAGATCAAGTTCCGAGAAAAAAATGCTTGGAGCCATAAACAGTAGTCCACGAGCACTCGAGTTCCCTGAGAATCTGAGCACTAAATGTTTCTAGATGATTCTTAAGAATAATCCAGACACTTGCTGGGGGTATGACCACCAGCTTTCGCCCAAAAAGAAGGGGGAAACAAAATTCTTTGTAGCTAACGCGTAGGATCATCCGAGTTCCAAACCATGGATTCTGCTTTTGCCGGCCTGGCCGTCCCAACTGGTCAATATAATTTGTGCAATTTCTAAGACGACATAGCTTAACAGATCATGTTGCATTTGTCTCGCATTATTACCAGTAGTCCTCCAGGAACAGGAACAGTCAAATCCCAACAATCCTTTTAGAATTTGCAGGCGAACTGCATGAAGAAATACTCACCTATCCTGGCCTGAACATACTTTCCACGTGCTGGACGTCACATTGGCAGCATGCATGTTGATCGTCGAAGCTGGAGAAATTCTAGCTGTCGTGAAAGCGAATTGAAAACTCGGCAGTTTTACAGTGTCTCACAATTCTTAACACATGCTTGTGGAAAACATTCCAATAGTTTTACCAAACCCTGATTCAATTTATGCAGGTAAGACTAAAGGGAGGCCAAACGCCCAAGGCACTGAAGCAATGCATCGTCTGACACTCACACTCACACTTGGGTGGAATCTGAATTCTCGGGCGCAGACAGCCAGGGCCCTGCAGCTACAGGGCTCGCCCATCCGGTCCCAAATTTTGGTTCGAAGTTGTGTATACCCCGATCGATCCACACGTCCATGTACTCTCACGCTGTCCCAAGTGAACATAGTATAAAGCTGTAAATATAAATATGAAACATTTGTGCTTCGGCCTCCTGCAAAAACAGGATGAGCTGTGCGGCAGATGCTTGTTGGCAGATTAATCCTTGTCCTTGCAAACACCGGCCTGGAATTGCGAGTACCTGTCACGTGCAGGCAGAGGTGTCATTGGGCATGTTTAAATTTGATTCCATGATTCGATCGGACTGCCGAGTCCGATTTGAAACGCTTCTGGCCATCAGAGTATAGTGCGCATTTGCCATTCGAGCAGCTGATTGTGAGTTCGTTTCAGAAACACTGTTGTCAACCTCAATCATTCTTTTTTGAATGCTGCAAGTTCAATCCGAGTTCGTTTCAAAGGATACAGGTGTTGTCATATTTTTTTCAGTTTCTGAAAGTGGAGTACAGTTTTTTTTTGTTCTAGATATAATCCAAATTAACGCTATACTAACATGCTAACAGCACATGTCTTAACCTAAATTTTCATACTAAAATCTTTCACCGGATTTTGAAGAGAAGGCTATTTTCTAGTTGATCAATGGAATGGATACTCAAGGCACAACTTGATTATCCCAAAGATCACCATGAACACCCACATGGCCTCATTGCAGAGCATAAAATCGTGGCGGTTGAACCCACGGGTCACAGTCATTAGAATAAACAAAAATTCTGTAGCACCTCATATGTATTCTTGATTAAACTTGGCAATGGGCTCAGATTACTCGTGTGCCCGCGGGCAAAAAAACCCGACGGGCATGGATATGGGTGCCATTCTTCGCCCGCGGGCACGAGTGCGGATTTGAGTATGAACCCAACAGGCATCAGGAAACGGACATGAAAACACTGTGCATGTACCCGCTCCACCCGCATACCCGCTCTAGTACCACTGACAGGTGGGCCCTAGACATTTAGTATATAAGAAAAATTCTAGGATTTTTTCCTCTCCTTCCACTCCCACCCGGCCACCAACCCACCAATTCCAGCCGCCGCTCCACAGACCAGTTTAGCGTCAGATCTCGCCGCCAGAAGTCACCGACACCACCAGAAGTTGCCAACGCCAGACCTGCTTCCGCCGCTACCAGTAGTCGCCGACGCCACCCCGGATTCCGCCGTCACCAGCCCCTCCCAGAGGTCGCCGATGCCAGACCTGCTTCCACCGCTACCAGTAGTCGCCGACGCCACCCCGGATTCTGCCGCCACCAGCCCCTCCCAGAGGTCGTCGACGCCGTCGTGATTCCGCCGCCAGCCGCCACCGGCCCGTCTCGAAGGTCGCCGACGCCGACCCGCGTCCGCCGCCACCGGCCCGTCCCGGAGCTCGCCGACGCCGACCCGCTTCCGCCGCCACCGGCTCGTCCCGGAGCTCACCGACACCAACTCGCTTCCGCCGCCACCGGTCTGTCCTCGAGCTCGCCGACGTCGACCCGCTTCCGCCGCCACCAGCCCATCCCGGAGCTCACCGACACCAACCCGATTCCGCCGCCTGCTCCCCCGACCTCGAGCCCGCACTGCCACCACCCAAGCGTCCAGTGCTAGCAAGTAGCAAGGTGAGCTCCTGAGTCCTGATGTGCTGCTCCATGCGTGGTAACAACATGCCATTTGATGGTTCTAGGCTTCTACCCTTGCTGTGATGTATCATGTATATGCGAGGGAATCTGATTAATTTTGTTGATTTAGGAAGCTGGTATATATGCATTTGGTTGACACCTGTGAGCACAAATGGTTAATATCAGCTTGGGCATTATGCATTTATGCTAGCTGTTTCCCTTTTAGTGTCATCTTTAATATGCTTGACATAGTCGCAACATTATGTAATACGCTTGACATCTATTTGTTTATGTCAAACGACAGCCCTTCTTGGCGCACATCGGCAACCCCTGCTGTGATGGCAACCCCTGGGAGTAGCTCTCAAGTGCAAGCCTCTCATGTATCCGGTTCTCTTGTTCCTGCATGTGGTACTGGATCTAGTGATGAAGACATTAATGTTGTGGACGTATCGGAGGACGAAGAAGTTGCTACTGCTGCTAGCTCAAAGAGGAAGCTCACCTCAGCTGTTTGGAACGACTTCGAGAAAGTGCATGTGGATGGAGTTTGGAAGGCTAAGTGCAACCACTGCAAGAGGAAACTTTCAGCCACATCAAGAAATGGTACAACCCATCTGAAAACTCATTTGAAAAGTTGTCCCTACAATAAAAATAAGGTAGGGGTGAAAATACAAGCTAATTTGCGGTTTGGAACCACCGAAAAGGGGGCAGTAGCTGTAGAAAACTATGTGTTTGATCAAGATATAGCTAGAAGAGCTCTTTTTTCCATGATATATTGCATGAGTGCCCGTTGTCTATTGTTGATCACCATGGCTTTCGTAAGTTTATTAGTACATTGCAACCTTTGTTTAAGATGGGAACTAGAAATACTATTAGAAATGACATCTTGAGTTTCTACAAGGGAGAGAAAAGGAGAGCTAGGATATTCTTGCAAAGGACAAATTACCGTGTTGCTATTACTACTGACCTTTGGACAGCTGATAATAAAAAAGAGGCTATATGACAGTCAGTGGACATTTTATTGATGACTCGTGGACACTTAAAAGATGCATATTGAGGTGATTTTCTAATTTTGCTTGCTGATTACATTGTATGTTTATGTTAATTACTTTGTTCAGCTGAGAGTCTCAAGTTTATCAAACTATGTGAAGCTTGCCATATAACTTTTATGATATTTGTGTAGGTTTGTGTATGTCCCATGCCCCCATACTGGACAAATTATCTGTGATGCGTTGCACAAATATCTCCAGAGTTGGGATCTTGATCGGAGGGTATCCATTGTGACCCTTGACAATTGTAGTACCAATGACAACATGATTGGCCTAATGGAGACAAGGCTTGGGGCAGCTAATATGCTATTGAAAGGAAAGTGGCTGCATATGCGGTGCTGCGCACACATCCTAAACCTCATCGTCAAAGATGGCATGGAAGTCATTGGAACTGCCGTTGCACACATTCGAGAGAGTGTTGCCTATTGGATTGCTACACCAAAGAGGTATGAAAAGTTTGAGAAAACAGCTATAGATGAAAATGTTGAATTGGATAAGAAGTTGCACTTAGATTGCAAAACTAGATGGAACTCAACTTACATCATGTTTAAAATTGCTATCCCTTATAGGAAGGTTTTTGAACATTTGGGTGAACTTGATAGGAACTTTGTTTGCCCTCCAGAAAATGATTGGATATTTGCTACTACCATTTGTGAGAAATTAGAATTATTCTATGAGCTCACTGTGTTGTAATCTGGGACAAAGTATGTGACAGCTAACCTTTTCTTCCCTAAAGTATGTGAGATTAAACTTAAAATCAATTCTTGGGGTCATGATGAAGATGAAACTATTAGGAAAATGTCTGATGCCATGATAGAAAAGTATGATAAGTATTGGGCTGACATCCACAGTCTTATGGCTGTTACTGTTATTCTTGATCCACGTCTTAAGATGACAATGTTGCATGCTTGCTACATTGCTCTTTTTGGTGAAGATGCAGCTGAAAAATATGTTACAGAGGCTCATCAATTGCTAACTGATTTGATGAAACATTACCAAGTGAAAAACCAAGAGTTTGTAAGTACATCATCTAGTGGTGCTTCTTCTTCAGTTGGTGCAGCTGCTGTGTTGTCAATTTTTAAAACCCTTGCTGCAAATAAGAAGACTACTAGCTTTGTTAGAAGTAAGAATGAGCTAGATCGCTATTTGGATGACGAAACTCTTCCTCATGATGAGAATGATTATTTTGATGTCTTTGGTTGGTGGAAGTTGGAGGGAACTCGATATCCCACTTTGAGACTTATTGCTCGTGACATATTGGCTATTCCAATCACCACAGTTGCTTCTGAATCAGCCTTTAGCACTAGTGAGAGGATTTTAAGTGAGCATCGCAGCCGTCTTACTCCTAGAATGTTGGAAGCTTTGATGTGCAGCCAAAGTTGGCTTCGTCACACTCTCAAAGGTAAACAAATGTGCATTTGTAATGTATTCTATTTCTAGTTTTCTACTATATAACCTGTAGATTGTTACTAATGTACATGAAACTTGATTGTAGACGAAGGTGATAGAAAGTTCAATAGCTTCTGGTCATGCCTTGAAGATATTGAAGAAGAAATGAAGGAAGAATCATGCATCACTACCATTGACTCTGATTAGTGACCTTTATTGTGTAATTGCGTTGTTGAACAATCTTGTATTTCTGTATGTGATCATTGTTGAACTTTATTGTGTGATGAACTACATGAGATGCACTAGAGTACTTGATGGCTATGTTATCTATAAACTATGTGAGATGTTATCGTTATATTGTATCACGAGTTGGATGAATTATTTTCATGTTTCTTATCTTTATATTCATTATTGTTCATGTATGAATTGAACTTGCATCCTAGATAAGTTTGTTGTTTCCTGTATACTAGATGTCCAGATCTGGATATTGTGTTGATACGTTTACCGTATGGCTGGCGGGCATACGGGTTTGCCTGCGGGAGTGCCTGCGGGCACGATATTCCCGCAGGCAGCAGGCACAGGCGGCGTTTCCTGTCCGTGGCGGGTGGCAGGCGCGGGCGCGGGCGCGGGCGTGTGTAGCCTCTGCCCACGAGCATTTTGCCCGTTGCCAACTTTATTCTCGATTTATGGAGGTAATCATTGCTAGGTATTGGGCCCTTTGGGACCAGCCAAGGGATACAAAAGGCAACCAATGCGAGTAGCAGAGGGCATGAACAGAACAGCCGAACCGGCCTTCTCTCACGTTCTTACTCCTCGGCCTATTCTTCCCTAGCTTTTCTACCCCTCCTCTCTCTCTCAAATCTGTACCATTCATAAGGTCTGTTATCCCATGAACGAGAGTGTGATTTGTCGAGTTTTTGAGCCATTTGGATCAGTGAAATATGTGAAGGTGTTTGTGGAACCAAATTGGGTGTTTGCTCGGGTTGTGTTTCAAGTGAAGCAGGAGGCAAATTAGGCTTATCGTGACTTGCATGGCCGGTGTATGTATGATGGTTGCTGTCAGCTTGACATCCATTATGGGACTTTTCATGGGCCCGAAGTTGCTCCGGTCACGAGCAGCGGCGATGTCATCCCCAACTCGGCTGCTTCTATCGAGTGCGTCAGTGTCATTCCATCCACCAAGCCTAACACCAACGACGAGTGCTTCTTCCTCACCTCCTCCGACTTCAAGGCCTCTGTCGTGGGAGCCTTCGACTCCGTCCTCTCCGGCACCGATGGCGAAGGCCGCTACCGACCAGTGGTTCATCGACGTGCTCAACGCCCTCACGTCGCACCCCGTTGAGCATGGAATCCATAAAATGGGCTACCTCTTCAGCATCGACACCACCTCCAACAACAGCACATGCCATGTTCACCGAGGCTCTGAATGACGGTGCAAATTACATCAGCCGCCTCTCGGACGCAATTGTGCTTGACATGTTCCCTGTGCCTAGGTTTGATGGGGTGGTGCTGCTGAGGATGTGAAGCGTGAAGAAGGTGATGTTCGTGAGCGACTCGCTGGCGATGAACCAGTATGAGTTGCTACTCTGCAAGTGAAAGGATCTAATGGCCCTAGGGGGTGAATATGGCTCTAATCAAACCTTAAAACAACTATCGATTTCTAGAACAAGTAGTAGCCTTAGCCTAGAAGAAGGAAATGCAACTACTCGAGCAAGCAAAATAAAACATAGAGAACAAAAATGCAAGCATATAACTTAAGATTAAATTATGGAATTGAAACTTACATGAAAGTATATGCTAGAGGTAAATTGCGGAATAGAAAGAGAGTAGGGAAGAGGGCACCGATTTTTTCTCCGAGTTATCGAAGAGTTGTCACTCTCCTCTAATCCTCGTTGGAGCATCCACACAAGGATATCGCTCCCCCTTGAGTCACCAAGACTCAAATGCTCACTAGTGATTGCAACTTCTCCATCTCCGGATTGACGGACATCAAACTAAGTACAAGCTCTTCTTGGGGCTTCCACAAGAACTCCAAGAGCTCACCGAGAATACCTCCAATCATCACGACCAGCTGCCAACCACCAAGAGTAACAAGCTAACTGGTTTACTTGATCCCTCAAGCTTAAACAATAGCTAGATGCACACTCGCTACTCTTGAAGTACTAATGAAGTCCTTAATATTCAATTAGGGACTTGAAAATCAATTCAAGTGCTCTCCCTTGCTTCTTGATGACACAAACAGTGTATGAACTCCTCTAGGTTGCAAGAGATACGAAAGAAACCGAGTGAGGGGGTATATATAGGCTAGAGATCCAAATCTAGCCATTGTCCAACCACCCACACTTTCTGTGAACACTGGATGTTTCGGTGCATACACTATTATACACACCGGATAATCCAGTGAGTAACCTTTTCCAAAAGCTAGCCTTCCAGCTGTCAGTAGCTGTTGCCTAAAAAACTTTGGTGTTTTTCATACCACATTACCGGATAACTCGGTGAGTTTATTTCACATACACTGAGACACCAAGTCTGAAAATGCTCCGGTGTGTTGCACATCTAAACACCGGACCATCCATGCCTTGAATTACAATTCCTCCAAAAATTCCAACTTTCTGTTAAATGCTCCGGTGGTCATCTTCTCTGAACATCGAACAATTCGATGTACTTAGCTTCAATTTTCCTCAGAAAATGTTCCTTCTGTTAAATACTCCGGTGGACATATTTATCATCACCGAACAATCCGGTGAGGTCATTCAGCTTTTGCTCAAAACAGAAATAAGGTCCAATGAGTACTCCTTCAGCACTGGATAATTCGGTGAGAACAAAAACTATGAGGCTCATCCAATTCAATTGACTTTGAGCACTAACTTCTTGACTTCTCACCCATGTGCTTCTTTGAGATACCTAGTGCTAGATTTTTGCACGTGTGCATCTAACTAAATCTAGACTCAACTAGATCAAGCTACAACACTTAGTACCCTTTATAGTACGGTCAGAAGATTAGAAAGGAACCTATATTTATTATAAGTGTACTTCATTACCTTGTGACACTTAGAACTAGAAGATCCTTAATTTTGACGTAAATATCCTTTTGGTCGTCCAACAGAAACTCATGAGAGACCAAGAAAACCCATATAATCATTGTGAACTAAGTTTTTGATTCTCTTCAAAATATACATGTTAGTCACAATAATACGGTTGTCATTAATCATTGAAATACTTACCACTTACCTAGTGGCCTAGATGCTACAACATGCTCCATGCCACCATGCCTAGGGCTCGCACCATCATCTCACCGACGTCCGGGATGATCGACCCCTCCGCCACAGTTCGGTTAGAGGACTACAATGTGATGCTAGTATACTACTTCGCGTTGCGCCTTGCAGCATTCATGGCCATAGCGGGGGTGTTGTGAGCAGAGGTGGAGGCCGTGGATCGCACCATGCTGTCCAAGTTCATGGCTGATGACATCGACGTCACAACATGGGTCGCATTCAGGGGCTGTGAAGGGAGGTGCGTCTTGGTCACATGGATGCCCCAGGTCATGTGGTGCGCCAAGGAGCACCTCGATGCACATGAGGTGTTCAGATGCGAGCTGGAGTACATGCATACACTAAACATAATATCGGGCCTAGATGCAGTAAGGTAAAGAAGTGATCCGATCATAGAACGATAAAGTTTTTGGTTAAGCGATTTACCCGTTGCATCCAACTCGAGATGTCCATTAGTAGGCATGAGAGTCTTGATTGGCTTGCAATCATCTATCTTGAATTTTTTAAGGATGCCCTCGTGTACTTTTTTTTTGATGAATAAACGTCCTTTCATTCAATTGCTTGATTTGAAATCCAAATAAGTAGTTGAGCTCACCAATCGTCGACATCTCGAACTCCCTAGATATTATGTCACCAAATTCTTTACAAAAATCTTTGTTAGTTGAACCAAATACTATATCATCAACATAAATTTGACACAAGAAATGCTCATTGTTGATGATCTTTGTGAACAATGTAGTGTTCACCATATCAATCTTGAATCCTTGGTTAATGAGAAAGTCATGTAGGCGTTCATATAAGCTCTTAGGGCTTGCTTGAGTCCATAAAATGCCTTGTGCAACCTATAAACATGATTAGTATATTTAGAATCTTCAAAACCGGGAGGTTGTTCAATACAAACAAGTTCATTAATGAAGCTATTTAAAAAAGCACTCTTCACATTCATTTTATAAAGTTTGATATTATGATGTGAAGCAAATACAAGAAGGATATGAATGGCTTCAAACCTTGCCACAGTAGCGAATGTTTTGTCAAAATCCAAACCTTCAACCTGTGCAAAACCTTACGTAACTAGTCATACCTTGTTACGCACCACCACACCATGTTCATCTTGTTTGTTGCGAAAGATCCACTTGGTGCCAATCACATTCTTTTCTTGAGGCATCTCTTCAAGTATCCATACTTCATTACGAGTGAAGTTGTTAAGTTCTTCTTGCATAGCAATCACCCAATTCAAATCTTTAAGAGCATCATCTACATGTGTGGGTTCCAAACAAGAGATAAACGAGTAATATTCACAAAATGAAGCATATTGATGAGAGCAAGTTCTTACTCCCCTAAATGGACTCCTAATGATCAAGTCAATTAGTTGATCCTTAGAAATGTATGTTTGCTTCACTTGTGGTTCTTAAAGTGTATCGTGTGGTGCTCTAACATCTGAGCTTAAACTTGAGCTTCCTCTTGAGAGATATGGACATCTTTATGATGGAAGTGGTTGATCATTTTCTCATCATCTTGACCAACTTGAGGTGCTATGGAGGTGTGTGGAGTGGAAGTAGAAGGTACATCTTCATTATCCTCTTTAGACTCGATATCCTCAATCACCATATTCTTCATCGCATCTCTCAATGGTTCATCACCTACGTCGTCACAAGAAATACCTTCTCATTGGGAGACATTAGATCCATCAAACTCCACATCATAAGTTCCTTCAATAAAACCGGTGGCATTGTTGAATACTTGATATACTTTGGAGTTCGATGCATAATCAACAAAAAAAACTAATATCACAACGTTTTTCAAACTTGCCTATGTGTTCTCTTTTCTTGTAGATAAAGCACTTACACCCGAACAACCAGAAATAGGGGATATTGAGTTTCTTCCCAATGAGAAGCTCGTATGACGTCTTCTTCAAAAGTCGGTGGAGATACACTCGGTTGGATGCATGACATGTCGTGTTGTTTGCTTCTGCCCAAAACTTCTCCAGCGTACCATGCTCATCCAACATTGCTCTTGCAAGAGTGATCAAGTTCCTATTCTTTCTCTCCACTACATAATTTTGTTGAGGGGTTAGGTTGATGAAAACTCATGCTTGATACCTCTATCATCACAATAATCTTCAATTTGAGTGTTCTTCAACTTCGTGACGTTGTCACTCTGGATCTTCACAATTGTGATCTCAAACTCATTTTGAGCCCTTTTTGCGAACTTCTTGAAGATCCCAACAGTCTTGCCCAGAAGATCGCTGGCTGCAGGAAGTGGCCGCCCTGGTGGGCACAGCTCACCGGCTGGTGCTGGCCGAAAGCTCCCGTGCCACCTCCCACCACGGCACACGAGGCTGAGGCAGAGGACCAGGCTTCCTCTATACCGACCCATGACCGCTGGGGTTCCCCAGCGCGACGGTGTTCGCCTCCCAAGGGCGCTGCCCGCGCTACGAGATACGTCACCGGCTGTCGCGCATTCACCAACGAGCTCTGCCGGGTCAACTGGCCCACGAAGTTCAGGCCAGAACTACCGAAGAAGTACGACTGGTCCATCGATCACGTCGAGTTGCTCCAGATTTACACCATCACCGTTCAAGCGGCGGGCGGCAGCGAAAAGGTTATGGCCAATTACTTCCATGTAGCCTTGAGGGGCTCTGCCCGTTCATGACTTATGAACTTACCCCCAGGATCCATTAGCTCCTGGGATGATCTTTGCCACCAGTTCGTGACCAACTTTTAGGACACTTTCACGCGCCCCGGCTTGGAGTGCGACCTCCACGCCGTAAAGCAACATGAGGGGGAGACACTGAGGCGCTTCATACAGCGCTTTAGCCAGGTCTGCAACACCATCCCACGGATAACCCCCTATGCCATCATCGTCGCATTCCGGCAGGGCGTCCGCGATGAGCGGATGCTCGAGAAGCTAGGTACGCACGAAGTCGAAACCACCGCAGAGCTGTACGCGCTGGCCGATAAGTGCGCAAAGGCGGCGGAGGCTCGGGCGTGGCATGTCCCGCGCCCTGAGCAACCCGCTGCCGACCAACCAGGTTCTTTCCGCTTCGACAAGCGGGAAAAGAAAACGAGAAGAAGGCGCGATGCTGCCCCTGTCGTGCCGGCAGAGGGTCCCGCCCGCATGCATGCGGAGGGCCCAGACCACAGGCTGGCACGCCGGGCGGCCGCCGACAGAAGGCCCGCTCCCGCGAGGGCTCTGGCTCCCGCGAGGGCTCCCGCTCCCGCGAAGCCCAAGCCAGGAAATTGGTGCGAGATCCACCAGACTGAGTGGCATGACCTCACGGAGTGCCGTTCGGTCAAAGGCCTCGTCGAGTGGCACTAGAAGGAGCGCGAGGAGCGCCGAAGGGGCGACGGTGACAGAGCCGCCCCCGAGAACCAAGAGCTCGGGTTCCAGGAGCCCGAGCACACCGTCGCCTTCATCGACGGAGGTGCGTACACGCCCTCCTCCCGTCGCTGCATCAAAACCATGCGGCGCGAGGTGTGCTCGGCGACCCTAGGCGCTGCGGCCGCAAGGCCCCTGAAGTGGTCGGAAACCCCGATCACCTTCAGCCTGACGGACTACCCCGCGAGTACTGCAGGCGTGGGGCGACTACCTCTAATAGTGTCCCCCACTATCTGCAACGTAAAGATCAGCAGAGTGCTGATCGATAGGGGTGCAGGCCTAAACCTCCTATCCTAGGAGGCTTTCGAGAAGCTGCAGGTGCCTTCCCAGCACCTAAAGCCGTCGCTCCCCTTCTACGGGGTGACTCCCGGGCACACCCTGAGCTGCCCGTGACTTTCGGGGGCTGGGACAACTTCCGGACGGAGAACGTCATCTTCGATGTGGCGGAAGTCCCTCTCCCCTACAACGCCATACTCGGGCGCCCGGCACTCGCTCGGTTCATGGTGGTCACGCACTATGCCTACCTTACGGTTAAGATGCCGGGCCCTGCAGGCCCCATCTCCGTGCCCGCCGAGACCGGCAGTGCCATCTCCTGCGTCGAGCAGCTCTACTCGGCCTTGGTCTCTGCTCGGGCCGAGGTCGAAGGACACCCAGGGGGCCCAAGACCCTCTTCATCCAAACCCCGACTCGCTGCTGACACCTCCGTTCCTACGAAAGAGGTCGTGGTGGGCGAAGACGCTTCCCAGGTAGTCCGGATCAGCGGTGACCTGGGCGGCAAATAGGAAAGCACGCTCGTCACCTTCCTCCGAGCTAACGTCGACGTGTTTGCATGGCAGCCGTCCGATATGCCCGGAATCCCTAGGGAGGTGTTCGAGCACCACCTTGCTGTGCACCCCGACGCGCGACCGGTGAGGCAGAAGGTCCGGCGGCAGGCGCCCGAGCGCCAGGAATTCATCCGGGAGCAAGTCAGCAAGCTCCTTGACGCCGGCTTCATCCGAGAGGTCCTACACCCAGAGTGGCTGGCAAACCCAGTCATCGTCCCGAAGGCCAACGGCAAGCTTCGCATGTGCGTCGACTACACCAACTTAAACAAGGCATACCCGAAAGATCCTTTTCCTTTATCCCGCATAGATCAAATTGTAGATGCCACTACGGGGCGCGATCTTTTATGTTTTTTAGATGCAAATTCGGGTTATCATCAAATCCGCATGGCCAAACAGGACGAGGAAAAAACTTCTTTTACCACTCCGGTGGGGACTTATTGTTATGTGTCAATGCCATTTGGTTTGCGCAACGATGGGTCATCTTTCCAGCGGGTCATGCGCATTACCCTTGATTCATAGGTTGGCCGTAACGTCGAGGCTTACATTGACGATCTCGTGGTCAAATCTCGAGACCATGCCACCCAGCTGGAGGACTTAGCCGAGACTTTCAACAGTCTCCTCACTACCCGCTTGAAGCTCAACCTCGAGAAGTGTGTCTTCGGGGTGCCCGTGGGCAAGCTCCTCGATTTCTTGGTTTCTAGCCGAGGAATCGAAGCCAATCCGGAGAAGATCCGGGCCATCGAACAGATGCATCCCCTGGCTCGACTCAAGAAAGTCCAGCGTCTCGCTGGCTGCATGGCGGCCCTGGGGCGCTTTATCTCCAAGCTCGGGGAGCAAGTGCTCCCTCTCTTCAAACTCCTGAAGAAGATCGGTCACTTTGACTGGACTCCGGAGGCCGAGCAGGCCTTTCAAGACTTGAAGAAGTACCTTACCTCACCACCAGTACTGGTGGCCCCCTCCGAGGGTGAGCCTTTATTGCTCTACGTCTCGGCCACTCCTTAGGTCGTGAGCATGGTGCTGGTGGTGGAGCGTGATGAGTGCTCGGGGCAAGGTGCTGGGTCCGAGCTCCCGACTGCCCCCGAGCAGCCTCTAGTTCTCGCGACTCCTCCCGACCAGGGAGTCGAGCCCGAGAACCCGGCTCCTCCCGAGCAGGGAGTCGAGCCCGAGGATCCGGCTCCGCCCGACCAGGGAGTCGAGCCCGAGCACTTGGCCAGCCCCGACCACTGCGCCGAGCTCGGGGGCTGTGACAAGCCCCCGGGCGCAGCCACTGTCCTGGCCCGCCGCGTACAGTGACCGGTGTACTTCGTCAGTGAAGTCCTCCGAGACGCCAAGACAAGGTATCCTCAAGCCTAGAAGATGCTTTATGCCGTGCTCATTGCTTCCCGGAAGCTGCTCCACTACTTCCAGGCGCACAAGGTCTCGGTGGTCACCATATATCCACTGGGGCCAATCCTCCGAAACCGAGAAGGCACTGGGCGTATCGTCAAGTGGGCTGTGGAGCTGACAGAGTTCGATCTGCACTTCGACAGCCGCCAGTCGATCAAGAGCCAGGCCCTGTCTGACTTTGTGGCGGAGTGGACGCCGGTCCCCGAGATCGACCATGAAGAAATTTCTGCATACCCTGGGCAAGATGGGCCCGGGTACTGGGTTATGCACTTCGACGGCTCCCTCATGCTGAAAGGTGCGGGGGCTGGAGTGGTTCTCACCTCTCCAACGGGTGAAGTACTCCGATACGTCGTGCAGCTACATTTCCGAGCAACCAACAACATGACGGAATATGAAGGCCTCATCGCTGGCCTCCGAGCCGCGGTGGGCCTTGGGATTCGTCGCCTGCTGGTCAAGGGAGACTCTAAGCTGGTGGTGAACCAAGTATCCAAAGAATACCAGTGCACGGATCCTCAGATGGCGATGTACATGGCGGAAGTCAGGAAGTTGGAGAGGCACTTCGACGGCCTGGAGCTGCGGTACATATCTCACCGCGACAACGCTCTGGCCGATGACCTCTCTCGCCTGGCCTCTGCCCGGGCGCTCGTCCCAGCCGGAGCCTTTGTCCAGCCCCTGCTCGCCCACGTGGGCACGCCCGAGCCCGGCTACCCTCCCGGACTTCCGCGCCTGACAAAGGATGTCTCGCATCATCAGCTTCACGTTGGTCCACTCGGCCACGACGGTCTTGAGCTCGTCCTTCGTGATTTGCAGCCGTTCCTCAAGGCTGATACCGTCGGCTGCGCTGTCAGGGACGCCCCCGGTGGCTGGGGCCTCGGCTTGTGCTCGCTTCAGCTGCTCGACCAAGGCTGCGATGGCCTGCTCTCGGGCGGCCAGTTCGGCCTCCCACTTGGCGGCCTGCTCCTCCCGAGCAGTGAGGGCCGACGATGCCGAGGCAGCCTTCGCCTCGCGCCGTGCAATCTGTTCCTCCCGGGCATCCTGAGCCATCGTCGTGATCTCGACATCGGTCTCACGGATCGCAACCTCCTCCTCCTAACGAAGGACTTCGGCACGGCCACGCTCAAACTCGTCGCTTCGGCGGGCTAAGTCCGGCTGGGCAGACTGCACGGACTTCTCGCGCTTGCCGATCGCCTCTTCCCGAGCTAGTAGCAGCCGCTCCCGAGCGAGCAGCTCCGTGGCCCGCCTCCAGGACGCCTGGTCACGCTCGGTCGCCTGCCGCTCCATGTGGCTGGCCTTCTCCTACGCGGCGATAGCCTCGTCGCGCGCCTCCTCCAATGCCTCCCGCTCCTCGGCCACCGCGCGCATCGACCTCTCGTGGGTTGCACGGGCTGAGGCGATACGGGCCTCCAGGAGCTTGCTGACCTCTTCCAGCCGCCCCCTCTCTTTAACGAGGACGGCGCGGTCCTTGTCGAGCTCGGCTCGCTCTGCCGCCACAGCCGGTTCAAGCTGCTCGATAACCTCCCGGGCGCTTCCGAGGACGTCCGGAAGGGGTTCTGGGGCCTGGCTCGACGGTGGCCGGGTGCTGGGTCCCCTGCGAGCCCTCTCTGCAGAGGCGCTCGGGGTCCTCGACAATTGCCGCGCCGGCGTTGCCCTCGCCACAACCACCTCCACCGCGGCCACTCGCTCCGCCCTCGGAATGCTCGGGGCAGGCTTGGATGGCGCTGACTGCTCGGGAGCGGCCGCTGCCCTCGGCTCAGGGCAGGGTGGCGCCCGCGGCTCCAGGTCCGCGGGTGCGCTCGGCTCTGGGGCGGGCGCGCTCGGCCCAGGAGAGGGAGCCGGCCTCGGCTCCTCTGGCTGCCTTTGGCCTCTTGCAGGGCCCTTGGGCGGCCTGAAAACAAAAAAGGTAAGTACCTAAACCAGCATCCGGGCAGACATGCTCGGGACAGAGAAGGAACTTACGTGGACTTCGGTCCGCGGTACTGCCATCGGGACTCGGGGATTATGAAGTCGGGGCCCTGCGGCTTCGGCTCAGGATCCGCCTTTCTCCTCTTCGGTGGAGGGCTCTAGCCCTCGGGCCATTGAGGGGGCCGCCTTGGAGCCTGCCTCCGGCGGCGGGTCGGTTCGGGCGCAAGCTGTTGCGCCACCGGTCGGGCCCTGGTCCTCAGGCTCCCGCGCCCTAGACCTAGCCTCTGTCCCAGATTCTGCGCCCGATGATTGGCCGCCTCGACCACCCTCCTTCGCGCCGCCCGCCGCCGGTCGTTGTCGTGGAGGTGACGGCGACGACGAGGATGACAGCTGGGGCACGTACGACCGGGGCATTTCCCTTTGTCCCCTGGGGCTTCCGTCTCGCTGCCAGCGGCGGCCTTGCCGCCGGTTTGCTGGCTACTGGCTGTGGCGTCCCGGCGGCCTGCCTGCTGCCTGCCGCATGCGGCATCCCCGCCGCAGGCCTGCCGCCGGCCGCTCGCGGCGTTCCTTCCACCGGTTTGCGGCCTGCCGCCCACCTGCTGCCTGCTGCCGGCCTCCTCGTCAACCCCGAGGATTTGTATAGTCCTGAGGTGTCGGTGCCCCGACGCTCCACCAAGCCCTGGGCGTCGAACTCCGGCAGGGTCGCCTGCAGTGCCACCCGGCCCAGGTCCGCGTAGAGCGCCAGCTCCTCTCGGGGTAAGACCGCCTGGGTGAGGTCCTCGACGTCGGTCACCACCCTCAGCAAGGTCGCCAGCGCTCCCTCCTCCAGGTCACCGTCCTCGCTGATGTTGGTCTTCGTGATGTCGTTCGGGCCCGTGTACATCCATGCGAAGCGGGTCCGCTCCCGCAGGGGCGCCAAGCAGCGGCGCAGGTAGTCAGCCACCACCATCACCGAGGTCATCCCTGCCCAGCGCAGATCGTCGATGCGGTTCAGCATCAGGCACATGCACTCATCCTCCGCGGGGGCCACCTCCCAGGTCGACCTGTGGGCTTCCGCCACCGCCTCGGGCAGCGTGAGGCGGTCATGGGGGCTGACGTCGACGTAGACCCAGTCTCGGCACCAGTCCTCCCATTTGCTCCGCAGCACTTGCGAAATGTAGAGGTTGCCAAGCCCGTCCCACAGCCGGAAGTTGCAGCAATCGGTGACGTCCACGCCGGAGGATCCCCTCTTCTTCCCGGCCGCTCGCAGGACAAATAAATGCCAGAACAAGGCCACCGACGGCTGCACTCCCACGAACATCTCGCAGAAGTGCGCGAAGATGGCCAAGATTACCACCGAGTTTGGACTCAGGTGGACGAGCTGGATGCCGTAGGTGTCCAGCACCTGGAGGAAGAAGGTGGAGAAGGGCGGCACCAGCCCAGCGGCAACGAAGGAGACGAAAATGATGATCCGCTCTGGCCGGTCCGTGGAGGGCGGAAAGCTTGCCGGCGACACCACCGACGCCTCCCACTGGTCGGCAGGCACCATGAGCTTGCAAACTTTCTCTGCCCCCTCCTCATTCACGATGCGCGACTCTGGCAGCACACTGTCGGAGCCAGACTTGTCCCGATGGCTGTTTCCTGCCCTCGGCATCTTTGGGGGTGGGGGGTGTGCTGGAAGGGATGGGAAAGAGAGTGCGCTGCGGGCCGGAAGAAGGGCGAAGGCTCCTGAGCGCAAGGAAGAAGAAGGCAGAGGCAATGATCGCGAGAATGGCGTAAGGGGCAATGGTTTGCTCCCCTCTCCTTTTTTATGTCCTGGGGATTTCAAACGGCGCTTTCCGCAGCGCATTTGGCGAGGCGCATTCCCTCGATCGGCGCGGGTGACAGGCGAATCTCCCTCGATCCGTGCGGTTGCCAGGCACACGATCCTCGATCCGTGCGGTTGCCACGCGCGCCTCCCACCTCGTTATCACGCTCCTCGGAAGTCGAAAGGACACGCGTCCCTTCGGTTCCCCGCTGGGCCATACTAAAAGCCTGGGCCAGAAAGACCACGTGGCAGCGATGTTGGGATCGGCCTCGAAGAAAACAAAGGCCCCATCCGCAGTCTCTGGTCCATCGCCTACCAATGAGCCCGGGGGCTGCTGTCGGTGATATGGGAACCAGAGGTCCCCAAGTCCCGAGACCAGGACAGCAGTCTGCCACGTGGTGCCCTCCCTCGGGGATTATCTTTCCGAGGTTCGAGAAGACCAAGTTCCGGGAGAGGGTGCTTAGGGCCATGAACAGTGGTCTCCGAGTACCCGAGTTCCCCGATGACCCGAGAAGACCCAGTTCCAGGAGAGGGTGCTCGGGGCCATGAACAGTGGTCCCCGAGCACCCAAGTTCCCCGATGGTAAAAGAAGATCAAGTCCCAGGATAGGGTGCTCGGGGCCATGAACAATGATCCCCGAGCACCCGAGTTTCCCGATGACAAGTGAAGTCACAGTACCAGAAGAGGGTGCTCGGGGCCATGAACAGTGGTCCCCAAGCACCCGAGTTCCTCGAGGACCCGATCAGTACAATACCGGGAGAGGGCGCTCGGGGCCACGAACAGTGATCCCCGAGCACCCGAGTTCCCCGAGGACCAAGAAAAGGGCATATCCGGGAGAGAGTGCTCGGAGCTGTGAACAGTAGCCCCTGAGCACTCACAGTTCCCTGAGGGACTGAGAAGTCCTCCGCCGGTGGCCCTCACAGGGGCTCAGCGGTGAGGTGTCAACTGGTGAGAGGCCTGATGACGCATTTAAGAGGGCGCGTGGCCTGTCACTTCCAACCACTCCCCCCACGCTTGCTGTCAGCCCTTGCCACGGTCTAGTAGGGAGGCGTGGAGGTATTTAATGCACGGGCCCCATCGCGCGTCATCCGGCGCGCCTCGGGATAACGTCGCAGGGCTCGAGACGTAACGCCTGCTGCCTTGCTGTGTCAAGCTTGCTCTGACCGGGCGGGCACGCGGGGCTGCTCAGTGGCTGCCCGGCGGGCCCTCCCCGCTGTACCGCTGAAAAGCGGAATGATGACGACAAAGACCGGACGGGCTGCGCGTTTTTAACCCTCCCCGTCACCTCAAGCAGCAGCCCATGATGGTTGCTTTCCATTTATGGCGTCTTGGAACTTGCGCCAATCCTTTCTGGGCATGCCATCCGCCTTGCCGGGTATAAAAGGGGGGCGGACTCCCCGGAGGAGAAAAGACGGACAAGTCATAGAGCAGACGAATCCGGAAGACCAAGAAGACAGACAGAGAAGAGTTCTCAGAGCACATCGGTGGAAGAACAATGAGCACGAAGCTCTAGACTTAGACAACATTCTTGTAACACAACATATCCTCAGAGAGACATTCTCAGAGCATTTATAGCATACACACAGAAGTAAGGTATTACGCTCAGTGCGGGCCGTACCTGTCTAAAAAAATCCCCTGAGCATTTACTTCCTCCTGCATCCGATCCTCCCCTCCACCTGCATCTCATTTACTCCCATTTATTTCACGTACAAAACGGATTCAGAATTATCCCCCTGACCGAATCTTAAAGGGGTCCCTCCGGATCTCCGTTTGAGAAGTTTATCCTCCGACAGTTATGTAGAAACAACTTGTGTTTTATAATTACTGGTATAATATGCCAACAAGGCCTTTTTTTTTAGGAATAAGATTTTTTTAGTAGTCCCGTGGTCCTTGCAATCACATGAGGGTTGGGCCTCATCGTAAGGCTATCTATGCTTAACGGGCCTTCACAGGAAGAGGAAGCTGGTGATGGTCAGAGCATGGGAACCCGTGTCTCACCTTGCTGTGCAGTAGCTCGAATGACGGAGGAACAAAATTATATAAGATTCTCTGCAGAAAAGTTTACGTGAGATCTTGATCTATACTGTTTGTTTTGAATTTAATGGTCTGATTAAATATATATGAAAAAAATAAAGAACACGTGTCATACATAGATGGGACCGATCTCATATAAATTTCTTTCCGATGACGGCTCAAGTTGAGCTTCGTACGAGCTGCACCGTGCCGCTGGTTTCTCTGTACGGAACAACCGGCCGAGGGAGAAAATGCCGAGAGGAAGTCCGGGGGATGCATGCTTACTCGCCAAGACGAAATAAAGGTGCCTTGCTCGATAAGTCCTCAATATTTTTCTCCCCTTTCCGCCGCCGGTCACAACTCGCCTGAAGATCCATTGCATTCGCATGCAACTCCCCCAGAGTTCATCGTGTCGCCATCACGCGTGAGCTCGTCGTGTGGGCACCCATGGCGGCATGTGACCCGCCTCTTGCTTACCAGCGAGGGGAAACAGTGAACGAATCCAGCCCGTTCATTCGGTTGGCGCCCATGTGGCAAGTGGTTGGAGCGACTACTCCGGTAGAAAAGGATCTGCTCCTTCTACTCCCCGCCAAAAAGAAAACGAAAGTGGGATCAGAACCAGATTCGGATTAGTCGTAATTGCAACGTAGAAGGGCTGCTTTACATCTCCAGAAGAAGCCTCTTAACTCTTGCTTAGATGCAGTCCAAGTAGGAGAACAGTGGAGCAGCTCGTGAGGTGAAGACTGAGATGTCAGAAAAAGAGAGGAAGCAGATAAAGATGTGACACAAGGCGCACTTGGGTTTAGAAATTAAGGTAGGGGTGACGTGGGCTTGCCTTATCCTCTTATCACCTCCATTTGGCTTGACAGAGCTGAAATTTCTAGCCTGTAATACGTAATTCTATTCTCTCTTTTTTTTTGCTGAGAATATCTAGTTGTGAAGAACTGTAACCTGACCTCATTTCTGCAGCAAACATCGTCGGCACATGGGACGTCCAATTTGTCTGTCGTGGCAATGCGGCATCAGAAGCATATGGTGAGCTCTTCCGAATCGTCAGCAATCCATTCAGAGTTCAGGGGCTGAGGACTGTCGGGATGCAGAAACCAACAGAAAATTACGCGTTTTAAACCAAACCTTAGTGCAGAAACCTTCTTGCAATCACAACGTAGTTTCGATCTGTACGATTGAAGGAGCACCTTCGATCCAAATGTGAATCAGCTCGGCTCAATATTCTGACCGAATGGAAAGAAGTGCTAAGGCGTGAAAAAAAAGATCAAACTGAAAACCCTGTCACAACCAATAATAGTCTGGACGAAAATTCTAATGCGGTCATCGGCAGAAACAAGACTCTTCTTCCTTCATCATGTGTTAGTTGTAGAGCAATAGAAAATTTCAGAGGATGCTCCAGTTCTTCCAACTTGTTCCACAATGTTTGTCAAACAAGAAACGGATCAGTGATGCCGTCATCAAGATTATCCTAATTCTAATCAGCTGTCGACTCAACGGGACCTGTTATAATATCCTACCTAGAGTCGAGTGACATAAGACATTTGCACAAAAAAAACACACACACACACACTGCAATTTCAGGTGCAGTTCCTACAACCCCTAAGCCAATTTCAGCAGAATACCTTACAAAGACTTTCAGCACAAGCCGCGTGGGTTCACAATCCGGTTAATACAAGCCGCGTGGTATAAACTGGTAGATCGACAAGCCTCGTGGGTATGAATATCCGTGATGTTTCCAAGCCTGTGCAGGTTTGGCCCTGCATCCGCCCAACTAAACCGGGTCAACTCATCCGTCCAGATCATCGTCAGATCCTAGGACTCAAAACATATTTGAAAATCGTTGCCACTCAGATGAAACCAACGCTCTGGGTGTGGCAATGGAGACGTACCGGTATAACTTCACACATCAGTATTTAAATTCCGATGTCTACGATTTAACAGTATTTTTAACAGTATTATATGTAGAGGCATAGTAGTATTACACTCTGTGTGCGGTGTGAGTGTTAGTGATGCGTGTGCTTGTGTTTGTGCGTCACTTGTAATGAAAAAAGAGAGACGAAACCACCCAGCCGATCTGTCGGCTGGGCAGCCAGGGAAGACCGACCGGGTTTCCAAGGAACCCGAGCGGGCCCTGACGCGTGATCAACAAAAAGGGCAGCCGTTAACGGTTGGCGCGCGCGTGCCGCGGCCGGCGGGGGAGCGCAGATCGCGGCATGTGAGCAGGTGGTGCCCGCCGGCCATGAACCTAGCAGCCTGTGGTTTCCATCTGGGTCTCTGGTGTTGCACCCATGGCTTCCATGTGTTCCTTCCGAAAGCACGGCTTCCTTTCTCATGCATCAACCCTTTCGTTCGTTTTCTGGTTATCGTGCTCGACTCCTCCTTTTGATCTGTATCCGAGAGTCAGAGGAGAACATTCGGAAGCGACGGACGGATGGAGGAGTACGTTGGACCGTGCGGACAGATAAGCTTGTTCAATTATTCCGTCCCTGCTGCATTTCTTACGTACGGAACATCAAACATGGAGCAACTCACAGAGTGTCTACGTCATTCAAAGTTTCAACCTGTACCCCGGTTTGAACACATGGACACGGGAGCTAATCGGCACCAAATTTCCTTGAAACCGTGTACATCTCATAGAAATTCCCCTCCTATCGTACGAAATTCACCAATATATGTTGGCACGACACAGTAAAGGAGGCGCAAGCAAACACAAGTGGTGCCATGAATTTGCACCAAACTCGTGACGATTGAACCGCAGCTACGCAAGTCGTCCGTTCCGTTGCTCCCTCCCACGATCGCCCGCCGCAGCCGCTAACGGAAGGAAGCTTTCCTCCCACCTCTCAGCCTGAGCTGAGAGGCCCGTTGGGCTGCCACGGCCGTGGGGCCATTCGGTCAAATCCCTCCCAAACAACCATCATCTCTGACCCGACCCGACCGGCGCACAAAAACTCCCTCTGCTTGCCGTCCCAACTCCTCCCCCGCCCCGCCTCCGCTTAAAAGCTCCGCTCCGACCGAATCCACTCCACCCAACCCGCAGCTGTCTCTGCAGCTCGCTCTGCATAACACAACCAGCCGGATTCATACGACCAGTGCTCACTCGGCAACGCACTGACGCGACGTTGATCGGCGGCCGAGAGTGAGCGATGGAGAAGAAGCTGCCGCTGGTGCACAACGAGCGGCTGTGGGCGCGGCCGTGGCGGTGGGCCAAGACGGCCTTCTTCCTCGTAGCCATGCTCGCCTCGCTGCTGCTCGTCTGCGCGCCGCCGCTGCTCGTCGTGCTCCTCGACCTCCTCCTCCCGCCCGCGCTCCTCTCCAACTTCCTCCGCGCGCAGGCGCAGGCGCACTCCCCTGCCTCCGCCTCCTTCGCCGCCTCCCTCCTCGATCAGGCCAGGGCTTTCCGCTTCGGCTCCTCGCTCGTCGACCTCCCCGCAGTCTCCGCCGCGCGATCCTTCCTCATCCTCGGCGCCTACACGGCGTGCGGGGGCGGCGCGGCCTACATGTGGGTGGCCGTGGCCTGCAGCGTCACCTCACTCTGCTACGTCCTCGCCAAGGCAGTCGCGGTGTTCGGCGCCGGCCTCGAGCTGCAGGGGAAGGACCAGCTGGTCGCCGTCGAGGCCATGTTCCTCATGTCCCTCGCGCTAGCCGCCGCGCACCTCGCCATGGCGTACCGCGCCAGCTGCCGCGAGCGCCGCCGCCTGCTCGTCTACAGAATCGACGTCGAAGCTGTGAGTCCTCCTTCCTATGCTAACACTAGCAATTCTTCTCGCCTTAAACAAAAGGAAAAAAAAAATCCAGCTTTTATAATTTGTGCTTGTGGGACTGGCAAGAAGGCAAGATTCTTGAGAATAATCCAGACACTTGCTGGGGGTATGACGACCAGCTTTCGCCCAAAAAGAAGGGGGAAACGAAATTCTTTGTAGCTAACGCGTAGGATCATCCGAGTTCCAAACCATGGATTCTGCTTTTGCCGGCCTGGCCGTCCCAACTGGTCAATATAATTTGTGCAATTTCTAAGACGACATAGCTTAACAGATCATGTTGCATTTGTCTCGCATTATTACCAGTAGTCGTCCAGGAACAGGAACAGTCAAATCCCAACAACCCTGTTAGAATTTGCAGGCGAACTGCATGAAGAAATAGTCACCTATCCTGACCTGAACATACTTTCCACGCGCTGGATGTCACATTGGCAGCATGCATGTTGATCAGGACAAGTCTCTAAGAACAAGACGATCCCTCTAGAAATATCTAGAAAATGGCAGCCATCCGTGAACAACGAACTCAATTGACATCACCACTGAAATTTTTTAGCCTATCACTATCGGGGTAGAGCCTTTATGGTTCTTTTGGCGTGATCGTCGAAGCTGGAGAAATTCTAGCTGTCGTGAAAGCGAATTGAAAACTCGGCAGTTTTACAGTGTCTCACAATTCTTAACACATGCTTGTGGAAAACATTCCAATAGTTTTACCAAACCCTGATTCAATTTATGCAGGTAAGACTAAAGGGAGGCCAAACGCCCAAGGCACTGAAGCAATGCATCGTCTGACACTCGTCTGACCCTCACACTCACACTTGGGTGGAATCTGAATTCTCGGGCGCAGACAGCCAGGGCCCTGCCTGCAGCTGCAGGGCTCGCCGGTCCGGTCCCAAATTTTGGTTCGAGAAGTTGTGTATACCCCGATCGATCCACACGTCCATGTACTCTAACGCTGTCCCAAGTGAACATAGTATAAAGCTGTAAATATAAATATGAAACATTTGTGCTTCGGCCTCCTGCAAAAACAGGATGAGCTGTGCGGCAGATGCTTGTTGGCAGATTAATCCTTGTCCTTGTAAACACCGGCCTGGAATTAAGATAATACCTGTCACGTGCAGGCAGAGGTGACATTGGGCATGTTTAAATTTGATTCCATGATTCGATCGGACTGCCGAGTCCGATTTGAAACGCTTCTGGCCATCAGAGTATAGTGGGCATTTGCCATTCGAGCAGCTGATTGTGAGTTCGTTTCAGAAACACTGTTGTCAACCTCAATCATTCTTTTTTGAATGCTGCAAGTTCAATCCGAGTTCGTTTCAAAGGATAAAGGTGTTGTCATATTTTTTTTTCCGTTTTACTGAAAGTGTAGTACAGTTTTTTCTACTCAGATCATTGTTCTAGATTTAATCCAAATTAACGCTATACTAACATGCTAACAGCACGTCTTAACCTAAATTTTCATACTAAAATCTTTCACCGAATTTTGAAGAGAAGGCTATTTTCTAGTTGATCAATGGAATGGATGCTCAAGGCACAACTTGATTATCCCAAAGATCACCATGAACACCCACATGGCCTCATTGTGGAGCATAAAATCGTGGCGGTTGAACCCGCGGGTCACAGTCATTAGAATAAACAAAAATTCTGTAGCACCTCATATGTATTCTCGATTTATGGAGGTAATCATTGCCAGGTATTGGGCCCTTCGGGGCCAGCCAAGGGATACAAAAGGCAACCAATGCGAGTAGCAGAGGGCATGAACAGAACAGCCGAACCGGCCTTCTCTCACGTTCTTCCTCCTCGGCCTATTCTTCCCTAGCTTTTCTACCCCTCCTCTCTCTCTCTCTCAAATTTGTACCATTCATAAGGTTCATTATCCCATGACCGAGAGTGTGGTTCATCGAGTTTTTGAGCCATTTGGATCAGTGAAATATGTGAAGGTGTTTGTGGAACCAAATCGGGTGTTTGCTCGGGTTGTGTTTCAAGTGAAGCAGGAGGCAAATTAGGCTTATGGGGACTTGCATGGCCGGTGTATATATGATGGTTGCTGTCAGCTTGACATCCATTATGGGACTTTCCATGGGCCCGAAGTTGCTCCGGTCATGAGCAGCGGCGACGTCATCCCCATCTCGGTTGCTTCCATCGAGTGCATCGGCGTCATTCCATCCACCGAGCCTGACACCGACGACGAGCGCTTCTTCCTCACCTCCTCCGACTTCGAGGCCTCCGTCGCGAGAGCCTTCGACTCCGTCCTCTCTGGCACCGATGGCAAGGCCGCCACCGACCGGTGGTTCATCGACGCCCTCAATGCCCTCGCGCCACACCCCGTTGAGCATGGAATCCATAAAATGGGCTACCTCTTTAGCATCGACACCACCTCCAACGGCAGCGCAACACATGCCATGTTCACCGAGGCTCTGAGCGACGGCGCATATTACATCAGCTGCCTCTCGGACGCGATTGTGCTTGACATGTTCCCTGTGCCCAGGTTCGATGGGGTGGTGCTGCTGAGGATGTGAAGCGTGAAGAAGGTGATGTTCGTGAGCGACTTGCTGGCGATGAAACCAATATGAGTTGCCACTCTGCATGTGAAAGGATCTAATGGTCCTAGGGGGTGAATATGGCTCTAATCAAACCTTAAAACAACCATCGATTTCTAGAACAAGGAGTAGCCTTAGCCTAGAAGAAGGAAATGCAACTACTCGAGCAAGCAAAATAGAACATAGAGAACAAAAATGCAATCATATAACTTAGGATTAAATTACGGAATTAAAACTTACATGAAAGTATATGCTAGAAGTAAATTGCGGAATAGAAAGAGGGTAGGGAAGATGACACTGATTTTTTCTCCGAGCTATCGAAGAGTTGTCACTCTCCTCTAATCCTCGTTAGAGCATTCACACAAGGATATCGCTCCACCTTGAGTCACCAAGACTCAAATGCTCACTAGTGATTGCAACTTCTCCATCTCCGAATTGACGGACATCAAACCAAGTACAAGCTCTTCTCGGGGCTCCCACAAGAACTTCAAAAGCTCACCGAGAATACCTCCAATCATCACGACCGGATGCCAACCACCAAGAGTAATAAGCTAACTGGTTCACTTGATCCCTATCAAGCCTAAACAATAGCTAAATGCACACTCGCTACTCTTGAAGTACTAATGAAGTTTTTAACCTTCAATTAGAGACTTGAAAATCAACTCAAGTACTCTCCCTTGCTTCTTGATGACACACACAGTGTATGAACTCCTCTGGGTTGCAAGAGATACGAAAGAAACCGAGTGAGAGAGTATATATAGGTTAGAGATCTAAATCTAGCCATTGTCCAACCACTCACACTTTCTGTGAATGCCGGATGTTTCGGTGCATACACCATTGTACACACTGGACAATCCAGTGAGTAACCTTTTCCAAAAGCTAGCCTGCCAGCTGTCAGCAGCTGTTGCCTAAAAAGCATTGGTGTTCTTCATACCACATCATCGGACAATCCGGTGAGTTCATTTCCCATACACCGAGACACCAAGTCTGAAAATGCTCTGGTGTGTTGCACATCTCAACATCGGACCATCTAGTGCCTTGAATTTCAATTCCTCGAAGATTTCAACTTTCTGTTAAATGCTCTGGTGATCATCTTCTCTGAACATCGGATAATTCGGTGCACTTAACTTCAATTTTCCTCAGAAAATGTTCCTTCTGTTAAATACTCCGGTTGACATATTTATCATCATCGAACAATCCGGTGAGGTCATTCAGCTTCTACTCAGAACAAAAATAAGGTCCAGTGAGTACTCCTTCAACATTGGATAATTCGGTGAGAACAAAAACTATGAGGCTCATCCAATTCAATTGACTTTGAGCACTAACTTCTTGACTTCTCACCCATGTGCTTCTTTAAGATACCTAGTGCTAGATTTTTGCACGTGTGCATCTAACTAAATCTAGACTCAACTAGGTCAAGCTACAACACTTAGCCCCTTTTATAGTACAGTCAGAAGACTAGAAAGGAACCTATATCTATTCTAAGTGTACTTCATCACCTTGTGACACTTAGAACTAAAAGATCTTTAATTTTAACGTAAATATCCTTTGGTCGTTCAACAAAAACTCATGAGAGACCAAGAAAATCCATACAATCATTACGAACTAAATTTTTTATTCTCTTCAAAATATACGTGTTAGTCATAATGATACGGTTGCCATTAATCATCGGAATATTTACCACTTACCTACGGGCCTAGATGCTACAGCATGCTCCACTCCACCACGCCTAGGGCTCGCACCATCATCTCACAGACGTCTGGGATGATCGACCCCTTCGCCATAGTTTAGTTAGAGGACTACAATGTGACGCTAGTCTACTACTTTGCGCTGCACCTTGCAGCATTCATGGCCACAGCGGGGTGTAGCGAGCAGAGGTGGAGGTCGTGGCTCGCACCATGCTGTCCAAGTTCATGGCTGATGACATCGACGTCACAACATGGGTCGCATTCAGGGGCTGCGAAGGGAGGTGCGTCTTGGTCACATGGATGCCTCAGGTCATGGTGGAGTGGTGTGCTAAGGAGCACCTCAGTGCACATGAGGTGTTCAAATGCGAGCTGGAGTACATGCATACACTAAACATAATATCGGCCTAGATGCGATAAGGTAAAGAAGTGATCCGATCATAGAACGATAAAATTTTTGGTTAACCGATTTACCTGTTGCATCCAACTCAAGATGTCCATTAGTAGGCATGAGAGTCTTGATTGGCTTGCAATCATCTATCTTGAACTTTTTAAGGATGCCCTTCGTGTACTTTTTTTTAATGAATGAACGTCATTTCCTTCAATTGCTTGATTTGAAATCTAGATAAGTAGTTAGGCTCGCCAATTATCGACATCTCGAACTCCCTAGATATTATGTCACCAAATTTCTTACAAAACTCTTTGTTAGTTGAACCAAATATTATATCATCAATATAAATTTGATACAAGAAATGCTCATTGTTGATGATCTTTGTGAACAATGTAGTGTTCACCATATCGATCTTGAATCCTTGGTTAATGAGGAAGTCATGTAGACGTTCATACAAGCTCTTGGGGGTTGCTTGAGTCCATAAAATGCTTTGTGCAACCTATAAACATGATTAGAATATGTGAAATCTTCGAAAGCGGAAGGTTGTTCAACATAAATAAGTTCATTAATGAAGCCATTTAAAAAATCACTCTTCACATTCATTTGATAAAACTTGATATTATGATGTGAAGCAAATGCAAGAAGGATATGGATAGCTTCAAGTCTTGCCACGGGAGCAAATGTTTCGTCAAAATTCAAACCTTCAACTTGTGCAAAACCTTGCGTAACTAGTCTTGCCTTGTTACGCACCACCACACCATGTTGATCTTGTTTGTTGCGAAAGACCCACTTAATTCCAATCACATTCTTTTCTTGAGTCTTCTCTTCAAGTATCCATACTTCATTATGGGTGAAGTTATTAAGTTCTTATTGCATAGCAATCACCTAATCCGGATCTTTAAGAGCATCATCTACATGGGTGGGTTTCAAACAAGAGAGCGAGTTCTTACTCCCCTAGATATGAGTTCATATACTACAAGGTAGCAGCCACTGTGTTCATCAGAGCTTGCGTCAAGGAAGAATGGAGCTGAGACTGAAAAACAGAAACCATGAATTTCTATGAGCTACCTAGCACTAGAGATTCACAAGTGTGCATCAAAACAAGTCTATACTCATTTAGATCAAGCTACTACTCTTAGGCCCTATTTATAGTATACTCAAAAAGACTAAAAAAATGAGATTTATACTATTCTAAGTGTCTGTCGGAGGATTAACTCCTGTCGCAGGGATCCCAAGAGACCCCTTTTTAGAGATTCGGCCGGGGGGGATGATCCTGAATAAGTTCGTCGGAGAAATAAATGGGAATGAATGCAACGGCCGATGGGGGGGGGGGGTGTCGACCTAGTGCAAAGAGAAGTAAATGCACCCTACTCCTGTATGGATGCTATAACTATCCTGAGGAAGTCCCTCAAGGATGTTGCTGGTTACAAGGATGTTGGCCTAACTAAGAGCTTGAGGCTCCTTGTTCTTCGGCTGGAACTGTGCTCAGACTTGCTCACAGTGTCTCTCTTCGTTAGTCTGGTTCGTTGTGTGGTTGGTCTTCTTCGAGAGAGTTCCCCTTGCTTCTGAGTTGCTGGCTATTTTAAGTACCCGCCGGCCGAGACATGCCCCGAACGGGAAGGAGGGAGCACAAGTTCCAAGACGCCATGACTGGAAAAGGCGTCATCATTTCTTCTGGGTGAAGTGATCGGGGGTGAAAAATGCATCGCACGCCCGGTCACCTATCACCATAAACGCCCTGGCAACGGGCGCCGTGGAGAGGGCCCACCGGGCAGCCGCAGAACAACCCGACGTGCCTGTCCTGTCTTGTTCCTCTGCCACAGCAGTGTGGCAGACGGAACGTCTTGATCCTCGTGATGTTATCCCAAGACAAACCGGATGACACGGGACGGGACCCGTGCAGTTAATAACCCCACGCCTCTCTGCCAAAACATGGCAGGAACTGACGCTGCGGCGGGAGCAGTTGGAGGTTTCAGGCCACGCACGCTCATTAAATGCGACCTTGGACCTCTGACTGATTGACACCTCATCGGCGGGCCCCTCGGGGGCCTTTCTGGGTCGTCGGGGCACCGAGTGCTCGGAGGTACTGTTCACATCCCCGAGCACTCTCTCCCGAGCACGCTTATCCTTATCCTCGGGGTACCGGGTGCTCGGGGGTACTGTTCACCTCCCCGAGCACTTTCTCTCGAGCACTCCTGCTCGAACCCTCGGGGAACCGAGTGCTCGGGGGCTGCCATGTGCAGCCCCGAGCACTCTCTCCCGAGCACTTTTGTACGGATCTTCGGGGAACCGAGCGCTCGGGAGCTGCCGCACGCAGCTCCGAGCACTCTCTCCTGGAATTTAGCTCTTCTGATCGCGGGGGACTAGGGTGCTTGGGGGTGACCAGACACCTCCCTAAGCACTTTCTTCCCGGTACTCAGACTCCGTGGATCATCGGGAAACTGGGGTGCTCGGGGACCATTGACTGTGGTCCCGAGCACCTTCTCCCGGGACTTGAGCTTTTCTCATCCTACAGGAGGGACCTCGCGGGATGGCGCCATGTGGCGGATGGCTAGCCTGGCCTCGGGATTTAGGGACCCCCAGTTTCTGATACACCGACAGTGTCCTTTCTCTTTCTTGTAACACTTAGAACTAGAAGATCCTTAATCTTAATGTATATCACCTTTGGTCGTCCATATAATCATCTTAGAGACTAAGAATACCTAATCATCATTGTGAATGAAAATATTTGATACCCTTCAAAATAAACTTGTTAGTCATAATGATACAATTATTATTAATCATCGAAACACTTACCGCTTATCTAGAAGTTTAGATACTACAACGTCTTCATAAAGTAAGAACTAAGAGAAGAATCAAGCCTAGACTTAGGTGTTTAGTGGAGATAGTTGAACCTTTATTATTAGGAATAAAACTCTATGTTTGCTCCTTATGTATCTTACTAGGCTACAAATTTTTAAGTGATAAACGATGTATCTATCAATAACAAAACATTTATAACAACTTTATTAATTTTCAAACTTCATATCATCAATCTTTCTACTGGTTGCGTCTGCTTGTTCTACTGGTTTGTTCAAAAGAAATCAGAACTCAGAGAGGCGCATGCACGCTAGTGACGTGGTTTTGCGTCAGCACTTCAGGAGGGGGTTAGTATGGACTATGGAGTGTGTGGAGAATTCCACGCAAACAAAATTAGAAGCTAAGAATTCCCGGCCCAAGCCCAGTTGACCTACTTGGCCCAACAAGATCAGTGGAGTACTTGTCTATGTTGTGTGACACGCACTAGTTAATCGGAAAAGCTACCAAGGGAGTCCGGAATTCTGAGCTCGTTGGAAAAAGGGTCACCAGCTTATCGTCAATATACATCAATGTTCTATACTGAAACATACCCGTCTTCTCCAAGTTCATGTAAACTTTTGCCTTTTTTTCGACGTGCCGTCAGGCGTTAGCCATTCATCAAGGAACGAATTGAACACAATGGGGGAGGAGAGGTCACACATGCTGTACTGTCGTTGTCTTGTCTAGGACACCACGACTCAGAATCCGGAAAGCAAGGGTAGTCGGAGTGTCGGACGCAGTAGTAACTCATTAGGAGTCAAGCTAGCTGGTTGAGACGGTTAGTGGATATGATTATACCTTTTTAATTAAATCTTATGTTTGCTTTTGAATGTCTTATTATGATAGAATTTTTTCAGTCTAGACGATGTACTCATTGACAGCAAAATGTTTATAATAATTTTATTAATCTTTAAATTTTGTATCTCCGATCTTCGGTAGATATTACGTAAGAGTTGTAAGTTACACTTGTGTTTCTAAAAATAGTGGCTTCAATCTCAATCGTGATTTGAATTGCGGAGCCCCAAATGTAGATATATGTTTCCAATTTCCGGTAGCTTTTCATCCGTCGGCAGGCTACGGCGAGTGGCGAGAAACGTGACCAAATGCGGCGCGGCGCACTAACAACCGCAAGCTAGCTACCGGCCATCAGGCCTGTGGTTGGAGCAGACGATTTTTAATGACCAGAGGCGCGCGGCAAATGCCATGTTCCCCACCTCTGGATGATGAGCTAGCAGCTAAGCCAGATTACGGTGCAGCGCGAGTGTCCCCCGGGGACTGCACATACATCATGGCGGCACGAATCGGTGCATGTGAGGCCGCTGTCATGCCCCCCGCGGCGCGCGAATGAGGCAACTGTGCGTGCGTCGTCGTCGTCGTCGTCTCGTCTCGTCTCGGGCCCCTCTCCGATCGGTGGCGACGCCTAGCTTATCGATCCGAGCTCCAAACATGTGTGGCTCTCTCTGACTCGCGCATTCAGGTTTTAGTATGTTCTGGTGTCCGGTACTGTACCCAGTTGGTCAGTAGCAGACTGTATATTTCTTGCATGCATCAACAGTGTATTCCATCGATGGTACGTGTTGTGATTTCGGATAGCACTGGCAGGTCGAGACATAGGCTAGCCTAGCCAGAGTGTGCATGGTTCATGGTTGGTACCATGATTTAACAGCACTACAAAACTGCACTAGTAAACCCTTCGGATCGACCTTTGCTGCATGCCGTCGGTGCCGAACCTCGAACTTCACAAAAAGCACATGATCCGAAGGACAAGGATCTGCTGCTGCGGTACGTACATATAGCATGTAACAAAACGTCACACGCGTGCCCAACGATCGATCATGCATATATGTCGGGTAAATACGACGAGTGGTTGCTCGTCAATGCAAGGCCATCATCTCAGCAGCTGATTAGTTGATTGGTGGATGACCCCAGACGAGTGCGTCTGATTGAAAATATGCCCTCGGGACAGCTACAGATATGTAGATAGATGGTGACGGCTCGCGCGAGCAGAGGTAGCTGAGGTCGTCGTGGCTACCCAAGCAGCGGTCCGCGCACTCCGACGACGCGCACGGCGTTTTCACTCTACCTCCGAACAGGATTGGCGCATACATTTCAGCCGAAACTGCCGCCTCCGCGCGCCGGATCGCTCGCCGAGCGAATCGTCCAGCAAGGTTCCAAGCACGGCGCAACGATGGGGTCGGCGTCGGACCGGTGGGTCAACAGGCAGGGCCTGTGCGTGCGTGATCCAACTAGTCGCGGATTCCTCTCGATCACCAGCTGCGCGTGAGCGAAAAGACGTCGTCGAAACGCGCGACTCCGGCGCGCGCTCCGGTTCGCGTCGCGGGCCCCCGCCTCGACTTCGTTGCCGCCCCTGGGAGCGTCGTAACCGGCAAGCCAATCATGACCCTCCCTCCCACCGATATTTCGCTGGAAACGCCTCCGCTCCTCCCGTCTTGTTGCGGCTGTGCTGCAACGATATATGTATATGCTGCGTGGTCGTGTAGAAAATTCAGCGGCTCGAGTGATTTTGGGAGGAAAAAATGATCGATCTAGACAGCTTTTAGTCATATACTACCACCTTCATTAATGATTAAGGGGACTAAGCTTTCATACTTGTTGTACAAGCTGTAGGCTTTCACCGTACAAAACGACCTGTTCTTCGCTCGTTGAACGTTCAAGTATATACTACGAGGTAGCAGCCACTGTGTTCATCAGAGCTTGCGTCAAGGAAGAATGGAGCTGAAACTGAAAAACAGAAACTACGGCCCACTCATGTTGTACGTGTGCCCCTGCTCACATAGACGATGAGTCAGATGGTTAAGTACACGAGGTCGTCTGCTTGCATAATCATCGTTGCAGAAACGAGATTGACAATTAGATGAGAGTAAATAAGCGTCTTAATAATTTTTTTTAGAAAATTAATAGATTTATTCTATTTGGATCACTCAACGCACCTCAAAATTCAAACAGAAGCAAAAATAAAGTGAAATTGTAACAAGAGAAAATCGAGATAACATGACTCAATAGATGATATATGAATCATATGTTCTATTTAAGATCAAACCATATATCTTAGCTCTCGAAAGAGCACAACTTGCAAAGAGACGAGAAAAGATGAACGCTGAGCAACGAACTCTTCAAATTGATTGTCTAGATACAAGAGAATTCAAGATCCTATCATATAAGCGCGTGCATGTGAATTTTATACCTCTAGAAATAAGAAGAATGACCTCATAAGTGCTAAAATTTTAACCCAAAAATTAAAACGAAAATCAAATCCGAAAAAAAAACTTATAAACTTGTAAGGGAACCAATAGAGAAAAACTAGAAGTAGTTGAGTGCAATAACATGAAGAAAAATAATTTTTATTGTACAAGAGATCAATCCTATTTTAGATAGATTAAAAAAAATTCTCACAAAGCTCTCACATAATATATAAGCTAAGTACTCCTCTTACTCAACTCTAAAACTCTAGCACAATTAAGGCTCTCATATGGATGACACAAGAGGCTCAAAATGACTGGTTCATCCCCTTCCATAGCCCTATCTATCTATTTATAAGCCTAGAAAATTTGACCTCTAAGTTTTCTAGTTTTTTCCTAAAATATCTCTCTCTTATAGTTCACTCCTACCTACTATCGAGGGTATTTTAGTCTATTTTCTTCTTGATTCAGCGGACGATCGCGACGCCTCACGACTTAACTTCGTCTCGACGCAAGCTTCGTGATAGTATCACATACTCATCTAGTCCTCCCACGATTTTAAGGCTAAACCGTAAAACGCTATCACGCTTCTCACAACGTGACTCCCCACTTGCTTACATCTTAAGCCTGTACTCCGATGTCGACGCATGTACTCTATCTTGCGATCCTGACCGTCGATAAGTCTCTTCCGCTCCCGATCCCTCGGGCCGTCTTGTCACTTATACCGACATCCTCTTCGCTTGACTTTGTCAACATGCTGTCTCCATCCGTCTTCTATACTTTGTTTGATCTACACGTATTCAGCTAGGATCATCCTTGACTCTGGCCGACCTCCTTGATCATCCGACACCAAGCACTCCGTTTGGTCCCGATTATTCCATCATCGACCGCCAAGTTACATATATCACATGCACACAATAAGACAAATAAGCACATATTTCCAACTCCAATTCCAGTTAGTCAATACTCAATATGCTCAAATAAAATTCCAAATCAATTCAAATTACATCAAAGCTCATGCAAAACCGAAGATTATCAAACCAAATAAATACCAATATCTATCACTAATCACAAATAAATCAAAATATATTTTAACTTGATTTCTCAATCGTACATATAGTTTTAAGTCCTACAAGGCAGAAAGGTTGGATAGGATTACGAGCGTGTTTGGTTAGCTTGCCCGTTCGTCTCCCTCGGCATGCTAGCGTTGGAGAGCTAGTTTGGCTCCCAGATGAGCGCAGGCAGCGGGCAAAGGATCCGTGATTTCTTGCTGCACCAAACAAAACAAGAAGCGGCAAGCCTAACAAACACGTCCTATATGTACGTGGGACACGTGATGCATGCATCTGCACCAATAATATGGGATACAGATACAGTTGCAGCAGTCATGGCATCAGTGCGTAAGCATACGAGCAGAACAGATCAGGACATGCGGCTCCTCTAAAGCAAACCTACACCAGTCACCACCACTTAAAAAGCCTAACGGTGTACTAATCTTGGCTTATCTGGTGCGTAGAAATTCATTCCTTGACTAGCTCATGTTCTTTCGTCTTGCGTCCATGCGTGTGCACTGTCTGGTGCAGCGAGACAAGGGAATGGGCGACGTAACCTATGACGTGAATCCGATGGAAGAAGATGGACCGATGAGCCAGCGTGAGCTAGCTAGCTCATGTGAGTGCATAGTCTTTTGTATTATATATACAAGTGAGGAGGAACCAGTTTGAATGATAAGATGTGATGACAAGAAAATAGGTGTAAAGTTTTGGAGAAAGTGACGGGGAGGTTAAAATAGAGATTGAGAATACTAGAGATGGACATTAACCCATTAATCTGCATGCAAATAGGCCGGAACTTTGTCAGTTCTGCCTGATGAGATCTATGATCAACGAAGACGCAGGACGCTGTTACTTATTTTTTTTTTTAAAAGGCGCAGGACACTATCTCATTGATGATAAAATGTGTTAAGATACGGTATGATAAATTACTCTACGGAAAAATATGTTGATTCCATTTTTTCTTATATTCATTTGGTAAAAGATGAACATCAGCCAAATAATACAACGGAATTTTCTACTAGCCTATGCGGACGCATGTCTTCCGTTCATTTATGTTGAAATTCGTGTTAAAAGGGTAGGAGAAAAAAATCATAAAGTATGTAAAGGAATTAACTGATGGATTAATATCTGGTTGGTGAAATGGACAGATAAGATGGATCATGTGTCCACATGTGCATGTGAAGTTGTATTTCCCCTATGGCAAGATACTTGGCTACAAGACTACAACTAATATAAGACATATTTGGTAGAGCTCATTTGGTCTAAATTTATTACGGGAAGTGATTCTCTAGAATAAACTATATGGAGAAAGTAATTCTGTGAGGAGAGTGAATAAAGAGAAACTGGTCTTTTTAGCTCCCAGTTGTTAGCACTAATCATTAGCCCTAACATCAGATATATTTGATTGAAATAATCCTAACTATAAGCTACAGGTTCATGCCACCAACCGTTTCAACTGCATATAACTGCGAGAGCCCAGGAGTCATTGCAAGCACATCCTCATTCCGTTCAAATGCTTTTAATTTGAAATGGTTATAATCCAAAAACATGTATCCAAGTTGCATGTCAACCGATTGTAGAAGCGTATAGACAACAGATCTTTCAGCTATAAGCCTTTGGTCTGTTTTGGAGCTAGATGCTGTTAAAGTGATACATACTTCTTTAGGTACTGCAACATCAAAAGAGATAATGGTTTTCATTTTATTGTTATCAGTCAATGTGGTCGTCACCATAGGTGAGGTGCCACCAATGTCCGTAATAATATCATGTAGCCATTATAGTTGAGGAAGCATCTACATCAATCGACATACCAATTTTTGAATTTAATCGTGTCAAAATTTATTAACTGCAAACTACAATATTAACTGATCTTCTTATAATTTCTAACAAAGAAATTTTCATCACAGAGCATGTAGATGTACCTGGGACAAGTCATAGGTACATCTACATGCCCAGAGAAAAAAGGGCAATGTCAAATCAATCGGCTCATTTGAAATTAAGTCAAAATTAGCCTCAGATAATGACTACCATAGAGGTTTAGGATTTAGTAACTCAAATTGATAAAAATGGTGCAACAACATGTGGATAATGACTCAATGATGATCTTTAGCATCTTTGAATTACCATTAGCCACATATTGTCGCGCCATCTTTAAGAACCCAAAACCCTATAAAACATCTAAAGAGTATCATTATTGGTCTAAGAACAAGGCAACACAACTTTGAATTACCATTAGCCACATGTTGTTACACCATCTTTAAGAACCCAAAACCCTAGGAAACATATCTAAGAACAAGGAAGCACAACTAAATTGTTAATACAAATTCTAGGACCTAAGTTGGTTAACTACAATTTGCTAACTAAAATTGCTAACTGTAATTGGAGACTTAGAATTTGAGAACTAACCCAGGTGTTTCTTGGCTCTTCTGGGTAGGGCATGGATACTCCATCGTGAATATGGAGGCCGGGAATGCTAGGGAGGTCACCCGAACCCGGACGTCTAGATAGGATGTAGAGGCTGCCTCAATGCTGCATGTTTCTATGCCCTCCACCTTCATTGTCGTTGTTGCTCGCCATGGGGACGTCGAGGAGGCAACGAGCAGGAGGAGGAAGTGGTCTAGTGCGTGAAAAGGAGGAGGAGGTGGCGGCCCAGCGTGCGATGAGGAAGAGGCGGCAGGCCAGCACGCAAAAGAGGACGAGGAGGTTGCGGTGGGCTGACGCGTGACGAGGAAGAGGCGGCGGGCTGGAGCGTGACAAGGAAGAGGCGACGGGCCAGCACGTGAAGAGGACTATTTGTCTATCGCTGCCTTGTAAACTATTTCTATTGAAAACATGATAAATAAAATGTGCAGGTTTGTTTAAACAAAAAAATGCTTCACTGTATTATAATTTTATTTGTCTTAAAAATATATTACAATAGAATTAACTTTTTAATGTTACACTTTAAAGGTTGTGTCAATATCTAAAACAACACGTATATGTGATTGTAGGGGTTAGTTAGTTAGGTTAGAGGCCACATCAACCATGCATTTTCAATGATTTTGGTTCAGACGTTTTAAAGCAAAAATTAGTTAAATATTTTATGCTTATAATTAAGTTTAGAAGTAGTAAAAATGCTTACTTCAAAAATTGAGTGATCAAAAATTTGTTTGAATGCATAAACATATGGCCTTTGATATGTGGCTTGTGCCAATGCTTAAAATAGAGGTGTTCACAGTTCACTTAACCCTTCTTAAGAATGACACCCTCATACTTGAGACTTGACACAAAACTACATCGTTGGCGACCATGTGACGAAAGTTCGACATGGAACGAAGGTATTCTAAGCCATGTTCTTTCTTCTTGAGCTTGGCATGCACTTGCCTGACATGACCCCGCCTTTCAAGATTTTTGCCAAACATGACCTCGAACATGTGAAGGTAGTCAAACGACGCCATCGTCTTCTGGAGGACCAACTTCTTGCTCCATTTGTTGTTCTCCCACTTATTCGGTAGTTATGTGTCCGTTCTCTCAATTGTGCTAATCAAACTTGTCCTCTTAGGGACAAATTCACTTGAAGTTAATCTGGCACCCATGTCATAGTTCACCGGGGCCACTCACATGTCAATCTCCCTTAACATCTTGGACAACATCATCACGAAAGTCGGCAGAGAGATGAAGCCGGAGCGAGTGAGACGGCGAGGCATTCCTTCACTGAAAAGCTCAAGCATGATCTTGATCATCCGGGTTAAGCTCCACAGCTTCCTCTACACCATAGGGATTTTGGGGAGGCCAATGAGCAACAACACGAAGCAGGAGTGAGCATGTGAGCAACCATTGGCTCATTGTTGAATAATGTAGCCACCACATGCTGATCTAACCATGGGACCTTGGTTAATATCAGACTGCAAAAGCGATTGGATGTGCCTGAGATCTTGATTTAGTTATCTAGGGCTTGATATCAATAGAGAAACAAAAATAGGTATGTAATCAAAACTATTGCCCCTAGGCATCCTGCCTACCATGAAGATCGTGTTGCTGGTGATCCAGTCCCTGATATCTCTTCGTCCAGCTGCCTTGTTGAGTTGTCTTGGGTTTTTAGTCATCCCATTCTGTGTGTTATTTCCTCGATTTTCTGCTACTTTTCTACTCTCCTAATTCAATCTTCATGCAAAGTATGTATTTCACTTTTACTCTGCATCTCTCTCTCGCGTGCGTGCCACATGCATGGTGCATAAATATCCTTGGAGCCACGTTCCTTCTCTCGCGATGCAATCAGGGCCAGTCCTGATATTTCGGTGGCCTAGGGCGAGGTTAAAAAATGGGGCCCCATTAAATATAAATTTTGAAATATTTATATAGTACAGTGGCTCAAAACAATAGTATTATATTATATATATAAAAAAATAGCAGTTACATGTATCATATAAAAAAATAGCATACCCCAGTACACAATAACATAAACAAATAAAATAAGATGCAGACGAGACATAGGAGTATATGACTATATGATAAGGTAAAATAAAGACATACTTCTCAGTCCAGTCTCTGTATTTATCAGCACCAAGATTAGCAATCACGACTCCATCACCCAACTTGAAAACAGAAGCTAGCTTATCATAAATCAAAAAAAATATAAGAATATGATTATACATGTTAGACATAATGAATGTAGCTAAACTTACAAAGTAAAATTGCATATGAATATAACTTTACCCGTGGAGATCATCTGAAACAATTTCTTCTAACATTTACAGAAGCGAAGTCACTAATGATGGTATCAACATCAATCTCATCTAGTAAATTTTTCTCAATGCATAAGGTCGCCAAACCAGTTAGCCTTTCTTGAGACATTACTGACCTCAAATAGTTCTTCAATAACTTCAACTTTGAAAAGCTTCTTTCAGCCGATGCCACAGTCACAGGTACAGTAAATAAGATTCGATAAGCAATAGAAACATTAGGATAGCAGTCCACTTCTCTAACAAATTCAAAAACCTCTATAGCAGACATTGTTATATCCGGCAAAGTCAATTGCATAACCCTTAATTCAGATATTAGATCATTTAACTCCACATCAGATGAACCATCCAGATAGAAAGTTTTTGCAAATTTAGTGCAGCAATCTGTTAGTTCAATATTATTCAGTGACTTCAAGGCGTTTGAACTCAGTAAAAACCCGAATATACCTTGAAACACTTGGAGTTCTTCAAATCTATTTTTCAATGAAGTTGTTGCCATATCAACCATAACCAAAAAATAATTAACTTCAAATGCCTTCTCGGCTTGCAGTATTTCTTCATTGCAATCAATTTCATCAAATTGTTTCTTTCTAAGAGCCCGACGTTTTACTGGAAACGATGGCTCAACACCCATTTCAGATGCAAGGTCTTTGGCAATGTTCAAACTAGATGCATACCCTTCATTTCTGTACTTGTCAAAGTATTGAACCATACCTTCAATTTGGTGCAAGGCAGAGTCAATGCATACGGATGATGATTGCAACTTCTTGCTCACAGTATTTACAGCAAATAAAATATCATACCAAATAACCATACCAAGTATAAACTCAAAGCTACCAAGAACATCGAATAAATTTTGTGCATCACTCTTGTCCTTGGGTTCGGTATCACAAGCTTGATGTAACTCAGACAAAGCTGACCTTAGATGAGAAGCTTGATATCTAATTGCTTTAACACTGTTGATTCGACTCTCCCAACGGGTATTGCTCAATGATTTCATAGTCAAACTTGGAACATGATCAAGTAATACTTTCCATCTTTTGGTAGAACCAGAAAATAATACATATATTCGTTGCACAATACCGAAAAATGAAATAGCTTTAACACATGATTTTGCCATGTCACAAAGCGTGAGATTAAGACTGTGGCAAGCACATGGCATATAACAAAGCTCTTGGATTGATATCAAGCAACCTTTTTTGTACCCCCTGGTGTTTTCCTTTCATATTTGAACCGTTGTCATAACCTTGACCCCTTATATCACCAATATTAAGATCAAATGACTTCATAGACTCAAGCAATACATTAAAAAGCCCCAAACCAGATGTGTCGTCCACCTTCAAAAACCCAAGAAAGTACTCCTCAATTTTTGTTTTCCTTTTAGACATATTAACACATCGAACTATCAAAGTTATTTGTTCTTCATGACTCACATCAGGGGTACAGTCAAGAATAATGGAGAAATATTTGGCCTCTTTGACAATCTTTAAGATAGTATTTGTAACATTGGAAGCCAAAAGAGAAATCAACTCATTCTGAATTTTGTGATTGAGATAATGATAATGAATTTCATTGTTTTGAATGCGCCTAAGGTGGTCTTGCATTACCAAATCAAACTCTGCAATCATCTCAACACAAGCTAAGAAATTACCATTGGTATCATTGTAAAGCTGCTCACTAGATCCTCTAAAAGCCAAATTTCTTTTACCAAGATATTTAACAATGGCAACTATTCGAAACAAAATTTGCTTCAACCGTTCTTTCTCCTTTGTGATTTCCTGTTGGAAATCTTTGTCAATTGTTTCATTTTTGCTCAACCTAGTACTTAATTCATTCCAAGACCTCATGCTAGTAATATGCTCCACACTAGTTTCATGTTCTTTGAGCCTTTCGCTGAGATGCCTCCAATCTCTAAATCCATTATCTCCTAATGAACTCTTGCTATTGTTAGATTTGAAAATCTTACAACAGAAGCAAAACACTTTGTCAACATGCTTAGAATAAACCAACCATTTTCTGTCATGTACCTCTCCATTGCTCATTATTCTAGAATAATGAGCATACGAAAAATGCCTTGAGTTACCATCTAAAGGGAATTTAAGATTTTTTTTTCTCTTATAGGTCCCTTCTCAACTAATACATCTCTAGCTTTGTTATCAAGATTACCCCAATTTCGTGGATCATAGATATCCATAGAAAAAAATGGTTGTTCATCAACACTAGCAGATGAATTAAATATATGCTCATGATCACTCACATTGTTATCATCCCCATTGGTATCAATATTTTCTTCTGTAAGGCATTGGTCTTCTGAATTCTCATTAGGTTGTTCCTCCATAACAGCTATCGCCAACTCATCTGGGATCTTTGAACTGCTCGTATTACTCTTAAAAAATCTGTCAATGGCTCCCTTTTGTGATTCCACGAACTCATCTACTCGTTTTCTTTTTTTCCTTTTTTCGCTGCCAGATGCATACTTTCTAGAAGACATAATTCAAGAATATGCTGAAAATTAAAAAGAAAATACATTAGTGGTTGAAAGACTACAAGTATCACCAATTAGATGATTAAGACGAGTTATTATCTCAACGATTAGGTCAAATTGCCGTCTCACCGTTGTCTCCAATCACCAATTCATCAACTACAACGACTAGATGAGCCACCGTCTCGACGTCTTGCCGTCTTCCCGCTGAAAATTAAATCAAATTAACAATTGATGTGTATACTTAATACTTTGAGAATTGAGAATTAATCATGGACAAAACGACTATCGCATTCTGCATTCACCGGTCAGTCGGTCACCACCACTCAGTTACTCACCAGTCACCACCACATGACCACGGTGCCGCGTCTCGCCTCTCGGTGCTGCATCGCAGGCTCGCAGCCGTGGGCCGGTGGGCGGTGGGCGGTGGGCGCGCGTCGGGCATCGGCAGTCGGCAGACCGCAGGCAGACGGCAGTAGGCACCGCACCACGCGTCCACGCCTGCTCGGCAAGTCGGCAGTCGGCGGTGGGCACGCGGGACGCCGGACGCGGCGCGTGGCGGCGTGGGCGTGGGCGACTGCGTCACTACGTGACGGCGTGGGGGCGTGGGCGGCTGGGCGCGTGTGCGCGGCGCGTTGCGTGGCGGCGTGGGCGACGTGGGCGTCTCGCGTCGGGACTCGGTCACTCGGGCTCTAGGCGTTTCGCGTGGGCGCGTGTTGAAGTCCCAACTCGCACGGACGCACGGTGGCCGGTGGGCCCCTGGGATTTGGGGGCCCGGGGCAGCTGCCCCGCTCGCCCCCCCCCCCCCCCCCCCCAGGGCCGGGCCTGGATGCAATCACGTATCAGAGGCACCACCGTCTTCTTCAACTTTGTAATCCACAGCCTCCCTCCACGTCGATGTTGTACCCTCACACACAAATTCGCACGTCAATCTCCATGAACCTCTTGCACGACATTATTGCATAGATCAATGGCGAGCAGAGGCGTGAAGCATGTAACATCCTAAGTTTTAGTATGTAAATTAATTACAAATTTCATTTTAAATTAAAACTTTTTATATTTAATTAAGCCGACTAAACTCAAGAAAATATGTATATATATAAATGTATATATATATATATATACAAATATGTATAAATTCATATATATATATATATATATATATATATATATATATATATATTAGATGGACTAAGTATTCTAAAATTTCACTAAATTTATTTTCAAAATAGTCTCTGCGTTAGATTAATTCATGTGCTAGGTTTGAAGTTTTTATGGTTTTTTTTGTGAAGATTTGAAATTGAATGTCTCTCAATTTCAAATCTACTCTTAGGTTATATTCAACTCAAATTTAATTCAAATTCAAATCATCTTATGAAGCTTAAGATTCAAGTTTAAATCATAATTCAAATATGTTTAATTGAATTAATCTCAATCCAAAGTCAAATCTGAATTCAAATCACACATTTGAATTTAATTCCAAAACCAAATTTTCATTCCTCTTCTCCATTCACCCTGGGCTCAATCTCTCTCTCCCTCTCTGTTTTGGCCCAAGTGCAGTCGACCCAACTTTCTTTCCTCTCTCGCCTGCGTGCGCTTGGCCCAACTCCCCCCAAGCGCTCTCCCGCCCCCAGCTCGCTCGCGCCACGTCGGCCTGCTCCCACGAGCGCTCCCACGCCGCACTTCGCGTGGCCGTCCACGTGTCGGTGATCCGGCGAGCGCCCGCACCTTTCCTCCATCTCCTCCAGCGCGACCCAATGGTGCACCTCGTTGTCTCTTACCACTGCGATGGCCAGCGAGCCACTTGCCTCTCTCACCCATCCTGTCGCGCGCTCCAACTCCCTTCCCCCTCTCTCAGCTCTCTCTCTCTCTCCCGCAACCCAAAGCCCCTGGGGCCCGTGACTTTCGCGACCGCGCACGTGCATGGACGGCGCAGGCCACCCATACCATGGGGAAAATGGTGGGTGCAGTCTGCCACCTCGCCGCAATGCTACCCTCCGATGTCCACCCGACATCACATGCCCACTGTCTCTCTGCTCACTTCTCTCCCCTCTTCTGCCTATAAATAGCACACCCAAGTCCTTCTCCTCCCCCTTTCCCCTTTCGCCGTCGCCACACCCATTCTCTCCACCGTAGCTTTGCCATCACTGAACCACCATCGACATGCTGCCGAGAAGCTCTAGGAGTCTGATGCCGTCCCTGTGCCACCGCTCGTTCGCCAGAGGCCTGACGGGAGCCGCCCGCGCAAGAAGACCAAGTTGCTCCACCGCTTCTACATCGTCGCTCCGCCAGCCACCTTCCACTTCTCGCTGTCTCAACACCGGTGAGGTTTCCATTTCCCTCTTAAGGCCATGTAGATAGCATGTAGGCATCCCCACAGCTCTTTCTTGCGTGTAGCCGCATGTAGCCGTAGCATTTTGCCTCCGCCGTCGTGAAACCGTCTGCTACTGACATGCTTTTGCTCTGTGTTATGGCCGATCATCGTGCCATGAAGCCTAGAGGCACTAGGCCTATTTTCTTTGTAGGTTGGGGCCACTATCCCCTCTCCGGGCGCCATCTGGTGTTGATCTCGTCGCTGTCATCATCGACGAGCTCCCCGCCGCATCTGTGGCACTGCGTAGAAGCCTGGTGTCGACTTCTCATCGTGAAACCCTGTCAGAATCCCAACTCCGGCGAGCTTACTAGTGCGTGCTACCGTGGATTCCTCGCCATCGACCGTTTTTTCCCTCCCTTCCCTCACTCACGTTGTGCCAGCTTGCCCACGCACTCATGTAGACTGGCCTTGGACCATGGCTTGGCCTGGCCGAGTGGGCCATGACTTAGCCCAGCGCGTCGTTGGCCAGGCAGGCCAGCCCAGCAGCCAAAGGCGGGCCGACCCAGCTCTGTAGCCTGCTAAGCCAGCACTATGCAGCCCAGCACTGTGCAACCCAAAGCCTGACCCAGCCCATCCAGGCCAGGACTCAGCCCATCTAAGCCCAGTTCAACCCAATCTAGCACTGTTCATGTGGGCTCACTGAGTTATTGTTCATGTGGGTCCCACCCGTGGGCACCACCCATAAATAGTGTATTTTTGTAATTTTCCAATTTAATGTTAGATTAAATCTTCTGGAGTCATAACTTCTCCGTTCTGACTTCGATTTTAGCGATTCCTTCGTCAAAATGCATCTAAATTCGTGATCAGCGCGGGGGAAGGGGTCGGCGGAAGAGGCCGGCTGGGGCTGCTGCAGGCCGGCTCGACCGATGGGCCGGCGCGGGGAAAGGGAAGACAGCCCACGAGAGAAGGAGAAGGGGAGGGAAAATGGGCCGAGGGAGAAAGAATCGGCCCGAGGGCATTTTCCTTTTAGAATTTCTTTTTCCAAATGAATTTCATCAAATTTTCCAATGGGGTTTTAAAGCGACGAAACCTAGCGAAATTTTGCAAACTTTTTTCACCCAAAAAAACCTTATTGCATCTACAACGGCATGAATGCATCAAACAATTATCCTAGGCCACATTAATTTTAGAAATTAATTTTCTAATGAGCTAAGTTGCAACACCTGAGTTAATTCTAAGAAAGTTTTAAATTATTGTAAAAATTTGAATTTTGGGTGTTACAGAGGATCACATCCAACAAAAACATAGACGAAGACTTAGAAGAGTAACATAAGAAGGAAAAAACAAGAAAGCAAATGGAGATGTTGATGGGCCCACAAATAGGCGTGGTCCCACCATTCGTTTTCATAGGCTGTTGTAATTGCAATTAGTTGGAAACGGTGGACCACTCTTTCCCAGCTGGTGCTGGCCCTACTCCCGGAATATTTTGTGGGGAGAGCAAACTACTGTGCACATATATATATACCTTTTAAAGCGTGTTTTACTTTTCGCCAAATTCTTTCCGTAGATTTTACTTCGAAAAGAAGATTCCCCGTCTTCTCTTATATACACACTGAGCCTCAAAATCCTTCCCGCAGAACTAAGTGAAGGAAAATATTCAATTTTAAACGTCTGCAAAACGTATACTAAAACAAATCTTTCATGATAAAACAAATGTTGCTGTTTAATATTGCAGCGGTTATATATATAGTGCCGGCCAATCCAACCTCATTGAAACAACTCGTAATTGATAAATCTGTTTTAGAAAACCGAAAATCACACATTAAAAACATGAAAACAAAAAAAAAAGAAAAATCATTAACACAAAAACAAGAAATAACATAAAAAAATTGATAACTGTAAGATCTCTATTACAAAATAGAAAAACACTTATTTCAAAATTGAAAAACTGACAAACGAAAAACCCCTATTTAATACACTGTGTGTTAAATATACAGAAAGAGTATAGCCATATGCTCGAGTTTCCACATGGACTGCATTCAGACCAGTTGTATTTTTTAAAACGAATCTGACATGTTGTACATAAGTTATTGGTTTTCTCGTCCAAGCTCAATCTCATGTTCGCAATAAATCTGCTATTTTCACATTAAGCTAATTCTAGGGCTTCTAGCTAGAATACTTGCATCCCAAGCACAGACATTGATCGATATCAACAATACTGTGTCAATGGACCGTACAATATATACCTACTAAAGAAAGAACAGAGGTATTACTATATCTTTTTTTTATCTTTTCTAAATATATCTATACCTTTTTTGTGTCCCTGTATAAACTAAGTTTGTGCTATCAATCGCAACAACAGTCTATCAGGTAATGATAATTAATTCCTGTTGTGAGATTTGTAAGCATGATTTTTTCTTCTTCTTGGGGCGTTGTTTGTTTGAATAAATTAATTCAGATCGAAAAATGTAATTTACACATGATACGAAACAAGTCACCTTTACAAATCAGAAAAGAAAACTAAAAATAATATTCTGCCTAATTAATCAATTGGTCGGGGTGTAGTGGAATTTTTATTTTTTGGCCCTTTTAAAAATAGTTTTTACAAATAGACCCTTTAAGGAACGATGTTCAGAAATAAATTATTTTCACGACGTCATAGGTAGTGGAACCGTAAGTTCATTTTATGGCGACATTAATATATATTGATGTCGTAGTAGCTACCACGTATAATCTTTAAAGTCTAAAATAGAATATCTATAGCACTACGTTAAATAATATGATGTTGTACTATTCAACCACGGTGACAAATATTATGACGCCGTGGAAAAGTTCCATTTTAAAAAAAATCATGGAAATCTATTAGTAGAATATATTTATACAAAAGGTCAAAATGTAAAAATTCCACGGGGGTGTCGCAATTACCCCTACAGATACATACAAGTACTGGAGCTACCACTTGAGAGTCCGGTCCAGATATTTGGATGGAATACAGCAGACCAGCAGTGGCAGTGGAGAGAAGTAAAAGTAGTTGCAGCGGCAGGGCGAGGCGAAAGCTTGACGCGGCAACCACCACTGCACTGCACCCCGCCGAGCCGAGGTCCAGAGCTCGCGACGAAAGCTCCCATCCCATGTATGCTTTTCCTGCCATCGCCCCCACCTTTTCCCCGTTTCCTTCTCGCTCGCATGCTTTCCCTGAAATGAGATCTTTGGTTTGGCTGGTTTCTTTAAGACCTGTGCGTCCAAATCGCCCTGCCTTTTGATCCCAATTTTCTTCTTTTCCCTGCCCTCCCAAGGGAAAGCAAGATTCTTGTGTGAGGTAAAGGAGCCTAGCAGATATAACGAGCTGCTCTTGGATTGGTACTTGCAACGCATCTTGTTTAACTTGTGTTTTCTCCCTGTCCCTATGTGTTTCTCACCTTCTCGATCACTGCAAGCTGATTATTTGTAGCTCCATGGATCACTGCTTGTTTGGTACAACTGAGTACTAAGTACTAACTGCCTCCCACTTCCTCTCTTCTAGTTATGTCCGGAAAGATTTGGCCGGCCAAGCTCTCTCTCTAAAGCTCTAGCCACTTCGCACAAAATAAAAGTGAGTTCTCCTTTTGTTGTTTCCCTGTGTGCTTCTCTCAGCTGTGCTTTGCTGATCGGTGTGTGGTTCATGCTTTAAGGGAAGCCTTTCGGTGGCTAGTCTGACGGAGATGGCGCATGATCCAAGCCTGGGCTTCGCAGACTACTTCTCGGCGGCGGATGCCACGGCGGCGTCGGTGGCCACGCTCATGCCGACGATGGAGGACGGGGCACCCGAACTGTTCTGTTTGCATACCGACATGGAGTATCTCGGCATGCGAGGCCTGGCCGCCATGCCCGGCGCGGCGTCGGCCGCTGCTCATAGTAACAACAGCAAGGCTGCGCTCATCGACCCGGGAGCAGACGGCTCCTCGAACACAACCATGCGCTTCCTGAGCGCCGGGCAGCAGCACCATCACCAGCCGAGCCAGGCGCCGCTGTCCCTGTCCCTGTGCCGGCCGGATGGCGTTGGTGTGACGTTACACCAGCACCTCGGCGGCTCGTCTCGGCAGCAGCAGCTGGCGCCCGCGGCATGGATGCACGACTATTCGGTGCCGCAGGGGCAGCACGCGGGCGCGTGGCACCCGCGCAGCTCCAGGTTCCTCCTCCCTGCGCAGCAACTACTGCAGGAGTTCTGCAGCCTCCCCGTGGACACCAGCGCCACCAAGCGCACGAAGGCGGCAACGACAAAGCCTTCGTCGCAGCAGCAAGCAGAGGACGGCGGCGACGGGTCGTCGTCGTCGGCCTCCTGGGCCCCGTCGCCGCAGATCCAGGCCATGGACGCGCTGGAGCTGCAGCGGCTCAAGGACAAGCTCTATATCATGCTGGAAGAGGTGAGCGACCGATCACGGAGCGAGGCCGCTAGCTGCTAATCCGCGCGCGCACTTAATTAGGCTCTGCGGCAAGGCGAATCTGTGAGGGGATAAAGGTAACAGGAAAGTACTAGGAGTTCAATAATGGTTGCCGGAAGGGTACACCTGCGACTAGGGCTGGGAAGGGAGCCTATTCTGTGGCCTCATCCGCTTGCTTTTGGAAACCTCTATTCCCTTGCCCTTCTTTAGGTACACGAGGCCGGGTCCCCTACCTAGCCGGCCGGAGGGCAGGCTGGTCATACATTCAGCTGTGCAGCCTGCAGCAGACTCTCACACACAGTACGTCTCTGCACAGCGCCATGACTCTGCGAGTGCAAGCTGCCTTTCTCTTCTGCATGCATGCTCCTCCACTACCTCTTCGCATGCCCATCCCTTGCCATTCAATGCCGCAGCTCACACAAACAATTTTTACTGGTACTGTGCCGTGCTGCCGCGCAGTTGCACCAGGCAGCTGAGCTCATGCATGTGAATTGGGCTTTGCAGAGTTCTAGGGTGAGCGCGCAGAAGGGCAGAGGCAGTAGGCAACTGCAAGTTACTGCACTGGCAGTTGTTTCCGTTTCACTGTTACATTGGCCATCACTTTAGATTAGTTACTGCGTCTACGTGTACTATAGTGTATTTGCGTACGAACTAGCTAGTGGAGCAGCTAGCTAGGAGCACAGGAGAGGAAAACTATGCGCCTGTAAAAATGTTAAATTCGAGCTTGTTTCATTAATTACTGCGCGACGCATGTATTTTGTATATACGGTGCTGAAAATGCGTGCGCATGGCAGGTGGACAGGAGATACAGGAGGTACTGCGAGCAGATGAGGTCGCTTGCCGGCGGGTTCGAGGTGGTGGCCGGGGAGAGGGCTTCGGCGGCGTACACGGCGCTGGCGTCGCGGACGATCTCGAGGCACTTCCGGAACCTGAGGGACGGCATCGTGGCACAGCTGCAGGCGGTGCGCAAGGCGCTCGGGGAGAAAGACGTGGCGGTGCCGGGGATGACGCGCGGGGAGACGCCGCGGCTGAGGGTGCTCGACCAGTGCATCCGCCAGCAGAAGGCGCTCAACCAGCCCGGCATGATGGAGAGCCATCCGTGGCGGCCGCAGCGCGGCCTCCCCGAGCGCGCCGTCACCATCCTCCGGGCTTGGCTCTTCGAGCACTTTCTGCACCCGTAAGCACACGTACCATGATGCATGCTTGCATATCCATCTCAGTTGCTAATATTTTCTGAATTCGGAGTGTTCGATCGCTCTTAGGACTAAGGATTGATCGTTTCTTAAGATTACAATATATTTGCAACAAATATAATGAAAGTGCTTTCTAGATAGCTAGTAATCACGTCACTGTGCTTGTCACACACTGGATGGTGCTTAGTGAAAGTTAGCGCGCTTGACAATTACTTGTGATGGTACAGTATCTACTAATCCTCTTAATTGTCTTCGTATGATTTATCTCACAACATTGTTGTTTCCGGACCACAATTTGTCGTGGCCAGTACTGAGCATCAAATTCTCAAATCGCCATCTTGGCATATGTGTCCAGCGAATGCTACTTAAGCATAGACGTAATGTCATGTGTCCTTACTAATCCAGTGGTGCTAGTTAGCAATATTAGTTAAGCAGTATGGTTAGTATCTAAATGTCGTTTCCTACTGAATATTCAAAAGATTTGATTGCTTGCATCTTTTATGTTGAGCTGACAAACATCTAGCTCTACACACAACAACAAAGTTTTTCCCAAATGGCATATGCGGGAGAGGTGGCTTATCCCACCACTTATTATGCATTGAGACGTGTAGTGCACATGTGTTTTGTCTCATGTACAGTGCACAAATCTCAGTGCAAATATAGATGATATGGATAAGCCACCTCGCCCATAAGCTATTTTAGCAGTACATTTTCCCTACACACAAATTGAATGCACAAGTTCTTCACAAAAAAAAAAAGAGATGAATACAAACAGTGAGGTTTTTGTTACTCCAAACTAGTGCTAACATATAATAGTGCAGCATGCATGCATCCAAATTACAATCCCTGAAACATGAACCAAACTACTAATGTATGTATGTGTGTGTGTGTGTGTGTGTGTATGTATGTATGTATGTATGCATGTATGCATGTATGCATGTATGTATGTATAAAAAAGAACCCAAATTAAACTAACATCGTTTATACGTCTCATTCAAATCACTTCAGGTATCCAAGCGACGTGGATAAGCACATTCTGGCTCGCCGGACGGGCCTATCACGGAGCCAGGTACGTGTGTACTGTACCCTAGCTAGTTAAGCTGAACTGATTATGTATCCAAGTTCCTATAAAAAATTAACAAGGTAAATATCAAAGCAACATGATGTGTTGTTTGCATCGATCGGTCGTTTGAGGATAATAATGCGTGCTAAATTATATATGCCATTGCGTGTTGCGCCCCACCGATTCTATCCGCGTCGCGTAGATGACACATCAATTCATTGGTTGCCATGTCAAGGTCGTGCCATGTCCTCTTGTGCTCGCAAATGTTTCGAAAAAAGATTCCTGTTTGATCACCCCGTGTACCTCTCGTCACAACGACGACCTATGCTGCAGGTGTCCAACTGGTTCATCAACGCGCGCGTGCGGCTGTGGAAGCCAATGATAGAGGAGATGTACGTGGAGGAGATGAAGGGTGACCAGGATGGCAGCAGCAGCAGGGGCCAGCAGAGTCTAAACCCTAACCAAAGCTGCAGCCACGCCTCCGAGGCGCACGGCGCCTGCGGCGGCCATGCCGTTGATGAGGCTGATGGTGGGTACAACGGTGATGACCGGAAGCCGACGCGGGCGCAGCTCCTGCACGACGCGGGCTCGTTAGCCTCGATCGTGAACATCGGCGGCGTCCCGCGGCTGGAGAACTTCGGCATCATGGACCACCTCGACTTCGACGCGTACGACGGCGGCCAGCAGGGGAGCAGCTGGGGTCGCGCCGGCGGCGGCGTGTCTCTGACGCTGGGCCTGCAGCAGCACGACTCACACGACAGCGGCGTGAACATCGCGTTCGGCGCGCCGCCGTCCGCGCACCACGGCGGCGCCGCGGGGTACCTGTTCACGGCCGGCGGGCAGATGGAGGGCGGCATGCACCCGGAGCACGGTCACCACGTCCAGTTCGGCGTGGCCATTGACGGGGAGACGACGCCGCACGGGCAGGAGCAGTACCGGAACCTGGGCGCCGGGTTTCACCTGCTGCGCGACTTGGCTGGGTGATCCATCGGCCGGACGGGTTCGAACGGGTTAAGGAGGTGACGGGGATGTCGTACCGATGCATGCATGCGCGCGCGCTCTCCCGGGTCCCTGTGTTGTGTGCTACATCGCTTTAGCTTTTGGTGGTTTTGCTGCTTGCCTGATGCATGCCGCTCCCGGCGCGCGGCAGGTCTCTATCGATCTCCAACGCCGATTGAGGGGGCCGGGGTTGCCTGAATTATGTGGTGTGCGCAGGGCACCGCCAGCTCGGATCGATCGAGTAGTTTGGACGCGCGCAGGTGCAGCTCACCGGCCGGACGTGTATAGTTGGTACATGCAACTTATTTGTCAAATTGGTGGATGATGCAACTTAATTATGCAACATGATGTTGCTGGAAGAATATAATGATCATCATGCAACATGCATGGTCATGTGATTCTTCCGCTAATGTTAATGCGCTAGTTACAATGTGGTTGTAACTAGCGCATTAACACTGAAGAAGAGAGCTCTACGTGCGCCTGCATTTACCCTATACATGTGCAAGGGGCCGTTTGCACCGTCACCTCCATTTTACTGTGCTTCGAGATTTGTTCACTTCAAAAGGTTGGAATCGATGAGATAGTACATGTACAAGTCGCTGATTGTAGACTTCTTTTCTTCTCACATGGTTCCTTCATCGACATTTGCAAACGCGCATGCAATATGCGTCAGCACTGGAACCAAAGCTGCAACCTCATGACACTGTCATGCATGAACTGTGATAGTACTATTGAGCTGATGCATGTAAACTGGTATTTGTACGTACGCGTGAAATTTTTCAATATTTAGCTATACAAATAACTCTCTACTACAGAAAAGATCAATACATACGGTTAAAAAAAGACATAGAAGACGATTTTTTTTAACCAACGGCACTAGTTCTACCGGTTTTATTAGATAAGACATAAAAGAGTAAAAAGAAAATATAGATAGCTACATGATGGCTTAGGCCATTGTACTGCACTGAGGTGCAACCCACTACCCTGCATCAAGGAACAACAACATACAAACAAAATCAGAAAATAGAGGTTATAGCTCTATGGAATTCATGTATATGATCTCTAGATAGCTGTGTCACCCTTAAAGCATCTTCAGATTTGCTTTGAAGCGTCATTCAATTCCTTTGATTCCAAATATTCCATCAAAAAATGATGACTAAGCCATTAAAATCTCGGCAAAGTTGTTTGTCAATCCTTTTGGATGCCAGCTTCCACTAACCGGATATTGTCTGAAACTGATTATGTCGGTGAATCAGGAACTAGGGGTCCCCGAATCCCGAGGCCAGGCCAGCAATCCGCCATGTGGCGCCATCCCGCGAGGTCACCTTCGCAAGGTAAAAAAGACTAAGTCCCGGGAGAGGGCGCTCGGGGCCACAGTCAGTGGTCCCCGAGTACCCGGGTTCCCCGATGATCTGCGAAGACTAAGTGGCGGGAAGAAAGTGCTCAGGGAGGTAAACAGTGACCCCCGAGCACCCAAGTCCCCCGACGACCAGGAGAACCAAGTACCGGGAGGGGTGTGCCCGGGGCTGCAAGCAGTAGCCCCCCGGGCACCCGAGTACCCCGAGGGCCCACTGAAAGAAGTTCCAGGATAGAGTGCTCGGGGTTGCGAGCCGCGGCCCCCGAGCACTCGGTTCCCCGAGGATCCGTACAAGCATGCCCGGGAGAGAGTGCTTGGGGAGATGAACAGTGACCCCCGAGCACTCAGTTCCCCGACGAGCCAGGAAGCCCCTCCGTCAGTGGCCCCCACAGGGGTCCAGCGATGAGGTGTCAGCCGGTGAAAGGCCCGAGGCCGCATTTAAGAGCGCGCGTGGTCTGTCACCTTCAACTGCTCCCGCCACGCTCAGTGTCAGTTCCTGCCATATTCTAGCAGAAGGGTGTGGGGACATTAAATGCACGGATCCCATCCCGTGCCATCCGGTGTACCTCGGGATAACGTCGCAAGGCCCGAGGTGTTCCGTCTACCGCGCTGCAATGGCAGGTGAACAAGATAGGGCGGGCACGCCGGGCCGCTCTGTGGCTGCCTGATGGGCCCCCTCCCTGGCGCCTGTTGCCAGCGCCATCATGACGACTGATGACCGAGCGCGGGGCGCATTTTCAACCCCCGTCACTTCGCACAGAGGCTATGATGACGCCATTTCCATTTATGGTGCCTTGGAACTCGTGCCCTCCCATTCGGGGCACGCTACTGCCGGCGGGTATTTAAAGCGGTCGGCAGCACGGACAAAAAAAGGTTCGGGGAACTCTTGAAAGCTCGGCAAGCTCTGCACGGTTGAAAAAGTGAAGGAAGTAGAGAAGATCGAGAAGTCCAAGAGCACCCAAAGCCAACAGATACATACAGACTGAAGAACAAGGAGCCCCAGGCTCTATGATAGACAAACATTCTTGTAACTAGCACATTCCTGAGAGACATTCTCATGACATTTATAGCATCCACACAGGAGTAGGGTGTTACGCTCCGTGCGTCCCGAACCTGTCTAAACCCCCAGTGCATTTACTGCATTCCGCACCAGATCATTTCACCCCACCAGCCATCGTATTCATATCCATTTATTTCTCCGGCAAACTTATTCAGAATCATCCCCCCGGCCGAATCTCTAAAAAGGGGTTGGTCCCTTAGGATCCCTGCGACAGGAGTTAACCCTCCGACAGATTAGAATGGGGCAAATTGTCTAGGTGCAACCAATTTGAGATGTGCATCCAAACTTCTTTTGTGTAGACACAATCTTTGCACAGGTGTATGGCGGTCTCCCTTTCTTGGTTGCATAATCGACAATTTTGGCTGTGTGGCCAATTTTGTTTTGATAAATTATCCATGGTTAGGATTTTATTTTGTATGAGGATCCATGAGAATATTTTGCATTTTGATTCAGTTTTTTCACGCCATATCGTTTGCATTTTATATCTATTTATCGATCACGAACTGAATGTTGTAAGCACTTTTTGTGTTGTATTGGCCATTTGAGGTCCATTTCCATGATATTGTGTCATGTACCTTAGGTTGCAGCTAAATAACCCTCAATAGTTGGCATAGATTGGTTAGCTGCTGCAGCTCCTCCTCTATCTCAATTGTTCCTATATAGCCTAGCCACCTATGAACATTAATGTTACGTCCCAAAATCCGTAATTGCATAATTAAGTATAAATATGTTTCTTATAATTTTACATGATTTTGCTGTATAACTATAAAGCAATTCATTTAAAATCATTTGGATAAGAGAAAGAAAATTTAGAGAGAAAAGAATAGAAATCGCATTGGAAATACCTCATTTCTCTAACATGTGAGCCCCACAAGTGGGCCAACCACCCCAACCACTCAAATGGACAGCCCCACCTGCCCTCTCTCTCTCTCTCTCCTCCCTCACTCCCCACGTCCCCACCCATGCATCACACAGCAGCTGCAGCTGCTGCCCCTCTCACTCCCCTCTCAAGCTCTCTCACTCTCCTTTGGATTTCTCTCTCTAGGAGCAAGGTCATGGCATGCATTTGGTACCATTGCATTCTCTAGCTCATGAGCTGCTCATCTATCCAATTCATTTTTGTTTTCGTGGAAGAATCGAGTAGTTCTTGAAGTTCTTGAGCTTTTTAAAGCAAAAATAGAGTTTTAGACAAATTTGAGATATAGAGTCGTGTTGCTAGTTGATGAGTGAGTTCCAGGACCCTTGTACTATCCCTAACATGTTCTATTTAGGCTTGGAGAAGATCGCAACTCGAATCGACCAAAAATCCACTCGAGAACAGCTTTTCTAAGCGGACCTGGATACTTCGACCTCACCCAGATACTCCGGGTTCAACAGAAATCATTCGTTGAATTGTGTTCAAAATTGGTTAGGGTTTATGGTGCAAGATGGGTTTAGCATCCTTTGGATAGGGCAGATACACGTTTGTGTAGCATAGATTTATAAAGTGAGTCAAATCATCCGAGGGAAAAGTTGTGGAAGAACTCAAGTCTACCTCACTCGGATAATCTGGAAAAACCCGGAGACTCTGGGTAATTTCATAAACGATTAACCGATAGCCTCTTCCGGAGCCTCACCCGGAGTATCTAGCACAACCCGGATAGTCCGGACCAGCCCGGAGGTTCCGGGTTAAGTTAGAATAGTGGCTAACCGAGCACCTTCACCGGAGGATGGCCCGAAGGCTTCAGGACCCGGATATTCCGGATTCACCCGAATACTCCGGGTTAGACAAGCAAAAATGCAGTAACCGAGTGCCTCTTCCAGAGGTTCACCCGGAGGGTCCGGAACTGGATACTCCGAACCAACCCGGATACTCCGGGTGACTATTATTTTTTAGATTTCGTTTAGATCGTTTAGTATTGCATTGATTCATAATTCTTATACTTCTAGCATGTTGTTAAGCATTGTGGCATACCTTGTTGCATTTACTCATGCTCATCATTGCATGCGCTCTTCTTTAGTGAACAAAGAGCTGGAGCGGGAGACAACCGTGGTCGAAGACGCCTCTAATCTTTCAGATTTCTGCGAGTATTGCGTGGGTAATTATAGACAGCCACCTGAGCAGCAAGGCAATCAACTAAGCATATTACACCTTTGTTAAATTGAATGAAATCTAAAATTGATAAACTATGCTTGTGTATGTTTGCATGTGTCGAGTCGAGATCGGATACAAGTGGGTAGATCCTATGTTGAATGCATCACTTCTACCTTAAATTGTTGTTCATCCTTTCCTTGTCGCCTTGAGTATGTTGTTGGTGTCTAGATTACAAGTTAAATCAAAATGCTTAGCAATGCATAGGTCATTCGGTAGAAGTCGAGCGGTGAATTATTTCATCGTTCACGAGCATAGGCGTTATTTACTTTCGTAATGTTAACAATGTTGGATATGGGTTGATGATGATTGTATGAGTGGTGAGTATGAGACGAAACATGGGCGGTGCTAGGAGGTGTTTATCATGTCCGGATGTGGAGTTCCCCTGGGTAGGTCGGGAGAGGAAACTGGACACCGTAGACCGTTTGCGTCGTTTAAACACCGATCATCAGTGTAGTCGGTTTTAGCACTTACCGTAGTCACCACATGCCGATTTAATGGTAAGGCAAGCCAAATACCTTTGTGGCTGTGGTCATTTGGGGCCCGAACATCGATGGTGTGAGCGAGCGGGCTTGCAGTGGTACTAGTTTGCTCCAGGAGTAGTTCTAGTACCGCCGCGCCGAGCGATACATGTTTCAAATGATCGGGGTTTATTGGGAAAGGTTGACATGAGTACCCCATTGTATGGATCTGTGTGGTTATGCAAGCCGTATGGTCCTCAAGGCATGTGGGTCCAGAAGTATTCCCCTGCAGGATGTAAAAATATTTCGAAATGTCGCGCTCTCGGTCATGAGCATGCTTTTGTCCATCTGCATCGGTCGTAGAGTTTTCGCTTGTGGTTTATAGTTGGATATGTGAGAGATGGTTGAGTTGGTCTCTATTACATGTATGTTCATAATGGTTTCAGTTATTTATGTTCAGTTGGTTATGACAGGGTAGAGTTATGTTGTTGTTGGTTAAGTTAGTTGCTCACACATATGTGTCCAGGTTACTCATCGCTTATGTTTAACTTAACCATGTGGTTTTTCCTTGCTAATAGCTCAATGCATAATCCTTGGAGTCGAGCTATGTTTATGTGCTCTATATGGTTTAAATCTTGCGAGTACCTTCATACTCTTGCCTATTTTTTTAGGTGCTGCTGGTGAGAAAGAGCCAGTGTTTGGCTACTTCGTGCCTACCGATCAGGGTGGCGGGCAAGAGTAGTGCATCTTACTCTCGGAGGTCGTGCTTTTGGGGTGGAGCCTAAGGGCATGTGGCTCCACTCTCTTTTGTTGTATAGGTTTATGTTTCCACTACGTAGATGTTGTTACCGTTTGATGTAAATTGTTGAAAATATTTGCATGTTAAGGACTTGTGATATAAATGTAAATTACTTGCTCTTTCTTAAGCTATGTTGTGATGCTAAATATTGAAAGGCATGTGTTCCGATCTTAAGCACAAAACACGTATCGGGACTACCCGGATGATATTCTGGTTAATCATCGAGGTTGTGATTATAAATAATGATCATCCTGGTGATTAATTAGAATATTATTTGGACGGTTTCCCACAATTAAGGCCATCCTTGACTTTGAAATTTTTCCTGGACAATTTTGTAAAGATGAGAGGTGCAAGGTTTTGTAGTGCATTACCATTTAGCCAGTTTGAGAATTGTGCCTTTGCTCCATTTCCCAACAACACCTTTGTTGGCGCATTGAAAAGTGCCCTATCCTTTTCATCACATGGCACTGGCATACCTTTCCATGGTCGGTCTTCTTCCTACCAATCGTACCATTGCCATCAGAGCCTCAACGCTCTTGCAAATTTCTCTGGCTCTAAAGTACCCAAACCCCCTAGTGCCTTTGGCTTAGTGATTGCCAGCCAATTCACAAGATAGTGACCACCCTTCACGTTTTCACGGGCTTCTCCTCTCCATAAGAAGTTGCGTCTTATTCAGTCAATTAGTTTCTGAAGCCATTTTTGCAACAACATTATGGTCAAGTGATAAGTTAGTTGTGATGATAGAATGGACTTACAAGAGTGTCACGGCCTGCTAGTGAGAATAGCTTTCATTGCCAGCCTGGTAGTTTGTTAGCAATCTTATCAATGAGTGGTTGTACCTCAACCTTTTGCAACCTTCTTGTATGAAGAGGCAGGCCCAAAAACTTGCACGGAAAATCCCCTATTTTCCCTAGAAAGCCTTGCAAGATGGTTTGCATCGGCAATTCTTGACACCTGATTGGATAGACTTCAGTTTTGGTCAGGTTAGAAACCAAACCAAAGCACTGCCCAAAGTCATGTAAAATTTTCTGTAAAGCTTGCAAATTCTATGTCCGGGTTTGCAAAAATTGTTGCGGCGTCGGCATACAAAGAGCATCGGAATTTCATTGATCTTGTCATTAAAGGCTTTAAGATGTTTTATTGTGCAGCCTGTGAGATGATTTTTTGAAGTGGATCAATAGCAAGGATGAAAAGCATCAGTGACAATGGGTCGCCTTGACTTAGCCCCTGTGCATGCTTGAATGGTTTTTCAGGAATTCCATTTAACAGGACCTGTGTGGAGGAGGTGGCCAGTAAGAAAGAAATCCAATCTCTCCATTTTTGGCCAAAGTCGAGACATTGGAGCACTTCAAAAAAATATGGCCAGCTTATCGAGTAGAAAGCTTTTGATATATCGAGCTTGATAAATAGAACCGGCTATCTGTTTTTGTGTAGGTCTTTGATCACGTTTTGTACAGATAGAAAGTTGTCATGAATCGATCGTTTTTTAATGAAGGCGCTCTATCCTCTTGGTACAAGGTCGTCCAAATGTGGTGCAAGCCAATTTGCAAGAACCTTAGTGATAATTTTTGCAAGGCTGCTAATGAGACTTATCAGACGGTAGTCGGTAACTGTTGTGGCTTCTAGCTTCTAGCTTCATATGCAGCTTATCTAATCCCATCCTATAGAATGCATGGATTGCTCCATATCTTCCTTGATGATATCCTAGCATTTTTTTGTAGAAGAGCCCTATGAATCCGTCCGGGCCAGGTGCTTGTTTTGGATGCATGGAGTTGATTGTCTCCCACAGCTCTTGCTCATTGAAGGTGTTTCAAAGATTGATAGGCCTCTTTGTTGGTACTCCAATGCATCCCAGTTGACAGCTAACTGGCGAGGCACATTTGTGTCAAGTTGTTCGATGAAGTGTTTGTATCAATTCTGAAAATATTTCATGCACTGTCTGGACACCTTGATAGTATAGCACACACAAACAAAATTAAAAATAGTAGGGCAATTAGAACATCACAACCATATATGAAGAAGCCATAGCAACACTTAAAGATATACCAAAAAGGAAGAGCTAGTTTTACCTTCAATGAGAAGAGCAATAACAGGTTCTGAACTTCTTCTGCAGCTGTGCACAAACACTACAGCTTCCAAGCTCCTCTTTACAGCTACCAAGCTCCTCTTTATAGCTTCGAAGCCTCTTCAGTCCCAAGTCTTTACCTCAGCAAATGTAGCCCAGAACACATCTAAATACATCACTAAACTACATAGCAAAAGGGCCAACAAAAACATGATTGAAACAAGCATGTTGACTGTACACAAATACAATGTGAAATAAATAATAAAATTTATACTACATGTTGCAGAATTGAAAATTTCAAAATAAATACTAAATCCTTATCTCAAGGAACAATAGATAAACATAGTATTTTTAATTTATTCAAACTAAAGGTAAAATTGAAATTTATCAAAGCAGATAGTATCTCTGATAATTACATAGTTGAAATGGCATCAAACTAATCTTCTCATACAAAACCACAAACATTCCAAGAATGACGTATGGAGATGTAAAGTCTATTTTTGTTCTTTGGATGTTGGCACAAAAAGGCAATGATACATGCTCTGTATTTGTTCTTCCTACTTTGGCTTCGAAAAACATGATGCATGACTTGTTTCTTTGTCTGACCCGTATAGAAAACAGCTAATTGGATCCACTAATACTCTATTATTAAACCACATCTGAGCGCACAAACCATGCACCAAGTAGAGGCTCTGATTGGAGCTCATTGGAAAAATAGCCCATGAATCAAGAATCAAACCTAAACAAGAAATCAAAAAAAAAGTTCCTCTCATGAATCAGATCTAAATATGTTTGGTCCAGCTAATCCAATCTTGCATATTAGGTTAATAAGGGCAATGAGGATGGATCGAAGTTTATTGCGAGATTGGCCCGGCTGACCTAAACTTTCAGAGAGATCAATCCCCTCCTCTCGAATGGCTTCGGAGGCGCTTGCTCAGGCTTCTTCCTATGACCTAGCGCTCAGTTGTTGCTCCTCCATTGTCGCCATGTTCTAATCTACATGGGGAATTAGAGGAGGACCATAGCTTCTGGCAACTGGCTACTAGAGGGGTGAGTTCGCGGCCTGAGGAGGTGGGTGGAGGGGGCCCGACATGAGAAATCAGAGGAGGAACATGGCTGTTGGCTGCTCGGTGCTGGGCAAGATGAGGTGGATGGAGACGGCTGGTTGTGAGGCTAACTAGGGTTCTGAGGGACCATAGATGAGGTGACCTTGAAGAACTTTTTTTCTTCTTTAAGGGGTACGAAGGCTTGTGAAAAAAAAAAGATGTTTGGCGCGGACGAGGGAAAAATAGCGCCAAGCAGATTTGGTCTCGCGTCAATCGACTCACATTTACTCTGTCGGTCTTGTACCAACAAGAAAATTTCTCGCCTAATTTCCTTGAGTGTTCTGGCGACACCGATAAGGCAAATCAAATTTCCCTGAATGTGTACTCATATTCCTGTGAGTTCAGACGGAGCCGACAAGGAAATTATTTTTTCTTGTGGGTTTTAGTTGTGCTCATAAAAAAATATCTGACACACAGGATTATTTCAGTTTCCACTAGCGTGTGTTATTAACAAGTTAGTTTATGATCGAACGATCATGACACATTATTGGGTCGCTTGCGACAACACGGCAAACCACCATCATTAAGCGTTCTAAAACAAAACTTAAAATATCTTCTGAGATAATAAAATGACGGATTGTGTAAAGCTTTGGAGATTTGGTCAGGTGGGAAGTCACTTTCATATGTATCTCGTCGTCTGCAAAGTTCTGGAGTCATTACAGGGAGAAGGACAAAAGATGCCCATCACCAATATATGATGTTATCTCAGAGAACCTTCGTCATTAGCATCGTGTTTTAAATATTAAAGATTCGTCATGTAACAGGAAATAGAAGAAACTGCAGAAGTTACCTTCAAATAAAGTGGACTGTAGTGCTTTACCTGGCCTTTTTTAATAAAGATATTAATAAGACATTCACTTACCATTCATTATAATAAGTTCATGAATGGATGCCAACAAATAACAAAAGTTCACACATCCAAATCCACTATGTGAAAAGCAGATAAAAAAGATACAAAATTAGTAACAGATCGTAACATGATCCGTCACTGATGATAATAGAAATAAATTATAGTTGTGACTCGTCACTAATGACCACTCATCAATGACGAGTCATCCTAAATCATAGGTGATGAGTTACGGTTATCACCTGTCATCTATGATAATTCATCAGTGATGGGTCATCATATCTAGTCATTAATGATGGGTCAAGTTGTGACCCATTACTAATGATAAACTCATCAGTGGCGGATCGTCGTAAGTCAATCATTAGCGACGGGTCAAGTTGTGACCCATCACTAATGACGATATATTTTTTATTTTTCTCATACAATATCAATGATTTCATTGGTGACAGGTCACTGTTACAAGGATTCATTTTGAGCAATGGTCAAGAAGTTGGTGGTCCAATGCATATTTCATTTGAACAAGAACAAGTGTTATAGATATGTATATGTAGCCGCCACAACCTTGTACATATGCATGATTGTAGATGCATGAACCATTTGAAAAATAATACTTCTACCATCCACTAAAAAGATATATCACAACTAATTTGGTGTCATGTTGGAAATATATATATAACATATACAGTTATTTTTGTTAGATGAGATACAATGTAATGAAACATCAATGGACTTGCATGCATGGTTCGGCCATCTATTTCATAGAGCACCTTCCATAGACATGTTACATGCATGCATATTCATGCTGCAAGTGCATGAATATTTTTTATTTTTATTTATTTTCTCTCACATCAGTATTATTAGAATAAGAAATATTATATATTTCTACTTAAGTTTCATATAAGGTGCTACGGCTATGAACATAAATGCACACTCCGAAAATGGTGCAAAAATTTCAAGGGCGAGAACTCAATTTTACATGCCGAATTTGGTCTCGAAAAATTCACCGAACCTGACAAAGTCGGTAAGAAATATATGTAACTTTTTATGTAGATGTTCGTAAAGTAAAAAAATATCGAAATCGGAGTCCATATGCAAAAGTTATGCTCATTTTACCGAAGTTACTCCAGGTCGCCTATCAAATTACGATAGTTGGCATGAGATATTCAGAAATTCATAAAATATTTGGATGAAAAAATATATATATAAATCAACAGTTCAATAATCAACAATTCACTAAATTCAATATCAAATAATTCAGTATAAAACAATTCAATAATCAATAATTCGGTAAAAATAGTCATCAGTATTGGATCATAACTGTGACCCATCACCTATAACCTGCATAAGTGATGGGTCACAGTTATGACCCGTCACCTATGATAAATATCTAGTTTCTACCACAACAATGTGATAGATGAGGTAGTAAGGGGTTCACGCTCAAGGGATTTGATTCCCACGGAACACAAAAAATGAAAATAGTTTGTAAAATAACGTGGTTTGTGACATATAGGATAGGCCCATTTGTCAAAGTGGCTTGGGTAAAAAAATATTTTTTTTGACTTTTCTCATATCTAAAAATATCAAAAACGTTCATCAGTCATGAGTGACGGATCACTGTTACGACTCGTCAACTATAACATTCATTAGTGATGAGTAAAATTATGACCCATCACCTATGACATCATTAGTGACGGATCTTTACCTGTGACCTATGATAACTCATCAACGACGTGTTCAAGGTGACGGATACGAGATTTAGTGATGAGTCCCACACGTGTCACTTATGATCTTTTTTTCATGTAGTGATCATGATGAAAATAAAATCAAGCAGAAGGGCTATTGATAAACATCCATTCATGCTTAATTGGTGAATATCTCCATAACTATCATCTCCAGGATGCGGCATGACCACTTCATCCTCACTTGTGTAGGGTTCCCTTGAAGATTAACTGCAAGTAAGAATGTGATATAGCTTTATAAAGAACAATATTAACTTTCACTCAACCTTATAACCTAATATAAAACACTTCTCTGAACCAAAACTTGAGGTCTCAATATTGACTCAACATTTCATAGCCAAGTTATAAACAAATGAGCTACACATGTTGGTGGTAGTAAATCATAGGCAATATGAATCGATCTCCATATAAAGTTTGCAAATTGGCATTCAAAAATAAATATTGTTTGGTTTCTTTGTTGCTAAAAAACAACATACCTTGCGAATTGAGCCTTACTAGATTATGTGTAGCCTACCCGGCCTAGCCTCCATCGCTAAATATGTGCAATGTACATAAAGTTGTACCATCCTGGCTATTAGCCAGTTTAATTTTTGTACTTGCATAGTGCCCTCATACGATGGGGATTAAGCTATCATAATTTAGAGTCTGTTTGGTTAGATTTTTCTAGGTTTCTACTCTTATCAGAAGTCAAGTTAAATAGTTCAGCTGATTTTTGGATAGCTAAAAAGTTGATTTATGAGAAAATAAACTAAAAGTTAACAGGCATGCTGAGATAAGTTTTTTTATTTTTAGTGTATAAAAAACTAAAAATTTATTGTAAAAAAACAATAGCAAAAAACCATCAGTCAGAAACCAGACAAATAAAAAACTAAAAGCCTCAACCTAATCAAACATATCCTTAATTTAAATATGAATAAAGTCTAAAATTTTAAGAGCAGTTCCCTTTGTCTAGAATTTTGAGTTTAGTTGCCTCTATCAATCACCAATTTGGCCATCAAGCATGTATCATATTAGTTACGACACAACAGTTGTTCCGCTTGGTATATCTATCTATTATATAATAAAAGTAGATAGCCCTAGGAAGTTATGGAAAAAACATTTAGCTGTTGATAAGGTGGGCCCTAATTACAAAGGAAAATCAACCGCTAATCATGCGATCCGATCATTTTCTTATAGAAGATTTACATAAAAGGGAAGAACCCAACTGAATTGATTAATATTGTGATCCTATCAGTCTCTTGGTCTACGATTGCTAGGAAAAAGAACTAGTCTACAAATTATAAAGGGAAATCATGTGACCTTATCAATTTCGTATAGAAGATTTAAATAATATGAAAGAACCCATTCAATTGATTTGATACTATGCCCTTCTTGTAGAAGATTCGAATTACAGGAAACAATCAAACCAAATTTATCATAGCCACGTAATTGATCCTAGTCACGTGCTAATTTAACGTGCCTTTTCTTTTTCCATAACAGGGTTGCCTTCGGATTCCATTACCACATATAACGGAATTAAAAGAGTACCACATTCACCAGCTTAAAATGTAAAGAAAGAACGAAAACAAAGCAGAATAGTTTCAACAGACTATGACCTAGACTCATCCGGACCGAAACCAGAGTCCAAACACCAACTACAGACTGTTGCAGACTCCAAACACAGAGCTCAATCCTTCAAACGTCAGAGTCTTCATGTGCCCCACGCCTTGACGTTACAAGCTTCGGATTTGTTGGTGGAGATGCATATCTGCTCAACCAGGTCCAGGGTGGTGAAGCAACGTAGCAGCCTATAGGATTCTAGCACCTTCCAGAATGACGTTCTTCGTCTCTTCTTTTTGCAGACCTGCCTAATATTTAAGAAACGCACAAGCATAGCACAAAACCTCAGTTAGATGTTTAATAGTTTTCCCATCAAAACATGCTTTGTTTCTAAGCTTCCACAAGGCCCAGATAATAGCAGCCAGGCCAACCATATGTATATGGTTATCATTGAGCGATAGCTTTCTGATCCATATATTCTACTAGAAAAAATCCACCGGTCTACAGTTTGCTTTGGGTACAAAACCAACCAAGCTCCAAACGTATTTAGCCAAATTGCAATAAAAAAGAGATGTAATATAGTTTCATTTTCCCATAGAATCTGCATTTAGGGTCCCCATGCCATTTGCGTCTGATCATGTTATCTTTAGTCAAGATAGCATTTTCATTGATCAACCACATGAAAACTTTAATTTACGACGGAACCTTTGATTTCCAAATTTTGGTGTTAGTTTCATCCTCCAAATGCTGAAACATGTGGTTGTACATAGAATTGATCGGGAAACAACTAGATTTATCCCAATCCCATTTAGGGATGTCGGCATCATGGGATAGCACAACCATAGCTAGTATATCTCTCAACTGCCTAAGTGTGGTAACCGTCTAAATAATATTCTAATTAATCATTAGAAGGATCATTATTTATAATTACAAACTTGATGATTAAACAGAATATCATCCCGATAGTCCGACACGTGTTTTGTGTCCAAGATTGAAACACATGCCTTCCAACAATTAGCATCACAACATAGCTTAAGAAAAAACAAATAATTAACATTTACATTACAAGTCCTTAGTATGCAACCATTTCGACAGTTTACATCAAAAGATAATAACAACTACGCAACGGAAATATAAACCTATACAACAAAAGAGAGTGGAGCCACATACCCTTAGGTTCCACCTCAAAAGCATGACCTCCGAGAGTAGGATGCACTACTTTTGCCCGTCAGCCTGATCAACAGGCACAAAATAGCCAAACACTGGCCCCTCCTCACCAGCAGCATCTGAAAACGCAGGCATGAATATGAAGGTACTCGCAATACTTAAAACATATATAGCACATATACATAGCTCGACTCTAAGGATTATGCATTGAGCTATTAGCAAGTAAAAGCCACATAGTTAAGTTAAACATAAGCGGTAAGCAATCTAGACATATATGTGTGAGCAACTAACTTAACCAACAACAACATAAATCTGCCTTAACATAACCAACTGAACAAACATAACTGGAACCATAAGAACATACATGTAACAAAGACCAACTCAACCATCTCCCACATATCCAACCATCAACTATAAGCCAAAACTCTACGACCGTTGCAGATGGACAGAAGCATGCTCATGACCAAGAGCGCAGTATTTCAATGTTTTTACACCCTACACGACTTGAGGACCATACGGCTTGCATGATCACATAGATCCATACAAAGGGGTACTCATGTCAACCTTTTCCAATAAGCTCCAACCATTTAGATCATGCATCGCTCGATGCGGAGGTACTAGAACTACTCCCGGAGCAAACTAGCACCTCTTATAAGCCCGCCCGCTCACACCGTCGATGTTCACACCCAAATGATCACAGGTACAGAGGTATTCGGCTCATCTTACCATTAGATCAGCATGTGGTGAGTAAGGTAACTGCTAAAGCTAACTACACCGACGATCGGTGCTTAAATGACGCAAGCGGTCTATGGTGTCTGGGTTCCTCTCCCGGCCTACCCCCAGGACTTCCCTCCGGAATAGATAACACCCCTAGCACCTTCCATATCTCGTCTCATACTCACCACTCATCCAACCATCATCATCCCATATCCAACATTGTTATCACTGCGAAAGTAAATGACTTCTACCGAATGACCCATGCATTGTTAAGCTTTTCGATTTAATTTGTAATCTAGACACCAACAACATACTCAAGGCGACAAGGAGAGGGTAAATAACAATTCAAGGTAGAAGTAATGCATTCAACATAGGATCTACCCACTTGTAATTGATCTCGACTCGACACATGCAACATACATAAGCATAGTTTATCAATTTTAGACTTCATTCAATTGAATAAAGATGCAATATGCTTAGTTGCTTGCCTTCCTACTCAGGTGGCTACTTATAATTACCCACGCAACACTCGTAGAAATCTGGAAGATTGGAGTCTTCTTCGATCGCGGTCGCCTCCCACTCCGGCTCCTTGTTCACTAAAAAAGAGCGCATGCAATGATGAGCATGAATGAATGCAACAAGGTATGCCACGATGCTTAATAACATGTTAGAAGTATAAGACATGCGAACCAATGAAATACTAAACGATCTAAAAGAAATCTGGAAACTAACAGCCATCCGGAGTATCCGGGTTGGTTCGGAGTATCCGGGTTCGAACTCTCCAGTTGAACCTCCGGAAGAGGCGCTCGGTTACCACCTTTTTGCTTGTCTGACCCAGAGTATCCGGGTGAATCCGGAATATCCGGATTCCGGAGCCTCCGGGCCATCCTCCAGAACCTCCGGGCTGGTCCGGACTATTCGGGATGTGCCGGACACTACGGGTGAGGCTCCGGGAGAGGCTCTCGATTATTTGTTAACGCAGCTACCCGGAATCTCCGGGCTTACCCGGATTATCCGGGTGATACAGACTTGGGTTCTTCCACAACTTTTCCCCTCGATGATTCAACTCACTTTACAAATCTGTGCTACACAAACGTGTATATGCCCTATCTAAAGGATTCTAAACCCTACTTGCACCCTAAACCCTAACCAATTTTAAACACAATTCGACGGACGATTTCTGCTGAGGCCGAAGTATCCGGGTGAGGCCGAAATATCCGGGTCAGCCCAGAAAACTGCTCTCGAGTGGATTTTTGGGTCGACTCGAGTTGTGGTCTTTTCCAAGCCTAAAGGAACATGTTAGGGATAGTCCAAAGGTCCTGGAACTTACACATCAACTAGCATCACTTACTCTAGAGCTTATATTCGCCCAAAACTCTATTTTTGCTCCAAAAAGCTCAAGAACTTCAAGAACTACTCGATTCTTCCACGAAAACAAAAATTAATTGGATAGATGAGTAGCTCATGAGCTAGAGAATGCAATGGTACCACATGCATACCTTAGCCTTGCTCCTAGAGAGAGAAATCGAAGGGAGAGTGAGATAGCTTGAGAGGGAAGGTGCTGCTGCAGCTGCAGCTGCAAGGTGTGGGCGTGGGGAGTGAGGGTGGAGAGAGAGAGAGCAGGTGGGGCTGCCCACTTGAGTGGTTAGGATGGTGGGGCCCACATGTTAGAGAAAGGAAGTATTTTTTAATGCGATTTCTATTCTTTTATCTCCCAATTTTCTTTCTCTTACCCAAATGATTTTAAACGAATTGCTCTAATATGCCAAAATAATTCCCCTCTAATTTAATTATAACGCTAATGACACATGATTAAGCTAAATCTCACGATTATAGAATTTGGGACGTGACACTAAGCAACCCTTGCTTATGTTCAGAGAGCCATCTTCTAAATATTAGTTGCCAGTTTCTCTGTGCCAAGAGGGCAACAAAAATGGTTTGTTCATTGCAAATCTCATAAAGCTCAGAGAAACTTTCTTTGAGAGGCGACCTAGTGCACCATGTATCCCCCTAGAAGTCAATGGATTTGCCATTGCCAAAAGCAAGGGACCTTCCTTTAAGATGCAGATCTTTTACTATGAGAAGATCAGTCCAAACAGGGGAATCAGTGCTTTTGTGCTTTACTTGAGATATGCATTTTTTCTTTAATATATTTTTGTCTCACAATCTCCTGCCATAACCCATGTTCTTTTTTCAAGTTTCCACCACCATTTACAGAGAAGACTAATATTCAATTTTCTTAAATTGTGTATACCCAACCCACCCTTTTCTTGAGTCTGCATACTTTGGCCCATTTTACCAGATGATATTTTTTCTTAGTCCCACCTCCCTGCCACAGGAACCTCTTTCTGGTTTTGTCCATGTTAACATGAATAGTTTTATGCAAAAGGTACATTGACATGTGGTATATAGCAATGTTGCTCAAGCTAGAGTTAATTAAAGTGACCCTTCCAGCAATAGACATGGATCCACCTTGCCATCCATCAAGCCTTTTGAATATTTTTTCCTCCAAAGGAAGCCAATCCACAATATATAGTCTTCTTCCACACACAGGGACTCCCAAGTATTCCATTAGCCAATTTCCAGTCCCACAATTGAAAATATCAGCATAAACCAAAGCTTTCTAATCATCATCGATGATATCATAATTTCACCTTTTTTATTGTTGATTTTAAGACCAAACATTCCCTCAAAGAGATATAACAGTAATTTCATATTGACTGCCATCTGGGGTCATCTTTAAGACACATGATTGTATCATCAGCATACTGCATGATGGTCACCCCTTTGGATGTATTGAGGGACTAAACCTTCAATCAAATTATTTTGTGTGGCCATATTAATCATTTTGGTTAAAGAGTCAGCTATCGGATTGAATAAAAGAGGTGATAAAGAGTCACCTTGCCTAACACCTTTACTGCCGACAAAGTAGGTCCCAAATTGTTATTCAATTTCACACGAAGGGTCCCCTTGGTAACTACTATCTTAATCCAGTTACAACATTTTTTATCAAATCCCCTCATTGCTAGGCATTCAAACAGGAATGCCCAGCTAATTTTGTCATACGCATTCTCGAAGTCCAGCTTAAGGATTACACATTGATTATTATGTACTTTAGTGTCATGCACAATTTCATGCAGCGTCATGATTCCATCCATAATGTTCTAGATTTGATAAAATCATTTTGGCTTGGGTTAATAATGTTGTTCATGACAGGGTCCGCTCTCACAATGAGGACCTTGGTGAAAATTTTGTATATAACATTTAATAGGCGAATAGGCCTATATTGCTGAATTTTGTTAGCCTATTTAATTTTTGGGATTAAGGTAATCACGTCATAGTTTAATCTACTTAGGTCCAAATTTCCCTCATAAAAATCATCAAATAAAAACAACAGGTCAATTTTGATTATATCCCAGCATGTTTGATAGAACTCAACGGGAATGTGGCCATGGCTAAGGGCAGTGTTTTTCTCCATCTCAAAGACAGCCTTCTTAACTTCTCCCTCACTGAATTTCCCGATTAGCTTTCCATTGTTAGAGTTAGAGACCTTGTCTTTTTCCTGCCAACAACTACTATCCATATGGAAAGAGGGGGGGTCAGAGGGACCAAACAAGTTTTTTAATAATTATGGCATGGTATAGCGGGTGGTCATCCCCTTCAATCACTCTGTCCTCATGAACCATACTAAAGATTTTATTCTTTCTTTTCTTCCCATTAACAATTTTGTGAAAGAATTCATTGTTATTATCACCTTTATGAAGCCATTTCACATTGGATCTTTTATTCCAATACATCTCTTCCTCATCAAGGATTTTCAACAGTTCAACTTGGATTTCAGTTTTTCTGGCTAGTTGCAGAGGAGCTAACAAATTATCTTCTTTTAAAGCTTCCAAGGAAGCTAATTCACCTTGCAATTCTCTTTTCTTTTTCTTTTGATCTCCTTTAATGTGGTTACCCTAGCCTTTTAGATAATTCTTAACCCTTTTGATCTTAATGATCCATTTATCCAGATGAGATTTAGCTTGCACTGGTTTCTCCCAAATGTCTGTAACAATTTAAAGGAAAGTCAGTGTGTGAAAGTCAATTGGTCTCAAAACGAAAAGGTTTTGGACCTTTGACCTCATTGTTTTCAGTTTCCAGGATGAGAGGGTTATGATCAGACATATATCTTGGAATTTTGTTTAGAGTAACTAGAGAAAACGTCAATTCCCAAGTCCTATCCATCAAACATCTATCTAATTTTTCTAGGGTAGGGTTTTCCCTGTTGTTACTCTATGTGAATTTTCCACCCGCTAGGTGTATTTCCCTGAGCTCATTAGAGTTAATTATGGCATTAAATATGTCTGATCGTTTATTCATCACAAAAGTCTTATTCTTCTCATAGATGTATCTCAGGATATTGAAGTCCCCACTAATCAGGAGAGGATATTTATGGTTTATACTAATGTGAGCAAGTTCAGAGAGGAACTGCTCTTTATCCACATCATGAGCATAGTCACATAATTCCCGGGTCGATGAGATCGATAAATGGAGTCAAAGAATACGATATGTTACTCATGACTAATTTTAATTGTTTCCGCATTTTCGGGGCGAGGAACACGGCATGGTTCCCGTTCTAGATGACTATGGTCATGAGAGCATAAGACTTTATATAGGGAACATACAACTCTCTTACAGTAATAACTAATAAACAACCTCTGAAATAGACAGATTAGCGGAGTGGAACGTTAGGGAAATATGAAAAGTGGAACTCGAGTCAGGGTTTGGAGAAAAAAGAGAAACTTCCAACGACAATGACATGCACGCGCGAACCATGAATTTAGCATTTCATCATTCTTCAAAATCTTGGCTGTTTACACACTTATAAGTAGGTAATTAATAGGTAGTTCTGGATCAGTACTTAGTTTATTTTTTCTTAATTTAATTAGGTGGGGAAATCTTTAGTTTATATTTATTGAGTTTTGGGTTGACTCAATGACTCAAAAAATACAAAACTTACATCCCTAATACTTGACATATTAAAAAAAGGTAATCTTTCGGACCTGAGTGGATGGATACTTCATGTTCCCTATTATAAAAAGGGACACCTAATCTTCATGAAGCGATAAAATTCTTGACAGGTTCTTTATTACTGAGAAGCAAGATTACAATCATCAATCACAGTACTTTGGAATGCAATTGATTGACATACTAAAAAGTACTTCCTCCAAACATAAATAAGCATTTTAGACACTTACAATCATCAAACAAACTTTGACTATTATTTTTTGTTGCAATATGTTTGGGCCAAACCGAGTATACACTTCATACTTCCAATCCAACCCACAACAGACCTGCACGCCCACGAGAAAAAAAAAACCTACGGCCCAACATGCAGAAAAGCCCATGCTGACCGGCTCGTTAAAGACCAAACCAAACGCCACCACGACGCGTGGGCCCCGCCCCGCCCACCCAGTCGTCTCCCCCAACTCGACGCGCTGCATTGATTCCCCCACTCCGGCCCGCCGATCTCCAGCTGTCCTCCAATCACCACCACCATTTCCTCCTCCCTACTGCTCAACAAATCGCCACCCAAATCCAACGCCTCCGCCTCCGCCTCCGTCTCCGTCTCCATCGCCATGGCTTGCTCCCCGAACCCTACCCGCGTCGCTGTCCTCCTCGTCTGCGTCCTCTTCTCCGCCGCCACCGCCGCGCGGTTCGCCCCGGCGGACAACCACCTCCTCGCGTGCGGCGCCTCCAACCCGGTCGTCCTCCCCGACGGCCGCCGCTTCGTTACGGATTCGGGCTGCGCCTGCACGCGCCTCCGCTCCACCGCCCCGACACTCTCCTCCGCCGCACCCAACTCTCCACCGCCCGCTTCCCCGCTCCACGCCGCCGCGCGCGTCTTCTCCTGCCGCGCGTCCTACGACCTCGCCGTTCGCCGCCGCGGGCACCACATCCTCCGCATCCACTTCTACCCCTTCGACCCCGCCCTCTCCGCCTCCCGCTTCCACGTCGGTGCCGGGGGGTTACTACTCCTCCACAACTTCACCGCCTCGTCCCCCGTCGTAAAGGAGTTCATCCTCCCCGTGGACTCCGACGTCCTCGTCCTCACCTTCGTCCCGGAGGCTGGCTCTACCGCCTTCGTCAACGCCATCGAGCTCGTCTCGGCGCCCGAGGAGCTCGTTGGCGACATCGGCACCCTCGTGACGTCCGGCGGCGCCGCTCAGATCGACGGGCTGTCGTCTCAGGCCTTTGAGACTCTCTACAGGATCAACGTCGCCGGGCGCAAGGTTACGCCGTTCAATGACACGCTCTGGCGGACATGGGTTAACGATGGGGCCTTCCTCGTTAACACGGAATCGTCTGACTACATGGTTTGGTCGTTCAGTGGCCGGATTGCTTATCCCAAGGATAGCAGGATGATGAGCCGGGAGGTGGCTCCCGATAATGTCTACAGGTCAGCAAGGTCGGTGAGGTCAGGGGCCAATGTGACTTGGGGTTTCCCCGTGCCCGCTGGCAGCCGGTACCTCGTGCGTATGCACTTCTGTGATACTGTCAGCAAGGCATTGTATGAGCTCTACTTCAATATCTATGTCAATGGTCATCTTGCAGTCAAGGATTTCGATCTTTCCGGTGCCACCGGGTTCTTGGCCTATCCTTATTACATCGACTTTGTAGTGGATGTGGAGGATGAGGGCATGCTGAAATTGGCCATTGGTGGCTCGAAGAAGAGCCGATCAGATGAAGTAAGCGGTATCCTAAATGCATTGGAGATAATGAGGATGAACAAGACAAGTGGCGGTATGGATGGGAACTTCCCAGTTGCTCTAGACATGGAGTATGGTATGAGTAAGGGGATTGGGGAATTTGCTCGCTCCCTGCTTTGTGGTTTCATCTTTGCGGGGTTGTTTGTAGCTTTGGTCATGCTGGTGCTGAGGTTGAGGGCCGAGAGGAACAATGGTACAGCTTGGTCTTGGCAGTCAATGGATTCTGGTGAAGGGAAATTGGCTAGAGCGTATCAGCTTGTGCCCAGTAAGATAGACTATTGAGTGGCATGAGATGAGCATCTTCGAGGAGTGGCAAACTGCGCATTTTGTATGTATCTAATGATGTAATACCTCTATTCAGTTATAAGTACTGTAGTTTTATCACGTTCAAAAAAGTATTATAGCTTTACATTTTCACACCTTTCATGCTTGAACTTTGGGCTGTTTGTGCTTTTGTGCTTCACTAATGGAGGACATGCTCCATTTATGTTGTAAAGGTATTTTACCCTAGATGTGTCTGTATTGCTACTACTTCACTTATTCAGTTCAATGTTTGAAATATGCTTGAATGAATGCCTGTGTGATATCTCTAGTTTTAAATATGCTGTTGTAGACTCATTGTAGCATTATCTCATTATGCTGTGTGCTTAGGAGAACTACTCATGGAAACAGTTAGTTGGCATGGAGACAACCGTAGACAGATTTGCAAAATCATCATTTCTTTTATTTGTTAGGTTGGTACCCCTCCAGGAATCATGATCGACTGTAGCAAACACTGAATTCTGGATCACATCTTCCACAAACATCTCTCGCAGAATTCATCAGTTGAATTGTATATTTGACTGCTTGGTGGGTGTGATCCTGCCAGCCTTACCATATGTTCTGTGGGATGCTGAGGCTCTGACCCCTTCTAAAACAAGGTCTACTACTTGGTTGAGATGGAAGATGACTTGATATGATTATAGATTTTGAGAAATTGTAACACACCACAAACACATGTATTTTTGCATATTTCTTTTTACTCTAGAGTACTTAAACCATATAGTTGCTCTGATATGACATTTGCCACCCAAATACGAGCAAGATGAACCTATAATGCTTCCATGATTGTAAATTACCATTAGTTTGCTGATTTATCACTTTTGTAGTTACGGGGTGGCATTGGGCGATTGGCTCCCTGTTTTCACCTCGCAGTCCGCAGCTGCACTTCTCCAGCTCAATGTACTTGTCTTTTTTTGAAGTACCAAGTCCCAACTGCTACAGAAGCTTTCCTTTACTTTTCATATCTGCTTTCCCTATCTGATTTGATTTCCTTACATTTTCCACCCACTTTTAAGAACTAAAATGAAGCTATTCTCATTGAGAATCTCACCATCCTAGTCTGCCTTTCAATGCACTGTTTCAAGTGTATTTATGGTAGCGAGCCCAAACAAATTGGATCAGCCCAAGTAAACATGACTGGCCTGACCCATTTTCCATGGTCTGTTCTTGTAATAATGTGATAGTGTTATACATGCTGCAATTCTAATGTTGTAAAGGACTTAACCTGCTTAGGGGAGGAATTTTTCATGGTATATACTGCCAGAACATTGTTGAGAATATACTGTTTGTGCCAATAACTTGTTTATTTGGAGGGTCCTACACCTACTTGAGATGTTAGCCTGTTGCATGAAAAGAGAATCCTGGCTGTGTATGGTACCAAAATAGCCAGATTTGAATTGTATTCTAATTTGAATTTGGGCATACGTTTATAAAAAGGAAAAAATGTTTTGGAAGAATTATTTTATATTGATTCGGCTGTTCAAAAGATATTGAATGTTAGTTGGCTGTAGTAATCGCGTAGGATTGCAATTATGCTAAGACATGCAAGTTTTAGTGGTTAAATTGTTATTGACTAGACTTAAAAGCTACTGAGGCAAGCAGCATAAGACCGGCATTGCTTATTTCAAAGAGAAATCGCATGCAGCATGCTACACTTGCACAAGCCATATGAATGTGTAGTTGTACCAGTTAACAACCATTAGTTGACAAAGCATGCTGAATACTAATGTTAACTTTAAGCTTTCGTCTTTTGAAAATAGCTGGAAACGGAGCAGGAACTATGTCATAGAATTTTTCAAACACCTTATTACTAGAAATCCATCAACCGATCAAGAACTTTCTGTCACCTGCTGGTAACCATCTAGATACAGCATTGATTTGTCTTCTGGTTTTGACTTCACATGTCTGGCTTATACACAGACATTTATTTAGTCAAAGTTTACTTGAATTTGATTTCCTATTCTACTCACTATGATTTACCTAGCTCGTTTTAATACCTTGACCGTGTAACTAAATTTGTCAAGATAATGCAGTTCCAACTTTACAACTCAATAACTAAACTGAATAGTCCCTTTTCTATCGAGTTATATAATTACTGGCCAGTTTCTTAATTGGAGATAATATGTTGGTAATGGTTCGGCCTTTCGATAAAAGGACTGTCGGCATCAATTCATTGTATCTGCATTCTTCGGGGCCATATATATTCTCCATATTATGATGCAAAGTGCTTTGAGTAAAGAGACAGGCATATCACAAGTTCACAACTCCTAGAAAGCTATAACCTGGTGGGGGCAAACTGTACCCCAATGTTCCACAAAAGGATTACCAAAATGTGCCATGTTAAAAGGTTTGGTCGGCTCTTATGTGTAGCTGCTGTCTAACGCTGCTATCAAGTGTTGGGAGCAAGATCTGCGGTAAAATCCAGTGTAGGGTAGTGGGCACATTTGTTGGACTCCTTGCTTCCACTTCTTTTACCACTTTTGCCCTCAATGCTTGCAAAGGCCTCCCTTTTTTTTTCCTCTTAACTTTTTTTTTCATTTAACGACCACATGCTGGTAGCATCTCATATTTTATGGGTGTTCATGATCTTTTACAAAAGACTATTATGCTATAGTACAATATGGCATCATTGTTGAATCATTGTACAGTCGCCTTCTTAGATGCATTTTTTTAACAGAAAGTGCTTCAAAAAATTTCAGAGGAAATCTCTTTGGTCTGAAAAATAGGAGAATACACCTTTTATTTCTCCTTTTTCTATTTGTGATCACTATGCCCGACCATTAGTAAAAAGAGAATGTGCCACCCCAAAAGTTTTGAGCGGTTCTTTTTCACTTACGCACCACACTGGGGTTCTTTTCGAGTGGCTGTGGCCCATGGAATTATTAATCTCCCTTTTTAACAGCTGAGATGCCTAAACAGCAAGGAATTCCTTGCGTCAGGTGAAATATTATCAACATGGCAATTTGCTTTCCAAAGCATGAAAAGTCAGGTATGTGCGCCCATAGCTTCAAGAGGTAGCGTACATGATCGAACTACATCATCAGATATACTTTTATATGCCTTTTTTGACATTTTGAATACCTCTCGTCTGCTTTATTTTTATTTCTCTTCCCATCTGCTGATGTCTTTCTGAACACTATAATGTATACTGTATATCCTCATCGTCTGTACGTTCTTTTCACCATGATTGGATGGCAGCATCTCTCCTACTCTACATCTACACCCCTGTACATCTACTGTATTCTCCCATATGCATCTAAATTTTTGTTTGACCTTGAGTCCATGATCAATGATGATGCTGTCTAGAATTTTGTGCCATGAATACTACAAACATGGCAAGTCGCATTCCCAAACATGAAGCATCAAGTGATGCACATATATGGCTTCAGGACGTAATATACATTGTCAGACTGCATTGTTTCTATTTTTTATCTGTTATTATATATTTTCGATACCTCTCATCTTTTATCTTTTTATTTCTATTTCCAGTCGCTCATTACTTTGTGAAAGCTGTCATTTTTTTAGTCTGCATGTTCTTTTCCCCAAAATTGGACTTGGACGGCGGCAACAGCTCTCCTACTTGTACAGTTCTACTCCCACATGCATCTAAACTAAACTGTTAACACTTAACCATGAGCAATCATAATGCTGTCTAGGATTTGCACATGTATGCTATCATCAATACTGAACCTGTCGCTGGCAGCAAAACTCCAAACCGAGGCAGAAGCGCACGAATGGAACCTGAGCCTAGAACGGAGAACTGGTATGTCTTCCTGTCGTTACTGCTGTTCTGCTAGATGGTTACACAGACAGTCTCCCTTGTTCAAGGGTCTCAGCTCTCAAGCTTTTTGCCTGGACCATGCTCAGCTCTTGATTCTTGAACTGTGTTATATTTTACCCAGCATAATCCAAGCCTGCGTCCCTCGTCGCCTGACACGTCCCCTGCTCCATGATTTGTATACTCCAAGTTGGTGCCGGCCCCAATCCGAGATTGGGCACTGTGGCATGATGAGCATAGCTCATAGAAGCTCATTTCATTTCGCAGCAACTAGTGCAGATCTCGCAGTGCGAGGACCACAACCGCCGAGGGTAGCAGTTGCTCACTCTTCCGGCTGCATTTCTGGTGGATTTGGGGCGCTGATCGGGCTGAAACACACAGCGGGGGACATGACGTCGGGCTGGGGAGGTGCCCGTGCCGCGGCAGCGTTGTCGCGCGTTTTTGTCAGGATTATCTCAACCACCCGACTGACCCCCTATCGTTGTGAATTATTTTCCGTTTAATCTTCTCTCGGCAACACAAGTCTGTCGTTGACAAATAATTTAGGGTGCCGGATTGGATGTTCGGACGCTTGTCATTTTGCCTAATCTGCTACGAACTGACTAACCAACGTTGCCGTTCATTAAATTCATGGCCGGTTGCACGCTTGCCTGTCAGCTGCTTTCATTCAGGACGAGGACGATAGTTCAGCTTTCTGAGTTTTTCTCTTTTCATTTTCCTTTTCTTTTGTGTATGTGTCAACGCAAACTGCATTTAGCTTCATAGACTTCACTTTTAATCTATTTGGCAGAGCTTTAATATTTATAATTCTCGAAGCTGGTCATAAAATTTTTAAGCCGGAGACGTAGATAAATTGAGAGTCTTTGATGAGTCATCTTATATTATTTTAGACAAAAATAGAGGTTTAAACTACTTTATTTTATTTTACAAAATTCAAATTATAAATAATATAACAGCTAAATCTCTGACAAACAGAACCTTTATGTGAACCAATAACTCGTGAATTCGGCAATCACAAATCACAAATACGTCTATTACTCCACTTAGTATGGTATTTGTCTGTAATTCGTCCATGTACAGAGACCTGATCATCGAAACCCGATACGTTTCTCACGGGAAAAGACTTGAATCCATGTTATGACAGCGATAAGCATAAAAGAAAAACGAATTTGCACAGAGAGAAGGGCAATATGGACATTGCGCCAGACGCCACGTGGACGAGGCCCCTATATCTGTGTGTGCCATGCCGTGCCTGCCCTCAGCGCACACCACACCACACCACACCACCGTGCGCTGATGGAGCTCATGGAGGTCGTCTCGCTGCAGCACCACGGCGACAGCTTCTCCTGCGGGTGGCTCAAGTGCGGCGCGCAGGCGCCGTCGTTCGACCGCCTCGTTGACGCCGACCTCCTTCATTCCTTCGGCAGCTCCAGGTCCTTCATCGACATGGACCCCGCCGAGCTCTTCTCCATGCGCTGGACGACGTCGCTGCCGACGAGCGACTTCGACTTCGGCTTACCTGGCGACGGCAGCGGCAGCGGTCCTCCGTCCCCGATGCTGGTCAGTGCCAGCCAGATCATCCGCAACGGCCGCCTCCTCCCCAGCGAGCCCGTCGGACTCTCCGTTTTACAAGAACACGGCGACCGCGTCACGGAGCTGCCCAGCGCGCCGCCGCGGTCGTCCACCTCGTCGCCGCTGTACCACTCGGCCCAGAGCACGCCTGCCTTTCTGAGCTCGTGCTCCAGCACGAGGAGCATCGCCGGCCATAAGAACACCGGGCCGCCCCCTTTCGCCGGGAGGCGCGGCCGGGCGTCGTCGTGGAAGATACTGCTTCGGTACCTCCGGTTCCTCATGCCGCTGTACCAGAAGGTCAGGACCCTGAGGCGGTTCGCGGCGCCGAGGCCCCGGATCGCGCCCACGTCGAGCATCGATTGGTGCCATGGCAATGACGACACGGCCGTCCGCGACGCCATCCTCTACTGCAAGAAGTCCAGCGTATGTCCACTTCTCAAATCAATCGAACAAGAAATCACGCATCCGCACACTGCACAGACGTTGATCGATTAGTGAGTTCTCTAATTAATACCAGTTTTTCGCGTAATTTTTCAGGGACAAGATCTTTAGCACCCTAAGAACACATCACATACATGAGCTTGATGTGAATTCGCGAGAGCGTGAGACATCTTGTGTTCTGTCGTCTCAGCTCAAGTTCTTTGTGTTGTATCCTCGGATGTCTTGGCATCGATCCATACCCACACAAGATTACACAGCGTATATACATGCATGTGACAAGATGTTCGTGGAATACGTTTAACCTCAGGTTCTGTGAATGACTCGTGTACAAGTTACTCGATAGAGGATCTCGATCTCCCTTTCTTGTATTGGGCTATCAGTTTATGTTCGTCCATGAAGTTAACCTTTTTTTTCTTTTTTGCCTCCTACTGCTGGGGTCATTTCTTCCATGAATTAGGAGAACGAATAACAGATTACGGCGAGTGAAAGCATCTCATTTGCTGGCTCAAATTATGCGCTTTTTGTGGACAAAATCGCATCCTGTTCGAACCTAATCCGCGGAAGCATGCATTATTGTACTAGCAACTCCCAGCACAGAAATCTTCAGTTTTATACTATTGACGACCTAGTTCCCGTTTAGCACGTCGTGTTTGGCGTTTCTAATTCGGCGAGAAATATGAATTAATTCTGGTACATAATCTATGGACCGTTAATTGGATGCGTTTGGTCAGTCTACATTTTTTTTGTTGCACAGAGCATAATAAAAAAAGACTAAAAAATTGGATTCACCTTTTTTAGATACATCAATATTTATTTATAAATTTATCAATATTTAACACATTCATTTAATTATAAGAAAAACAGTGGTACTGTCATGCATGCGTACAATTTTAACATGTAGACGATAATAATACGAACCTAACTAAATGTGTTTCATATTTTTTTTTGAGTTTTACATATTTTCCTATACATTTTAGATTATTTCAGCCGATTTATCAATATAACTATTACTTCTTTCGCTATTTTTCTAGAATTTTTTAAAAAATTATGTATATATATGTATGGATATGTATATGCATATATATATACACACACATATATGTACGCTCATATTTATATATACGGATACATATGCATATCCGGATATATGCGTACACATATATGTGACACATATGAACAGTAGCTACAGTAATTAGATAACCGGAATTTCTGCGCTTCTGAACCCTTTAATATATGTTATAGATTTGAGCTGAACAGAGACTGTTATCTACACGGGTCTGAACAGGATTCAGAAACACTTACAAATTTAGACAGCAAAGTATTGCTAAAACGTGTCTCCATCTCAATACTAGTACTATATCCTAAGCAGAAGGTGATCCTCGTTTACAAAAGCTCAAATTTGACCTAGAACAACAAACCATTGTGCATGATATATACGTATACTTTTAAAACTATTGAAATAATTAGTCTCAAACAAACAAAATTTAAAAAATCAATCAAACTTCCGTACACACGCTGTGTAACTAACCAGTCAGAGATCCGACAGATTAGCCTAAGGACGCCATTAGGATGGCCATATGCGTCGAAGGATTAATGCAAGCCAATGTATGGATGGGAGTTGTTCATTTTCTCACCCACCAGATGGAAAATAGGAGAGATGAATACATTATTTACGTCTCCTGCCTTAACGAAATCGGCACAGCTCCTGCCTGGTTCCAAAAGAAACATTTTTTACGTCTTGTCCCTGTCGAATTACACAAGAATGTCTCAAGGAGATCGAGACTAGGTACAGGAGGCAAACCAGGCAGCGCCAGCAAACATGATTTGTGCACGAAAGCAACTCACGGATACCGTCTCTATCTCCTCTTCTACCCCGTCAAATGACAGTTACGGTAGCATAAACAACCATCGTGCACGCATGCATGTAAACACAGGTAAATGGCAGAGACTAGTGGCGGATCTAGAGTTATAAAATAGAGGCTCTTTCTCTTCTTCATCCTCGTCTTCTTCTTTCTTTTCTATGCCTAAAAATTGTAAAAATTGAAGAGGGTAATGATTTCCAAGTGCTGACCACCGCTGGCTTGAGAATCCGGAATCATCATGCGTAAATGAAAGGGACACTACTCCGCGTTATGAACGCCACAGATCCGATCATGACACGTCGATACGCAAGCACGGCCGTCGATCGTTCAAAATTTAAACGAACTGGTGGATGCATGGGACCGGCTCTGTACGTGTGTGGGCTAATTCGATCGGCCGGGACCAGGGCAATAATGTTTCGTTCGCACTCGAGGCGATCGAGCTGTTGTGACTTGCATATATTGTTGCACCAAGGAGCTGAGGCGACAAGCTTTTTATGGCGTTGCACGCATAGGCACAACAACCCTGCCCAGTTTGTCACGTTTCGGGAGATGGAACGGAGGCGGACGGGGTGTGGCCTACGTGTGCGGGCGTTGGGGCGGCGCCGGGACCACCAGGCGGTCACGCGGGCATGGACACGACGACGGACGCCCGTGGACGGACGGCGGGAGAGAGCCACCTGCGCGGCCCGCCCGTCCCGTCGTGCCTTGCTCGTGTCGCAAGGCCTTTAACCGCAGACTCTGATGGACGTTCCCAACAGCTGCAGCTGATCAGCCTGCTGGTGAGTGTCATGGCTGCGGTTTCCGAGAAACTCATCAAGAGCCACAGCGCAGAGCATGCGAAAGAAGCGCGAAGCTTTTTTGGTGGCAACTGACAGGAACGTGCAACTTGTCAGTGGTGTTTCACCCATGCTGGCAAGCATACAACGTGCCCTGTGGAACGAAACGCTCGAGCCTCCTGGATAATATAACCCACGTTTGCACTGCATTGCAGCCACAACTGTCCGCTGCACAAAGCAAGCCTCCAACTGCTGCTACTCGCTCCGGCTCCGGTCTGAGAGCGGGCGCTGGTCGACGTCAGTCCCACGTGAAGGCCACATTGGCAGGCAGGAAGGGCGACGTCGCGTGCGCGCGGCGGAAGGGGACAGAACCGTCGCCTTTCGTCGCTGCGCGCCAACTGGTTGCCGATCCGCATGCCGGGCTGTAGCTGCACGGGACAAGCCGGGCTTTTAATGCCGCCTTGGCGTCGCCCGCCAACGTCCGTCTCTCTCCCTCTCGCTCCTGCTCTTGCTCCTGCTCCTGCTCCTGCTCTGGGGAGAGGGGCGGGTCCGGCCCTCCAACAACGATCGATGGGGTGCCAGCTCCAAGTTGAACGAGTTTTTTTCTTTTTCCTTTTCTTTTTCTTTTTGATGAGATCCAATTTGAAGGAGCTACGCAGTTTGTTCATCAGGTTTGGCAGATGCCACTCGGCATTTGTTTTGTTTTGGCAGTGCAGCACCGAGGACCCCAGCCACCGGCCTGCATCTTCAGAAAAGGTCCAAGTCTCTGAAGATGGGCCAATAGGTTCTAACGGGCCAGAATTCTAGCGTTCTATCCTATTGGGCCGGGAGGAATCAAGAAGCTCCTTAATGTGTCTCAGAGCCCAGCACATGCCAGCCCAAATTGTCAGCTGACCAGGCCGGGATCAGCTGCCACTCTATTATGGCCGACCGATAGCCATCTGAAACTTCACTAGAAAATAAAAAAGATAGCCATCTGAAATTCTGAATCAGGGAGCCACAACATCTGCCTCCAGCTCAAAGTCGAACGTTCCAAGTTGGAACACAGCTCAAAGGCAGCATATTTTGAGGAGCAAGAAGCCGCACGTAATCCACACTCTGATAGCGCCGTCCAAGGTCAACCTCCAAAGGAAGAACGGTCAGGGAGGCCTTACTTGACCACAGGTGGATCGAAGACATCACCGGTCCTCTCAGTTTGTCGGCCATTGAACAGTACCTTTGGCTTTGGGGTCAGCTTGAACCTATCTTCCTGACCAATGACGATGACCGAATAATTTTTTGCTTGGCTGGTGATGCTCGGAAGGCTATGGACAAAGGCACGGCGACGGCGTCACGGTCTCCAGCCCGACGACTCCTGCTCTCTCTGCTCTCAGCTCCCTGAAACCGCCGATCACTTACTGCTCCACTGCTCCCTCGCGAGAGAGATTTGGTGGCGCACTCTGGGGGTTACATCACCTGCACCTGCATCTCTGCTCTTCTCTTGGTGGATGAACCTCCGGCGGCGTGTCGCTGCTAAGCTGCTCAAGGGTCTGGATTCCCTCTTCCTCCTGATCTGTTGGAGAATTTGGCTTCTGCGCAACAACGTTGTCTTCAACAATCATAGCATTTCGACGGATTGCCTTGTGGTGCTAATCAGAGCTGACACCGAGCGCTGGATACAGGCCGGAGCAAAGGATTTAGGAGTCCTCTCTGCGCGGCTGAGCACTTACGGCTCAGTGCTCTGAATGCTGCTCTCTGCTGTTTTTGTTGCTCTTTTCTTGTATAATCGTGTGTTAAACATGCTCTAGCCTAGGCCTCCGTTCAGGTGACACGAGGGCCGTCGTGTAAAACTTCTATGTTTCCTTCTTAATATAAGATACGCAGCTCTCCTGCGTATTTAAAAAAGAGTGCAGTCCAAGGTTAATCATAGAGGAGAATGCATGCGATCGCCACATACATTTAAAAAAAAAACAGCATGCTGCTCAGAACAGAAACAACGGCACAACAAAACCTTCCTAGGAAGGCCGGGATGAACACTCCGAGGAGGTTCACAGCTCAGTCTAGCGCGAACATAATCCGATACTAATAAGGACACTACGATACTATTTGGTAGAATTTCAACTCTCAACTTTACGTCAAATCTTGTGTTTGTAAGCTAAGATAAAATGATTTAAATCTCTATTTTTAATTAAAATAGAAATAAAATGATTCAGCCAAACACACATAAATTTCTAGAGCTAAAAATATCCAACTCCAAGAATTCTTAGAGCTAATATGCCACTCGTCAGCGTGCTTCTAAGCCACAGCCACACAACAAAGCTAGAGATAGATCACAAATCCGAAGCACAGCTGCAGAGCTGGGTTACCTCTTCAGTGAAGGAAGATGACCAACCATGCTGCTGCTGGCTCTGTTGTTCCATGCAGAGATGGTGGAGGATTAGGAGCAAGACGAAGACACATGCCGAGGCGTGGGCAGATCAAGGCAAGGATAGCGTCCGCTGCTATGCATTCCGTCACTTCGGTGCTTCTGAAAGCCCTCCACAGCAGCCACGCCCTGGTCAGAAACCCTTTCTAGTGGAACGATAGAGAAACAAGCCACCAGTTTCCAGCATAAGCTCCGTTTGATGAAAGTATGAGCATCAGAGAGTAGTAACTCTAGATGAACCATGAATGTACATTTCACTTGTTTTTGATGCACGACAAAATGCAGACATATATAATGTAGAGAACCATATGCATGCATGAATACCAATCATTTCGTGTTTGTAAACACATATTTTCCACAGGTGTAACCCAGTGTCATCCGACAGTTAGTGGGTTCCTAAGACAGCGGCTATACCCATTCTGACAGTTCTGTGAATTTTTCATCATCAGCCTCATGTGGAAAATTCGTTGTTGTTGCAGAGGGCTTCGCGCCCGCTGAGACGATGTTCTTGAACCAAGTGCCCTGGAACCTAGGTCTATTTCGCTTCTGATTAGTTGGGGAATCTGCTTTACCCTGATTATTTTGAGCCAAGCCTGCCATAAATCTGTATGCTACTCTACTGGCATTGACAATCTCTGTTTTAGCCTGTCTGAACTGCAAAACCAAATGTAACCGCACATAACAGCGCAGAATCATGTCAATAAAATAGAGTTTCACATGATTAACTAATCAACCAGAAATTGCACGAGTGAAATCCGGTAGCTGCCTCGCTATTCGCCTTGACTAGCTAATTAAATTGCGATTTGTGTACCAATAGAAATCCCGACTTACAGGGTTCCAGATCATGAGGCAGCTTTAACACCACAAAATATGTACACAATGCTTTTTTTGCGGTAAATTAGATTATTTTTTGCGGTAAATACTACTATGATAAATTAAATATTTGATAAGGAAAGATAAAGCCATCTATTGATTTTGCTTGTGAATAAAAAGAAAATGAATGCCAAGCAGCAACAGTATATGTACCGGCAGTACTGTAGTCCCAGCAACAACCGTAGCTGTATCACCAGTATTGGCAAAACGATTAACCCAACCTTCAATGTTGCAAAATGAAAGTTAGACAAAAGTGAAAAGATACATGCTTATAAATGAGAAATTGGCACTTTGAAACTAGCACAGCTACAGGCCAGGCCACTGCATAGAGCCCCAGGAATAATGCAGCTCCTGGTAACTAAACGGATAACAAATAAATGCCATGATATGGACTTATTTCAATTTTTAACCTAAATTACCAGAATGGTCTATAAGGTAACAACGATATTCAACAATCACGTGAAGAGTATGCAAGTAATCATCTACCTTTTCTTCACATCTTAGGATAACTATAAAAATAGAAACTGAAGAACTTACTATTTGAAAATAAATATTCAAATAAACAATCCTTGAAAAGAGCATGCACCTGGAATTTTACGAACACCAAGCTTTTCGCAGAACACATCAGAGAAGTGATTGCAGTTTCTTGACAGGAGGTCATACGAGTATCCAGGCCATTCACAACTTAACTGGCTCAAGATCTGGTTTACTTCCGAGATTGAACAGCTTGTCTCTCCCAGGACAATGCTCTCACGGTATGTGTACATAGGATTTTTGTGGATTGGGCAACTGAACACTCCACTACCACTTAGGCAATACCCAAATGACCACTCATCTTCTCCATAGACCTGCAGGCAAAAATTCCCATTTGGATTATCAGTGTACGCCACACCAGGCCTTCCTCCTTGGTAGAGGGGCTATTGCATTGGGTTTCAACTGCGATTTAACAACGCTGCGTAGCAAAGAACATCCCAGGTTAGACCTACTTCTGGTCAATCCTGTCAAAATCAGCATATTTTGAGAATGACCAACAGAACTACTCTTGTGTAGAGCAGGACGAGCTTTGAAGTTCATTTACATTTTTCAGGTCGATAGAAGGCGCGCGTATAATTCAAGATCCAACCTTTGTGATTTTCAGTCCAACAACGGAGTTTGCGATAAAAAGAAAGATTATCAGATTTGTATGTGATTATAAATTAGCGCACACCTAATCCGGCAAACCCTCAAAATCAAAACCGAACTAAATCGATTCAAACCAAACCACCCGTCGCATACGCATTGCGTCTAGTAGCGAGCAAGCTTTGCTCGATCAGTCAATCGAGAGCCCTAGATCTAGCAGGGAGGGACTAAGAGCAGCCGCCAGGGCTCACCTGCACGGCGCTGTGGAAGATGCCGCCGATGCTGAGGCGGTCCTTGAAGATGCGGTTGATCTGGAGGACGGCGGCGTCGGTCTTCTCCGAGCCGGTGTTGGTCGCGTCGTACACGTGGACAACCACCTCCCTGGTGGAGCCGGAGCTCATCGCCGACCCCTGCCTGCTGGCCTGCTTCCCCCTCCTCCTCTCTACCCTCGCGCAAGTTTGGCTTGATGGTTTCATCTTCCCCGGGCCCGGGCGCGTGAGCCGTGGAGAGCATTTTTCAAGGCGTAGCGGTCGTGCGGACAAGAGTTTCTTTTTAGAGAGAGAAGTCGTGCGGACAACTAGAGTGCGACTCAGACTGACTGACTACATGGGCCCGTGTCATGCAAAGAGAGATTGTTTGAAAAACCTCTCAGACCAGTTAATCAGTTCTACTCTGTTAAACGAGAGTTTTCAATTTTCAGTTTATACAGTGGTTTTATGAAATGAACTAAATACTGAAAACTGAAAATACAGTATCATCTAATTCTCTTATCTCACATAATCACTTTTCTCATAAAATTTAATATAGACAATAACTTTCAGCCACAAAATTATTTTCTTGAGATAATTAATTTTTTATAGATAATTTGAATCAGATAGAATTGTACTAAATAGACTCAGAGTAGACTGATGTACATGTTGAACTGACATAGAGTTGAACTTCTATGATAAAAAGAGAATTGAATTTTCTTGAGCTTTTGATAGACCCCATGTTGGACTGATATAGATTTGAACTTTTATGATCTAAAAGGATAATTGAACTTTTATAAGCTCTTGATAGGCCTATCGATGAAACCCGGTTAGTGCTATGCGGCGAATTTTTACTTTTCGCTCATTGAAAGTGCCGAAGAAGTCTATTTAGAAAAAAAAAATCAGACCTGGACGTCTTAACCGTATATTGGGTAGCTCTCAAAATCGTGGGCTTCTGCCTTCGCCACCATGCTCCCGACAGCATGGCAGATGCTAAGGTCAAATGCATAATGGATGTGATTAGAATGTCATTTAAAAATATCTTTCGTTATATCGATACAGCAACCGATGGAAAATAATATATTTTTTAGAAGTGGATATTGTTTTCTTCGATTACCTAACAAAATATCTCAAGGGCCGCGTTCATTTCTTATAAGAAATATATAGTTATCAAGGTTATGAGTCCAATGCATTTACTTTTTACGTCTAAGAATCATCGTAGAGGAGAAATACTAAAGACGAGGCACCCATGCTCGAATTCATGATGGCCTCATGCATCATGTATGCCAAACCTGCGACTCTGTGAGCTCATGCAGGATCAGTTTCGATGATCCGTGACAAGTCGATTGGAATCATAATCGGTATCCGTCAACAAAATGGGATCAATTTAATCTAGCATTTTTTTTTTCAGAATTCAATTGTGCTACGTGTTCATTCGCAGATCACACTGCGTGACACGGATCTTGATCGAATTCCTTCACCCTCTATATATGACAAGTGCTTAAATTCTTTCACTTGTTATCCCAAGAAAGACAATATATCAATCATTTCATCGAAAGCAACCAAAAACATTTCGCAAGACAAGATGGCTTGCACTCCTCGCCTTCATCACGCCCCTGTTGCACTGCTCATATCCTCCCCTCTTCTTGCAAGGCATCTCATCATAACATGAGATCCCAATCCACCGCGATATCAAATCTTGCCTTAGAATCTTAGATGGAACTAGTCCACACGCTCCTAAGTAGTGATGCAATTAGGTATCCAATAGGTAGTCCTGATCACTACTTAATTTATTTTGTTACTTAGTTAGGTGGGAATAAATCTTTAGTTTATTTTTTTCTGATTGTACCGATCATATTTTTGGTTGATTTTTTTAAACTAGATTATAGCATCCTATACATCATATTTTTTTTAAAAAAAATCATGATAATTTCAATAATGTTTTAAATTTTTGAATGTTGTATTTTTATTTTTTTTAACATGTCGTCCGCGTGAAGAGTGACATATTTATTTTTTAAAAGAATATATCATCCATTGGAAGGACAATAGATATATATCGTACTTTTAACGGGGACAACAACCTACTTTTGTATTTTTTTTTTTAAACGGACATCTAGTTTTATAAAAAAAAAATCGAAATAAAAAATTCCACTCGCTGCGCTCGCCTCATCAACACTTGTCACGTCCAAATTTTTTATTTTTTAAATCCGAAAATTGCAAACAGACGTTTTAAAAAATACATATAACGCTTACTGGTTTGGCGCTCGAGAAATTAAGACAGCAAGGGCAAACCCGTGATTTCCTCCGCCGGCCTCGCGGCCTCGGCCTCCTGCTCGGCTCCCATAAAAACACCACCGTTTCTGCAATGGCCACCTATAATCTGCGCCGGGGGGGAGACGCATCCTACACTCTCGAATCTGCAATGGCCACGGGAAGATATCTGCTCCATGTAATCCTCCCCTGTCTCTCGTTGCCATCCTGTGTTGTTTTGGGGCTCGTTCGATGGCTTATCAATGAGTGCATGTGTTGGTTCTTGTTGCAGGCGGCCGTGGCGCTGTGCGCGCTGGCGTTGTGCGCCGGCGGCATCGACGCGTCAGGCGCGGGGTGCCGGAAGCACGTGGCGAGGATCACGGAGTACGGCGGGGTGGGGGACGGGAAGACGCTCAACACGGAGGCCTTCGCCAAGGCGGTGGCGGACCTGTCCAGGCACGCTGGCGACGGCGGCGCGGCGCTGGTGGTGCCGCGCGGGAAGTGGCTGACGGGGCCCTTCAACCTCACCAGTCACTTCACCCTCTTCCTCGACGAAGGCGCCGAGATCCTCGCGTCTCAGGTGAGGCCTTCTCTTCTCCATCTCACCATCAAGTGCGGTGTTAATCTCTCTCGCCGCGTGCTTAGGCGACAAACTGCCCGTGTAATGGAGCATTAAGGCTCGTGATCATGCGGCGATTAGTATGACACGTTGGGCCCCGTACACCCCTCACATGGCTTCACGGGAGGGCAGGAAGCTGTGTGTCCGTTTGCGTAGGTCGCTCCCTTTTTCGCTAGGGGCAATGTCTTTTGGGGTCTGTCTTAATCATTTATCCTTATCATTTAATATTTATTTATCTATTGATTATCATATCTATTTATAATTTTTTCACCTACTTTTCTATCATAAATCTCAAGTAAATGAACAGTCCTAATAAATCATGCAGAAGTGTAATTTGGATGTTTGCCATGGTTCCATGCCTCTTATTCAGTGGGTTTTATTTGGTAGTATATAATTGTGGGCATTTGAAAGTTCAAACTAGTCTGCATGAAAGGTATGGAAACTGTAGTCGTGTATCATTGATTGAGAATCCGAAACGCTTGCCAATAAACGCATACCTTTTCCATAAAAAGGTTTGGAGATTTTGGCAGTGTCTCGCAGTTGCAGTAGTTTCTGTCCGTTTGTTCAAGCCGATTGATACCCATCGTAAATTATGGCTGAATTCATGGTCTGCGTAGAAACTGTAATCTGTAGTGATAACGTATCGTTGATTGAGAAGCCGAAATGTTTGAGAAAAGGCCAACAATCATATCCATCTTCCTGCATGAAAGGTATGGAAATGCGGTAGCGTCTTACCGTGATCAGTATCTGTTTGTTCAACCTGATTGAGGCCCGTCATAAATTACGGCGAATTTCGTAGTTTGTATGGAGTAAAATGTAGTGGAAAACCCAATTCGCACCCACCATAATTGGGAGGAAATTGTATCTAGGCGGCGCTTAAATATTCCAAGGGCAACCAGTTGGGAGTTAGAACCCGTCCATGCACTTGGTAGTGGTTGCCTTACCGAAAAGATGAGTTGGTGGCTATTGAATACTTTAAGTACAACTTTTGATCAAACAATTGCTTGGTAACATTTACGAATCATATGATCAAAAGAAACCGCCTATGCCGGTTGCTCCTTTCCGTTTGGAAAGGGATGTATCTCAACAGACGGGACGTACATTGGACATGTATATATGTACATCAAGATCATGAATGAAGTATCGATTTTCACTCTCATTTTCCCTCTCGCATTCTCTACTGCTTCGATCACTTGCAACAGTACCGACCATTGGACTAGAAGCTCAATCAATATTTACTGTGATCTGTTTCAGTGGGCTGCCAGGCATGACTGGGTGCAACTGAAAGCCAGAGAAAACACTGCTCTCATATTTCTTTTCTGAAATTCACTGACTTGTTCCAGTTTCATGTTTTGAACGGTTAGTACTAGATCATAAAAAAAAAATATTAGTAACAGATATGCTGTTCTTATGTATTACTACCTGTTATTGTAAGCTGTTCAGCTTGCTTGTACCCTTTTTTGTGGAAACAGTAGGAAAGGATCCAACTGTAAATATAAGCTTGCTAGTTGTCTAGTGGCCTGACCTATCTAAGATGTCCATCCTGTGTTTCTTCAGGACATGAAACATTGGCCTCTAATAGCTCCCCTGCCATCTTATGGAAGAGGAAGGGACGAACCTGGTCCAAGATACAGCAACTTCATTGCTGGATCCAATCTCACCGATGTCATCATTACCGGTATATGCTTACTACCCCAAGCTTAGTAATTCCCTAAGGTTTTCTGTAATTTTCAGACCAGGTTGTAGCTGTAGAAATCTGACCAGGAGCAACACAACGTTTCAGGTAAAAATGGAACTGTCAATGGCCAGGGACAAGTCTGGTGGGACAAGTACCACGCCAAGGAGCTCAAGTACACCCGCGGCTACCTGCTCGAGCTCCTCTACTCTGACAGCATCATCATCTCCAATGTCACCTTCGTCGACTCGCCGTCGTGGAACCTCCACCCTACCTATTGCACGTATGGCTTTGAACTCTGAAGTCACACCTTAAAACCTACCTGATAGTTCGATCGCGGTACTCACTTACCTTCCATTGTTCTGGACAGCAATGTGACCATCAGTGGCGTCACAATTCTCGCACCGGTGCATTCGCCAAACACCGACGGAATCGACCCAGGTAGATCAGTTAACATTCAGTAATGCTCCTCTGACACTAAGAGAAGCATACGTTTTGAACGTGCTGGGTTCTTACGTTGTCTGTGCAGACTCTTCCTCTCATGTCAAGATCGAGGACTGCTACATCGTCTCCGGCGATGACTGCATCGCCGTGAAGAGCGGCTGGGACCAGTACGGCATCAAGTTCAACATGCCGAGCCAGCACATCGTGATCAAGAGGCTCACCTGCGTCTCCCCCACGAGCGCCATGATCGCGCTCGGCAGCGAGATGTCCGGCGGCATCCGCGACGTGCGCGCCGAGGACAACACGGCCATCAACACGGAGTCGGCCGTCAGGGTCAAGTCCGGCGTGGGGAGGGGCGGCTTCGTCAAGGACATCTTCGTGCGCGGCCTCAGCCTCCACACCATGAAGTGGGTGTTCTGGATGACCGGCAACTACGGCCAGCACCCCGACAACTCGTCCAACCCAAGCGCGCTGCCCGAGGTCACCGGCATCAACTACCGCGACGTGTTCGCTGAGAACGTGACCATGGCCGGCAGGATGGAGGGCATCCCGAACGACCCCTACACCGGGATCTGCATATCCAACGTGACCGCGCAGCTCGCGCCTAACGCCAAGAAGCTGCAATGGAACTGCACCGACGTCAAGGGGGTGACCTCCGACGTCTCGCCGAAGCCGTGCCAAGAGCTCGGGGCGGAAGGTAAGCCGTGTGCCTTCCCGGAGGAAGAGCTTGTCATCGGCCCGCCCGAATTGCCAAAGTGTAGCTATTGATGGTAGGTCCAAGAGAGATTATATATCTGCTCAGTGTTAGTATAGGCAATCAGTCCGAGAAATGCAGCTGAAATAATGGTAATCTTTAGTACATCTCATGCATTTTCGTGCGTATGGTCATCCATTTTGCACATCAAATTAACGATTTGTTAGGTCCAGATGAACATTCTCGTTTCTTTAGTGTTGAAGAGATTAGAGGCCACAAATTATGGCATGCAAAACTCCCAAAAAGAATAACATGACAAAAGCAAAGGCTTTCCCATTCCGTGTTTGACGTTTTAAGTACACCAACGACACAAGTGAGAGACAACAACAACATTAAATTTCTAAACCAAACTCTCCAAAAATATCACAATTGACAGACTGAGCAGAAAGCTCACTGTGCGAAAACATGGCTTCCTCTCATCACTTTCTTCCCCTTCCCTTGCTCATGAAGTGGTGGCGCTTCAACCTCTTCTTCCGGATCACCACGCCAGACTTGATGTTCTCCGAAAACGGCATGCCAAGGAGGGTGAGCAGCCTCAGGGCCTCGTTGTCCGTCTTGGCGGTGGTGACGACGCAGACGTCCATGCCATTCTTCTTCCCGCCCACCTCGTACGGGATCTCCGGGAACACGCCCTGATCACGGAGGCCAACGCTGTAGTTGCCGTGCCCGTCAAAGCTGTTTGGGTTGACACCAAGGAAGTCCATGGTCCTAGGGAGCCCAAGGTTGACGAGCCTATCCAGGAAGTTGTACATTATCTACAGCAAGCATACCAATCAAACAAGCTAACAATTTTCACTTGTACAGCAGATTACACTCAAATGCAAGATTCCAAATTGCTACGAATTTCTAATTTATATATGGAACTGAGCCTAGCTCGGTTGGTTGATGGTATGAATGTACATCTAGACCGCTGGCTCAAGTTTTGAGTTCTCTTCGACACGAATTTGGATACATATTTCTTATTTACAATGTCACCTGGTTCCTCTTAGGTTGGCTGATTTTTTTTATGAATTTCTAATTTTATATGCCAATTTGACAGTTGCCAATGTATGCATTTCAAGGAGGCCAGAGGAACAAGGGGGCTCACGCTGCCGCGGAGAGTAACGGCGATACCGATAGTGTTCCCTTCACGGATCTTGAAGCTAGCGACGGACTTCTTGGCCTTGGTCTTGACGGGCCACTGTCCGGTGATCATGGCGAGCTCCTTCATGGCGGCCTCCAGCCCCTTGGAGTTCCCCGCCTCCGCCCCCAGACCGCAGTTCACCACAATCTTCTCAATCTTGGGCACCTAATCGAACCAACCAACCACCCACACACCTCAAAACTGAACCACGACAATGAATCGGCCTAGCTACGTGAGCAATGGCGGGCCTTTCTGTGGTGAGGAGCAGGGTCGAGCACCTGGTGGACATTGGTGTAGCCGAACTCCTCGGTGATGAGTGGGACGACCTTCTGGTCGTAGACGGTCCTGAGGCGGTGGACCTTCTGGGCCTCGGTCGGGTCGACGAGGACGATGCCGGAGGGCGAGGTCGGCGGCGCCGCCGGCTTGGGCGGCGCCTCGGCCGAGGAGGAGGCGACGACGCGGAGGGCCCGGCCAGGAGGAGCTAAGTGGAGGATAACGCAGCGGCGGGCGGAGGAGGTGGGGGGGGGCGACAGGGAAGGGGGTGCCCGAGGAGGGCAGGCTCACCGCTCACAGCCGTGGCTGCCATTGGAGCGTGCGCGGAGGCCGAGGTGGGCGCGGCTTTATGGATGATGGGATAAGACGCTGGCGCTATCAAGTGTCGCGATTTTTTAATATTTTTATATTTCGAAAATAAAAAACAATTGTAAAAATGGGTGTTGGTTTGAAACAAATACAAAAATATGCTACATTGTGGAACAACATATAAAAAAATAAAAGTAAAGTATTTTAATACTCTTAAAATTCAAAACACTATCCGCCCTTCCAACGTCGAATCGGCAGTAACATATTTTTTCAATTTTTACAAGCAGACATCTATTTTATAATTTTTTATTTTTGAAATATAAAAATAAAAGAGCTCGAGTGTTGCCGTCGTTGCTCCCATTGAACCGTCAGAGACAGTTTACGCCCACTGAGTTGTCAAAGAGGGCTAAGGCCTAGCCCATCAAACCCGATAGACTTTAAAGGCCCATCTTGGTGACAAGGTGATGGACTCTACGTGCTGGCCGGTAGACGTTTTGAAAAATTGCATGGTCACGCTGCTACGTATTCAGGTGGAGCTTTAACTAGAGTCACTAAAGGTGGAGGAGGGAGAGAGTCCACATGATGGCCATGCGTCACAACTGCGGCGAGCACACCATGAGAACCAAAGGACATCGTGGATGGGTGTGGAGGAAACTGTCGTGGATCTGCAGCATGCAGCATCGTTGGAGTCGGGGCAGTGACGGATTAGGGGAGAGGGAGATCGGGGCGTCATGTCCATCGAGTGAGGGTGCGTGGGAGGAGAGCTTACAGAGTCGACAATGATGGCAGAGGGCGAGCGATACCAGGTCGAAGGGTGAGGACGAGCGATGCCAGGTCGAAGAGTGAGAGCGGCTAGGACAACATCGGGAGGAGGAGTGCGAAGGTGCACAGCGAGACAGAGGTGGATACAGTAGTGGGGCCGTACTCGTCGCCGTGGGGAGAGGATGGGGGCGGGGCTGTGCAGGGGTGGAGAAACAGAACGCACGTTGTGCAGTGGTGCTGATGGTGGCGTGCTAGAGCGAGGGCAGATTGGACGGGAGAGCGAGCGGGACACAAACACAATCGAATGGGCGATGCTTGTGTGGGGGAGAGGGCGCAATGGAACCGGCGAGAAGGGTCTGGGGCAGACAAAGAGATAAACAAATGTTAACAAGGCAGACAATCAGCCGCGTACTCTGACCGTTCCTGCGATTAACTCAAAGGGATCGCGTCCCATGTCCAGCACTGAGAAAGAAGAAAAAAAGGTCAAAAGAGTATCACGAGGAGGATCCTGGTCACATGCATATGCCTGTCAATGCATGTAACTGCGTGCAGCATCCAGTTTGTTCAACGATACCATCACCAGAACCTGTCTTTTCAAGGTCCCAACCCAGTTTAGTGCTCACCTGCCCTGTTCTACCAGTGGGCAGCAATAGCACGATCATAGATCCGCCATGACCCACGATGCCATGATCGTTGGTCTGTGGAGGGCCCTCTACTTTGCTTACTCAACATCCGACACAACCTGACCGTTAGCACTATTGCTTCCTGTCGTAAAAACCAGTAGAACCACATCGGCACCCCTGATTTATCCTCTCTGTTTTTCGACACGAATCTTAATATAAATAACTATAACTTATATATGTTTATGTAATTCTAGAAAACACTATACATAATATTTTTTTGGACGAGCAGTGGCTCGTTAGCATACCTCTATGGGTAGAGAGAGTAGCTGGAACCCCTGATCTCGCTTTTTTTTTCCGTCTAATAGTCTCGAGAGGCTCTGGAAAGAGACCCGATTATAAAATAAATAATAAAAAGAACGCTACGCAGAAAAAGAATGTGGAGAACATCGGCACGAGAATTTTCCAGAGCAGCACAGAAAACTGAAATGCCACTGTCAGCGCCACGATATGCACGTATAATCGATACAGAAAACAAAATCAGCACTAGCGGTAAGCATATCAACTAACAGGAAGTCAGGAAGACATACACACACTAGTATAAGGCTACACAGCAAAGAAGTACCTACAAGATGGGAAGATCTAATGTGAAAGCGGAAGACAAAATAAAAGAGAAATGTAGTATGTATGGCAAGTAGCTCTCATTGGATCGCATCTAAGGTCTCTCTCCTCTTGATCCTCCGCTTGATCTCCTTCTCCAGCTCCTCGGTCCCTCCCACCTCCGCCAGCTCCTGCAAATCACATACAAAAACATCAAACAACTAGGTCGGATAAATTTGTACACGAGGTCATTTGAATCTGCATGAACCCAAGTTAATTCCAGCACAAATCTTGACTGACCTTGGGCCCAAGGAACAGGCCGTAGGGCACGCCCTCGAACATGTCCATGTGATGTATCTGCAAGCACGGGCATCAGTTAAGAACCTGCTCTCGGCTGGCAGGCGAGCTGTGTGGTAGGTTGGGTGGCCGGTCCAGACCTGATGGCCGGCGGCGACCCACCGGAAGTAGGGCACGTTCTCGATGGGGCCCACGGGGAAGCGGCGGTGGACGAGGCCGTCGTGGACGAACATGTACGCCATCCCGAACAGCGTAATCCCCAGGCCCTGCAACGATCATTTTTTCAAAATTAAACGAACCGGCAAGAACCAACTCATCAAACATTATTAGCTAAGTGCACTGCATTATAATAAAAACACAAATATTAAACGTGATAACATCAAATACAAGCTCAATTTATACAGACATGGATACGTTATGTAAACACTACCAAACGAATACATTATGATCATGTAACAATACAAATACATTATGATCATGTAACAATGTCGAACGAATATGTCACAAGCGATAATATAGTTTTACTTTAGATAGAACTAACTAAGTGCTCGTTACGTTCTAACGAAACACACAAATATTGGACACAGTAATATAAGACGAATACGTCGATAATGGATACGCCGTACTCAAATTAGTGTTCTGTTGACCGTTGAATCATTTTTCACCAGGCCGCCATCGATGTGATGATGCGCTAATAATTTGACACGTTCAACACGCTCGGTCAAATTCTAGTGTTTCTCTTTGAGTGGAGCTATGTGCGGAAGGAATCGAACAGGGGAGGGGGAGGGGGAGGGGGAGGGGTGAGAGCGACTAACCGCACCGAAGCAGAGGCCGGGGAGGAGGCCGCGGTTGAAGAAGCCGTAGGCGAGGAGGGACATGGCGGGGACGGCGTTGACGATGGCGAACACGTCGTTGAGCTCGAAGGGCCCGTCGCGCGGCCGGTGGTGGGACTCGTGCATGTGCCACAGCGACGCGTGCCACAGCGCCCGGTGCGCCCACCGCGCCCAGAACTCCATCCCGACCTGCGTGATTCCAATTCCATGGAGTTCTTTTTACGTCCGCACGCCTCGTCTCACGGATGCACGCCCACGCCGCGACGCGCGGAGCGTGTCCAGTGTCTTGTTGGGGGAAGAACGCGTGGAGGCAGGAGCACTTACCGCGGCGCCCACCGAGAGAGCGAAGGTGCCGAACATTTCCGTCACCGGGATCTCGCCTCCCTGACCAAGCAGCCGGAACGGAAGATTTCGTTAGTGGCAAGAAGCCGCCTCGGTTGCGAATTGCACCAAGTAGACGGCACGTACCTCCATTTGCCAGGCGAAGCGGTAGTAGACGGCGGCGGCGGCCATGGACGTGATCCCCAGGCTGGACATCACCGCGGCCACCAGGTACGTCCGCCGCTCCGACTGCTTCCGCGCCGCGAGCTCCGCCACTGCCCTCGCGGCCTCGGCCTCTGCGTCCCCTCCATCATCTCCCGCTCCTCCGACGACAACCCTGTCGTCCGACGCCACGCGCACGGGCACGGAGCGCCGAACCGCCGAGCGGGGCGCCGCGCGCACCGAGAGAGGCGCGAACACCAGCCGCTGCGCGGCCGCGGCCGGCGGGCTCCGGACGCGGGAGGAGGCGATTGCGCCAGTCGGGAGAAGGAATGGAGCGGCCACCAGCCTCGCGACTGCCATGGACAGAGAGATCGATGGGTTTGGGTTCAGAGGAGTTTGGGGGCGTGGGTGTGGATGTATGTGCGGTCGGCCTCGAGGAACGGGAGGTGTGGAAGACACGTGGGCTGGAGTCGTCGTTGTTGGCAGTCAACTTGCAGGCATGGAAATCCGGGACGAGCGCCGGCCGGAGAGGCGGCTTTTTCTACTAGTAGTACGATCCGAGCTGACTCACCTCTCCTGCTGCCTTTTACGGCTAGCTCTCTCAAAGAAGTACTACGTACTGTTCTTTCATTCTCTGCGAGTGGAAAGCTGAAGACGAACGAGAAATTCGTTGCCTGACTCGTCAGGTTAGTGAACAACTGCATGCGTCACTGTCGTCCTCGGCTCCGTTTCGGTCTCAGGCTCAGCCGCCCGGCGGAGGCCATTGGAGAGCTGCCTGTCCTGAGGCGACGGCCATCCGGGGTAGAGTAGTAGGTGCAGGCAGCCTAGGCACCGCGGCAGTGGAAAAGGACAGGGCGCGCACATGGGCGGGCACGCCTCACCACGTGGCGGGAACGGGGACGTTGTCCCCGCGCGCACGACTGCATGCACCCCGCCCACGCAGACGCAGACGTTAGCACCGACTCGCTGCGTGGCCATACCCGCCGTTTCTTCTCTTGTCCACTGTCTTCTTCCTCCTGTGCAATGGCGGAGGTTGGTTAGCGAGGGTTAAAGTGAGCCATGTCCTCTCTAATATAGAAAAATTGTTGAAGAATCATTTAATTTTATTATTAAATATTAACAAACTGCTAATTTGTCTTCCTAATCTGAGTTCATGCTACATTGGCTTTTTTCGTACTATGCTATTGTTCTTGTGTATCACCGGTCACCAATATCTTCTTCATATGTATCACCGTAGCAAGCTCCTTAAAACTTTAGGCACAAGATGATGTTATGAGCTGCCCAATATATCAAACCAGGCTACAATAGCTATATCGGCCCAAGCTTCATTGATCACACAGGAGTCCACATGGAAGCTCATACCAAAAAGGTCTGCGCGAGTTGGATAGTTGTTCGTATGCTACAGAGAGACCAAATGGGTATTGAGAATGGAAGCATAAAGACATGTAGGGAGAAGGAGAGGATGAACAAGAACATGAAGTCGCTATGTTCTTCTGCTTCTAAACTCATCTCTGGTGTATCTTGAACCTTCTAGGTTCATTTGAAATAGCAAGAACTGTAGAACTAATTGATACGTAATATCATGATAACTACTTGGTACGTAATATCCTGATATTAGAGCCTGCTATCCTGGACCAATCCTTACACAACCACCATTCCCATCGCGCCTGAATTTGATACCAAATTATGAAGCTTGAAGAATATGATGGGGTAAATCGGGTACTGTTGGATCAGATGAAGGCGATGATGATGAAGATGGAGGAGAACCATCGGATGCTCACAAATGTTCACGCATCGGTGGAGGATCTGAAGGTGGCACGGATCGGGTTTGACACCTGGAAACTAGAGGTGGAAGCATAGGTCATAGATCTGTGCACCGCCATCAGCGATCTAAGGAGTCAAGTCGATCGCCTTCAACATCATCCACGAGCATCTAAGGACGAGGAGAGGAAGGATGGCGCACTGCTTCCTACTCCAGCAATTCCTCTACTACTAGAGACTTTGTGGGTGGTAACGGGAGACGACCAATTTGGGCACCGCTTCGATTGAGAGCACCGGAGGTCGGCACATGGAGTGATTACCACTTATGTGTCCCCTCTGGTCACAGGTGTGCACTCTTCCATCGAATCCCCATCGTTTACTCCTACGCGTTACAATTTTGGGGGTGTTGAATGTCAAGGATCACCGGTGGGATCGAACTTGGGACATTATGGTAGCTTTCTTCTGTGAATCGATTTTCCCCAATTTGATGGAAGTCTGTCTAGATTATGGAGGAGGATGTGTGAGTCCTATTATGAAGCGTATGGGATTCCTACTCACCTCTGGGTTAGGCTAGCCTCTATGCACTCTGTGGGATCACCGAATATGTGGCTACAGTCCTTGGACAGACTGCTAGTATTAATGGGATGGAAGGAAATTTTGTGGGTTGATCTCAGATAGACTTGGGTAGGATCAATATGAACTAGTGATAAGGCAGGTATTTGGGTTGTAACAACTAGGAACAGTGTCGGTGAGCATGGAGAAATTTGAGCAGTTGATGTAAGAAATTGTTACCTATAACTCCAGCGCCGCGATGGATCACGTGTTCTTTACCACACGATTCGTTGACGGTTTGTAGGACGACATCGTTATGTTGTATTGATTCAGCGCCCAAAGGACCTTGATACTGCTCGTGATCTCGCTGTGTTGCAGGAAGAAGTGTTGGAGGGACAATGACATCGAGATTGGAGGCACCAATTACCGACCGAACTGGACTGCGTGCAGCGGCGTTGCCTTTGCCCGCTCCTCCAGGGTGTGCAGCACAGACTTCACCACTATAGGACAAAAGTGGTGCGGAAGGAGCCATGGTGGCCAATGAGGATGACCACATAGCAGCCTTGCGTGCTCACCATAGAGCCAAGGGATTATGCTATCTTTGTGGCGAGAAATGGGTCACGACTCACAAGTGTCCTACCATTGTTTCCGTCCATGTGGTGGAGGAGATGCTGACAATGTTGACTGCGGACATGCCTAGTGGTGTGGCAACACTTGATCATGAGGGCAGTGTGCGTGGTGAGGAGAAGTTGTTGGCCATTTCCAAGTAGGAGGTTTGTGGAACTGAAGCAATCAGGACAGTGAGGTTGCAGGCAAGGATTCAACATCGTGAAGTTTTGTTCCTTGTGAACTCGGGAAGTTCTGAAAGTTTTTTTAGCATGAAATTGGCTAAACAATTGAAAGTAGTGGCTCAAATGAGTTCAATACTAAAAGTTAAGGTGGCCTATGGAGGGGTTCTTGTGATAAGGAGATTGTAGATTGTTAATAGGGTTGTCAGGGACAAGAACACTTCACCACCATGTGAGTCCTTCCATTGAGTCGCTATAGTGTAGTGTTTGGGATGGATTGGCTCGAGTGGAATAGCTCGATGGAAGTGAATTGGGCTGAAAAGTGGATTCAATTTCAGCATTCAGGAAAGTTGATCAAGCTGCAAGGACTCCGACCTCCTTCACTGAACTGTTATATGATTTTGGCGACTCAGTTGAAGGGCACGGTGAAGCGCATATCCCTGGTGCACATTATTCAGTTGTGTGCCATTGCAGAGACTGACAAAGAGGACATGCCACCTCTTATTCAAACACTACTAGATAAGTACCAGGAGCTCTTCGTAGAACCTAAGTGCTACCTCCCACGTGTGCCTTTGATCACAAAATCCCTCTGCTACCCAGTGCTCATCCTATCAAATTGAGGCCATATCGCTACAATCTGATGCAGAAGGACAAGATTGAGAAGCAGGTGATGGAAATGCTAGCGGCATGAGTGATTCAGCCAAGCTCCAGCCCATTCTCTTCCCTGGTGTTGTTGGTCAAGAAGAAGGACATGAGATGGCGGTTCTGCATCGACTACTATCACCTCAACGCACTGATAGCCAAGAGAAAATACCCCATGCCTACCATTTATAAACTTCTAGACTAGCTGGTGGGTGCACGTTGGGTAAACACTTTGGATTTTTTGCGCGAGTTACCACCAAATCCGCATGGATCCACGGGATGAATACAAGACGAGTTCCAGACGCACCATGGGCATTTCGAATTCCATGTTATGGCTTACAGATTGATCAACGCTCCGAGCACATTTTAAGGGTTAATGAACACGATACTCGCACCATTGCTGCGCAAAGGCGTGCTTGTCTTCATTGACGATATCCTCATTTACATCACCACACTAGAGAAGCACGTGGAATTGCTGGAACATGTCTTCGTACTGTTGCATCAGAATCAGTTCCGCATCAAGCGTTCTAAGTGTGCTTTTGCGCAGCCACTCCTAGAATCTTTGGGGCATGAAATCAGCACTGATGGGGTCAAAACGGCTGACAAGCACATCTCTACCATTCAGGATAGGCTAACGCTAGTGGGTGTCAAGGAGTTGCGAAGCTTTTCTAGACCTAGTGAAGTATTAAAAGTGATTCATGTGCCATTTTAGTATTCTAAGTAAGCCATTAACCAATCTAATAAAGAAGAAGATTCCTTATGTGTGGAATTTGGAGACTGTGTAGGCTTTTCAGTCTCTGAAGACTGCTCTCATGAGCGCGCCGGTCCTAGAGCTGCCTGATTTCGTGAAGCCGTTCGTGCTGGAGACGGACACATGTGATTCGGGCATCAACGTTGTGCTGTTGCAGGAAGAACATCCAATGGCTTACTTAAGAAAGGCCATGTGACCACGAAATCTAGGGTTATCAATGTATAAGAAGGAGTGTATGGCTATATTGATTGCGTTAAAGTCGTGGCATTCTTACCTGCAACATAATGAGTTCGTGATTCGTACATATCAATGTAGCCTGGTGCACTTGGACAACCAGCGGTTGACAACTACCTGGCAGTAGGAGGCGCTTATCAAATTATTGGGCTTGAGCTATCGAATTCAGTACAAGAAGGGAATTGAGAATAAGGCGGCGGATGCCTTATCCCGTCACACTCAACAAGATTGTTTGACTATAGCAGCGGCATAAGCAAAACCAGAATGGTTAGAGGCTGTGGTGAATGGATAATGTAGAGGACCCCAAATCTAAGCAAGTACTGATTGCATTAGCTTCTAGAAGTGCATTGGATCAATTTTCGCTGCGAAAGGGGGTCATTTATTACCAGGATCAAGTTTGGGTGGGAACTAATGGTCTAGCACAACGGGCAAATTCTCAAAGCCTTGCATGAAAGTGCATTAAACTGGTCATTCAGGGTTCCAAGTTATTTACTGGCGAGTTAAGAAGCTATTCAAATGGCCAGGGATGAAGAAGTCGATCCACAAATTTGTGGCTTCGTGCGCAGTTTGTCTGCAAGCTAAGGCCGAGAGGGTCAAGTATCCTGGATTATTGATGCCACTACTTGTTCCAACACAAGCATGGTTGATCGTTTCTCTAAACTACATTGAAGGGCTGCCAAAGTCAGGAGGCTACAAGTGTGTGCTGCTTGTGATGGATAAATTTTCAAGGTATGCACATTTTGTGCCCCTTTCCCATCCTTATACTGCATTTCAATGGTTTAGGCCTTCTTGAGCAATGTGTTTAAGTTACATGGTCTGCCTAAAGTTCTTGTCTCTGATTGGGATCGTGTCTTCACAAGTGCATTATGGAAAGAGTTATTTTGACTCATGGATACAAAGATTGAACATGAACTCGGCTTACCATTCGTAGACGGATGGCCAAATTTAGAGAATGAATTCGTGTTTGGAACGTTACTTGTGGTGTTTTGTCCACCCGTGTTTGTGGAAATGGTTGCAGTGGCCACCACCCGTAGAATTCTGGTATAACACCAGCAAGCACTCGGCGCTGGGCACCTCTCCTTTTTGTGGTCATGTATGGACATGAGCCAAATCATTGGGGAATTGATCGAGTTGAAGTATGTGAAGTACCCAATCTTCGGGAATGGCTACAGGAAAGGTGCCTAATGACCAAGCTCATACAACAACAATTGCACCACGCCAATCAAAGGCTGAAATCTCAGGCTAGCAAGCATCATTCGGAGAGGACCTTTGCTATGGGTGACTAGGTGTTTCTCAAACTATAACCAATCCTCTGTATCCTCCTGTGCTAACCACAAGTTGGCTTTTAGATTCCATGGTCATTTTCAGGTGCTGGAGAGTGGACGAAGTGGAGTTTCGCTTGAGCTTTGTCGGTGGGAAGCTTGATCCATCTCGTTGTGCACATCTCATTGTTGAAGAAGGCCTTGCACAGAATTGAAGAGGTCCAAATTGAGCTACAACTGCCCCGCCTTCATTGCAAGAGTTGATACAGATCTTGGAACGTCGTACTTGCCGCAAGGGAGCATAAAACATATCCCAGGTTCATGTGTGCTGGTTTAGCATGCCCATGTTCAGACTACAAGAGGTACAACGACCCAAGCTTCATCGACCACACGAGAGCCCATATCGAAACCCATATCACGAAGGTCTACGCGAGCTGGACAACCATCCTGCCGCTAGGAGAGACCGAGTGGGTGTTGAGAGATAAAGCATAAAGGCATGTAAGGAAAAGGAGAGGGAGGAGAGGATGAACTGGAACCTAAACTCGCTATGTTCTTTTGCTCCTAAACCCCTTTGTACTGTATCTCGAGTCTGTTAGATTCTTCTGTAATAGATGGAACCGTAGAACTCCTTGGTGCGTAACCGACGATGAGTGAAATTTCAAATGAATTATTTTACCGCATTATTTCTTGCTCGTGACCAACGCTAGCCAGCGTTCCTCGTACATTATCTTATCCTGCCTGCATCGACCAATCGCGTTTCCTTTTTCTTCTCTTTTTGGTGCTGTAGAGTCCGAGACGATACGTGGTGGCACGTGTCAACGCAGGGCGCCCGCGCGTTCGCTGGGCTACCAGGCTATGGTGCTCTGCCGCCCCACTACCGATCCCACTTGCCGACGGCCACACCTCCCTCGTGGTGACTGCGTGTTCGCGCAGGGGAGGAGGGGCGGGTCGTGCCATGCACCGTCAGCTTCTGTCGCCCGGACACCTGGTCATCACTGCACACGATAGTGGTGCGCCAAAGCGAGGTGTGGATGGATGCTTTCATGGTGGCGACGGCGACGTGAGGTTTGACGAGTCGCGTCACATGAGCTCGCCGACGTGGCGCTGCCACGCCGCGTCTACTTGGGCTCGCCGACACGTAGCTCGCCTGCGGGGGAGGACAACGAATTCTTTAGGTGCACGTAACGCCTAACCGGTTCGTGGTTAAACCAAGAACGATTAATTGGGAAGCTTTCCGTTGATTTGGGTGTCCTGCTACGCTACGTGCTGCCGCTACAACCTCCTGATTTGGACCGGGCATGCCTTTGGATCGCGGTGAATGGATGGCGCACCGCGCATGCAGGAGTGGACTCTGGAGGTCACTGCTGAAGGCTCCACGCTGCCATGCGTACTTTTCCTCATCTGAGTCGCGCGGCTAGACGCCTAGATTGCAGGCAGGGTGATGAGGATCGGATCTACGATGAGATTGGTCTCAAGATCTCAAGATGAGATTGGTCAGCATGACATGACAGCGAAGAACGAATACGATAACTAGCACGACGTGACGGCCTGCTGATCCGTATCACAGGGGATATCGCACTGTTCATGCGAGCGCTAGCAGTCATCGGCGCCAGAGGAAATACTATCGCGCTGCAGAGCCATCGATCCAGTGGTAAGACTACAATTTTTTTTCCTTATCACCAGTTTTTTATTATAGTAATTTTAATTTTATATTTTTCTTTCGTATTATTAGATTTATTATGAAATACATTTTTATATATTTATAAATTTTTAGGAAAAATATATGATCAAAATTATTATAGTAAAAAATTAGTGATAAAGCAAATGAAAACAGAGATAATATTTCGCGATTTATGATTAGGAAATTCTATCGCGCTGCAGACTCTGCTGTAGCGAACGAGAAGATATTTTCCTTGGCTAGTTGGCCAAATCAGGGACGCCGCATGGATCCACCACGAACCGCGATTTGATCTCAAGTCTGAAAGTCTGAACTTTCGTTCAGTCCAGGTCTTTGTCAGCAGTGAAAAACTTGGAACTCTGGACAAATACATGATCTCCCGATCATGCCAGTCACTTGCAGGCTGCGGTCTGCCGAACAAGGTCCACAACAGTGGGAATCACTGAAAAATTAGGTCTTCGTAGTGGATGATCGCCTACCTCATTGACAATGTCTCAGACAAAAGAGTTGGCACATCTTTGCAAATATCCTCTACTTTAACTTTTGTTTTCAACCTCAAATCTCCGTGTACGGATCTGTTTTGCTGGTGATTACGTGAAGAACACCAGAGACACAAGTTGAGAAGACTGGCGACAGCATGTTTTCATCGAGTGAATCGTCTGCCGATGAGCCTGTAGTATAAGCACTTCGTTTCATTTCAGATGGCCCAGTATTTTGTCTGAAATGTGTTGATCAACTTCATGATTGTTGAATTAGGACTCGTAAATTGTTAATAAATTATTGTTATTGTTGAATGTATATGGAAAAATTATACATCTAAAACAAAGAGTTACATTATACACTACTTGACTAGCTAAGTCCCTGTACGTTGTAACAAAAACATAAATATTAGATGCGATAATATCAAGAACAAACTCAAGATATGAAAATATGGATACGTCGTGTGATGGAGATGTAGATGTACTATGAGAATACCATCGAATAAATATATCAATAATACCGTAGTTTGATTTCAGATGGAATAAAAAAAGGAGAAGATTATATACTAATCTCTCTACTAATTTATTCATTTATTTTTATTAGTAAAACATGTCTCATATCTGTAGCCGGTAACGATACGGAGATACTGGACGACGATGGTGGATGTCAAAAGTAGGTAAAATATTTGAATTTTAGGTATTTTTATTAGATAATAGTGGAGTAGGAGAAAAAGTGATAGAAAAACAACTCCTGATTTATAAAGCGGACAATATATAGGGAAATAGAACAAAAGAAGAAGGAAAAAGAAAAAGTACTGCACTCTAGTGGCCCGGTTGGTGGGTCGATTTGGGCTGACCGACTAGTAGGTGCTCTCGTTGGGACGGGCCGTCGATCGATCCCCACTCACAAATCAAAGTGCGAATCTCCAGGCAAAAATCACGGCCTCAAAGCGCCCTTGCCCGCCCAACTAGAGTTTCCCTCTCCGCCCCCCTCCTCCGGCAACTCAGGAGAGCGCGGCCCTATTCCGGCGGCGGCGAAGGCCGCGACGGCCCCACGCAGCGCAGGCGCATGGCTGCACCGGAGGCGCCCTCCTGCTACGTCGGGATCGCGCGGCAGTCTGCCGCTTTCCGCCTCATGAAACAAATGGTGCGTGATCCAATCTCGTCCTCGTACAAATTTTCTAGTGGAATGCGTTTTGTGACCTGGGCAAGTTTGGCATGTGCCGGGGTAAGGTAAGTTCAGATGCAGACGTTATTGTTGCTGTAATCAAAGAAGCAGTGCCCAAAATGTTTCTACAGAGGTCAATCTTTGCCTATTAGGCAAGAGGATAGCAAGTTCGAAATTCTGTCTCGGTAGGACATGGATTTCTATTACTATGAAATTGGGCTGAGCCGTGAACAATTCATTGGGTTGCATAGGTAGCAGACGGAGCACAGCACCTGGAGTTAGTTTCGATGGACTATTGAGGAATTGTGGTAGTTACGTGCGTTCACGCGTGCCTAGCAGGGTAGATAACTGCGCCATTTTAGTCCTGCGATAAACATATGATTTCTGAAATTACTGAGAGGAAGAAAAATTTGTACTGCAGCTGGAGTATGAAGCGAACTTCGTTCTGTTTTTTGTAATTGCTGAGACAACAATACATGAAGTGAAGCGAACGAGCTTTACTTTCTGTAAATCGGTTGCTTTCTCCAAGTTGTGCTGGTCTCTTTTACTGATCCTACTATGATTAATACCGTTCTAGGGATGGGAAGAAGGTGAAGGCCTTGGCAAAGACAAACAAGGCATAAAGGGCCATGTTAGGGTGAAAAACAAGCAGGACACACTAGGTTTGCTTTCTTCTTCTACAACACCTCAGGGTTTCAGTACAACTCCCTCAGGGTTTCAAAATTTACTGAGTAATTTAATATCTCTTCCTAAATAGCCACATCTGAGCTTGCTGAAGTGTGACTCTGGTTTGTATGCAGGTGTCGGTGTAGACAGTCCTCATAACAAGTGGGTATATGACACCACCCAATTTGACAACATACTGAAGAAACTGAAAGTGGTACAACACATATTTTTTGAGCTGCTCTTATTGAATTTTGATTTATAATGCCTAATAGTTTCTCATATTTTTCTTGTGATTTTGTCGTTGTTTCTCTCTGCAATAGCAGCAAACAGCTAATCCTGTTCGAAAAGGTATACCTAGCACATCGTTTTTATATTCTCATTTGTAAATGTTGTTTAATCACACCCATCTTTTTTTTTTTTTGCAGAAGTGGAAGCTGCAAGTGATTCACCTGATAGCACACCCAAGAAAGAAAAATCCGTAAAAGATGAAGTTACTAAAGTTACTCGACCTCAAGGAAGGTTGGTTTGACCCTTATTCTGAACCTTTTAGATTCATCTATTTTTTTTCTTTCCTTCACAATTTTACATGATAACCATTTTTTCAGATACAAGAAAAGAGAGAAGGGGAAAAGTGTGAGCGGTTATTCAGTAATAGATCTTCAAGGCATACTTGTGAGTGATTGCTTTTTTTTTTAATCTGTGGCTATTTCTTTCTTAAATAATCTAGTTATTGCCCATGAGCATTTGTTTCTTGCAGTGTATAACTTGTGTCTGTACGTGTGTCCAACTCTAATTTGTGCTAGTGCTGGCTTTCATTGTGCTGGACTGGACTGCATGCATTTGGAATAACTTGAACTGCACTCCTCATGAATAAGATATTTTAATAATTTGCCTTATTCGGATCTCTAAAGCAACTTATGTTTGCACAGATACGAACGAAGATAATTGCCAAGTGGATCACAAAGTGGAACCAACATGCTTGGATGAACCTGATCCTGTCATCTGCCAAGATGCAGGTCAAAAATTCGTTTTGTGGTTTCAACTAGCTTATTTTTTTCCTGCTAGACTATGTTGCATGAGCTTTTGGCCCATTATTTTCTTACTGATCTGAGGTGCCTCCCTTTTAGAATCGGAATAGGTTGTTACTGGAGTACTTTCTAGGAGTTAAAAATAATAATTTCTCTAAATACGCCAGAACACGTGCAATATCTACTGAAAGCTGATTTTTTGGAATCAGGTTGGTTATGTGATCATTTTTGGGTTCTTTTCAACTGGAAGTACAAGTTTGATCATCAAGCTCAAACTGATCCCCTTTCCCACTACAAAAAATTGGACCCAGAAATTCTAGAATGTCCACACAGCATACAAGTGATATAACTACTATATGTAAGTTTTGTTTATATTACTGTCAATCCGTTGTCTCCTTAATTAAAAAGAATAGCTACTGTGACAGCATCTGAGCTGTTATAGTGCTGCTGAAACACAAAGCGTGTGTTGTGCTCTTACATTTGTTTCTTCTCTAATGGTCTTTATCGTGTACTAACTTCATTTAGGTTTTAGTAACTTGCTTTTTCAACTCTTCCTTGGTTCAGTATCTCAAGCTGAAGATGTGAACTGGTGGGGGCACAATTATGGCTTTGTATCAAGAGGCTTTCTAGAAGCAACATCTCGTAAAAATAAATGTTACGAAAAGATCCTGCTAGTGTTCGCCAGACATTTGCAGAGGAAGATCAAGAAAATCTATACAATCTTGTTCAGGTTTGTGTGCACTGTACATAATTTTCCCATGATGTTTAACAGAGATCTTGCTATTTTTATATTTTGCATTTGCAAGATTATGTTGTTAACAATGCTTAGCATATTCAAGATGTGATTTTACAGGCTTTTCAACCACCGATTAAAGCACATTGTCCATCGATTCATTTTGCTCCGCTGAGATTATGTTCTGACATTTTTACCTGATGTCCTGAAGTAGATGCTGATTTATACTGATAATTGTGTGTATAGTTACAGAAAATATATGGTGTTTTTACAATTAATAGGTATACCATATACCTGAATTCTTAAAATATCCATTTCTTAAAAATTATCTTTGTAATTTGCTGCAGGATAAAGCTACTTCTGGAAAGCAGGGTCTTGGCATCAAGGGTCTGCCAATGAAAGTTGCTGGCCACCGTTGGAAGGGAAACAAAACTTCGCTTGGTGACAGCGATGACGAAAATTCAGCCCAGTCCAATGAATATTCAGAAAGTGAAGAGAATGACTAGGAGGAAGAATCTGTCAATGATGCTGAATCAGTAGACATGGAGGAGAATGCAGGAAAAGAATTGCGTGTGGATGTTAGCTCTAAAACCAGGGTCAAGAAACTTTGCAAAAGAATACTTTGTCAGGTATAGTCTCTATCTTCTCTTTGTGAGTACTTGATGTGCTCTTTTCTGGTATATGATGTTTACTGACTCTTGTTCTTTCCAGGCCCCATCCCAGTCGATGAAATTGAAGGATCTTAAGGTAGCTGTTGAAGAGCATTCAAATTCTGTATTCTCCAGCTTCTCTTGTAGACGTGAAGCTCTGTTGTTTTTGAAGAACAAGGTATGTATATATATATATCATTACCCTGATCAGTTTGCAGTTACGAATTCTGAGCCATTTGTCTCGCTGTCTGTTTTTCTTAACTATAGTTAGGCAGTACCTACTCCGGAATCCCTCTTGGGCTACATGTTGCTTGATTGTATCTTCATGTTAGGAACTTAGGATGCATCCTGTTCTTATTCGTTCAAGGAATAATTATTTGCTGATATATTATAAACTATATTCTCAGGCTGTATCCTATACATGAGGTCCTGCATACTGTTAGTATGTCTGCTCACTGCTGATTTCCATTTCGTCTCTCAATTGTGTCTTGCAGCTTCAAGGAAGCAGGAAATTCAACGTGGAGGGCAAGAAAGTACATCTTGTGTCATGAGAGCGCAAGCAAAGATTCTACGGATAGTGGTGCACAGTGCACTGTTGAGGTTTCCAGCGCTCATATTTTTGTTGCTTCAGATTTGTAACAGATGTAGGTGCACATTGAGCTCTGCAGTATAGATAAGAAATTAAACGCTTCCGCATATGCGGAGGTAGAATTTTGCAAAATTTTGTAATAAGAGTTGCTAATCTATGTGTTTGCAGTACATTTGATGTATCTGTACTGTTCTGGTTGGCTCGAGGCGTACGAAACTGTAAATTGGAGTGATTGTGCTATGTATTACTTGGCTCGCAAAGTGTTTTACGCATTGCTCTATCAACTGGCTGTCTGGCTATGCACATCAGATCTTCTCACAAAAATCCAAAAATAGTCTACGTATGTGATTATATTTATTAGAATAGATAATATGTTACTGTATTTATAAATTTAGTATATTTTTTAATAAAAAATGTGTTTTTGATAACTAAGGTGTAGAATATGGTATTGGGCACTATATTCGGTATATGAGATGTCGAAAATGCTGAATACGGCACCTTTAAATACAGCCGCGCGTCGCACTTTCTCAGGACGAAAGAAGTTGGAAGCAGTTGTACGTGTGTGTTTAAGTTTTTTATTTAACTCTTAATTTTATATAGAAGTATAAAAATAGTTTAAAAATTCTAAATATTTTAATAAGCAAATTGAGCTCACTAGCAACCCTTTTAATTGGTTTGATGTAAAAAGCATGAGGCAAATTTAATTAAAATTATCTATATAAGCATACTTTTATAAATTTTAGCAATATTTAATACTCAAATAAATTCCCAAAAATTTAGAAAACTTCACTACTATTTTTCTCACGTGATGTACTAATTTACAAAAATATTTTCAACTCTAGGTTATTTGGTGAAAAAGTGAGTTTTTTTAATGCTCTATTTATATGTATTTTTATTATTTTATGTGATATTCTCTTTTTAATTCAATTTGAATAAAAAAAAATTCAGATATGCACAAAACCTTGGTTCTCGGATTAATATTAAGCCTTTGTAATGCTCCATTTATATGGATTTTTATCATTTCATGTGATATTCTCTTTTTAATTCAATTTGAATAAAAAAAATCAAACATGCACAAAACTTTGGTTCTCAAATTAATTCAAACATGCTTTATTTAATATGTTACCGACACCGATCTAAAAACATCGGGAAACCTCTTGTATTAATATTAAGCATCTCCTTGCTATTTTTTATGCTTCATTTCTTTTTTGGTTATATCTTCCTACTTTGAGACATGATATCCCTATCTGCATGCTTCTTATCTGTTTGTTTAAATTTCAGATATATTATTTTCTATATTTAATTGATAAATATTAAAACTTATTGTATCACTATCTACTTTGAAAAGACGAATATAAATATACATTCACAATTCCTGGATTCTCTGCTTCTTAATTGTCCAATTTTACCATCTTAGTAGTTGTCAACCTGTCATGTATCACATGAGAATAATATTAATTAATTTATGATTTTTGGGATTATATGTATCAATATGAATGTTTGAGTTTTTATTCAAATTGAATTAAAAGGAGAATATCACATAAAATAATAAAAATGCATATAAATGGAGCATTATAAAGGAATTCACTTCAAATAACTTAGGGTTGAAATATTTTTATAAATTAGTACATCACATGAGAAGAGTATTAGTGATTTTTTCTAGATTTTTGAGAATTTATTTGAGGCATTAAAATTTGCTAGAATTTATAAAAGTAGGTTTATCTGAAGAATTTTAATTAAATATCTGTCCATGCATTTTGGATCAAACCAATTATAACGGGTTGTTAGTGAGCTTTAGTTTGCTCATGAAAACATTTAGAATTTTTAGACTATTTTTGTACTTCTAAATAAAATTGAGAGTTAAATAAAAAACTTAAACACACACGTACAACGAGCGTGACGAACGGGCGGCTATATTCAACACCTATGGTATCAAATATGATACTGTGCATCATTTTCGGCATCTTATATGCCAAATACAGTCATGAATGCAGTGCACAGTACCGTATTCGGTACCTTATGTGCCAAAAATATGTTTTTGTTAAACAGGATGCTAAATACATATACTAAATTTGTAAATATGTTAATATATTATTTATTTTGATAAATATGATCGTATATGTTGGTTATTTTTGGATTTTTGCCCGTATCTTCCATCTGTCCCTTTAGAGCATAAAAGGTTGGACGCGTCGAAAGAAAGATCTTCATCTGAATTCTTAAAGTTTGTATTGCCAAGGCATGGCTTTAATTCAAATACCAACGGAACATTTGAATTCTGAAAGTTTCATGACAAACAAGAGTTTGATGTGCCCGATTTAGAAAACACGCCTACAGATAACTGGCTGCACATGAATCACCAAGCTCGAATTGAAGGCGCATTCCAAGTTTCACGTAGCCATGTGATTTTTGCAAATCCGCTTCGTCCAGCACATGGCGTACTACAGCAGTAGGCGGCGCCGCCACACGGCAGCAGCGTGCTTCCTTCTCTCGGGTCAAGCCGAGGATAAACCGCCAGCGACGCCATGGCCGCGCCAGCGATGCCGAGGCCGTCGCTGATCCTGCCGCGTGCCTCCTCGCACGCCCACTCCCAACCCACCGCCGCCGGTCTCACCTCCGACCGCGTCGCCGCCTCCCACCGCCGCCGCGGCGACTTCGTCTTCGTCGTCAACCCCTCCGGTACGCTCTTGCATCCCTCCTCCTCCCCGGTTGCCCTTACCAATTCGCGCGCTAAGCGCCGCTCGCTTCGCATGTACTCCACGGTGCAGGCGCCAATGGCCGCACGGGCAAGCAGTGGAAGCAGCTGCTCCCCCACCTCCGCACCCGCCTCGAGGACCAGTGCAACGTAAGCCGTCAGATCGCTAGATGATAAATTTCACTCTTGGAGTTGCAATTACCGTCTGAAACCGGGTTTGGTCTCAGATCCGGAGGTAACTCCGAGGTCTGACTCTCACAGAATGTTTTGATTTGTGGGTGTTGGCTGATCAGATTTGCGAGTGCATCACTTCGGGCCCGTCCCATGCCATAGATGTCACAAGGGAGGTGTGTGCATGTCTCCTTGTCAAGTACTAAGCTCCACTTGGCGCTTGTTTATTCTAAGCACTAGTAATCGTGTACTTACTGTAGGCTATAAAGAATGGGGCTGATGCCGTGGTCGCTGTTGGTGGCGATGGTACGCTTCATGAGGTATTCCTGTGTGTGGGGTGTTTGTACAACCATGTTAAAAACAGTTTAGTTTTTCTGACAATTGATATTCGGAGCGCATACGGTTACAGAGTTGAGGATATTAATTGGATATGTAGGTGGTGAATGGCTTCTTTTGGAAAGGAAGTCCAGTGCGTGCTCTAGATCGAGGGCCTGACCATTCAACAGCGCTTGGTGTGAGTGCCCGTGTACCCGATTAGATCACCCTTTTAGCTTTTAGATACTTAAACTATAAGAATGTTATGAGATGTTTGTTTTATGCACCGGGATTTGTTCAGTAGTGAAGTGCCTTGTTATTCTCTAACAGCTCATTCCACTTGGAACTGGATCAGACTTTGCTCGGACATTTGGCTGGTATTTTTGTTTTCTTTCCTGCATGATCTACATATGTCACGTTTATTTGCTAACCTCTATTTTCTTTAGATTGATGTTATTGTTTTAATAAACCAGGACAAATGATCCTCGTGACGCGATCGATCGAATCGTGAGAGGTTTCTTCCTTAAACTTTCTTCTTTTTTGTGGTTGAAGTGCTATGTACACCTTTGATGTTAATGGACGGACAATGGTGATTCGTCCCTTATTACCAAGTCAAGTACATGAATATGCAGTCAACAGAATAAAATGGTTCGGTTTTTGTGCCTCTGATTGCTGTATTCTTAGTTTTAAGAAAGACGGTAAACTTCTAGCCAAGCAAACAAAGAGATTATATGACATCTCTGTGCCTCTGCCCATCTTTTTATGACATTTGTAGAACTAAAGGCTGGATTATATAATTTCATTACTTGTTTACTCGATGGATTTGCAATCTCTACATCTGAGATCACAAGTGAATCCTTTTTGCAGGAGTAAAATCAAAACTAGACATAGGCATGATGGAGGGTCCAAACAGAGACCCACACTTCTTTGTTAATGTTGCTGATATTCATTTGTAAGTGAAAAATAACCATTTGAAACATGAACTTCAGTGGATGATTTGAAAAAAATAAAAAATGATACACCTGCAGGAGTGCTAAGGCAGGCTATTTTGCTTCTATGTACAAGAGATTTGGCAACTTATGCTATGTCTTTGGAGCTTTAAAAGCCTTTTGGGGACATAGTAATCGAGATCTGAGAATAAAGGTGTGCTTTGATTTATATTTCTTTTGGAAGATGAGTTTCATGTTTACAGGTTTTCTTTTGCTCACTCTAATTCAACTTCTCTTACCCTTGATAGGTTAATGGGGGAGAATGGAGAACCGTCCACAAAGTCACCGCCCTATGCATAGGAAATGCCAAGTACTTTGGCGGTGGTATGAAGATCACTCCAACAGCTGATCCCTTTAGCGGCAACCTTGAGGTAACTCAAATGCAAAATTTGTTTTTAAATTTTTTCAGTAAATGCTAAGACATTATATGCTTGCTAATCTGTATGGTACTTTATAGGTTGTTATTCTTCAAGATTTCAAATGGTACGACTTTCTTCTGAAGCTACACAGGCTGTATGGAGGCACACATCTCTCAGTGAATGGTGTGTCGTCAATAAGGTAAAAACAAACGTTGAATCTCATCTTGAAGGTTCTTTTGTTTGAGGAAGTAAGCATAATGAGAATAGCAATAATGAAATGATTCTGTGTCTTCTCTAAAATATATGAAATGATTCTGTGTCTTCTCTAATAATATATGAAATGATTCTATGTCTTCTCTTAATATATGAAATGATTCTGTTAGCTTGCATGATGTGACTTCTGTAAAGCTTTTGCCTTAACTGAAGACGCACAAAGTAGTACTGCAGATACCATATTGCTTTTTTTTTGCTCCGAAGGAAGGTAGTTGAACAGTTTCCTTGAAGAGGTCCACAGCTAGTAAATCTTGAAGTGGAAAGTTCTGCTTGTTGCGTTCTTGAAATCCTAAGAGTCATGGGCTACAATGCTATCTGGCTTCATGCAACTAATACCCTCTAGGGGTCTGAAACTGTTGTACCTAAGTTTATTTGGTATACGCTACAACCTATAGGTCAGATCATCTGACAGATCTTTATTATGTTGAGGAAGCTCTATTGCTTTCCTCCTGAACTGGGTTCTTAGTGGTTTGAGGCCTTTTCAAAACAAAGACCAGCACTAGAGGGCTGTTTTATTCATTCAATCTTCATCTAATTGATAATATTGTTTTTGCAGAGTTGAGTCAATCGAAGTAGTGGAGGTGACGCCTAATGGTGATATCTTTGTGCAGTCTGATGGAGAGCATTTCGGCTTTCTGACAACCAAATTTTCAGTTCTTCCTGGTGCAGTTAATTTCTTCTGCTAGATCACTATGCTCCTTCCTGTTGGACTGACAGAAGATGCATGATTCTTGGTCAACTCGCTCCGTGTACGCAGAGTAGCTCATAAGGTTCAAATTGGTTATACTGTTTTGAAATGATATGCCAATCGAGTTGCTCCACTCATCTTCTGGCAGTACATGAGACAAGTTTTGCCGTTCTGTAGCACGCCAGCACGTAGTTAGTGTACTTAATGCTGCACACCATGCTCGAGTTACCGCTGTTCGTAGACTGGCCGTAAAAAATTGATGACGGCAGGTGCACGAGTGCATTTAACTGTTGGATTATTCTAGCAGCAATGTAAATTTCACAGTGAGTTTGTGACCTCCTATACCATGTGGCAATAATACTGTTTGCCTGTTGCTCAACAACAGGAGGGACATGGTTAGCTGTAGTTTAAGTATCAAGTTAATGCATTCCCAACTTCCAATATTACGTACTCCTACCATTTGAACAAATTAACACATTGTACGAAGTAGTGTGACACAGATCACTGCATCACCTAGCATCTGTTGTTTGCTCTGCATGTGCGTTTTGTTTTGTAGTAATATGGATCGCGAGTAGTAATCTACTCCATTATAGGGCTGAGTTGTTCCGATTTTTCCATCTCACTTCCACAAAAAAAAAGTGTGACACCTTCGTCTCTGAACCGGAACCAAACTCTTCTTTGTTGTGAAGTGATTCCCGATCAGAATCTTTGCTGATTACTCGTGTCATACGCAAGGGATAATTTCTGTTGCTTGATAAATGAAATGCTCACCGGCAGAAAAAGCACCCTGCTCCCTGATGCCATGGCACCAAACTTTAAGCTCCTTTAACCTTGGCCATGACTTGACTTTATTCTTATTATCACATGGACGACTGACCTCGAGGCAACTTGTGGTAACTTTGGAAGTACAGCAGCTTTGGTTTTGAATGGTGACCGGTGAGAAGGAAGTTTTGTAACAGCTGCCTGCCTAGAGCAAAGAAATGGTTAGATCATCTTTAACTGTTTCTTATTAGTATTCATAATACTATTTTTAGTACTATAATGGTTTTTTTATAGTTTTTGTCATAAAGGGATTTTAAGATCATTAATTTTAGGATGGGATTATCTCTATTTTTTGTTAATGAATACATTTGAAGAAAAGTTATTAGAGAGGAGAGAAAATAAAGGGAATAAAAACAGAAAAGAAAATTAGAAAGGAAATGAAATAAAAAAATATGGTTGAAGATGATCTTGGACTACGGTATAAACTGGGACGCAGCATTTGGTGCTGCCGTGCTGATACATCGTCCGCGTACCCGTATTTTTGCGTTTGGACGCCATGATCAACTAGATTAAGCAATTCGTCGGCGTCGGCAGTGTCGACAAGCCGGGGGAAGCAGAGTTTGACTCAGCGGGGACGCTGTCGCCAATGAGCTGGCGAGACGCAGTGCCAATTCTTGGAGACGTCGCCAATTGCCAAGCCCCAGAGCGAGAGAGAGCATCCGATCCGACACTGGGCTACACGAGTAAGAAAACAACAGTGCGAGACCAAAATATTTTCGAAACATCTCATCCTCATGTCAAAACGAGGAGGAATCGCTAGCCGTACTGGCGACCACATCTTCCCGGTGCACGCGGCCATCTCAGCCCGGGCTGCCTGTCCCCGTGCCGCCGAGCTGTCACCGGAGCTATCTGACAGCCCATGCAAATCTTGGAAGCACACAGCACCTACCTAACCCTTCTCCAAAACCCAAATCGAGAAGAACCGGGTGGTCCATGGAGTGGCGAAGTAAAGCAAAATGAAAAGAGTGTAGGCTATAAGATTAGATCGAGTGGTGTATGGGTTTGAGTTGAGGGTACGTTAAAGATAAAATTCTAAAATTTAGCTATGATTTTTGTTTTTAATACATCCGCACCCTCTCTCTTCCGAATAGCTTCGTCCATGGGTCAAGTACAAGAAACTCAAAGAGAATTTAAGCTCCATTTGCGTGTATGGCATAGCTATGGATTATACAGACGCAGAGCTGTAAATCCTTGATCGTATTTAGATATTTTAGAGTTCATTCTTTTCATTTCTCTTAGAAGTTTCATGTCTGTGGTATTATATTTAATATGCCTTAGAGTAAATTTTACAAAACTACATATTTTAAGAGTTGTTTTCAATCTTTGTTTTTAACCTTATTACCATGACGATAGTATCTTATTTGTAGTTTTACAGTAGTTGTCAGCTCATAAAATAAATCGTCCGAGAGTTCATGTGACTACAAGTGGAACCTATTCGTCAGGTTAACAAGTATGCGATAAAATCTATAGTTCTATGATAAAATCGGTGTTAAATTTGTAGTTTTGTGAGACTGTTACTTAAATCTGTAATTTTACAATTTATAATAATTTTATCAAAGTATCTGTAGTTTTATGAGTTTCTGGACGGTCCGTTTCATGAGCTGATAGCTGCTATGAGACTGCAAGCGGGGTTTGATCATCATGGTAATGGGGTTAGGAATAATTCCTTAGAATCTGTAGTTTTGCGATAAAATCAGTACTAAATCTATATTTTTGCGACAATTTTATTAAAATATATGTAGTTTTGAGATAAAATCGATACTAAATCTATAATATCGTGAAACTATTATTTAAATCTGTAATTTTGAGATAAAATCGATACTAAACATATAATTTCGTGAAACTAGTAGACTACAGGTTGCAGAAATTGTCTAATAGCGTTGTTTTTTTAATGATATGGAGATTGCTACAGATAACAGCTGCCTACACCTTTATACATGCCCTAATTAGCTAATCAGTGCAAGGACCTTTTCTAAAGCAGCAAAGCCCACTCTTAATTTTCAGCACAATCTTGAGCCTACTCTTCAAGAAAATGACGAATCCATGGGGAGTGGAAGGAGAGCTTTCACACAATTCTTTTGCAAAAAGATTAAATTTCAGTGGCGCTCGCACTGAAGGAAATGAAGGACCACGCAGGCACAAACCATATCCGCACTGTCTTGCACCATTTATTCTTCCGAACAACCTTAAAACATCTATAAACTATAATAGTAAAACTGACATGTTAGTCGGTTGTGGAGCTTAAAATTTGGTAAATCTCTTAAGTAGTCATATATATATATATGTATATATATATTTATATGTAAGTTTAAAGTACGCTTTATAGTATTGGGTGTGATATGCGTTTAGGTCTGCATTCAAATACTACTTCCGTTTTCAAATATACGTTGTTTTAAAATTTTAATTTTATTTTTAAATAGATCTTGTTTTAGATTTTAAGGTGTTGTTTTACGAGAGTGATCACATTAAAGATTATTGGAAAGTGGAATTTTAATTTAATAAATGTGGTTGATTAATAATTTATATGCAATTAATTAATATTAAAGAAATTGAGAAAAATAAATATACCATACATAAAAAATTTATTATAACATTGTTCTTATATATAGAAGACTAAAACTATATTTAAAAAAGAACGGAGGCAATACCGAGATAACCCGTAGGCTTAAAAAAAACATATCCGCACTGTCACTGGGTCAGCATGACAACCGGGCCCACCTGTCATAAGAAGCGCGCCGATAAAGCAACCCAAGCTAACGGCCACCGCGGCACACTACCCCACTACCCCACACCCCACAAAAATACTATACCCACCCATCAAAACCTTCCCCCAACACGCTCCTTCGCCTTCGTCACGCACAGCTCTGCTCTCTCTCTTTCTCTCTCTCCCTCCCTCTCTCTCTCTCCCTCTCTCTCTCGGCTCTCTCTCTCTCTCGGTTCAAGTCGCATGCATATGTAAGCAGCAGGCAAGAATCCAAAGCGCAAGGGCTCTCTCCTCTTTGTTTCATCAGCTTCGGGCGGCGATGGTGGGGCAGAGGAGGCTGCTGGCCGAGGCGCCGCCGGGCCATCATCACAAGCAGGGCGCGACGCCGCCGACGTGGAGCGCGGGGTACCTCAACGGGTGGCTGTCACAGCCCACCGGGGTGTTCGGGCTCCGCCTCTGGGTGCTCATCGGCATCGCCGTCGGCGCCGCCATAGTGCTCGTGCTCCTCTCCATCTTCGTCTGCCTCTCCCGCCGCCGGCGCCGGCGCGACGACCTACTCGCCGCCAACCTCTACCCCGCCGACACCAAGCTTCTCAAGCAGCACCTGCAGCAGGCCACGCCGACCAAGGACATCCAAGAAATCGTCCGCCGGCAGCAGCAGCAGACGCCCCCTCCGGCGGCGCAGCCTGCGGTGCAGCTTGCCAAAGCAGAGACGCCGCCGCTGCCACAGCAGCAGAGGGCGCATGCGCCCGTGGTACCGGCAGCACCCACGCGGAAGACGCCCGGCAGCGGCATGTCGGCCACGACGAGCGGCGGGAGCGAGCGGGACGGGGCCACGCCAAGGAGCACCGGGAGCGCCGCGGGGGCGCCGGAAGTGTCGCACCTCGGGTGGGGCCACTGGTTCACGCTCCGGGAGCTGGAGGAGGCCACGGACGGGCTCGCCGAGGAGAATGTGATCGGGGAGGGCGGCTACGGGATCGTGTACAAGGGCACGTTGCAGGACTCCACCACGATTGCCGTCAAGAACCTGTTCAATAATAGGTAACTTTGTGTCTTCTTTCGTGGAAACTTCATGCTTATTTTGCTCATTTGAGCTTTCGATTTGAATTGGGCAGGAATCTGTTCGTTTTAGATGCATGCTGGTTCGAATTCTGAGTGGGTTGAATTAGGATGTAGGAACGTTCTTGCATTTGAGATGTTAAAAAGGGTAGTGAGTTTCTCCTTTTGCTTGATTTGATTTGGGGGGAAAAATTTAACTCTCCCTTTGCTGGTTCTTTCCCTGAATCGCATGATTGAGTGAGATGAAGACATGGGGTACGGCTAGATGAGTATAAGTTCTGCAAATATGTGGATTGGGATGTGAAATGACTATAATTGTGTTCTATTTCCAATTGAAGCAACGAGGAGTACAAGTTTACTGCTCTTGAGATGTTTTGCTGATGAAAGGTTGGTTTGTGGGGCTAAAGAACTTTCAAATTGCTACAATCATGACCTCTGTTTCTGTGCCAGTGTCCATTCGATTCTTCTCGACTTCTGTGACAGAAATTTAAATACTGCACAGCTTTCTAGGACTAGATCGCCGTTTCATTTCTCACCCCATTTCATTCTGCTTTCTGATAAAAAAAAACTCTATTTTTTCCTGCTTCACCAGGGGCCAGGCTGAGAAGGAGTTCAAGGTGGAGGTCGAAGCAATCGGTCGTGTTCGGCACAAGAATCTTGTTAGGTTGCTTGGCTACTGCGTAGAGGGTGCTTATAGGTACAATACAATCTCTTCGTCATTTTGTACTCCTAGTTTTCCTCAAGTTCAAATATCAGTTAATGGAAGCTTGATTCATATCGCTATTATGGTTGAACAGGATGCTCGTGTATGAGTATGTGGACAATGGTAATCTTGATCAGTGGCTCCATGGTGATGTTGGGGAAGTGAGTCCACTAACATGGGACATCAGGATGAACGTTATTCTTGCAACTGCTAAAGGGTAATGCTTCTTTTGGTGCTATGTACCAATTTCAGCGTACTTGGTGGTGTTAGTATTATTGCCAAATTTATTCTTGAGTTAATAGTTTTAAAAAACGAGATCAAGCCTAGGAGGAATTAGAAGATTTTTTATTAAGAAGAAATAGACATCCAAATTCGAGTTGAAAATGACTCAAATCTGGGTTGTTGGGGGTGTACATCCACACCTCACCCCCCATCAACTGAGTTTGTCTTGGTTCCTTGAGTTGATAGTTTAGCATATGTTGTATACTGGTTAATGTGTGTGACTGGAATTAAGATAACAAGCAAATGTAGGCCACAATAATTTAGATTTTAGAAGACGTCAGGAGCTAGCTGGCATGATTAGCTCTGTTCTGCTGCGGTACATGCGTCTTGGTTAGGGTAATGGAGCCTATTTAAGGTGAGATTTGTTGTCGATGGAACTCGGGTGCTTTGCTAGCAAGTTTGTTAGGACCTATTACTTGTCATGCACATATTCCCTTTTAAGAAGTTAGAGAAAGAGACAGCCGATTGCAACCTATGCCTAGCAGATATGCAAAATTATGTTTTTTTTAGTGTGCATGGAACTCATTTGATTATGGTTTTGAAAACAATTCGGATTTTCCAACCGTTTAATGGTTCTTTCTTTTTGCTTCCTGTTACCAGCTTGCTTTATTTTAATCAGAGCACAAGGGTTGTTGTGATTTGCTCATAAGCAATGCTACACTGTTTGTAAATACATACACTGCATCTTGATATTATGTTTACCGGTCAAAATCCGAACTCAAGTATCATGTGCTAAGCAAGCATCTTTGCCTGGAAGCAATATTGTCTTTGCTTAAACAACCACAGAAGTTCTTTTAAAAGATTGATATGATAGTGAAATATCTGAAAACTGACACTCAACTTCTACATACCCAGGCTGGCCTATCTTCATGAGGGGCTGGAACCGAAGGTTGTCCACCGTGACATCAAATCTAGCAATATTCTTCTTGACCAGCAATGGAATGCTAAAGTATCAGATTTTGGGCTTGCAAAGCTATTGTGTTCGGAGAGAAGCTATGTTACAACCCGTGTTATGGGAACATTTGGGTTAGTAGTGAGAGGCCTTCCATACAAATTGCTACGCAACCTAGTATACATGAAGCTAGATCTTGTCATTACTGAACTATTGGTACTGTTGCAGGTATGTGGCACCTGAATATGCCAGCACTGGAATGTTAAACGAGAGGAGTGATGTTTATAGCTTTGGCGTACTTATAATGGAGATCATCACTGGTAGATCTCCTGTAGATTATACAAGAACACCTGGAGAGGTTAGCGTAGTTGCCATCTTTTATAACTTTCTTTTTCCATAATATCGAGGTCTAGTGAAGCTAAATTCTACCGTATCTGTGTGACTTCTCTTCAGGTGAACTTGGTTGAATGGCTCAAGACCATGGTCGCTGAGAGGAAAGTGGAGGAAGTAGTGGACCCTAAGCTGTCCGCAAAGCCTTCTCCCAAAGTACTGAAACGGACACTTCTGGTTGCCCTTCGCTGTGTCGATCCTGATGCCAATAAGAGGCCTAAAATGGGGCATGTAATTCACATGCTCGAAATGGATGACCTACTATTCCGAGATGTATGTTTGATTCCTTAACCATTTTTCCGTCTTCCGTTTACTGAATAGTAGTAATCAGTTAATCACATTGTCAATCACATTGATATGTACAGGATAAGAAGCCCGGAAGGGATGCTCATCCTCAGACGTCAGACAGATACAGCTCCAAGGAGGATGGGGGCTTCAGCAAACGGTATAGATGATGAACAACGTGATACTACATCGGAATACGAGGTTGTATGGATTGTCATTAGATGCTAGCGATATTAACAGTGTTTTTTTGTTACATTCTTTTCCCCCTCATCCAATCTCATAACCTTGCTCTTTGATTGTATTATATGCGAGCATCATTCTATGACACTTGATACTCAAATTACACACAAGTGTAGCATGGTGTTGTGACTAACATGCCCGAGCCAATACTTGCAAAATTTTTGAAGGGATTCCACCTAATGCAAGTACGGCTTTGTCTAGTCCACTGCATTCTGTACCAATCCATTCCTGATTCCTCGCTGCTTTACTGCACTAAAAGAAGAAGAACCGACCCCTTCTTCTTGTACCCTACTGGTTACTGCTTTGCTGCCTGCACATGAGGTCACATGCCTGCATCTGAGCCTTTGTTTCCTTAAGATCGCCATTAGTTGGCTGCGTGCAGTGCTTGGAACTTTTATATTCTCCTGGCAAATGCTTTTGTCCACTATACTGCATCTGGTGATCAGTTTCATAGCATTTGGGTCAGGTTCTTGTCTCTTCGCCTTGTCTTGATCCACTCTTCTTTAGTCGGATGAGACTTTGATCAACTTTGAATAGTTTTTTTTTTCCCCGCGCACCAGCTACGGATCTGATGCCTATTAAACCTGATCACTGACAGAACTGAATTACTTGCAAGTGATGATCAGAACGCTCAACAGTTTCCTTCTGTGCAATGGGTTGTGAAGTAAAATGTCATGCTACAGGTCTGACGTCTGACCATCTCGTCTCCAATGTTCTTTGGCAGCAGAGAAGTCTCTTTCGTTTTCAACGGCTAGCTTGGAGTTGCTGTACTTCATAAATGTTCAGAGATGTTCTCTTCCTCTATATAAAAATGAAGAGTTACGGATGAGTCCAAAACAACGGCCTGAAGAATAGCCGAATCGACAACAGAAAAAAACAAGAGGACGAAACATCTTATCGCAAAAGGTTGTGAAATTGCTCGGCTGGCCCCCAGATTTCGCACGGCTGTTTCAAATAATTCTGCTGGGGCAGGACTGAGGATTCTGACGTGTTCGTCCCTTTCATTCCTTTGAGATAACGATGAGAGCCCATGCTAAAGCTTAATAGCATAGGACGTCTCTGAAAGTCGCAGATATGCCTACGTGGCTGCCACTACCTTCGTGACACATCAAAGCATGAAAAACAGGCACCAGCAGCACACGCAGTCGCCGTCCATGACTCCAATCCGTGAGATCTACGTCTAGCAGCGACCTGTGACTGTCCCCTTGAACGAATGAGCTGTTTGGAAATGGACCCGAATGGCACTGCATATTGCACTGTCCAAAATTCCAAAAATGCAGGCCTGTCCGCTAGCTATACCACTCCACGAAAAAAATATCGTTTCTGATATCGACATAATCACCAAATAGTGGTATAATATATTTACAAAATACCACTAAATAGTGGTATAATATATTTACAAAATATAACAAAGTTGTAGAAACTACTTTTCAAGACAAAAAACTAGCTATACCATTTTCAAAAGTTGAATCAAAATATTTAAAAATTTATCAATAATCAAAGTTTAAATATATTGACTATACGCCTACATTTATCACATTTATCGGTGCTAAGAAGTCAAGGAAGAGAGAATAAGTTAACACCAATACCAAGGGATATAGACATGGATGCAAAAAACAGATTATATGGCATTAATGCTAAGATTTGTTACTGATACTAACTTTATTTTAGTAATAAAATTAATTATTTTAAATCACCTCAGCACCCCTTTATACCCTTAACACCTGACCCAAGGGCTAAGGGATGCAAGTGATGTGATGCGTCCAACGAGGGGCAAAACAAACGCTGCGCCGAGCGGGCGCACGGTTCGCTCTCGCATGCAACGCGCAGCTTAGCTGGAGAGCAAATGCCGTACATGCCCGGCTGCCCCGACAACGACTCACGCAGCACGGGCACGCCGGCCTCGTCGAACAGACAAGCGGGCAAATACCCCAGAGGAATCCCCCTTGGTCTCACGAGACAACGACGCCGTTCTCAAGTGAGTCGCACAACGACGAGAGGGAGAGACGGATAAGAAAAGGGAACAAAAGGCGACGCGCGTGACCACGACTGACGCAGCAGCAGCTAGCACCAGCAGTAGTATAATCTGACAGGAGAAGAGGATTACAGAGGCAATGGTCACCGACAGCCTTTGAAAAGCTGCTGACGCGACGAAATTATGCACAATCAAAAGTACAAGTAGGGCCAGCAGTATGGGCATATTCATTTGCAGGAAAAAAAGACTGGACTAGTGCCATGTGAAATGTTCCGCACTCAAACTCAAGTTATGTAAATGCATGTAAGGAAGCTTTTTTTTTTTTATCATACGTGAGGGCGCAGGCTCCACCAAGCACACAGGTCGATTTAGCTTCTGGTATTCGACTGGCTTCCACCATCGGCAACAGGTCCCCTGGGCTGTTTGTTGTTGTTCTCCGGAGCTAGATTGTCCGGAGCAGCTCTCTTTGGCCTCAGCTAGAGTTCAGGATATGATTTTAAGCACAGGTTCTGTAGTGCTGTAATTTAATTTATAAAAAAAAACCTTGATGGAAGTCTAACTAGCAGCTCACCTTCTCCTCGGAATTTTGATAGAAGTGCCTCAGCAGGATGTTCCTGGACTCTGTTGTTATCACTGCAGTTCTAGGGCATGCAATGTCAGTTCTCAGTAAGCAGTGAAAATACAACAAAGATGATTTCCGTACAGCAGAGCAGAGGAAGGAATTGGACGCATCGAAGTGGATGAGTGCTCTAGAGGAATTAAAATTGAATAAAACTGAAAAAGATTATGAAGCAGTTTATTAAGCCTGGTCTACTATGAAGTATGGACATATCTGTAAACTAAGGGTCGTGCTATTTCTCACTCGACTGAAATCAGTGTATCCTTTACTCGACGTATTGTAGCCGTTGGATGAAGATCGGACGTCCGTCGAGTCGTCTTCAACCTCCCGATATGTTTCGCGTTCTCTCCCTTGCGCGTGAGCTCAGTTGCTCACCGCCCTGCCCTACCACCCTCCTCCGACCATCCCCGACAACGTCCCCGCCACCGGGCTTGCCTCCGCCACCCCGCCGCGCTAACCGAGGCCCCCGCCCTGGCGCTGGCCCACCGGAAGTCCGTCGCTTGCCCGGGGCAGGCAGCATCCCCGCCTCCTCCGCCCGGCCTGCCTCCCCCCCTGAACCCATTTTTAAGCCCGGCAGCCATTGGAGCATCCCCCAAGCCCCGAAACCCTGAAGTCCCCCAACCCTAACTCTGGCGTGGAGAGCATCGATTGTCGACTGCACAGTAGTAAATACGATAAACTAATGCACTCACAGGACATGTACAAGGAAAAAGGAACTGGCAGCTATACTGGTAACAATTTGTTTATATCTGCCACAGGTTGGAAATAAACTTTGCCACAGTAATTCCATGCAAACAGAAAGCAGAAATAGAATCTGCCAATATTTTTTTAGGGATCAACTCCATGCCTGTGATGAATGAACCAATGGCATGTTATTTAATAAATTTTAATCACCAAAAGTTTGTAGCAAAAGTCCGATGTACAGTACAGAATTAAGTATCCCTTTAGATGATTTGAATTCTTGAATTTTTCACAAATAACTTCTCCAAAAAAATGCTGTCGGACCTAGAAAAAGATACCTAATATGACATTTTTTTTGCTGGTACCTTTTGCTCCTTAAACAATAGCATATTTCTTCGATTTGTTATGTACAGTTGATAAGCAGTGCACAATGGTGTTTTCACTGACTACATGTGGAGGACATGGCTGGGCCAAAAGCCTGAATGCATAAGGACTTCTTTTGCTTTGGCATAGCCTGGTAAATGTTTAGGCGTACATGCTATAGGGATTGACAAACCAAAGTGTTTAAGCCAAAAAAACCTAATCGGTGTGATCATTAGGCTACTATTTATTATTCGATTGACCTAACTTACTCCTCTCAAGGACATCCCAGTTCTAGCGCTCTATGCAGATGGCATTTTCAACTGGAAGGCTCCAAATCTCCAATGGTTCAACTTTCCCGAGAAAGTCTTGATACACACTACTTTGAAGGCGTAACGTAATAAATGCATCTAATTGGCCTTTTGTTCCATTTTGATTCTTGAGCACCAACATCCCTGCTATATCCTGGCCCTTGAGGCACTACTTAACCTTCTGTTCTTCTTCCTCATGCTCCAATATTAAAGCTCGTTTGGAGATTAAGTATATAAATCAGTGTGATGGTCCTGAGGGACCTACATGACAGAACGGAAGGCAAACCAACTTAGCCATAATATATGTAAGCTACATATGGGACATACCAAGTGTAAAGATATCAAGAACAATGATCAACCATGGTGTCAATCTCAACTCTATTGAACTATTGTATTTGAGATGAACACTTACTACGCAGTAATTTGAATCAGCATCACAAATGGCTTTACTTTTTATATAACTAGAGGAATCATACCAATGTGCTGTCAGCCAATGTGTTTCAGGAAAATTAGGAAGCTTGCCTTCAGAACTTGGAATTTCCTAAATGTAACAGGAAACATTTCCTAATTGAGTTTTGAAGGTAAAACTTTAACACTGGAAAAGGGTCAGTACCAGGACATTTGCAGGAAAGAAAAAGATTGTATGAAATCCTATAGTCACAGCTGGTACCTGGTACTACTACCACTAGCAAATGGTAAATTGGCCAGCGAGGCAAGTAGTTATTGTACTGCAAATGGCTAAGACAACTACCGTTGAATTATCAATCGTATCTATTAGCTGCTGATTACCAGCAACAACGACGAATTTATGGACTATGGGTTCAGGTGAACATAGCACAGGCCATCATTTGAGTAGATAAGGTGTTCAGTACTTCAGTCACTGGCTGATATCACCATTTGCAACTTGCAAATCTTATGTACTCCGGGCCCAAAATCTTTTATTGCTAAACATGCTCCACTCCTGAAAGCAATGAGAGTCATCCGCCTACAGACCAAACAGTTCTGGAGACCTAATTTACAATATAGAAAGTTCATAGTACTACAATAATAGAAGAAAATATTTGTCGTTAATGTGAATGAGCAATTGCATGAGATCAATTACATGGAATGCATAATGAGGAAATCAAATAGGATACATTTACAAAAGGGAGCAGCACAAGATCAATGGTTTAACAACATGGAAAGGGGTTACCTTGATTGAGAGGCGGATCTGTCCTGTGAGTCGCAATGTAAGTGGTTGGTGTGACATTCTGATGAGAAACATGGGGGAAAAAACTACCATTAGCACCAAGTCAATCGAGTATATGGGTCATAGTATAAGTTGCTAACATGAAGTTCTGAAGAGAACAGAAAAATGAACAAATAGCATTAGCACCACGCCAACTGAATATATGCTTTGCAATGTGAGTGGCCGATGCGATGTTGTTCCGACAAGAAACGCGAAACAACTACTACCATTAGTCCATCGCACCACACCAACTGGATCTCAGGGTAGCCATGTGAAAAAAGCAAGACCTAAATGTTTAGTCATTGTGCACAAATTAAGCCCTCTCAAAATGAGCCAATTCTTGAACAGTTGAACTAAGACAAACAACCATACCCTCTATCTCCAGCAATCCAATCCATATCATCATTTCAGCAGATACGCACGAATGCACGATACAAGTACAAGACCGATTCCTGCTTCCTGCCCGGGCAGACAAAACTTCTCCTTGTTGATAACACAGCAGCTTACGGCAGCAGAGTCTAACTAAACTATTCGAGCCTATGCAAGGTCATCAAGAAGCATGGAGACAAGCAGTACAGTATACTACAAAGGAGATCGCCAAGAGGGGGATGTGCTGACCGACCGAGGGCTGGGCGGAGGGGTCGGCCGGGACGATCTGGCTGAAGTTGTGCGGGTTGTATGACGGCCACCCGCCCAGAGGGCTACCCATCGCTGCGCTGCCTCCGCCCTCTCCTTCTCTCTCTGGTTTATTCAACCGGAATCGTGGCGCCGTCTCCGACTCCGGCGATGTTCTTTGCTCCTCTCTTGCTTGGTAGTTAGCAGCCTGATACTGAAGGGCTCCTTTTCATTTTCGGGGAACGAGAGGGGCTGATGACAAATTTCGAGTCACTAACTTTTTTTTAAGAGGATCGAGCCACTCTGGGCCCTGCAGCGTGCACTCAACCCCTTTAGGCCCTCGTAATGCAAATTTTTTATTTTTTTTAAAATAAAAATGTAAATATATGTGTCTATTTTAAAAAATTACAGGTCTAAACTTTCCTATCTTTGGCAACATGTTTAAATATAAAAATATTGTGTTTCAATACTGTTAAAATTAAAAAATATATAGAAATAATTCTGAAAAATTCTAAAAAAATATGTTATGCATAACATGCTATCATCCAGTTCTAAAAAAAATTCTTGAAAATAAGACACTATTGGATATCTCTTGTTGGACGAATATAAGGCCCCAGCCCGTCCCGGAGATGGATCGCGAATAATAATCGCGATCCGGCCCAGTCTGTTCCAATGATGGGCGTGAATAGTAATCTCGATCCAGCTCAGCCCGTCTCGGAGATGGGTCGCGGACGAGTATAATCACGACCCGGCCGAGTGCATTTCGTGAACGGGTGATCGTGGCCCAGCTCGGTCTACTGACGGCGGTGACCATGTCGGATGCCGGAGGCCGCGCCGCCGACGAGCCAGATCGACCTGCAGACCGGCGTGGGCGTCCCCAAGCATCCTCGCCACCGTCCGACGGATCGATGGGCAAGGGTTGCGGCTTGCAAGGAAATTGAAAGACAAGGATCGTGGTCTCCTTCCTTGTATTCCTAGGTAGATACTAGTTCAGCTTAAGAGTCTCCATTAATGGTGACGCTGAACGAGTGAAAGTTGACAGCTATCCTATCCTGTTATAGCATATGACCAGCTCTCTATCTATGGAGAGCCGTTTTCTAGAAGCCGGTACAACTCGAAAATACATGTACATATTCACACCATTATGCACATGTACTCATACAATATCTATTAAAGATCGAAGATGCAGAAGTTAAAGATTAACAAAGTCATTATTGTCAACAGATATATCACCTAACATTGAAAGAAAAATTCAGTTTAGTGAGACATGTAAGAAGCTTGATAAGCTAAGAGTAAACTAGCTTTACTAACCACTCGAGCAGGGCTTGATTCTCTATGGACAGTTGTTGGGAGAGACTATAGAGTCCCGATTCGCCACCATTTGTCCAAAAGAAACAAGGAGACGGGTCTCTTTCCTTTGCATGAAACGGCTAATATTGCACAGATGCAGATCGTGACCTGTCGATTCTGAGTTCCTCGTCTCATTGCTCTCGTGGCGGCCTCCATCAAGGCGGGAGGGAGGCAATCACCAAAAGCCTGCACAATAGCATAGCCGGGGGGTGGGGTGGGGGGGGGGACATGGAGCTATATTGATCACAAGCTCAGCTATTCGACATGGAGCATCACGACATGGCATAGATGTTAGGTTTCAGAGCAACTTACGTCTCAGATAAGATGCGAATCATATCGATGAATTTAAGCTACGAGTGCAGAAGGTTCGTCAAGTGTAATTTCGACAGGAACATTCACTTGCAAATATCCTGATCTTTCCAGCTGATATGGATGAACTTTTCTGTTGTATGTGTAAGCTGATCAGGTTCGATAGCAACGGCTAATCGGTTGCATTGAAAAAGACGGCGACTTCTTCCAGCATGCGTACGTGCATCTTGTTGACAGGGTACGGTAATATTGCACGCAGGCATGCCACTATAAAATTTCATCGACTTTCGACTCTGCACAATCCGTATCATTTGAAGTGCCTCTTCTTTCCTATTCAGTCTGGCGAACTCAAAACCTTGTAGCTAGCTAGCTATATTTTGTGGCCTAATGACGCCAGGAGGAGATGATCTAAATATACAACAGACGCCACTGCAAAAGGTTGCCCTTTCTTTCTTGTATCGACTTGAAGTGCCGCATGCACGTAGTGTTCCTGGCCTAATCTTTCCTCGTATGTTAATCGATGACCTGCATACACGTAGTGTTCCTGGCCTAATCTTTCCTCGTATGTTAATCAATGACCTGCATAATTGTACATGATCTTAACCAAGTTCGGTAAAGCAAGTGCATCAAATGCTAAACAAATAGAGCATCCATTTCTTTTCTTCACTTATTTAAGATCATAACTGTCACCAATTGTTCAGTGTGATCAGCAGCAATTACTTTCACCAAAGATGTTCCTTCCTGCAGGCTGCAGACATACACGTACTCAGCAGAGAGTCACGCTACAACACTTCTGCAAAAAGGATGTCTTTTCTGACGTTGGCGCAGCATCTACCGGTAGGCTTGTAAGTGGGGCGGGCCGTGCCGCCACCCCATTGGACTAGCCCGCACCGTGAGCCCGCATAGCGCCGCAAATCAGCCCACTTCGATGAAGCGGGTCCATACGGGCAAGCCAGCAGTTCCAGCGGCACCGCGAGCCCGCGAAGCTGCACGAGAAGAGCCCCCGCATAGCACCATGGGAGAAGCCGCCGCCGCCCATGGCTGAGGCGGACCCTTGCCGCCGGCCTCCCCTGGCTCTGCTGCCTCATCCACCGCCCCAATCTCTTGCAAGCCCTCCATGGCCACCCTTGCTCATCAGGATCTTCCGCCAAGTCGGTCGTCTACGCGCCCTTCGCCACCAACCACGGTGTCGTGCTCCACCTCCTCCACTGTCGCCGCTCCTCCTCCTTCCTCTGCTGCCGTCTCATCGGTAATTTCTTGAATCTTCATTTGTAGTGGTGTGATGTCGTTCTTAATGTAGCATAGTAGATCTGCAGGGTTTCATGTGTTCTTTGGTCTATACACAGCTCTGAACTTGTGATAGTGGCTAACTTACTGCTTCATTTTGCAAGTGAAAATTCGCAACAGCGTCTAGAGCTTTTCCTCGCTTTTTCTCTCTGGCAAGATACCTATACATTATAACAAAAGACTATCATCAGTTGCAATTAACATACAGGGATCCACCTACTCAGAAAATGAGCCATGCTAGCTCTTACAATTGCTAGTCTTTTATTTCGTTTTCTTGAGATGGTGCATACATCTGAAATAATGTTGTTGCATACCTTACACACAAACGCATGAGAGGAGATTTTAACGTAGCAGATAGTTTGTCAGACTTTACCCACTGATTTCATTTCAGTAAGTCTTACAAATTATTCAGAATTTAGTGCCTGTGGAGTTATCAGGTACTAACTTCCATGTTGGAAAAAAAGATACTAACTTACTTGTCCTCAATGGCAAAGCGGAAGATCCCCAGGGGAATCAAGCGAAGGCACCAGATGCAAAACGGTTCAGCTCATCAATAATACCAATGGTCGTGAAGTCTCCAAGGATAAGGCTAATGTTGTCGCCAAGGCTTAGGTCTCCATCCCCAATCTTAATATCTTCTTCTCGCCAGAAAGCAAGTAATCCTAGTCATGGTAAGTATTGTAATCCGCTGCTACTATTTTGTTATAAAAAGCATATCTTTTGTGCAATATGCTTTCATGCCATTGTCTTGAAATATGCTTTCCATGCATGTGGTTAGAATCTTCACGTAAAAATAGAAGACGCAAACTTAGATCTGACATATGGATTGATTTTGAGCCTATATATGACAGTCAGACTCTTGTGCAAGCTAAGTGCAAGCATTGCAACAAATTATTCAAATCTACTCGAGATGTTGGCACAAGTGCTTTGTCGTAGGCACTTGGAAAGTTGTGATGAAAAAACTAGATTGGATCGTATGCTTGCTCAAATGAACTCTAATAGTGATGCTTCTTTGAAAGATTGGAAATTTGATCAAGAAGTATCTCGATTGGAATTGGTTAAGTTGATTGTTGTGCATGAAATGCTTTTTAGCTTAGTTGAGTACCCAAAATTCAGAAGCTTTATTGCTAGCCTAAATCCTTGGTTCACACTAGTTTCTAGAACTACCATCAAGGCTGATTGTGTTAGTACATATGAGAAAGGGAAGGTAGTTCTACGAGAGATTTTAAAGAAATCAACTTCTAGAGTTTCTCTCACGGCTGATTTATGGACCTCGAATCAAACTCTAGGCTATTTGTGTGTCACATGTCACTATATTGATGATGACTGGAGAATTCATAAAAGGATCATAAAATTTACTCTCGTAGAGACACCTCATGATGGTAGAATCATGTTTAATGCAATGTTGAGGAGTCTCCAGGATTGAAATATAGAAAATAAAGTCTTTGCATTAACATTAGACAATGCAACAATAAATGATTCTTTTGTGAGGTTATTGCAAGAAAATCTTGTAGCCTAGCGATTGCTGGTTTACAAAGGAGAATTATTTCATTATCGGTGTGCTGCATATGTCTTTAATCTCATAGCTCAAGAGGGTTTAAAGGCTATTAGTGGTACTACCTACAACATCCTAAAAAATGTAGAGTATGTTTAGAGTTTCTAAGCTCGTAAGTAGAGATTTAAAGAAATAATTGAGCAAGTGGGTATATATAAGAAGCACCCCCCTCTTGGTTCCCAAACCACACCTGCATCGCCAACCGTACCACCGGATGCTCCGCCCCCAAATCATGCACCGGCGAGAAGCTGCCGCCTCCGGTTGCATCGTCCTGGACGCATTTTTAAAGGCAAATGCCACCAACATCGAGAAGATTTGCCAGACAATCATTCAGATCAGCAGGTTAGCAATCATTCACGTGCGTAGTGTGCTGGCTCCTTCTAACAAAGGCCAGTGCTCGTGGTGGTCGTATCCAATCTACTCACTCAATCATGCATGCAAAATACAATCAGTGGTTAAGGCTTGTTATTCTTTAAAAAATCTCGGAGTCCTAAACATGCCAACGTCCCTTCGGTCAAAATAGGAGCCAAATTCTATGGGATTCGATTTATTTATAGATCCTCATATTTGTAATGATACGTGTCTATTTATTCTCTCAACTTTTTAGCTCAGCTATTATATCACTGTATAAATGGTATGAACGTAATCTCATAATGATATTTCTGAATAGAGTTATATAGAATTTGCTTTCATCATAATACACTCCAGATGAATACTATAGTACTACTGCTTAGTTAACTAAGATGTTTTTGGATTAGTTTAATTTACAAAAGTAATTTAAAAAATAAGCATTGTCTTTTTTGATCAAAACAATTAAACTACTGTTTGACCAAACTTAATAGAAAAATATTCATATCGTATTTAAGATTTTTTTGATTAGTTTAATTTACAAAATTGATTAATATTTCAACATTGTTCAACTCCATCGGGCTATAACAGCTTTCAGAATCTTCAGCGTTAAAAAAAAATTCACACAATGTGCTGCAGACATGCTACAGATCGAGCACGGACGCACGGACATCGATCTTTTAAAACCTACTATCAGAGTAGATAGCGGCGGAGCTTGTAGGAAATATCAGAGGGGATAAAGACAATGCTTATTTTTTTCTTATTAATAAAGACTTTGATTTGGGGAAATATAGCTAGCGTATCGGCACTTGCTAGCTGCTGCTTGCTACGTGCTAGCTTATGTTCACGGGTAGATAGCATGGGCCAGTCTTAGGACGAAACCTATCTGAAACAGAGAGGGCTATTAACCGTGTGTTTGGTTCCATGGATATGGCCATCCGGGAGATGGCCATCCTCTTTTCTCGTGTTTGGTTCGTTACATCGGGTGGATGGAGTGGCCACATGCACTAATATTCGGTCTAGATGATGGACGGAGATCTTGGAAAACGGCTGTACCGAGTGATCCCTAGTTAATTATGCAGGACTGCGTGTCAATTATGCAGGCTCCTTAACCCTAGTTATGACGGTAATATCTAAGGGTCGCTTGGTAGCAATTTGGAAGCTGATTTTGCGTGATAGGAGCGTTACCAAACGCTATTTTGGTGAATCAATTCTGAGTCAGAATCAGAGGAAATTATTTTCATATTTTGTACTGAGGTGAGAACCGAAAAATTTAGTTTCCATCGATTTTCGGTTGATTCTTCTCAATTTCAACATAATCTTATTTTAAAAATTACTTTCACCACTAGCATACCAAACAATTTAATAAACAGAATCACTTTCACATAAAATCTACTTTCACCATAAAATCGCTACACCACAAAATCAGTAGGTTAAATAGCTCTACCAAACAAGCCTATCAGCTCAAGTGATTGTCACACGTATCCGATCCAGGATCTTCAAGCTAATTAACACTGTGACAATATCAATCTTTGTGTTGATAAAGAGTGTGATTGGTTGCATATATACGCTGGTGTCCGTATAGACCGTATAGTAGGTTAGAGAAAAGCAGATTGAGTGGAGTTATGTTTGTTAAAAAGAAGAGTGTTTGGTTAGTTATATCTGTTTGTATAGGTTGAGCTGAGTTTCTGGTTGGTTGACTAAATTTTAGATCGCATAAGCGGATGCAATAAAGTTAATTTTGTGACACTAACAATAGACTCGCTTGTATGAGAAGATGTAACAGCGTGCATTCGTCAAACCAATATACAAATATATATTTACATCTACTGAATTAAATAGAATAGTATATACTAACAACAAAATACACTTCCTACGAGATTATAGATATCCAGCAAACCAAATCCATTTATAGCTGCAACCAATCACTTCAAAGTGAGCCCATGCGTACATGATGAGCCGCACGTCAGCAGATCTGATCAGGCAATTGTCTCCTTGTGTCCTGTTGAATTCTGACAGGAAGCAGGCGTTTTTATCACAGGAAATCAAGGGCAGGCGAACAACCGAACTGAACGCCGTTAACAGAGGTCCCATACAACACTGAACAGGAAATCAGGATGACGACGTGCAAGTCTAGCACCAGCTTTGGAGGATTCATTGGCAAGATGCTTGACGCTTCCTGCCAATCCTAGCACACACACAAGCAAGGATGCAACCCACACTAGTCACACTAGTTGACACATCTCTGATCACATCTTCCTCTCATCTCCTGTCCTCTCGCCGGTTAGCTAGCGTTTCACCAGGAAATGCAACGTAACCCTATCTATCGGTCCCTCCGCACTCCACTGGATGGAGAATGCGAATAATCCACGGGAATATCGTCGGTTGGTGCCCCAGTGGGGGAGTCAGGGAGGGGAGCACACTCACTCTATTTGGTAGAGCTTTCCTCATTTAAAAAATAATTTTGTAACTAAAAGTATTTCTCTAAAGTAAATTTTATGATAGGAGTAATTCTATCAGAAAATTGAATCAGAATCAGCTATTTTTTTCAGCTCTCAGTATTTAGTTTATTTTAATAAATTACTTTTATAAAATCACTTTAAAAACTAAAAACTATAAGTTACAATTTAATAGAATTCTATCGAGAGCTAGATGTGCCGAACAGCCCAGTAAGCAACGCAACGCACCAACCAGTCCAGTCCAGTCCAGGCTCCACTGCCACCAGCACAGCACACCACCGTCCCAGCCCCACGCGTGCGCGGCGCGAGCGTTGCCCCCCAGTCCAGTCGGCAAGTTCCAGGCGCCCGCCCGCCCACCCCGCGCGGCGTACGGCGTCCGAGCTAGACTAGTTGCCGTTGCTGACCGGTGGTGCGCTCAAGCCAAGAGCCGCGCGCGACCCGCGAGCTAAAAGGGCCCTCGCGGTGCAACTGGGGGCCGGCCACCCCCGGCGCGAAGCCGAAGCCGGGAGGGAAGGCGCACCGCGATAACCAACCGGCCACCATAAAGCCAAGCACGACGGGTGCCCGCGCACACGCACACGCACACGCACACGCACACGCAGCCGAGCGCCCGAGCCAAGCAACCACCACGAGCAGCGACACCGCGCGTGCGCGCCGGCCCTACTTCCGCACCCAGCTCGGCAGCTCCCAACAGAGTGAAACCACCCGCGCCCCCCGACGAGAGGCGAGAGCTCTCGCCGGCCGGAATCAAGTACTCGCCCGGGCCGATCGATTTCGGGTGGATTTGCCGCGCCGTGCCCGATGCCCAGCCATGAGGCGTGCTGCGGCACCATGTTCTGGGTGTACCTCATGTCCTGCGTGGGGCTCGTCATGTTCGCTGGCCTCATGTCGGGTCTCACCCTGGGACTCATGTCCCTCAGCCTCGTCGACCTCGAGGTACTCTCCAAGGCCGGCACGCCAAAGGACAAGCTCAACGCCGGTAACTAGCCTCCTCCACTCCTTAATCATCTCGCTCCCCTCCGTCCCCGCTGGCTCACTCCCAGCAGCCTAAGCTAGTGGCGGCCGGAGTAGTAATTGCCTGATTGGTCCGTTTCTAATCTGCGGCGTTGGCCCGCGCGCGCAGACAGGATCCTGCCGGTCGTGAAGAACCAGCACCTGCTACTCTGCACGCTCCTCATCGGCAACTCGCTCGCCATGGAGGCGCTGCCGATATTTCTGGACACCCTCGTGCCGCCCTACGTCGCCATACTCATCTCCGTCACGCTCATCCTTGCGTTTGGCGAGGTGCTTACTTAATCCATCGACCGCTTCCGCACTGAATTTCTCTCTTTTTTTCCCTTCCCTTTTTTGGTTCATGTGTCGAGCACTTGACCGAGCTAGCTGATTTGGTTGCTTCTTCCTCTGTTGCTCACGCAGATCATTCCGCAAGCCATCTGCACGCGCTACGGGCTCAGCGTGGGGGCCATGGCGGCGCCTGTGGTCCGGATACTGCTCATCGTCTTCTTCCCCGTCGCCTACCCGATCAGTAAGGTACCCGCGCCCGCGGATGATTTGTTCCTCTTGTTTGCAAGATATTAGACAGGAATTGGAGCTTTGTGGTTGTTGGATAGCTGACTGAAATTGGGATGGGACAGCACAGGTGGGCGGCCGCAGCCCGCAAGTCGTAGCATACAGATCGATCCCTAGCTGGTTCATGCCCTTATTTAATTTGCCAAACAAAGGGGTTATCGTTCATGCTCGTCTAGTCATCCAAATTTCACGGGGTCAACAGAGGCTCGTTTATAAATTGCATTGCGTACGATGACAAATGCGGCACTTATTTAATATAGCGTCTACCCAGTGAGCCAAGAAGAAGTAATTGAAACCGTGAAGCAAGAACCATTTTTGGATCCATGCCCACTAAGTGTGGCTGACTCATTTAATACAAAGCAAATCCAGTTAGTACCTTAGTCACTTTCCTGCTATAGTGAGTGTTATCAATCTGTAATTCTACGAAATGTCAAAAACATATTTTGACGAAGAAAAAGAAAACAAAATAAAATTTGGCCACTTCATTAAAAGGCAGCAAACTGCTTACTGTGGTATATGTATGTTTTAGGACTACGGACGCACGATTTCTGCACTAATCACATACTTTGATCTTTATAGCCCATAGTGGAAGGGATTATCTTTGTTTCTTACAAACATAGCGAGGTTGGGGGATGCATAAATGTAATATCTTTCTTCACTGCTGCAGTGTTTTGTTTGATTCGTGAATTTTTTTTCGTTCAGTTGTTGGACAGGCTACTGGGAAAGGGCCATTTTGCACTTATGAGGAGAGCTGAGCTAAAGACATTAGTTGATATGCACGGCAATGAGGTTGGTATACACTTCTCTTAAATAGATGTCGTATTCAGTTTAACCATTTTCAGATGTAGTAATTGACGTTTTTGCATTTATTTGTTGGTTACATTTAGTTTCTGTTGTTTGAACTATTTTGCCCATATTGCTTGTACAACCAGAAAGTTATCTCCAAAGTTCATGTTTTCATTCATTAGATCCTAGATAACATTTTACATCATGTTGTTAAAAACTGGTAGTAACCAGCAGGTTACCAACTGTCAACTAATATGAGTGAACACGTTGGTTATTGTGCATTCCTATTTCCCCTCAATCTTCTCTTTGCGACTCTGTTTAATTTAATCATTCTCAACACTAATGCCTTCAGTAACTACTGCTGCATTTGAGCTACCATTGAACTCCAGTTTTTTCTCACTTTGTTGTTAGGCTGGAAAAGGTGGAGAGCTGACTCGTGATGAAACCACTATCATTACAGGAGCTTTGGAGTTGACTCAAAAGATTGCAAAAGATGCCATGACTCCTATATCCGAAACATTCTCACTTGACATAAATGCTAAGCTGGACCTGTATGAATCTTTCAACATAGTGTATTTGTGTTTTTCAAATGATGTATGCGACTGATAGTACTATTTTTCTCTCTGTAGGCATACGATGGGTATGATAATGACCAGAGGGCATAGTCGTGTTCCTATATACTCTGGGAGTCCAAGCAATATTATTGGCCTTATATTGGTGAGTGAGCCTAGTTGTCTGCACTTTTCAATAACATCAGTAGCTTCCCTGCTCTTTCCATTGTCTTTTTTCAGGGGCATCCTGAATATAGATGAAACAGACAATTTTGCAAATTTGTTATTTATTGTTTGACTAAAAGTAAAAAAAACTCTCATTTCAGGTAAAAAACTTGATTACTTGCCGAACTGAGGATGAAGTGCCCATTCGAAATGTTACTATCAGAAAAATTCCTAGGTATCATCTGGACCAGCCCGTAGGGGTAACCATAAGTTCTTTCTGATTCGTGCAATCTTATTTTGAGGAGCATACAAGCTATCCTTTCATTGAATATGTTCTTCATACAATTTTGCTTTGGTTAAAATTATTCTCCTTAGTAATATGCATTGAGTGTCTTTGAATTTCCATATAATGTTGCCACTGTTCTGTATATCAGGGTTGCTGATGATATGCCTCTCTATGACATTCTAAATGAGTTCCAGAAAGGTCACAGCCACATGGCTGTGGTAGTTAAATGCACAAAGGAAGCAGGAGCATCCACTGAAAAGCAAAAGAGTGCTACACCAGATCACAAAATTAACCTCAAAGATGCTCATGTTGACGGTACATGTCTTTTTATATTTCTTTTCCTAGTAATTTTGTCTGCTGTGATTGAACTTACATTAACCGTGTATTTCTATGTATGCACTAGAATTCTAGTAGCCTTTGCTGATCACACGTCTTTCCAGGAAATGGATGTTGCTTGTCTTTGGCTGATCAGTTGAATGTACTTTCAGGTTCATCCCCCTCTCATGTTAGCATTACCGGAAGTCGTAGAAATAACATTGAAAAGTATGGAGATGGGCGCCCATATTATAAGAAATCAGAAAGGAAGCGCATAAATATTCTTGATTTTAACACCGATCCACTTCCAAGCTATTCAATGGATGAGGAAGCAGTCGGAATAATCACTATGGAAGATGTCATGGAGGAATTGCTACAGGTTGGACATATTCTTAATGGAGCTCCTCCTTAGTTCACTACTAGTATTTACATTGTTCACATCATGATATATCTTTAAAACTCTGATGTTTCGGAACTTGCGCCTTAGATCATCAATTAATAACGCATTGAGTCTTCTCCATATTATATGGGAACAGCATTTATATTTGCAACATGTTAGCCTTCCTACTAGTTTGCAAAAATAGAGTTGTATAAAGGTACTATTTAATTAGTACAGAAACTAGAAAGCATTCATAGTTGTACCTTGGTAATTTGTTCAGCTTCTCTAGATATTGTAAACTGACATAACTCTGTTTCCGCAGGAAGAGATCTTCGATGAAACAGATGAGTATGTTGATGTACACAACAAGTAAGTAGTTCAGGTGTAACTGCTTGCTGTCTTGAATAACTGCACCAAATCGATGCCAGAACTCATGGTTTCCTCTCTTTACAGGATCAGAATAAACATGTTACCTCCAGGCAAATCATTGTCGCCCGTTATATCTCCTGGTGGTGGACCCCTATCTCAAGGACTTCGGAGGACCCCTATGGCATCCCCAGTCTCACCATACCACAATGGTAGTTCTGTCTTACGTTCCCCTGTTTCCAACCATGCTCAGTCACCTGGGACTTTACCCACGATACTTTCTCCTGGAGGATCACCTGCTTCTCGAACATCCTTGCAAAGTTCACCAAATTCAACTCGGGTGAGCATTCATTTTTCTGTACCTAGACTGTAATGTGCAATGCGTGTTGCGAATCAAAGGTTTGGATTTTATTTTTAAAAGAAGTCCCGAAGGTGATTGTTTCACCACCTCGTGTGTCATGTTCATTGTTCTGCTTCTTCGTAGGTCTCAAGAAATTCCGATGAAAAACATAAAAAGGATGGTGAGAGCTAAGAGCTTAGAAGACAGTTATTTCCGATTAAGGTCTGGTCTCAAGATGGCACAATCGGATTATGACGTTGCTAGTGTAGGATTAAGCCGTGAAGATAAGCACAGCTCTCTTGTCTGATTCGTGGTCCTTATTTATTGATTACTTACCTGTCCATATATGCTTCAGCATCTGAACCTCAACGTGGCCCCATTCTCACTATGTATTGTAGAGGTCTTCTTAAGGATTTTTTTTTTGTCGTCTTGTAGTTACCCGAAAAGAAAGCAAAGCACCGCACTGCATATATTTATCAGCTGATTTTGGCACTTTCGATCCCTGGCCACATTATTTAAGCATTTGTACAAGACTTTTGTGTTGTGGTGTGAGAATGGTGATGAATGTATGAAGTTTCTCAGCTGGCCCCACAATGCTTTCATTTCATTCGCTAATGCAACAAGAAATCAGATGTCATTATGCAGAACACATCAAACTGTTGATCTCCATTAACAATACGTTGTGGGGGCGAAAAGTCATATGGCTTGTGGATCATATCAAGTTTAGTCAATGGTTGGTCGGCGGGGCGTGACCCTAAATCAAGACCGGCCAAATTGATTAATGACATGAAACAAAATGCAAGTGCAAACCCATAACAAGTCTTGTAGATTTTGTAACCATAGAATCATTATATATTGGACACATACATATTTAATTTGTTCACAAAATACCATGTTGAAGCAACCATTCAGATCCAGTACTCTATAGCAAAAGAAGCTGTACCAAAATACATGTAAACCATGCAGAGTTAGAGAACTAAAGAGTAGCTCTTCTGTTCTTTCGATCCTTGAAGTCGGCAATTATATCTTCATCATTTTATTGTGCTGTAATTTCTCGGTCTATTTGTAGTAGCAAGCTGTTGGCAAGGAAACCATCTTCCATCTTGTTACGCAGCCTTGTCTTGATGATCTTCCATCTTGTTGGCAAGAAAATACACGCTCTGCACTCCTGCACATAACCTACTGATAAATGGCCCATAAATGGGTAAATTTCACAAATCTGAATTTCTGAACATTGCATCATAACAATGAACTAGCGTTGGCTCTGAAATCCTTAATCTTGGATAACAGATACACATGTATGTGGGAAAACTATGAGGTTGAAATCAACATCCCAATTGCTCCTAGGGTTCCTGGATCAAAGCTCCTACCAACATTCGAATGGGATTAATCGAAATTATCAAAGGGGAAAAAGTTAGGATGAATGCAGGCGGCAACTAGCAGCTTGGAGTGCAGGAGCGGGGCTCTAAAATCAGTCTTGCCGAGTTGCCGTCTTGGACTCTTGGTATTGGATCCAAACGCCGAGCAGCAGCTAGCAGCTTGGAGCGCAGGAGCGGGGCTTGGAGACTGGAGAGGCAGAGCAACTGGAGCTTGGAGGTCTTGGAGCGCCTGGTCAAGGGCTCGAGGCGACAGTCCCCCACGACCGCAAGGTCGGCGGTGCAGCGACGGCGAGCTACTAAGGCCCTGTTTGTTTCAGCTTCGGATTCTGTCTTTCAGCTTTTATAATCCGAAGCTGAAACAAACAAGCAGCTTTTGGTTATAGCTTTTTAAAATCTGCTGGTTGGATTGTGAGAATCTGAGAAGCTGGTTTTCCTCAGCTTTTGATAGATTGTGAAAGTCCATTTTACTAAACTGTCCATTAAATTTTTTTATAATCTACAGTCTAAAAGCTTTTAACAATCCAGCTTTTATAAGCTGCTTTTCAGAATCTCTAGCTGAAACAAACAGGCCTAAGGTGAATGCGAACACGGTCACACGGTTCTCGTCTTCTCGAGCCCTACTTGATAGCAGCATGGGCCAAGTAGTGTGCTTTTCCACTTGGTAGAAGGCTTGATACACTGCTAATTTTTTTTTTCGTTTTTGGGAAACCCGGGCAGAGCCCAGTATGGTCCCCAACGCCCTCCGCATCTCCCGTGTGTCAGCATCAACAAAACTAGCAAGGTGGTCTTTATCATAATAACCTTTGATTAAAAAATAGTTTTTTAGTTTTTTACAAGGTTAGTGTTATTTAGTTACAAAACACATAAAATTAGAAAAAATAAAAATTATGTTAGTGGAAAGAAAATTATTTATGCTCTAAACTTATACTCGAATTTTATATATGTATTGGTTCGATTCATATATATTTTAATTAAAAGTTAAAATCGTACGTCAGGGGTAGACAATCTAAACAAAATCAAAATATGTTTGTCTTGCTTGCTGCTTGCTTGATGTAACGATCTTTAGCTACACGATGTTCCTTAATTTATTATCTTAGTAAGAATTTTGAAAAATATTAATTATTTTTTATTATGAATTTTAGCTATTGATTAATTGTATTTTACTTGGAAACTTTATTTAGGTATTTGATTTTTATAATAATTTTTTATAAGACTATATTTGATATGTATCCTTATTTTTTCTATTCTAACACCAATTTTAATTATTTTTTATTTCATTTTATTTGGACTCTTTATTTAGATATTTTGCTTCCTAAACTGTATGAAAATTGAATTGCTAATTTTTCATAAGTTTTAATTCCGAATTTAGATATTTATTAATCATATTTGATGTGGATTTTTTTTTCTAAATTTAAATATTTATTAATCGTATTTAATATGTGTTTTTTGTTTAATCTAGATCGTTAGAGGTTCGTAATAATGAGTGATTTAGATCTTTTTATTTTTTTCGATTAATATGATAATTTTGTGATTTTAAGGGCGAAAGTGATATTTTTTTACCTCAAATAATAATATAATAGATGATGACAAATATTCCAGCAATGTCCTGGTCCTCTGCTAACATGTCTGTTATATTCGTGGCCTGGTAATCCAGGTCAGGAGCAATGTAATCTCAGCAAGTACTCTTGCATAATCCTTTGAGAGGCTCTGACAATCGTTACTTGCGTGGTGTCGAGCACGATGTTGAGGCTAACTGCGGAAAAAAGGGTGCACGTAATGAGCCACCACTGTTGACAGTGCGATCGATAAACAGCTGCTACTAGGTGATGGAATGGAGAGTTGTCCACTTTGAAAACTGCAAAATATTCCAAGCAAAAGGACATGCGGGCGGATCCGCGTTGCCCAGGACCAGACGTTCGTTGAACTAGCTTGTCAGTCGGTCACTCACCTAGTCATCCATCTTCTAGAGCACACGGACTGCATGCTTGGAACCGAAGGTATCTACTGATGCTCTTACAAAGTTAATATATTGTTTTTTTATAATTTAAATTTTATAGAGAAATTTATTTTTATTAGATTATGAGATTTTGTAGTACATTTAACTTGTGAATTATAAAAATTAACTTTTAGATTATGACTTTTTATTTTTATTTTTTCTTTTGAAGTTAGAATCTATAGTCAAAATAAAAAATAAATAATCACGATTTAAAAATTGATTCTCACAATTCGCTAACCAAGTTTTATATATAAATTCCTACAATCTACAACCAAATAGGAAAAATATTCTTCACAAAATTCAAATTACGACGATCACGGCAAAAACAAATAACCGCTTCTAGATTGCAGCTTCGTCTCCCTCGCCTCCGCCACGGCCCCTCCTTCCTTCCCGTCCAAGTCGCCGAGTCGTCGCACTCACCACCAGCCCACCAACATCACTTATATCGCAAGTCGGCAACGAGGAGTTGAGCGCCCAGACACTACCAGTCAACCACTCCTCGCGGCTGCGTCGTCCGTGCATTCGATCCTTGCCCGGCGCGCGCTCGGCCCGCACGTACGGGGATAGCCGTCATGCTCCAGGCGAGCTCGGAGCGGCCGGCCGCGAGACTTTGGGTGCCGGGGATGGGCCCGCAGCTGATGGACGCGGGGTCCGCGAGGGCGCAGGAGATCGCGCGCCGGCGGGAGGAGATGATGGGGATGCTGCACGACCTCCCCGAGTCCGAGTACGAGCTCTCGCTCACCGACCTCGTCGAGAAGGCCGGGGGTGAAGCCGTGGTCGCGGCCGCGCCGTCCGAGGAGAAGGAGCTGGGACCGACCGGCTGGTCGGTGTCCGGTAGGCAAGCGGGGCAGCAACAGCAGCCGACTCCAGCGGGGAGGCCGGAGCGGAGGGGGTCCGCGCGGCGACGGGACAGCGGGAGCGGGAGCAGCTTCCGCAGCAGCAGCGACGGCGTCCTGCTCAACTTCTACATGCCCCGATCCCTCACCCGGAGTTTCACCGCGCCGCGGCCCAGCCGGACGCCGTTGGTCTCCGGCTGCCGGACTCCCAGTGTCTCCTCCGACTGTAACAAAAGGTAATCAACCATCTCGAAACCTTCCTCAAAAAAATTAATCGTCCCCAAACTCTCTCCATAGCCATAGGACTTGATCGATCAGTTTGATTGCAAATTAGCAGAACATGAAAGACAAATTCATAAAGCAAAATTACTTCCTTCGATTTTATTTCTTCATGAAGCAAATCCATGCGTTGAAAGGTGGCACAAAGCCTAGCTGAGTACGTATAATTCAAAGCCGGCACGACATTTCAAAGGTGCAAAACGGTCGTAGTTGAGGTGCTAGCTGCCGAGCTGCACGCTGATTAATTTTTCTCCACTTTCCAATGCGTAAACGCTTCTTTAACTGCACTTAGTGATGCAAGTTTTAAATTTCTTTCATTCGGTGGACCCAAAACTAAAAAAATAAGCTAAAGATTCACTCCCACTTAATTAGAAAAAAATGTATTAAGTGATGATCTAGAACTATTTATTAGGTACCTACTTTATCACTAATTGTATGTTTATGTGACGTGTGTGGATGATTTTTTTTAAAAAAAGGATCCAACTTTGCCGGCTTTATATTAATAAGGAACAGGGGCGGATCCAGCCCAATGCCAAGGGGGGTGCTGGGTCTCTTGTTATTGGACCAAATTCATAGTTTATGGGCTAAAATGATGTATTTTTTCTGGATTTTTCATTTCTTTCTCTGGGCTTTCTGGGCTCGTGGGCTAAAATGATGCATTTTTTTTCTGAATTTTCCTCTACTTCCTCTGGGCTTCCTGGGCTGGGCCCGTGCTGCAGCCCCCCAGCACGGGCCCTGGATCCGCCCCTGATAAGGAAGGAGCAAGAATTACAAAAATGCGCAAAAAGCGCAAAACAAATAAGGAGAGAAAACAGGAAAATAAGAACAAAACAAGAACAACAAAAGAGCACCCACTAAGGTTTACATGACTGAGGGGGCAACATGGAGTCTATGTGTGCCGACGATTCATTCATTCCATCCCAGCTGCTAGGTGCATGTTACCAGTCGCATGATCGTATCTCTCACCTCTCAGCTAGGGCACTGAACGCTGACGGAGAGGCCTGTGAAAGTGACTCCTGCTAACGCACGGATGCTAACCAACGCAACCACATGTTGGAACCTGCATTTGTCTCACTGAACTGAATTACTGAACCAGTCCAGATAGTGGTGCACTCTTGTTAGCTGTTGCGTACAGTTAGTGCGTGACGGTGACTTAATCTTTTTTGTGGTTAATGAGTGCGCCGTGCGGCTGGTGGTGCAGGGAGAGGGACGCGGACGCCGAGACCGTCAAGTGCTGGTCCCTGCTGTGGGATCGGCGGTGGCGCAAGTCCAGCCGGCGGGACCCGGGCGCGCCGCCCAACGAGCCCACCATCCGCGCCGCGTCGGCGGCGATCCTCAAAGCGAAGATCTGAATGGTGTTCGTGTTCCGTCGTCGCCTGGAATACACTTTCTTTTTTGTCGCTGTTGCCTGTATTGGTGGCTCGCGGCCTTGCAGCTCTGTACATATGCTTTTTATGTGATATGCCGATGTGTTTGTTTAGCTTGCAGTATAGTACTATTCGCTTAGTTTTTTTGGTTCTTTTGAAGAATAGTACTATTCACTGGGATGGAATCGATTGTGTACGTCGAATAAACATTCCAGCCTTCATCAGGCGCTCGATTAAAATGAAAGAAACAGCTATACAGTTGAAGTTATTGTGCGTTCTGCAGTGCAGCTTGTCAGACAGTGAGTGGGGTGGTTGATATCCTGATACACGAGTGGAATATGGACAAGGGACGCTATTCCTCTGCAGTCGACCGCAACTCACGCTATATTATGTAACATCACTAGTCACAGCTTCTAATCTAGGATCATCCACCCCGGTCAGGAGGTCAAGCACAACGCACCTGTTCTAACCAAAAGCTTACAATCTCATCCAGGTGGAGTTTTCTCTTAACTATAGCACCGCTGAATACACAAACCAGCCTAGAAGCCATCAAAGGTTCTGACACAGACCATGAACCCAAAAGAAAAGGGGAAGGAAAGAAAAAACAGACATATACATGATTATGGAAGACGGATGGACTAAACAAGTCCTTATTTGCCAACATTCCTCGTGTCTTATTGCAGATATCTGCCGTTGGCTTATCAACCTCGTTCAATCTCTGGAACAAACAGAGTATGGGAAAGGTGTCATGCTCAATATTTGAGCCGATCAAATATAGAAGTACCGTCGAGAAACTAAAAGTTACTTACATTCGAAATCTTTATCCAAGACTCAAGTGTATTAATGGCCTTTCCGGAGCGCTGCGTCTCCTGTGCTAGAGCAACACCGTCATGCAAATTACTGACTTTACCACTGACAAGAAGAGAGGCTGCGGCATTCAGAACCTGTGGAGCAAAACAGAAATTGATCTTAGGTCATGCATACCAGTAGAACTGTGCATGTACTGTCCAACTCGACCATTTTTATCAAAAAAATAATAATCAATGGGTACTCACGAAAAGGTATTGCAGAAGACATAATGCTTATCATGATATACAAAATTTGTGTTGACTAAGCAGCTTAACAAGATGCTGGGCAAAGTCCCTATTAAAAAGAAATCGCTTTTCCAACAAATTTGTATTTGAAAGATACTCAGCTACTACAGAACTCTGTGAATACATCAAGGAATATGAGGTCATTTACTTCAGGAAGTAGACAATGTACAGATGCTGAAAAGAGAATAGTAAGCACTGACTTACAAGAGCATGTGCAATCGATCCTCTTTGACCAGAAAGAGCATCCTGGAGAACTTTTGCACTAAATGCTGGATCACCTTCTTTTAGAGCTTTCAGTATGCAGAGAGGAATGCCAAAATCCACTGGGTTCCAATATATAGAGAACACGTGAAATCAAAGAAAGATTCATTTATTCATTGCTTCCCTACTTCAGAAGTTAGCAAAGCATAACATAGATAAAAGGTACAATATGAGCCATAAACATAGATTGATGCAACCAAACTCAAATGAGGCGACCCAAACTGCATAAAAGTATGCCCAGGGAACTCTACTTTTAGAAATTCTCAGAGAAAAATAGGAAAAACCTCTTACATGGATCAAAGAGCATTTTTTCAATCTTTCCTGGGGTGACATCAAGGATATATCCAGGCCCTGCAGCAATTAAAAAAGAATCTTCCGTTAAATACACAACATACCAGTTGACAAAAAACGAAGGTAACTTCTTGAGTAACCGCAGCAATCTCTAGCAAAACTGCGGCAACAACAGGGTGAAACAGGTACATTCGTAGGTGTGCATACCAAGTGGGCTTATTTCGTACAAACCCTTTGAATCGACAACCAATGCTCTTTTCATTACAATTTCTGAGCAGCCTTGGTCATCTTGGTAATCTACAACAACAACAAAGCCTTTTAGTCCCAAGCAAATTGGGGTAGGCTAGAGAGAAACCCAGCAAGATCCAACAAAAAGAGGATGAAGAAAAATAAAAAAGAAAAAAGAAAATACAAAAAATGTATTAGTAATAGTAATAAAGGTAAAAGAAGACCGATAGCCTAAGTTATGATCCTAGCACGTGGATTGCTAATTTCCACGCGGTCCTATCCATGGATAATTTTTTTGGGATATTTCATTCATTCAAGTCTCTTTACAGACTACTCTCATGTCAAGCTTGGTCGACCCCTGCCTCTCTTTATATTATCAGCACAATTTAGGTCAGTGTCGAATAACAACGATCACATGGAGATTTGACTGAGTTAACATGTAAGAGCATCTATAAGAGCCTGGCTATCACACCCTCTATCCCACCCAGTAGCCAAATGACGTAATTTTTGGTCTCTAGCAGAGCTTCCATCATCCATGCCATTTTACCAGACGCGCTATCCCGCTCCTCCCGCACACCACATCTAGCGTCTCCCTCCCGCACGCCACATCTAGCATCTCCCTCCCGCACGCCATCCTCCAATCGCCCGCTCGCTCCCATGCGCTCTCGCCACCATTCGGCCTCCGCGGCTCCGCCTCGAGACTCCGTCCTTTGCCCCAAGCCCCTAACATCGCCGGCCTCTGCTCCTCCTCGTGCTCCTCCAGTGACGCCCATCCCCACCGCAGCGATGGTCCGGGAAGCTTTGACTCGCTGGTTTGTTCCCGATGGGCAAGCAAAGCAGAGCAGATCGCAAAGATATTCCTCACCTGCTCCGCTGTCCATCGTGGTCTGACCAACCAAGCAAGCGGCATGGATCTGGCGGCGCTGATGGACGAGCTCGTCGAAGAGGTCCTCCTCCGTGTTCTGTTGGTCGACCCATGCTCCTCATCCGTGCCGCCCTCGTCTGCAAGCACTAGTGCCGCCTCGTCTCCAGCCCTGGCTTCCGCCACAGGTTCCACGAGTTCCGCCGCAGGGCCCCCATGCTCGGCTTCCTATGCAACATTAGATCAGGTTTCCGCTTCATTCCCACCTCCGCCTTCTGCCCGCCCCATGCTGACCACCGCAACTAGCGCGTGCTTGACGCTCGCCACTTCTGCATCCACCTCCACTGGGACTCGGGGCACAGCCCTTTAGACAGTAGCCTCCTCATCTGGGACCCAATCCTCTTGTGGGGAATGCACTCTACTTCGCATTTCAGATGGGCACCAGAATCCTTGAGTACAATTTGGGCACACAGGAAATGGCAGTGATTGGCCTACCACTAGCACGCTTCTATGGGCACAACATTGTGCTCGCAACTAGGGATGATGGTGGGTTGGGATTCGCCAGAGCAGAGAAATCCACACTCTACCTGTGGTCGAGGGAGCCTCGTCCTGAAGGAGATGCACGTTGGGCACAGAGCAGAGTCATTAAGCTCGCTACATTTCTTAGATATGATCTGCCAATGTCACTTAAGAACATAGATGATATCAGTGCTACACCAAGTGGTATTATTTCTCGAGTTATGAGTCCATTTTGTTTCAATGATCAAGTGCAGTTGTTGCCTGGTGGCATGTTTGGTTAGCCAGCAACATGTTGGGTTTTGTGTCTGGTTCGAAACAAAAGTTTATTGAGAGCAAGCAGTTCTCAACCAGCTGATGTTATTTTCAAAATTTGTGTATTTCTACAGCATTAGGTGTGGCCTCAACAGGTGAGGGATCAGAAATGGGTGCCTCAAGTGCTTGACAAACATAACGTGCTTATGTGCCGTTGGAAATATAATCGTTTTGAATGTAGCCATTACAAATATATTGTTCGTTACAAAAAATTACTAAAATATAGGAGAGTGGAATATGGAGGCTAAAATATAGATAGTCTGTTGGAGTGCGATGAGATATGGAGAGGGAATCTTTTTTAGGGCACTTCATATGGAGATATGAAGGGTGCTATTTGGCTGGTCTCCTCGAAATGCTCTAAACAGGACTATTTATATGTATTTTCAAGAAAGACACTGTTGTATTTTGCATTCCAAGTTGTGTAAGTAATCATTGCTAATAATGGAGTAAACAAAAAAATTGAAAAAAAGAGCATTCATCTGACTCAATTAAAGGAGTCATGGTAGCCTGGTAGGTATATTCCTGTATGCTGTAGCTGGCCACTCAAGAATGATTAAAACTAGCGTACTGGTTGAGAAGCTGGAAAAACAGAAGTGTTATTTGAGGTGAAGGGAGAACCTTATTTTTAATGCACAGTACCTTCATTCTGGAAACAGTTCATAATAGACATGAGCTAATGAATGCGGTGCATGAACTACACATGAGGCTAACAAGAAGAGCATGTTGTCAAACTGGATGTAGTTGGGAGAAAAGTAAAGGTTGAGCAGCCGATTTGAAAAACATCAAGAAAGTTGTGATGACAATTGCAGGCATTTGAACCAGAGTAAGAAACACCTTAGATACAAATATTCTCGCAAATCTACAAAAGCATTCGAACCTAAGAACGGGTGAAAAGCAATCCACATATGTTGAGATACGTGGAAATAATCCAAATTATGTAGCACATTTCCGCCTCAGTAGAATCACACGTGTACCAGTACACAATATCATTGGTTTGCCTAATAATCTTGCATGCTAATCCACATAAATCAATTACTGGAAACTAACATTTCATTTCAAGTATTCCTAAAACATAATGCTATGAGAGCAAACCCTTTCGGTTTGAGTGCTATGAGAGCTATTGCCCCAAAAAAGCTTTCAAGTGTGCCCCCAATCTACATATCCATCCTGTAAGGCTGTAACCATTACATAGCACATTCTTTGGAGAAAGGGACAACCCCTGGTTACCTTCTTATGATTATTTAGGTCTGTTTTTTCATTTTCCGATTTCACTTTTGAAGTTGGTAAGAGGAGTATGCCAACTTGCACCCTCGCACTTCATCTGTAGTGGAATAGTGGATAAATAGGAGGCTAAGAAATAGAAAGTCAAACACCACCATTAAAGCCTGCGATTACTTCTGCTCCGTCCTGGAAAGTTACATCCCATTTTTGGGTACACGATGAAGAATACGGCAATACCTCTGGTCCCAGATCAATGTTGACACCCAGCGCCTCCAACACATCGGTGCTGCCGCACTTCGACGAGCTCGCCCTGCTTCCTTGCTGCAAAACGAGCAAACAACACATCACCACCACCGCCTACGCCTATACCCAAACTGGAAGAGTTGAAAGTGCGAAGACGTGATACCTTGGCGACCTTGGCACCGGCCGCGGCGGCGAGGATGGTGGCTCCCGTGGAGATGTTGACGGTGTCTGCGCCGTCGCCGCCGGTGCCGACAATGTCAACGGCGTCGTCCAGCCCATCGACCTGGACGTAGCAGTTCAGCATCGCCTTCGCTAACCCCACAATCTACACAACTCGACACCAAAATCAGTTGGTTTCCACAGAAATTTCACCCCGTCTTTGTAAATTATTCACACAGAAACGCGCACCTCTTCGTAGGTCTCGCCCTTGGCCCTGAGGAGGACGAGGAAGGCGGCGATGCGCGCCTCGTTCTCCTCCTCCAGCAGCAGCCGCAGCGTGGCCTCCGCATCCTCCTCCGAGAAGTCGGTCCCGCCGACCAGCGCCTCCAGCACCTGGCGTCACCACCACCACAGCAAACGAAACAGAGCGAGAGTTTGGGGAGGCGGGAGGGCTCGCACACGCGCGCACCTTGTCGAAGGAGCCGATGCTTGGGGAGACGGAGGGCCTGCACGGCGACGCGGGGAGGGGCCACGCGTGGGTGCTGCGCGCGGTGGAGCGGGGACGGGCTGGAGGCGAGGGGTCTGGGGGAGGCGAGCTTGAGCGCCGCGGTCGCCATTGCTGCGCGCGCGCAGTGGGATTCTGGGTCTGGGAGGATTGATTGGTCTCAGATGAATTTGCTTTTGCTTTTGCTTTTGCTGCTGAATTTTGCTGGGTCTGGGATTCACGTGCTTCTGCTTATTTTCAATGCTCTCCACTTTTTAAACTTTTTTTTAGGATAACCACCTCGACCAGATGTGAGACGGAAAATATATTATACTTGCAGTACAGTATATTCTCTGGCTACAAGAAAAATAGATCAGCGTCTCCCATAGGGAAGTCCGGCGACCCAAGAATAAATCCTAACACCGATGACGCCAGCGAGCCCAAGTAGGCCTAGGACAGGATTTGGTAGATTTACGATGACCGTCAATTACAAATGGAAAATGTTTTTGTGACACAGAACACATACGTATCCTGGTTGCAACCTCGGCCGCTGACTCTCAAACCCGAGGTCCTCAAACAAACTTGTGTAAAACCGGGGTTCCGACGAGATCGAACTCGAACGTATCTGTACACGCCTGGTATACCAAACGCGTACACATACACAAACTCTTACAAAACCACATAGACATACACAGATGTGGACACATATACAACCATACAATACCAAATACGCAAACACTTACTACTACAAAGTCTACACACAAACACAAACACTAGCGCATTGTCGGACCCCTCCTTTGGGGTCACCTCGTGTAGCTCATACCAGTCCCTGGATCAGTAGCTGGTACGCACGAACTCCAACAGAAGTAGTCATCATAGTCATACATCGGATAAATACGATAATAAAGCACAATACAGAGTTCATTACAAAAGAAGCCCGAAGGCATAATCTTACAAACTCTCAGAACACAGCAGAAAATACACAAAAGCGACCCAAGCCCTACAGGTAGCTTGAGTGCGGACGAAACTGGCTTCTCTAGTATTCAGCTCCTTCTTCGGCAAAGTCGGGATCTGGATCATCTGGATCCACAATTAGCAAGTATGAGTACATAAGGTACTCAGCAAGTCCTACCTCAAGGGGAGAAGTTAGATGCGTAAGGGTAGTTCAAGGATAAGGCTGTAGAGTCTTTTAGTTTTTGCGGAAAGCTAGTTTTTATTGATGCAGGGTTCATTTTGCAAAGACTAACTTTTAATAAAAACACTTTCAAGAGAAATACCTAAGTTGAGCTTATGGGGGTTGACGGCCCTGGGGGAGGTACACCCGTCCCGCCAGTTCCCACAAGACTTTGACAGCGGACACACAGTCCAGGAGGCTTAGGGCACAAAGCCAAAATCATTCTTTTTTTGAAAACACGGGCACACAGCCCACTCACACGTCAAGGAGTTACTCACGCCAAAAAGCTAATCATTGTGACCAAACCATAGCATGTCCTTGACCGAGGACACGGCTATCCGGATAGGTTTAACACTCTGCAGAGGTTGTACACTTTACCCACAAGATATGCACGGGCTCCCACCTTAGCAACTGGTGAAGCCGTCATAACGAGACGTAACGACCTCACAACGAAGCCACAATATCCACCCATGGGGCACTAAGATACCAGGGGCTTTAGAAGAATTACGGGAAAGATCACTTAGCAATCCCAAGGCTTGACTTAGCCTCAACAATATCACCAGCCGGACCTTGGGCTACACACTACCCAAGTCTTCTCCTGGTCCCCATTGCCACTACCGGCCTCCGGGTGGGTACCGCACTAAGTTAGAGGGGTTAGGTCAAGTCCTGCCCATACAGGCCATGTGGTTGTACGAGAGGATACTAGGTGAGATGTCATAGCGAACCGGTCCTTATATGACTGAGGAAAGAGTCTCCCAGCAAGAACACCACAAAGGCGAACCTTGCTCCAAGGTGGCTCCCACCTTTGTGGGGCACCTTACTCACCCTCGTCAACACTACTCTAAAGTTTTCCCAAGAACACAAGTTTTACACGCACAAAGCACCAAGCTCACACCATTCATTTTGTAAAGCATGATCATCATATGTAAATAATCTAGTTCTTTCTTTTGAGCAAGGCAATCCTAAGCATACTAGTAAACAAGCAATCTTCCAAACAATCATTATAGTTGATGTTGGGAATCTTCTAGGGTTTCAACGAAGTAATGGTAACAATGACAAGGCATGGGATAAACAAACTGGGTTATAACTATTCTAGCATTTCTTTAAGAATCATAGCTATTAATCTAAACATGCATACTCCTATTATTTGAATCAATGGCTCTACGGGTTGTGTTTAAAAACATAGGATCAACATGGTCAACGGTTGTAGGACTTGCCTTCGTTGAAGTCCTCGCCTGCTCCTTCAAATTCCGGGTCCTCGGGGTCGTCCTCGAATGCTCCTTCCTCTAAAAGTCGCGACAACGACAAAGGCACAATCAAACAAACAATTAAAAATAATGACCAAACAATTTACAAAAATTATGAAATTGACATGATTGGATAGATCTCGAATTTAGATGAATATCGGTGGAAGAATCGACGAAAACGGAGTTAGGACGGAGGAGAAACGGGCTTCGGAAGTTTTGCCGGGAGAAAAATTCAGAAAAAGAAAAGGGGAGAATATTCTCGGAATATTCGGCTGAGTCGGCTCGGACTGGACTCGGCTCGCGGCTCGGCTCGAGGTCGGCTCGGCTCAGTTTCTCGGCTCGCGGCTCGGCTCGGCTGCTGTCGGCTCGGCTCTAACCGGACCCACAAGTCAGCCACACGGGGGAAAAGGGTATAAGAGAGAGAGAGAGAGAGAGCAGAGAGAGGGAGGCTCAGGCACAGAGAGATCGGGAGGGAGAGAGGGGCGGCTCGGGTGGCGGCGGCAGCCGGAGGGAGGCAGCAGGCCTCGCCGGCGGGGGGGCTGGCTGACGGGCGGCCGGCGGCCCGACGGCTCGGGGACGGGCAGCGGAGGCCGGCGACGGGGAACGGCGGCGACCGGCGTCAAGGAGGGGCCCAGGTACGCTCGGGGAGAGGAAGAGAGAGGAGAGAACCGGGGGGGAGCTCACCGGCGGCGACGCGCACGGAGAGGGAGCTGCTGCGGCACAGAGAGCTCGGGAGAGAGAGAGAGAGAGAGATGGTGTGAGAGAGTGAAGTGAGGAAGAGGTACTGTTCACCGCTATATATAGCGGCCGGCGGGGCGGGAGCAGCGCGCGGGACGAGGAGAGGCGCGCGGGACGAGGAGGCTCGGGGCTCGGAGCGGCGCGGGGCGTGAGGCACGGCGCGGGGCGCGAGGCTCGGGCACGGGGCGCGAGGTCTGCCGGTGGCGACGGGACGGCGAGCGGCGCTGCGCGCGGTGATGGGACGGCGGGTCACGGGGAGAGAGAGAAGAGAGAAGGAGAGAGAGAGAGGAGGGAGAGAAGGGGGAAGAAATTAGGGATTTGACATGCATTCACAGGACGGAAGCCGTGCAACGACACCATGCACCGAGCGACGTGGTGGAACGAAGGGTGACGACGAGGCATGCGCCGGAAGCCGCACGAAGGGGCCTTGCATCGAGGGACATGGCGGCCCGCAAGTCGATGATGTGGCTCAGCACGACTGGACCAGTGGTGCGGTGTGGAGGCGGCCGACCAGGGATCCAAGGCGGGCTGAAGCAGCGCCCGCAGCCCCGCCCCTCCCCAACGACCCAGCAGCGTAAGCACGATGGCGTAGACAGCGAGCTGACCTCCGCACGAACACATCCACCGGAGATTTGATGATCCCTTACTCAACCCCCTACCGACAGTGAGCCAGAAGCGAGCGAGGAGAGACAAGGAGAAGCGTGTGCCGGTGGTGACAACGAATGCGGACGCCGGCACGTGGAGGACCCTTAGCTCGACGAGCTCACGCAGCGGGTCGGAGGCACCCGAGCACTGCCACGCCGAGCCCACATTGCTGAGGCTTCTTGGTCCCCACGCTTGCCTACATTGCACACCAGCACCAGAGCCTCGTACGGAGCTCGCACCCGCACCGTAGACACCCTGCAAAGACCAAAAGAAGCCACCCGAGCTCATAGCCATGGGAGCAAAAAGCTAAACTACTTAGATGGCTAGATCTACACCTAAAAGCTAGAAAAAAACTACATCCACCGTCGGCTCCTTGCCTCCCCACCCCGCTCTGGAGCCAAAAAGGCCACCAGAGGAGGGGGGGGGGGGGGCGATGAAGCCGACAGCAAAAAAAATCATCCGAAGGAGCTCCGCTCTTACTGTTCATAGAGGGGAACGGTCTGAAAGACGGTAGCCTCCCGAATTCGAAGCCTCTCCAATTCTTAACCTGATTCATGCGTAGGGTTGATTGATTGGTCTCAAATGATGTTGCTCTTCGTTTCTTCTGTCGCGACTTGTTCCAATTATCTGGCTCTAAAGATTTTCTATGCTCTCTGTACAAACAACACAAAATCCAACTTCAACTTGCTCATCTCTTTTTGTGAAAGACGACCAGTGGCGAAGCCGGAGTCGAAATGATCTTGGTGTCACTTCACTGTACATCTGACAATAACATAAATTCATATTCACTGTACATCTAACAATACCATAAATTCATATAGTTGATATGAACAGATTTCTAATAAAGTTTTTCTTCACTTCACCCTGGTGCCAATGCACCACCCTAGATCAACGTAGCTTCGCAGATTCTTCCCTGGTCTCATTCTCACGTCTCACTTGGTTTGAGAATTAGAAATCTCGTTTTGGACTGGACATCTTCGATTGCATTTTATTTTTACACATCTTGAACCTGCCATCAACAAAAATAATCAACCTCTTCAGAGATTACAAGTGTAGTCCAGCGTGCATTAAACAGGACAGTCAGATATGGCAGCAAATTTACAATCGAAATTTCTCACGAGAACCGGCTGTCCTAGTGCAAGTCAGTGAATCGGCTGCTGGATTACACAAGATATAAATCCTGTAAAAATTCCTCTCGTGACAAGGACATGGAACACAAGGATAACTGTAACACTAACAGCACTTCACATGCCTTCTTACACATTCCACACTAACAAACGTGTTCGACATACATGGTGTGCCTACAGGGTTCCTATATTAGAAAAAACAAAATTGTGTGCTTCGGCAGAAACCAGAAAGAAGTTGGAAGCAAATCAAACCAAACAGCGATGACGAGTCAGCTCATTTTTACAATCCCCAGCATGGCTAATCTAGCCACCGAGTGACTCCATCTTCTTCACTCGCAGCTGCAAGGATCTCAATACAGACGTCCAGAACAGCCTACAGAAAAATTCCAACCAGTTGGAAGCAAAAGATAGAGCAAAAGAGCCAGTATTCTTCTTAAATCTTATTAGCATTGAAAGAGAAGAGGAAGGAGATTATATGCATGGAATGATGGAAACTGACACTGCTAAATCTTAGTTTTCTTTGTCCAGAATAGCAATTAGAAAGGTGCGTACCAAAGGATTTCTGCAATTGATAAGCTTGAAACCCTCCAGCAAGGAACCATCCAACATCCAGCTCTCCCAAACATCGAAAGAATGACTTGCAAACACAAACTCCGTCTTCCTATTAATCTGTTAATGTATTGACAGAAAAATTCATAAAGAATATCAGCAACCATGCGCATCAAGAACACATCAAAAGAACGCTTGAGCTGTTCTTTACTACCTCCAACAAAATCATTATTTTTCTTTTTGAAACTAAGGAACAGTATATATTTTTAAGAAAAATGGGAAAGGAAAATGGCACCGGCAGGCAGCAGACTTTCTTTGCACATTAGAGCAATCCCCTCTGCTTTAAAGCAGGTAACACCTATTGTACAAAGTAGAGGACTCCACGGTACAAATTTGAGGGTCAAATTGTGAAAAGGTAGTAGTGACAAAAGCACCGAAGTAAATTGTACAAAGCACAGAACACCATGGTACAGACTTAAGGGGGTGCAAGTATTAAAAGGTAGTGCTGACAGAAGCAGGAAACAATTCATTTTCCACGCAAATCAAATTAAATGTGGATATTAAGAAGATAAATGGGTAAACAAATTAAGTGTCGAGGCCTATATGCTTATTAGATATCTAGATGTTTCATACACAATGTGAATGACAACTTTTGTCAAGCTTTTGATAAATATAATGTAATAGATAAACAACACCTCAAAATAGCTGCTAGCCTACTAGTCAAGTAGCCAAAGAGGGCTTATACCTGCAGTAGTTTACCACCAGCAACAAAGGATCGCAACCCCATGGTATCCTGAAAAGTATATGGCTTATTAGTGCCCTGCCTATGCATAAAACCAAAGCAAGGATGAAAGCTAAAGGAGGGATGGAGAGTAAAACCATACCTTGTTTTTGAAAGTAACTAGGAACTGAGCAGCAGGGTCCCTGTTCGTAGCATTTGACACAATATCAAGGATCCAACCACCACCACCTACTACCCTCTGTCTGGCAACATGGTACCCTGAATTATTTCTTGTTCGCAAAGCTACAACAAAACCATCTTTCAGTTTATCTGGATATTTTCTATTGAGCACTGTAGGCAATTTCTTCTCAGAGGTTATTTCCATTGGGGATTCAGCAAGAGATTTCTGCTTGTATTTTGAGTCCTCAGGAGAAGCAAATCTCGAACTGGAACTTAAAACCTGGTCTCTGCTACTCATTGCAGTGTCATCATCTCTCCGTGAGGAATAATTACTGTCACTCTCTACAGCAGACAAGTCATCCGGTTTCTGTTGAGATCTGCGGTGAGCAGGCCTCTTTTTCCCTTTCTTTCCAGGACGACTGCGCCTTCCTTCAGATCGGGATCCAATGTTTAGAGATTGCCCTGAAGCTTGAGGCTCTTTATGGTGGGATATGGCTTGTTTCTTTTCATACTCCATAGTTAGGTGGCTTTCATCAGTCTTCTGTTCAACATAAGAAACCTGAGACTTGCTATCTTTTACATGTGAATCTACATCATTGTCTTCATTTCCAGCTCCACTAATTTCCTCGTCTTCATCAGAAATTGCACTACTTGGAAGAACACCATCAAAGAAAAAGGATTGTAATATCGTGATTGCTTTGTCTCTTATTTCCATCCACACTTCTTCACTGTAGTCTGCACTTCGCGGGAGAATTAAAACATTTGGCATCTCCCGCACCTGTAATCAATAAGGATTAGCCATCACTTTGCAGAGCAATATGTAATGCAACCATAGCAATGCAGAACAGGTGCTAGCAATTTGTCGTTATCTGCCAGGACTTTGATTGTTAGTCTTCTTTGAACAGAGAAGGCCCAATAGATGGTCGTGTAAGCTAATTGTAGTACATAAAGCAAGTTTCTCATTAACATATCACTTTGCATCCTAACCCAACTGTGTTTTTTTAACTATGTGAAACAATGAGCAGATATTATGATGATAAATTTGTAAAAATATTAAAGCTCAACAGATGAAACATAAGAGACTCAAAACAACGGAATGCTAAAAAATGGAACATTCTCCAAACTCTTCTTCTGAGTGCCCCTTAATTCTTGCCACATCAGGAAGAATGTAACATTATAAATGATGTTGTTTGATTGTAGATGAGTGTATTAATCTGAAATGAACATTGATAAACATAGTTTATTCTAAGCCAAAATTTCCATACCCAAGCTTCCATCCATTGTGGACCTTCAGCACCATCCAATGCACAACCAGCTATGGTACCATCAATCAAGAGCTGTTTGAGTGCACAGTCATCTATAAGCTGGCAACTACCAGTATTGACTATGAAAGCTCCTGCAGGATACCAAAAACAATCACTGATTGGTTGTTGTATAACTAAAAATAAAGAAAGTGATACACTAGTTCAGACTGCAGGAAGCACCGTGATGCAATAACAGAAGAACGTAAAGCTTTACCAGGTTTTATGTGCTGAAGGCAGTCAGCACTAAGTATATGCATGGTGTCATTTGTTAATGCGCAATGCAATGAAACAAGATCACTTGCTGCTAATAAATCATTGAGAGTATCCATTCGCCTCGCCGCAGAAGGAAATACAATGGAAGGCCGCTTTATTGTCCCGTTGGCCTTCAAACGATGTGATAGAAGAGTCAGAATCTCAAAAATAGTATTCTAACCTTACACAAACTTGTTTAAGTATTTTCAGAATCAGTACAGAAGGAGTACAAATGTGAGTTGGACAATAGATCAAATATCACGATGTTTGTAGCATAAGAAATAGGCTGAGAATATTAAATCATGAACTTTGTAATAATAATATTAATGTAACACAACCATATTTCACTTGAGGAACAATGTTTAGTTAATCTATAGAGTTCTTTCATTCCCCAGCTTCGTAACTCTTGTGACCTGCCTGAGCATTAGCATAATGATCTGCCCAATGCAAAAGAGTCAGAATCATGTGATCCAATTAGGTTTCCATTGTCATTCACAGTTTGGAAAGGACCATTTGGCTGCTGATAGGAAGCATATATTTGATCAAAGCCACCAAGGATTGATCGATGAAATAGAATATAAACATCGATGAGTTCTCATATTGGCGTCCTTCACAAAGGTAACAACTAGCAAGATGATTCCTGGGCTGCCATTTATCATATAACTGTTGTCCATTTTACCTCTGTCCATAGAAAGAAATACTCTTGATAGCAATCATAGCACGTCAGTTTACTTAGCCTATACAGCTGTCCCTCCAAACTAACTAAAGAATTATATAATTCACTAGTATAGTCCCAATCTTTTGAATGTCCCATCATCTATCCCTTTACAAAAAATTTATAATTCTAACACCAAAGAATCGGAATGCAACTGATTTTAACATTAACCCTATCCACGTGTGAGATACAGCAAATAGCATCAAGGAGAAAATTAGTTGAAATTACCTACACCAGCAATGCAAGCATTGGATCCAAAGTTTTAGAACTGTGCAGGTGAATATAGAAGTCATAAGTAGATCAAACAATAGAAACGTAGGAAGTTGCAGATCCAGTACCGCATAGCGCGGATCGAAGTAGAGCACGCTCATCCGGAAGGCGAGGCTGCGAGTTGCGAGGCAGCGCGCAGCGGCGGATAGGCCAATGATGCCAAGCACGAGGCCACGGCAGCGCCGCATGCCGCGGCACATCGGCTGGACGGAGCCGAGCCAACCGGCGGCAACTGCGGCAGGGGCAGACGAGGGGTGGCGGGAGAGTAGGTGGGTCCGGCGGAGCAGGCCTAGCATGAGCGCCATGACGGTGTCGGCGACCTCCTCGGCGCGGTTGGCGTCGACGTGCACCAGGCGGAGGCCCAGGTCCGCGGCGACCGCGGAGTCGGCCGCGCGGTCGGAGGAGCCGAGGCAGAGCAGGAGCTGCCACGGGCGGAGCCGGCGCTGCGCGGCGCGCGGGAGGAAGGCGAGGGAGGGGAGCAGCACGGCGGCTGCGGCCTCGACGCGGCCGGAGGCGACGGCGGAGAGGGGCACGTGCTCCACCGCGGCCACGCCGGCCAGACCCTCCTGCTCCAGCGAGGGGTCGTCGAGGCAGTTCAGCGACACCACCAGCGGCTGCCCGCCGCCTGACGCCGGTGAATGGGCCATCCTGGCTCGGCTTGGGGCGCTCGGATCAGGAGCGGGGCGAGGCTGTTGCGTGGGTTTTGGCCCAGGTCTCCGGCTCCGCCGCTCCGGCCGCGGTGGCTGCTTTGTTTGTGGGGAGGATTGCGGGTGTCAGAGTGGTAGCCCCACCGGTTCACGAGGGGAGCGTTGCATGTCGGATCGTGGTAATTCTCGTGTCTCTCGTGATGCGGTGCACTCTCAAATGTCCCGTGACATTCTTCGGAATGTTGGTTGGTGATGTCTATTTTTTTTATGAGCTTAGGCTTTTTTTTAATGAAGCTTAATATGATATTAGGGTTTGATATCTTAACTTTGAGTCGTCGTCTTCTTAAAAGTAGTTAACATCATCTAAAGATGTGTACGGTCTTTTCTTGATCAATTCTAACCAATGCTAAGAAACAAAACAAACTACCGAAGCGATATTTGAGTTAATCGTTAAAGTCATAATTAAGTAAATGATCGACTTAATGATTAATTCAAATACTGTTTGAACGGTTACCTACAGTGCAGGGGGCAATATCCCATCCCGTGACATTAAATACTACAGAGTGAGGCTTTGCAGTCCAGTATGACGCTGCACGACAAATGGGATATTGTTAGTAGACCGGTCAGGCAAATTGATAACTCCATACGCAAGAGGCAAACGAAGCACCAGGACGGGACAACATGATAGTCAAGGACTAACAACGCACGATGAGGGAATGAATCAAACCCTCAGGACCACGCTCTATCATCTGTAATGATGGCTTGAGTTAGATATTAGGATAAACATAGATCATCTGTTTGGACCTACGTGTAAATTCTCCTCGTTCTCCTCCTACATAAAAGGATGAGAACCCTATTTATAGAGCACGACAGAAAAAGTCTAGCAACCAACTAAAAAACCCTTTGTAACCCATTTAGATCCTAAAAAACACAACACACAGGACGTAGGGTTATTATCCTCCAGAAGATCTGAACCTGTATAACTCCTTGTACCTCTAATTCCTTCACACTTCATCCGGTGTTTTACTGAATGACGGCTCATCGACTCCCTGTGTTCATAAAATACCGTTCATACACCCACTGTTCAACATACTACAGAATCATCGTCAGTGAACAACCCTCGACAAGACACAAAAATTAAATTCATATTCCATTAGCACAGTACCTTCCTTCTTTCTCAAATTTATACAAAGTTACAAAAAATGAAAGTGAAGCCCCTGGCAAATCCATAATAAGAACACTCAAAAGAAATCCTTCTGTGAGCTCAATCTTTAAAGAACTGTGTTATTGACCTTACGTTCTATACCTTAGCTGTGAGGCTGTAACACATGCAGCTATCACTTCCACAAAATACTCATTCCACTGGAACAGTCATAGATGACTTACTCTTTCTGTTCAGCTTTGTGCAAGCAACAGTTGTCTCTCTGTTTGACTAAAAATGTCTTCACAAATACATATGTGGCACTGAGTGAGGATATTCAAATGTACATATATAGTAGACATTTGGAGCGCTAGTCATGCGAAATCAAACGAGATTTCATATATTCTTGTTCCTCGAAGAAAGGACAACCTAAGGGCTTCAGGCAAATCACCAAGAATGTGTTATCCTTCAATAACTAAATATTATATGACCGTAAAAATTGGTAGCTTGGGACATACAAAATGAACCATTTGGGAAAGATATATCTGCTAAACAGCTGAAGACAAATTTGGAGTCAGTTGGGAACCATCTAATCATTAGCAGTGTAAACCTTGTGTTTTAATAGATTACAACATGATCGAGTAAACTGGCAGCGCTCCAGAAGGAAACACCCCTGCGAATAACTATATAGGAGGTGAGACTAAAAAAGGCAAATGAAATTAACTATCTGAGGATAAAAAATTAAACTGATAATGAACAATCAAATAAAACTAATGCAGGTAAAAAAATGAAAATTCACTCTGTTAAAGATCTTCGAATACAGCAGGGAAAAAAAGGGAGTAACTCCTTAAAAAGGCTACGATTAACTATTAGGCTAGTAACTGATAAAATTATGAGTCCTTCATATCAGAAACTAAATAGGTGGCAAAAATTTTCTCCATAAAAGCACAACTCATATATCATACATGAAAATCAGCTACCGAGATGTGGAACAGTATAATTGCAATGATTAACAAACTACTGTCCTCCTGCTGCGGCTTGCAGCAAGCCGTATCAAGCGGAAAGATTATGATTAAAGGCATGTTCAGGAAGGGATTTTGGGATCAAAATCCTTAGGACTTTGATTCGATTCAGGCGACATGAGACCGGGGCCTAATACTCAAATATAAGGGATGTTGCATCTAAATGTGCAATGCTGAATCCATCTTCCTGGGATTTGGTATGATCAGCAAAGGAGCCTGGCAGTTAGACCAAGGCCGAGGAGATATAATCTCCTCCATGCTCTTGTTGCCAAAGTTAAGGACTCCAATATCAAGGCGGTAACCCCGCTCGCAGGTAAAAGGCCTGCCCTCAAAATCATCTGTGAAGTATACATGATTTGGTTTCAACTGTGGATATTCCTCAGCACGGGAACAAAGTGATTGGTTACTCCCTAGAAACAATACATGGTCATCCAAGTTATCTATTCGCACTAGTTTTTTGGTCACAGTACAAACTTTATATATTTCCATCCACTTAGCTGTGTTCTCAAATGTTGCATTGTGCTCTTCTTTTATCCGAACTTCTGGTCTCCAAACTTGAAGTAGATCGCCCCATGGAGCCTGAACAATGTAAACACTCGCACTCCCACAATGATTCTTTACCCTGTCCATAATTATCTTTGTCGTGACCACAGACCCACTGAGATCGAAGGCGATAATTTCGCCGAATGATGTCACTGCATATAACAGACCATCCTTGTATATGCAGTCCTGAAAATTTCTGTGAGATGGCAGCCGGGTCCACTTCTCATCCCCTAACCTAGCAAATAAAAGCTGCCCAAATGGATTGTGGATGAACACCACGATATAGCTTCCTGAAGATGTATCATAAAATACAAGTGCCTTATGATGGAAGTAGTAACGCAACTTGCCAAGATCAAGTGTTAAGGGCCGTCTAAAAACTGACCGTGCGATGTGCATTGAGTACTGATACTTACAAATTGCACCTCCATCATCATAAATGGGTTTCACCTGCTCAATGGTGATCACTGATGGCAGAGCAATCTGTTCACAAGTGATTGGATTGACAAGGTGCATCTCAGACCGCTCATCAACAGTAACCATCCACCCATGTGAGGACCCAATCAGAAACCTTCTGTGGATGGGCGGCTCCGGGAGAGTTAATTTATAGGCCCTCTTTTCGGCAAGGCTGTAGAGGCAAGCAACATTCTCACCAGCAGATTCGGAAGTGTAGAGGAGGCATGGTGTTTGTGACTGTTTGTACTGCCCAATGTTACATAAGCTGGTATACGCGGAGTTCCAGGAGGAGCAGACAGAGCCCGCACGCACGAGATCAGGGATCTCTAGAAGGGCAAATATATCCATCAGGATTTCCCGGGGCAACTCTGGCAATTTTCCTGCCGAAATCTCCATAAGTGGTGGTTGAACATGTTCTTCTCGGAATTTATTCAATAAACCAGGAGAAAGCACTATGAGCTTAGGCAAAGTTCTGAATACAAAAGTGCGTAAATTTCTCGGGTGTATAGCTAGACTCCGTAAGCTCATTATCCAGCTTATGCTACAGGGCCCCATTGGAGTAAAACCAGGCCTCCTGGAAGATGAATTGCTTCTGCAGAAATTCTTGCAAAGTTGCAACCTCAGATGGAGCACACCAAGGGTTGGCTCCCGACTATACTTATAGGAAATGCTTGCAAATGTGAATTTAACTCTTGCCTCATGAAGCTCAATTTCTTCACACGGCGTAAATCCAGCCATTTCACTTAGTTTTGTCTGGATTTCTGGAGGCTTTCCTGAGGCCTTTATTAAGAGACTCCTCACAAAACTACATCGATGAAAGGATGTGTATCAGCCATTTGTAGGGATATGTTACAAAAGATGACGGAGAAGTCAGCTCACAAAGAAGATTACCAAAGTTCTTCCTCTTCTAGATTGTAGAGTATGAAGAAAAGAAGAATATTTTCCTTGCTCTTCTCAGGAGGGAGATGCCACAAATCCTACATGAGCAATTAAACAAAATTAAGCATCCTGCATCTGGAAGCCACAACAGGCACTAAAAAAAGCATAAACAAGTACAACTCCAGCATATCATTACAAGCATACAGAAAAAGAAAAAAGTAAAACTCCAGCATATCATTACAAGCATGCCGAAAAGGAAAAGGGTACAACTCCATCATATCATAACCAGACCAATTTCTGATCCCCAAAACAAGCTTCAGCTCAGCATTGTGCACCTTATTTGATACTGTTCAGTAGAAAACTAGTAACAGGACTCCATAGAAGTGAAGTGCAGCGATAGAAACAACACAAAAGAATTCTACATATTTTAACAGATCTTTCTTGAGTTGTCTAAAATATCAAGCACAATGTATTGGACTACTGCAAGGAAATTTATATCATTCAAGGACAAACAATTTTCTGACCATACGTACGAGTATGACAAAAAAGTGAATAACACTCAGCATAAAACAAATACAACGAAAGCTGTTTAATTCAAAAGTGGGATATGTGGATGATGGCCATGAGTAGAACAAACATGTTGTTCAATGTCAGCATTAAACAGAACATACCTCTTCCTCAAACCCATATTGCTCTCCAAGGGCCATCCTATTACCTTCTTTTGTTATACGCTCATCATCAAATTTGTACCTGGTGTGCAGAAAAATATCTTAAATGTTTCATGAATTGAAAACTTTTTGCAGGGATGTACAAATCATAGAGCATACTTCACTCCATGAAAGGGCATACACATTTTAGTCAGTTTACATATGAGGATATTACACTTATGGCCAGGTGCTTTAAAATAAGTGTGCTGTCATTCCAAAAGCAGCACTTAACCCCACGAATAAGAAAAAGCTGTTGCATAAAATTCTGAGGAAAAGCAAGTCCTTTTTATGAACATTGGCTGCCGCCTTCTTGATCAAAAGATATGAATTCCTATTGTTACACGAGTGGCTACTATTGTTGCAGTGTGATTACTCCTGAAACTGCAATCTGCTTCGAGTCTCTGAAAAATGCACAGATTTTACAATGTCTAATTGAGAATACCACTCTCTAATTTGATTTTACAAGATATACATGCAGTCAGGATGCTTTCACAATGTAATTTGCAAGTATAATATCAATATCCCAAACACCATACCAATTGGGAATCTCGGGCAAGTGATGATTATGTATTTTACACAAACTTGTTGAAACCCAAGGTAGCTGGCTGGTTATCATTGCTAGCAGGAAACTCCAGAACTAACTACTCTATGAAAACTGGCATAAGGGTCTTTTACTCTAGCTAAGAAAAACTTACATAGATTTACAAATTCTGGTGAGATTATCATTATTCTCAACTTCAAACAATCTCTTCAGATATTTATTTTGAGAAACAAGGCAGGGAAATGTACTGTACAGTAACAACCATGTATCCTAGTAAGATATATCAGGGGAAATTCGTTGGTGACCAGGGGTATCGGCATCCCCATTAGCGAAAATGCGATAATCCAACATGTTGCGATGTTTCAAAAATTTCATAACAAATCATGTATGTAGTGCGCAAACAGTTACGTAAGCCTGCAAAATTTCTTTTTCAAATCATGTATGTAGTGCGCAAACATGTGATAGATAGAATTAATTTATCTTAAAACCATTCTTAAAAGGTTACCATGAATTATATGCAATAAAAAGAAATGACTCCTTACCTATGTAGAGTATAAAGGTTTCTTAGATGAATTATGACGGGAATGCAGCCGAGGAGGACTGACTCCACAAGCCGAGGACTCCATGGGGCCCATCCCAGCAGACAGAGGCAGAACAATGACCGAGCCATCTCTGATCGGTAGTTGCCGAACCGCTTTCTCTTAAGGTAAAACTTGTCATTGCAACCATAATTTTGTAGTAGCTCAGCCCTCACCTTCCTGTTGTAAGGAGAAGGTAAGAGCAAGAAAAATGCAACTCTGATATATTTAAGTCAAATTTAGTTCACTGCTCAAGATCCTGCTATTCATAGGTAGAACTGCCAATGAAATTACAAGTGTTTTGGATAATGCCACACTTAAGCATTGTTCTCAGAATTTGCCAAGCAATCAAACAAATTTCATTTTAGGCTTTAGAACTATGAAGGTTAGCATCCATGGAGTATTAAGTGGTCCTGAGCTTTGTGTTGAAGAGAGCACTAAAAAGATGAAAGAATCAACAAATACGTATCCAAGTATTTAGAAGGAACAACTATGTGAGGCAGAATCTAAGAATCGCCCCCAAAATCAATTCTCATACAAGTCACTTTGGGATGATTGCTAGATGAAGCGACTGAAAGAAATGCTAGGGTTTGTAGTATGCTTACTTGCTGTAGAAGCGGCCACTAATGTTCTTGTGGTGGACCTCCATCTTGCCTAGGAAAAGACAAAAATGTCTCTCTGCGCCTTCTCCGGCTCCGGCAGCTCATGAGCCACCTCCGGTGGCACATCAGGTGGGATCACCACATGCTCCACATCCTGGCATACACGATGGCCTTGTACGCCAAATGTCTGTAGCAGGATGGACCTCTTCAGGAACTCCGGTATGCCGTCGGCAATAGCTACATCCTCCTAAGAAGAGAGAGAGAGAGAGAAAAAGAGAGGAAACTTTAGCGATCAGGTAGTTCCCTTAAATATGCAGGATTGGTAAACTGTGTTGAATTAAATTATAAACGAACTGAGTTCCATCGTGACACTACAAGAGGAATTCTAGTATCTGGGGTGAGAAATTATATGACCTAGGCTCAATTTGGCAGAAATTAAATGAACTCGGTTCACCTTTATTTTGGATCCAGAACTAGCTAAATTGGACTTCACTCCCAATCACGAAGAGCTCCTATGCCATTTACAAGTCATAAAGCAAGCAACTAGGCATCGGAGCCACACGCAACCCCTACAACAAGCGAATCCAGAAGAACTCGAAGCATTGCGGTGAACGCACCATGGGACGGAAGCAGGCGCCGAAATCGTGCGACGCGACGAAGACGTGGTCGGCTCCGGCGGACCGGTTCCAGTACGGCATCTCCCTCCGGACGAGCTCCACCGCCTCGGCGAGCAGCACGCGCGCGTGCGACAGCGACGGGAACCCGTTCACCGTGGAGAAGTTGCAGGAGACGTAGACGGGCACGAAGAAGAGGTCGGCGTCCTCGGGGCGCGCGGCGCGGCCGGCGTAGCCCAGCAGCGCCTCGTGCACCGCCACCTCCGCGGCGAAGAGGTGGCCCGCGCACCGGGTGTCGGCGACCACCCAGTCACGGTTGAAGCCGGCGGGGAGGTCGCAGACGTAGATCCGGACGGTGGGCACGGCGCCGGCGGCTATGTGGGCCGCACCCCATCCGACGGCGCCCCCCCTCTGCCCGCATCTGCCGCTCGAGCGGCCTGCCCCGAGGCGGCCTCACCCTGGCCTCCCCAAACCAGCCAGATCCTGGCGGCCGGCCAGGCGTGGCGGCGTTCCACTATGCGCGACGGTTTGTCGGCCGTCGAATGCAAAAGGAGGCGGCTGCTTCCTCCGTACAGAGCGGCGGCTCGGGGCTGCTCCCCTCCAGCCATTTTATGCGGACGCGCCGAGCCTGCGGGCCACGCCTTCCCAGACGGCAGCACCGCTCCAGCCAGGCCGCTATGCCAGGCCACCGCTACGGGCCGCGCCGGCGCGCTGCAGGCCGCGCAACGCACTGCGGGCCACGCCATACCTTCGGGCCGAGCCAGGCCGACGTACCGCTGCGGGCCACGCCAGGCTGACTGGGCCGAGCCATGCAGGTTGTTCATTGGTTAGAAAGAAATATAAGTAATTTATCATAAGAAAAACTTACAGCAGACATTTCGATAAATTGAAATATGTATGTGCAATATTAGAAAAGACAAAGGTATTTATCTGTTGAAAAGATTTTAAATCTAAGTACATTTACCTCTTTTACCTTTGGATAAGGATTTTGGTATATGACGATCATCATCTTCATCAATGCATCTAATCTTGTATATTTAGTTTTTTTTCTTAAATCTTTACTTTATCTTACAAATCAAGTATCTAAATCCCCGTTGACCCGTGAACTTCAAGTCTTCTTTAGAATCCAATCCGATTGAGATCCCTTCATGTTCGTGATAACTTTCTTGGTACCCAAATGAGTTGGTTCCACTTCCAGTCATTTCTCCTAACTATATGTGCAGCCATTTTTCTATTGTCCTTCTTCTCGAGCTTGTAGTGGTTGCTCTTGGACTTCATCTTATGGTAGGGCTTGGTGTAGAAGTTGGAGGTTTTGTTGGAGAGATTCATATTCTTCTACTTCTCCTTGTTCTCCTTTTTAACTTGCTTGTATTGGAAGGATTTGTGGACTTTTTTAGGCACTTGAAGCATGTCGCGGTGGACTCTTCCGTAAGCTTGTTCACCATGTCGTCATGGTTATCTTAAGGAGGTTATACATGGCTCTTGCCCTTCAACATTGTCAAGTCCTTCTTAAGCTTCTACATTTCTTGCGTGAGCTCATCATTATCTTGTGCAATAAGATCATCACATGCTTCTACAATAAGATCATCACATGCTTCTACAATAACATTCGTAACACATATCTCATTATAAAGGGGTGAGCTAGATTGATCAATTAAATCATCATAATAATTGCAACCATCAACATTAGGATTGTGAAAGGACAATGATGTCGCCTAGAGGGGGGGGGGTGAATAGGCGTTTTTGCAAAAATTCAATATTTTCTACCGTTGGTCTAAACTTGCAGCGGAATATAAACTAACGAGTTTTTCACAAGAGAAAAACCTAAATATGCTAGGCTCAACTAGTGCGCAATCACCCTAAATAAGTGTGAAAATTACAATCCTAAGGTGACAAAAATTACTCAATTCTAGCAAGAGATATGCAATAAAACTTAAATTGAAAAAGGCTGAAAATACTGTTCATATGCCTGAAATTACTGTTCGCTGGAGACTCCGGTGTGTACAGGTCCGGAAACTCCGGTAAAGGTCGGATTCTCCGAGTTCTGTATAGAACTGAGCCCAAAACTGAATAAAATTAATGAGTAGAGAGTTCTAGCTCAAACCAAGTGATGTCGTGTGTTCCTGGAGATGATTCCAAGTAGATTCACGAAGAACCTACACTCAAATACACACAAACAAGTAGATCGAGCAATGTGCACAAAGATTTGAGTAAGAACATAAAAGTAAGGAAATAAAAGAGGAGACGCAAAGAATTGTTTCCCAAAGTTCGGATTCACCACCGTGAATCCTACGTCTCCGTTGAGGAAGCTCCAACGAGCCGGGTCTCTTTCAACCGCTTTCCTCGATCCACTAGCTTTATCTCTTCCCTTTCGGAGGCGAGATCGACCTTCACAAACTTTCCCGCGGCTCACCACACGCGCGGGAGCTCACCGGGCAACACCTAGCCAGCTAGGAGGTTTCACCTCCAAGAGTAACAAACGCAATCGAACTTCTTGCCGAGAACTCAAGTGCTTAAGATTGGATTTTAGCTCACTTGCACTCAATCTTCCAATCTCTCAACCCAACTCACTTTTCTTCTCAAATCACACACTAGAATGGAGTGGGAGAGGTTCTTTTGGCTCTAAAAATGTGTTCTTTCGTGCCCCTTCCAGCAGCCCCAAATGATGGGGTGAGTGGGGTATAAATAGCCCACTCCAAACAACTAGCCGTTACTGTTTTTGTCAAAACTGACGGAGTATCCGGTGAACACCAGAGTATCCGGCCCTAAATCCAAATACGGCGTCAGAACGGTCACAGAATGTGTCAGAACTAGCCGTTATGCTCTTTTCTGGACTTTTACCGGAGTATCCGGCATACACCGGAGTCTCCGGTTGGCACTTAACCCAGAAAATAGCCCCGGAGACTTCCCGGAGTCTCCGGCCACTCCAGGTACCGGAGTATCTGGACTTCACCGGAGTCTCCGGCCTTTCCAGGTACCGGAGTATCCGGCCTACACAGGAGTCTCCGGCCACAGCACAGCTGACCTCCGAAAAACGGCGATAACTTTTGATCCCGGAGTCCGATTTCGACGATTTTGGACTCTATGGAAAGCTTATTCAGAGGGCTACATATCCTAACTGAATTCATGACCTAAAATATATAGGATCAAATTAGGAACACTGCAAAACCCATTTTGGACACTTCCGCACTTTCCGCTCCGGACTCTTAACAACAAACTCTCACTTTGAGTTTGGTTGGGAACTCTTGAGCACTGAGACATGACAATTAGCTCACGTTGCATCCCTCTTAATAGTGCGGCATACCTATACTCAAATTCAAAGATAAAACTCATTTGAACCACTTTGAGCATTTGAAAACTTTCAAGTACCGTTTCTTTCTTTCAAACCTTGAGAGTTGCTAACTTCCATAAAATCTTCACTCCATCTCTTCTTGATTCTTCATATGATTGATGCGAATCACTCATAGATTCTCATGGCCTCGCACGGTCCATCGGCGCAAAGCCTTCACTCGCTCTTCACCATCGCCTTGGTCCTTCGGCGCCAAGCCATTTGCTTGCCCTTCACCACGGATGGTCCATCGCAGCCGAGTCTTGCTTGTCCTTCACCGTCTTGCCATAGAAAACCACTTTGTATTCGACATCTTCAAGAAATTCACTTTATCAAATATGGAGTCCATTCTTGTTCTTTACTCTTGGCATATATGATTTCAATTCAACTTATGCCTTCTTATGGATCCTAACCCCAACTCACTCTCAAGCACAAAGCACATGGGTTAGTTCATAAAACCTAAATGACAACATTTATACCTTAAGTTACTTGATCTCGACAAGTAACTCATTAGCCTTCATGCATATTGTCAATCTTCATATAGAACCTAACCCCACTCATTCTTAAACACATAGCACACGGGTTAGTCCATAAAACTCTATTGACAAGTCATACCTTTAGTTACTTGATCTCCACAAGTAACTTAGCCTTCAAGCTTATTGCTAATCTTATTTAGCTTCTTCTTCTTCTTATGAGCATCACTAAAATCTCAATGACTTTTGATGCAATTCTTTGAACTCATGGCATTTCTCAAAGAATCCATGCTTCATCATTTATGCATCTCCTATGGAATAACCTAATAGCAATTCTCAATATGATTGTTAGTCCATAGGCATTGTCGTCACTTACCCGAGCATCTCCTAGAGCTCATTCATCTTGATGCATTTTCATTCTCCCCATTCACCTAGAGTTCATGCATGTCTCTTCTCCATGCATCACCTATTGAACAACCTACTAACAATCTCAACAACATTGTTAGTCCATAGGTATTGTCATTAATTACCAAAACCACACATAGGGGCTAGATGCACTTTCAGATTGAAATCAAATAGAGAGTTAGATTGTTTCAAATGGATCTTAGGTTGAGATTCAATGCCCTCAAGTTTTGCCTTATTTAGCAATTCGAATTTGCTCAACAATTGTTTATAAATGGAAACAAAAGAAGTATGAATGTCATTAAGGGCATTAAAAATTTTAAGTTTTTTAGCTTGTTTCTTTAAGATCCTTTGTTGCTTATTGATCAATTCAAGAAGTTCTTCTTGAGGGGATGAATTCTCGTAACTCACAGTGGATTCATCATCACTTATATCGCTATCCATAACTTTAGTCATAAGGCACTTATGTGATGATGACTTTCATGATGATGACCTTAAGGAAGAGCTTCTCTTGGAGGAGTGGGTGGTGAAGCTCTCGTCACTTAAGCTTGAATCTTTATTTCCACTCACCTATTTGTCTCCCTCTTGTTCTTGGTCTTCTTCTACTTCTTGATATAATTAATTATTTTGATCAAGTCTTTCATGGAAATTGGATGATCAATCTTGGTGTTGATCTTCTTCATATTTTTCTTCACTTGTGAGATGAGCTTAGTGACCTTGTGATCAATCTCTTCATCACTTGATTTACTTTGGTCATCTTCATTGCTCTTTTTATCTTTATCACCATCATCTTCGCTTGAGGTTGACTTTTGTTCTTCCATCCTCATCTTCGCCTTCATGTGTGGATATGAAGCTTGCTTGCTTGTAAGGACAAGGTTCTTAACATCGGATGAGGAAGAAGTCTCACCCTATGTTCATGATCATCTCATGAATGGTGATCTTGCTGAGAACTTGGCTTGGAGTCATCTTGCACATGTCGTTATTGTCGTAGATTATGAAGACTATTAACTTGTACTTTGGAAGTAGAGCTTGAAAAATCCTTCTCACCACTTGTTCGTCTCCAATTAAACCTAGCTCATTTATCTCATTGATAAGAATTTTTAAACGTGAGTACATATCATTAGCACTTTTATGGGCAAATTGTTTAATATTATTGAGCTTGGAGACTAGCACATAATATTTTTTATTACGCACATCCTTTGTGCCTTCATGTATTTCAATAAAGTTAGTGCAAATATCATTTGTATTAGTGAGAGAATAAACACGATTAAATGCATTAACACATAGAGAGGATAAAATGATACTCTTCGCCATAGCATCGGATTGCCTCTCCTTGTTTGTGACTTGAGCTCTCATCCCCTCCTCGGTGACTCTCCAAACATCTAAACATTTAGCTTGCAAATGACATTGCATTATAATTTTCCAACGTGGGAAGTTTGTGCTGTCAAATTGTGGAGCACTATCGATATTCATCTCTACCCCGGACATCACAACTAACTAGGTGGTGAAGTCTAACCGATCAAAATGAGACAGGGCCTCAAATGCCACTTGAATGGTATGTCCTTGTGAAAGATGTGAGCCCTGGTTATGATACCAATTGTAGGTGTCGGTGTATTCGGAACCAGGGGTCCCTAAGTCCCGAGACCAGGCCGGTCATCCGCCACATGTCACCATCGCGCAAGGTCCACCCTGCAAAATAAGAAGAAGCTAAGTCCCGGGAGAAGGTGCTCGGGGCCGCCGCCTCTGGTTCCCGAGCACCCCAGTTCCCCGATGATCCGCAGAGCCCAAATACCGGGAGAGAGTGCTCGGGGCTGCACGTGGCAGCCCCCGAGGACTCGGTGCCCCGAAGGTCCCACCGATGTGCTCGGGAGAGAGTGCTCGGGGCTGCACGTGGCAGCCCCGAGGACTCGGTTCCCCGAAGGTCCCACCAAAGTGCTCGGGAGAGAGTGCTCGGGGCTGCACGTGGCAGCCCCCGAGGACTCGGTGCCCCGAGGGTCCCACCGAAGTGCTCGGGAGAGAGTGCTCGGGGCTGCACGTGGCAGCCCCCGAGGACTCGGTGCCCCGAAGGTCCCACCGAAGTGCTCGGGAGAGAGTGCTCGGGGCTGCACGTGGCAGCCCCTGAGGACTCGGTTCCCCGAAGGTCCCGCCGAAGTGCTCGGGAGAGAGTGCTCGGGGCTGCACGTGGCAGCCCCCGAGGACTCGTTTCCCTGAAGGTTCGCGCAAGATCGTCCGATGACTCGAAGAGCCCCATCGTCGGGGTGTCAGCCAGTCAAAGGCCCAATACCGCATTTAATGGGCACGCGCGGCCTGACATCCTGACATTCTCAGCTGCCCACGCCCCAGTGTCAGACCCTGCCATGCACTGGCAGGGGGGCGTGGGTCCATTAAATGCACGGGTCCCGTCCCGTTTCATCCGGGTGCCTCGGGATATCGTTGCCAGAATCGAAGCGCTCCGCCTGCCACCCTGCCCTGGCAGAAGAACAAGACAGGGTGGGCGCACCGGGCACCTCTGAGGCTGCCCGGTGGGCCCCCTCAATGGCGCCAAAGGGCCTCCACAGCGGCGGGTGGTCGGATGCGCGCCGCATTTTTCCACCGCCCCTGTCACTTCGCCAAGACGGAATGATGACGCCCTTCTCCGTGGCTCCTTGGCACTCGCACCCCCTCTTTCCCATTCAGGATATGTTGAGGTCGGCGCGCCTATAAAAAGAAAGGATGAAGAACACGTAAAAAGTGTGAAGAAAAGAAAAGAGGAAGCTCTCTAGAGGCACAGACCGAAGAACAAGGCAAAGAAAAGCCCGACAACGCCCACGCTTGAACCAGCTCAAGTCGAGCTAGAACACGAGAGCCTCAAGTTCTCTGTAAACAGTTCTCCCCTGTAACCAGATACATCCTTGAAGAATTCCCTTCAAGGATAGATATAGCACTCACACAGGAGTAGGGTGTTACGCCTCCGTGCGGCCCGAACCTGTCTAAACCCCGGTACATCCATTTTTCTCGCACTAGGGCGATCATCTCCCACCTGCCACTGCATTTGTTTCCGTTCCCGCTTATTTTCCAAACAAGCTTATCCAGGATCATCCCCCCGGCCGAATCTCTAAAAAGGGGTCTCTCGGGATCCCTGCGACAGGAGTTCATCCTCCGATAGTAGGGATCGGTGACGTCCGAATAGAGGGTGAATTAGGACACTTAAAAATCTAACCAGCTCTGAAAAAACTTAACAAGATAAACCTACATTAATTTATATCTAAATGTGATCTAGGTTTATCTAGCGTGTCTGTCGGAGGGTGAACTCCTCAAGCAGGGATCTGGAGGGACCCCCTTTGAGATTCGGCCGGGAGGATGATTCTGAATCTGTTTTGCGGGTGAAATAAATGGGCGTAAATGCGATGCAGGTGGGATAGAAGGATCGGATGCAGAAGTAGTAAATGCACTGGAGGTTTTTAGATAGGTTCGGGCCGCACAAAGCGTAATACCATAATCCTGTGTGTATGCTATAAATGCTCTGAGAATGTTTCTCAGAGATGTTGCTGGTTACAAGAATATTTGTCTAGCCTAGAGCTTCGAGCTCCTTGTTCTTCGGTGATTTGAGCTTCAGTGCTCCAACTTGTTTGGTGGTTGCTCCGTGTCAACCAGGGTCTTTTTTCCAGAGAGCCCGCCCCGCCTTAAATACTCGCCGGGCGGTAGTGTGCCCAGAAAGGGAGGGCACGAGTTCCAAGGCACCATAAATGGAAAGCAACTATCATGGGCTGCAGCACGAAGTGACAGGGAGGGTTGAAAACGCGCCCCCGGTCTGGTCTTGTTCGTCATAATGCCGTTTTGCAACGGGCTCCGCGGAGAGGGCCCACTGGGCAGCCACTGAACAGCCCGGCGTGCCTGCCCGGTCTTGTACACCTGACACAGCAGGGCGGCAGGCGGGGCGCCTTGGGCTTCACGATGCTATCCCGAGGCGCGCCGGATGTCCCGCGATGGGACCTGCGCATTAAATATCCCCACGCCTTCCTGCCATAATGTAGCAGGGACTATCAGGAAGCGTGGGGGAGTAGTTGGAGGCGACAGGCCACGTGCCCTCTTAAATGCGGCATCGGGCCTTTCACCAGCTGACACCTCACCACTGGGTCCCTGTGGGGGCCACCGGTAAGGGACTTCTCAGGTCCCCGGGGAACCGAGTGCTCAGGGGCCACTGTTCACAGCCCCGAGCACTCTCTCCCGGATATACCCTCTCTTGGTCCTTGGGGACCGAGTGCTTGGGGGCTACTATTCACGACTCCGAGCACTCTCTCCCGGAATCTGACTGATCGGATCCTCGGAGAAAGGAGTGCTCGGGGGCCACTGCTCACGACCCTGAGCACTCTCTCCCGGAACTGACTTCCTTTGGGTCTTCGGGGTACTCGGGTGCTCGGGGGCCACTGTTCGTAGCCCCGAGCACCCCCTTCCCGGTACTTGCCTTTTCTGGTCGTCGGGGTATTTGAGTGCTCGGGGGCCACTGTTCACAGCCCCGAGCACTCTCTTCCCGGCACTTGGTCTTCTCGGATCATCGGGGAACTCGGGTACTCGGGGACCACTGTTTATGGCCCCGAGCATCTTCTCCCGGGACTTAGTCTTCTCGCACCTTGGGGAGATGATCTCCGCGCGGGGGGGGGGGGGGGACGCCACGTGGCACACTGCTGATCTGGCCTCGGGACTCGGGGACCCCTGGTTCCTGTGTCACCGACAGTGTCTACTCTACCACTCAAAGATTTACAACCTATAGCCAAACCTAGCAAACTACTATAGAAAGATAAATGTGTAAATGTAGATTGTAAGTATGTAAAAGCAGAAACGTAAATAAGGTAGAGAGAGAACTCGGCACAAGAGATTTTTATTCCGTAGTATCGATGGCATAAACGTCACCCATAGTCCACGTTGGAGCTCCACCAAGGATACGCTCCCGGACGACACCCAGTAACGGCTCTTGAGACACTAGGTCACTAAGACAAGGCCTCAAGTCGGATGAGCCACCAAGCCATCAAGAGAGGTCTCACCACTAGCTTCTCTTCTGGTCACTTGTCGCAAGGTCTGACGGTCTGACCGCTAGTTAGGACCGGAAGGTCCAAAATGAATTCCCTAGTTAGAAGTCAAACCGTTATTAGGGCCGGTCTAACCGTTGGTCGGTGGTCTGACCGCCACCATGCCTATGGTCTAACCGCCGAGGCCCCAAACTCTCTGCAAGTCGGTGGTCTGACCGCCAATACTACGTCAGTCTGACCGCCAGCCATGCAAAGCTTTAAGCACTTAGGTTAGCTTGTCCAGGTTTTCAAACTTTGAAACCCTAGTCATTTGACGATCTTTTGCTAATATTTTCAAAAACACGGGACTCTGTTATTATTCAAACATGCATCATATGCACACTTTACCATCGTTTTTTATTTATACAATACATTCTTATTTCGTTTAGAGAGTGTCGATCTGACGATCCAAGCAAGTAAAGGCGACACCAATTTATCTGAGTTCTGTGAGTGCTGCGCAGGTATTATCAAGCAGACACCAGAACAACAAGGCAAATATCTAAGCATATTGCACTCTTTAGTTTGAATTGAATGAAGTCTAAATTGATGAATCATTGCTTATGTATATTTGCATGTTTAGCAAGTCGATGTCAGGCTTGTACGGGTAGAACTTATGTTGAATGCATTACCTTAAGTTGTTGATTATAAATATCCTTGTAGCCTTGATAACATTATTGAGGTCTAACTTAAGAGTTATTTGAAATGCTTAGTAATGCATATGTCCTCGGTAGAAGTCGAGCAACAGTTCAACCGTTGTTCGCAAGTTTAGGGCTTACTTATTATTTACCAAAATAATGATTATTTCGTTGAGATGTATGAGATGTGAGGATGAGACGAGATGTGGGTGGTGTTATGGGTATCTGAATGTGCATCTAGGCCCCTTGTGAGTTTTGGCTAATTGATGACAAAAGATTAAGGGACTAATGAGTTTATCGAGTTTATGAACAGGTTTTAGTCCCGTTGAAAAAGGTTAAAAGAAATCGACGTCTCTCAAAAAGAAAAGAGAAGCGGCATGAAGAAACTCATATGATTCAATTTATTTTACTTTTGAATTTGAGTTTAGGAATATCCTATTATAAAGAGGGATGCATTTTGGTAATCTTACTAATGTCTCAGTGCTCAAAGTATCTTGTTAAAACCAATTTTTGAGAGACACAATCACTCATGGACACTAGAAAAAGAGCAGAGTTGTCCGAGCTTGGAGTCTCCGGGCTAGTCTGGAAACTCCGGATTCTGTTAAGTATTCTGGAGTCTCTGATTGAGACTTCGAGAGAATATTTCTGTCTGCCTTTAAGTCTAAATCCGAAGTCTCTAGATTAGCTCGGATACTCTGGACTGTGTTAGTGTTTCGGAGTCTCCGAGTGAGACTCCGAGAGAGAGTTTTTGTCTCGCTTCAAAGCCTGAGCCCGGATACTCCGGATGCTATTAGTGTCCCAGAGTCTTTGTCTGCCGAGGGTGCTAAAGCCGGAGTCTCCGGGTTAGTCCGGAGTCTCCGGATTCTGATGCTTTCGGATCTTCTGGGTATCCTCCAAACTAGTGTTTTGACCGATTTTTCTCAAGTATTATCCGGAGTCTTCGGTGAACCCGAATACTCCGAGTCAAGTTAGGTGCGTATGTTTCTGTGCTACTCGGAGTCTGCGGGTGAAATTGGATACTCCGAGTCTGTCTGAAAGGGTATAAATACATCTTTACCCCTTCATTCAATGTTGCTGAGCTAACTGTGAATCAACTCTCTTAAGAGCATTTAATAGCTTTTCCAAACCTCTCTAATGTTTGATCTTTGTAAGATTTGAGAGTTAGTGTTTGAGGAGTGAGATTTAGAGCAACAAGCAAACCTATTTATTTAATTTTTTAATGAAAAAAAATATATATAAAAAAAAACTCGCGTTCCCGTGCCCGCGCGCCGCGCTCATCGCTCGTTCGCTCGGCTACGGCTCGGCGCGCGTCGTGTGGACCAGAAGCGAAGCGAAATCCTCCTCCTCGCGGCAGTCACAGGCGCACGGAGTCCGCAAGCTTGGTCGCCTCGCTTCCTTCCATCCGGCATCCTCGTCGACCTGACGTCCCCATGGCCACGGCCGTGCCCGCCGCCTCCCTCCCGCTTCCTCGGCGGGCCTCCTCCCCCGCCGCCGCACGCCGTCCCGGGACCCCATCGCTCCGCAAGCGGCATTGCGCCGCCAGGCCTGTCGCCGCCGCCTGCAGCCCTCCGCGGCAGCACAACAACGGTCGGTATCCCGCCACTTCTCCTGAACGGGCAATTCCTCCCTCTCTAGCTGTATCACCTTTGGAGCGTCTCCCTTTAGCGACGTTGCTGTGTGTTGTGTGTGACCTGACACAGAGGAGGAGGGCTCCGGGCGGCGGCAGGTGCTTGTGGCAGGGGCCGCCGCGGGTGCCGCGTTTCTGTCTCGTCCTAATCCGGCAGCATGTGAGTTGCTCTTCGAATTTACCGTCACTCTAAAATGCTGTTGTTCTGCGGCGATGCTTAATTTGCAGTGAACCGGATACAAACTTGAAACTTGCATTGTCAATGGGGGTTTAATTGGTCACAACGACGCCTCTGAGTGCGATTCTGATCTGGTATAGTCGCAGCAGAGGCTAAGAAAGGGTTCACGCCTGTCACCGACAAGAAGGTCGGCTACTCCTTCCTCTACCCGTTCGGATGGCAGGTGACCAACACAGTCTATGCACTGTACTTGAACAGAAACACAGTTTACCTTAGTTAATTTGGCCTGCACATTGCACAAGGTATTTTTTTGGTAATATCAGATTAATTATCGTCCAGGAAGTGGCCGTGCAAGGGCAAGATAAGGTGTACAAAGATGTGATAGAGCCTCTGGAGAGTGTGAGCATCAACACTATTTCCACCAGCAAGCAGGATATCCGTGAGCTGGGTCCTCCGGATAAGGTTGACTTTCCCAAACATAAACTGGGATAATACAGGGCAGCAGGGGTGAAGTTCTGGTTGTGATTCGTTATGCTGCTTTCTCCAGGTTGCCGAGGCTTTGATAAAAAAAGTTTTAGCTCCGCCATCTCAAAAGACAAAGCTAATTGAGGCAAAAGAGGTGTGCCTTCCTTCCTATTCATCATGCGAGATCTTACGAGCATATTTAAAGTTAACTAGTGACAATTGTAGTACTATTCATGTACACCAGTGCATACCCAAATCTTGAAGAATGGCTCATTCTTTGTGACACTACATGATTCTTCGCAAACAGGCATACCAGTTGGTTTATTTGGAATTGAAAACTCTGAAGCCTCTGAACCTGAGTTTCTGATAATGTTGAGCCAATAGGATACGCAGCCTTTCCCTAAAAATAGCATATGAAGTAAATGAGTAAAATTGATCCGTTCTACTTTTTTGTGTAATGCAAAGGCGGATAAATCAACAGAACTATGAAAACATATTTGTTGGAAACTCTCACATGCTCAATGCTAATATGTGGTAATTCTTTGTAATAAGCCAACAAGTCTCGCAGAGACACCACCTGGAGAAAGGTGAGCCTAGCTGTAATACCAAAATCCATATAAACGATCGAGGAAATTGAACCATATATTCTGCACTATAATTGTTGCAGATATCTATCTACACTTGAAAAATGGGGGGAGCTTACCACCTCAACTTTCAGTTTAGTGCACCTGTGTTGAAATTTGTCACCTGGTTTCCTCGTTTCGGACGGTAAAGTGTACTTGTATGCCAAAGGAAAAATATGAAGATTAGTTAAATAAGTATAGGTGGAATATGACTAAAGGTACCACCGGTACAAACATCTCTAAATTAGCTAGTACTTTTCTGTAGAGTACTAGAATCAATTGATCATTTGTCAAATATTTACATTTTTTACGTGACATTCTCTTCTGTGAAATATATATTTTGGTAGTCTTATGTGTTGGAATTTGAGGGGTTTCCCTTTAAAATTTGAATTTGAGATTGAAGGCAAATTTGGATTTGAGATTGAAGGCAAATTTGGATTTGAGTAAATTCCAAAACAAAAGAAAAGAAAAAAAGGAAAGGTTTTGACCGGTGGGCCGCTTCTAGGCCCAAGTGGCCGAGTAGCCCACCCGACCCAACTGTTTGCCCTATGCATCGAGCTAGCTCCTAGGGGGAGCCGCCGCCGCCACTCAGCACAGGGGGCTCTGTCCTATCCAGTATCCCGTTCTGTTCTGACGGATTCGTTAGGGGGAGTTCGTGCGCTCGTGTGAATGGATAAAGCCGGGTGGTTCCTCTCTTTTGCATCTAATCTCCTGGGGGTCTCTCCATCTCTTCCTCCTCTCTGTTCTCCACTCCCTCTCTCCACCGGTTCTCTCTCTCGGTGCTATGCCATGTTCGCTCCAGCAAGGCTGCTCCCGGCGTGTTGGTGCTCTTCCACCGATCGAGTGCCCCGTCGGCTTGCCCTTGCTGGTCTATGCGGGCTCGGGCGCGGTGCTCTTGTGCGTTCGATGCGTGGTGGAGCCGGGTTGCCGGGCTGTGCATGGTCGTGTTGCTCGGCCGTGGCGATGAAGGTGATGTGGTGGTCTATGATGTGCCTTCGTGCACGTGTTTCTGCAGGTGGAGGTTGCGCGTGTGATCTCTGGGCGCGTGGTCTTCATGTCGTGCATGTTTCTTCTCTGTGTTGGAGCTATCATGTGGGCACGCTCTGTTTGTGGTGATCACGCTCCAGTGTTGATCATCTTGAATTGGTGTTTGGCTTCTCCTCCCTAGCTCGGAGCTGGACTCTTGCTGTTGCAGTGTTTTCGGTTTCTCGGGTGCTGTCTGCAGTGTGCCCTGCAGACGGCATAGTAGCATTGTATCTCCGAGAACATTCTCCGCATTGACCTCGGTATAGAGGGGGGAGTCTCTGTTTTCTGGGACAACGCTTTTGCATGCATTATCATTCTCTTCCTCTCTGGATAGTAAGCCCATTTCATTCCTCCCTCTTGTTTACTGTCTAGCATGTATTTTTTTTTACTTTTACTGTCAATTTTGATAAGTTTGCATGCTAGAAGAGGTGATTGTGATGCTCTATGATGATAGTGTGCTAAGTTTGATTAGTGTATCCATTGCGCACTTGAGCTAGGCTGTGGTCACTAGTTTTGATCTCGTGATTGGTAGCTCTGTCTAGCAATTGTTGCATGCTCTGGTGGTGAGCACTTTGGCTCCTTGTTGTCTCTCTCCAGTGGCTTCACTCTGCTGAGTGCTCTGTTTGAGAGCTTGGGCTTTGTTGGTGGGCATCTTGGCTTCCTACTACTTTGTGCCCTATGGCTTAGCCTTGCTAGTCCTCGGTTGGCCATCTGGTATTGATCTGTTAAGGTCAGTAGAGAGAAATTTGCTATTTATACTTGATCTTTAACTTGGGTAGCTCGGTCTAGCTCTAGTGGTGAATTTGTCATACTAATCAGTAAAGTTTAGTATGCGTTGGATGACCGTTAATTTGGAAACCCGCACCGAGAGCAATCCTTTTAGTTTAACACTTGTTACTTTGGTTCATGTGTTATTTCACCTCTTTATGTCAACTGTCATATATGTTGTTCTTGTGAATATGAGTAGCATATGTTCAATAATATTCACTTTTGAAATGCTCATGTTAGTTCATATAATATATGTTGTTGGCAGTTATGTTCTCTTTTACATATTTAAATTCGAAATCAATTTAATCGGGATGTTGCTAAAATGTACTTTGAAACAACATTATGTTGTTAAATTGACAAGGTGCACTCAATTTCCTAGAATGAGGTTGACGGGAGAGCTTACTACACTTTTGAGTTCACAGCTCAGGCTCCAAATTTCACCAGACATGCACTTGGTGCAATCGCCATTGCAAATGGTATTTAACTTCTATGCTACATCTATTTCGCTTAGTAAGATGTCCAATTACTAGTATTTCACCCGTCCTTTCCGTCAATTTATTTTTGTCAAATTTGTACTCTCTAACTTGTGCTTGAATGCTGTCACTGGTTACCATTTTCTACTATGTTCTCATTGTGGATGGGATGCTGCAGGCAAATTTTACACATTGACTACTGGAGCAAACGAGAGGAGATGGGACAAAATGAAGGATAGGCTGCATACAGTTGTTGATTCCTTCAGAATTGAAAATAGAATATGAGGGGGTGTCTGAGGTTCTTTCTGCTGATTTTCTTTGTTGATTTGTTTGGAGCTGCAAAGAGGTTTAATAGTAAATGTCGGGAATATGATATACTGATTTGTTTTCTTTTGAAACGTTTTATTGTACTTGCATGTTTATCTCTTTACCGTCGGAACTGTGATCCTTGGAGTAAGGAGATACAGACCTGTGTTGTGTAAATGTGTCGCCGAATAAGCAATAGAAAGGCTTCGCCTGTGGGAGATTCATATCCATGGTTAAACCTTCATTTTAAGAGCCGAATTTCGGTTAATCCTTAAATCTTCATTTTAAGAAGACTGCAACTCAATATTAATGTTCTGTACCAAGAAGAAGAGATAGTACCTCTAGTATTGCAAGTATGTTTGGTTTCCTTGCTTATCAGTTCTAGGCAATGTCCTTCAATCTCACCCGTCAAACATATCTTTCCGCTAGGATTTGATCCGACCAAAGTTGATAGCGTGAAACCATTTGCTCCCTCGTCTTATCAGTTCTAGGAACTGCCTCCCGCACCCCCCCCCCCCCACCGGCCGGCGGCAGAAAGGCAACTCTGCCAAGAGCGGATTAGATAGGAGGGGGCAGCGCAGAGAGCACTCCTGCACATCTCTCGCCCTCGCCTCCAGCGCGTCGCGATGAACACAGCCATGGCCACCACTTCCTTATCCCTCCAAGGTTGCCCTTCCCAGGCCCCCACCAAGAAGTTCTCCTCCCCTTTCCTCGGTGCACCCGCCTCCTTCCTCCGGCCGCTGGCGCCCGTGCCCACCGCCGGCTCCTCGCGGCGGACTCTCGCCGTCAGGGCCATGGCGCCGCCCAAGCCGGGAGGCAAGCCCAAGAAAGGTCCGTACTCCTCGTCGTCTTCTCCAGTCCTGAAACATCAGGGGGGATGTTTTTTGCGCCTAAACCCTTGTGCTTTGATTGCCCTGCAGTGGTGGGCCTGATAAAGCTGGCCCTGGAGGCCGGGAAGGCGACGCCGGCGCCGCCGGTAGGCCCGGCGCTTGGTGCCAAGGGTGTGAACATCATGGCGTTCTGCAAGGAGTACAATGCCAAGACGGCCGAGAAGGCTGGCTACATCATCCCCGTCGAGATCACCGTGTTTGATGTGAGCTTAACACTGTCCATCCTACTATGTGTTTGTCTGAGCATCGATTGCTAATGTGGAATAGTTGTCATAATGCTTGTGTCCTTGCTTTGCATTTTGCAGGATAAAAGCTTTACCTTCATCTTGAAGACCCCACCGGCTTCAGTCCTGCTCCTCAAGGCTGCAGGTGCGAACCCTGTAAATTAGCATGAATATGTTCATAGTTATGTGGCACGTTCATCAAAGTGCCCAATTTTTTAAAAGCAATTTGACATAAAGGAAGAGGATTATGCTTGGTTGATATTTTTGTCTGTGGGTATGGGTTTGATTATACGGTATTTATACTTTGTGCAAATGCAGCATATTGGATTAATAATTCAGTGCGTAACTCTGTAAGATATTAAGTTCAGACAGTCCTCACAATTTTTTTTGGGCCACATGTTGATATAATAACGGTGAATGCACTTGCAACTCAATCTAGTTTGGAGTTAGTCGGCAGTTGCACAATGATTCAGTAGCGGAGTTGAGCAGTATGATTCAAGACCTTTAGTTCTTCAGGAACTGAGGCAAGCTATTGAGCGGTGATTTGCAGTATACACTTAATCATGTCTTTTTAATTCATTGTGTCTCAACTCTAGCTTTCCATTTCCCTTATCCCATGAATTTATTTTCAAGTTCACAACTATGGATAATTGGATATACAGTTTAGATAAATAAATTACAAGGACTCCATGAACTATTTACTGCAAAGAATTAAAGCATCAGTGCCTGCAAAATGCATATTCTTACTAACGTGAGAACTTTGTGACTGACAACCAGGGATTCCAATTTCATTTTACAATTTTTTCGTTCACCGGCTAAATTCGCTGAAATTTCAGTCATTTTTCGCTAGTGAAAGAAAATTCCAGAATTAGATATTTCGTTCCCTTCCGAAATTCGTAAAATTTCACCAAAATTTTAATCCCTGCTGACAACCAGCTATCTTTCTCTGTGCATATATTCAAGCATCTATTCTGTTTTCATTCAAGTAAGCAAATGGTTCCTTACCTCATTTTCTCAATCCTGATTCTTAGGTATCGAAAAAGGTTCAAAAGAGCCACAGCGGGAAAAGGTTGGAAAAGTAACAGCAGATCAAGTACGTACAATAGCTCAAGAGAAGTTGCCAGACTTGAACTGCAAGAGCATTGACTCTGCCATGAGGATCATCGCTGGCACTGCCGCTAACATGGGTATCGATGTTGATCCTCCAATCCTTGAGAAGAAGGAAAAAATCCTCCTGTAGTCTGTTTTGCTGGCACCCGCAGATCATCTTACCAGTGGCCATCTGTAGATTATGTTTGCCTTTTCGTTCGTCAGTTCTCTGTGCCTACTCGAAGTTTTCCTTTGGTGTCAGGTTCTTGTGGTCTTGTTGGTCAATCCAACTATTTGGTGTAGAGCTTCAACATTTTTTTCTTTCGAAATCCTAATTATATTACAATTGGTCTAACAGAGCAGGATTATGGTGCTTCCAAAATATCTATTCGCAGCATATTTCACCTACTTTTCTTCTTACCACAGAATGTTACTAGTTTTTTTTATGACGAATAGTTTCTCATTTCGCTATGTGATAGTGTATCTTTTCTCTGTGAGCTGCACTGTAAGGCAGCTTCTCATTTTGGAAGCCACGCATGTTGTTCTTGTTAGAATATATGGGTTTAACCTATTGTATTTGTATAATTTCAAATAAACCTTAAACACTCAACCATGTGAGGGTGTTGTGTATTCTTTAGTTCTAACTTACTAATGGAAGTGGATGGAGATCAATTTAAAAGTGTTTCTCTCTTACACCTACTTAGCATACGTGGATGAGAGGACTAGAAAAACTTGCGCTCTCGCCTCACCGGGGCCGAGGCGGGGGCGGAGGGTGTGGGTGCATGACACCGGAATTAGGTCTAGTTGCTTGCGCAGGTCTGGTCTCCTTTTGTGGTTTCTTTCTTTTTACTGCGTGAGCAAATAGATAAATATATGAAAATTGTGTTGGTCAATACTCCGATCACGGCGGCGTAACCATCTTCGATCGTGGCGCGTCTCAACCGCAACTCTCTCTCTCTCTCTCTATCTCTCTCTCTCTCTCTCTCTCTCTCTCTCAAAATGTAGACGCGATTTGCATACACGTAATTAGAGTGTTACCAATTTATCTCTATTGTATCATCGCATGTAGTCTACTCCATCCCGCTGTGCTAGCGTGCATCAACGAACCGGAGAGCAGGTCTCCGGAACCTGTTGCACTTGGGATCCTGCATCGAGAGAGGGCGAATAAGCTTTTTGGAAAGCGCTCATCGCGACTACTCACGATCTGCTTCCTCTACATCATTGCGATCAACGACTACTTCATCTTTGTCATCACCTACTGCATCGACATCACGATGACCTATGCATCGACTACTTCATCTTCGTCATCGTCTACTGCATCGTGCATCGATATCACGGGGGTATCTGCATCTCATGTCGTCATTAGGTACATACGTAAATCCTACTCAAGTACCTAGTCAAGTACATCTGCTGGTCGAGTACCTAGTCGAATATTTTGTTGAGGATATACTCTAGCCGAGGTTTGTTGGGACTTATCGAATCCTACTCAAGGCTAGTCGAATTCAGTCGGGGCTAGTCGGAGCTAATTGGAACATAGTCGATATTGATTTTTGCATATGTTCTTGTTCATGCTATATTAGGAATTAAATTAAATCTGGAAGTCGTATTATTTGTAACAATCCAAAAACTTTATTGTAGATACTTTGATTTAACAATGGCTGGTTTTGTTGATGCACTGAGGCCGGACAAGTTTACCGGTGTGCACTTCAAGAGATGGCAGGTCAAAGCTACTCTATGGCTTACGGCTATGAACTGCTATTGGGTTGCATCTGGCAGACCTAAAGGAACTCTTTCACACGTTCTTTATAGGATGTGTTCTTAGCACTCTTGTCGATTTCCTCTATAATGTGTACATGCACATAAAGTACGTAAATGAGTTGTAGGATGCACTTAATGTAAAATTTGGTGCATTAGATGCAGGCGGTGAACTATATATCATAGAGCAATATCATTACTATAAGATGGTGATAATCAATCGATAATCGAGAAGGCTTATGAGATTCAGTGCATTATAAAAGAACTCAAGCTCCTAAAGTGTACCTTACCTGATAAGTTTGTGACTGGAGGTATCATTGTCAAATTGCCTCACTCGTGGAGGAATTTTGTCACTGCTCTAAAACACAAGAGACAAGAGATATGTTGAGAGTCTGATCGTGTCTCTTGATGTTGAGGAGAAAGCTCGAGTTAAGGATGTGCATAACAAAGGAGGTGATGGATAGCCTAGTGCAAATGTGGTGCAACAGTCCTCTAGTGGTAAGTACAAAGGGAAAAATAACAAGGTCAAATGAACCACCAACTTCAAGAAGAAGATAATGAACAAAGATGATGAATCTTGCTTCATGTGCAGTGAGATTGGCCATTGGGCCAAAGATTGTTGAGATCGTAAAAAAGGAAATGTTAATAAGGGAAGAACACCAAGTCTGGTAACATTGGAGATGGAACTAGTGGATATGTTAAATTACCTATTATTCTTTCAATGAATCATTCTACCAGTTTATGAATTGATACTGGGGCTAATGTACACGTGTGTGCTGACAGTTTTATGTTTTCTTCTTATCAGATCACTAGAGATTCTTCCGTCTTAATGGGAAATGAGTCTCATGCTCATGTTCATGGTGTTGGCACGATAGATCTGAAGTTTACTTCAGAAAGATCATGCAGCTGGGGAACATGTAGCATATCCCTTCAATAAATAAGAATCTAGTTAGTAGCTCATTTCTCTGTAGAGAATGGTTTAAGGTGGTACTTGAGTCCAATAAAGTGGTTCTGTCGAAACATAGATTTTTTATTGGTAAAAACTATAAGTGCAGAGGCTTGTTCCGCTTTTGTCTTTCTGATTTCTGTAATTAATCTGTGAACCATATTTGTAGCATTATTAACAGAGATGAGACTAGTGTTTGGTACTCACGGTTATGTCACATAAACTTTAGTTGTATGACTCGGCCTTTTAGTTTGAATTTATTTTTGATTTTTTTATTATCAAAGGTTCTAAGGACTACAGTTGTGTACAATCTAAGCAACCTTGTAAGCCTCACAAGACAAGTGAGGAGAGAAATTTGGCAACATTAGAACTCATATATTCAGATCTTTGCGAGATGAATGGTGTGTTAATAAAGGGTGAAAAAGATATCTTATGACTTTAATCAATGATACATCTAGATTTTGTTACATGAGACTCTAGACTACTTTACGATCTATAAGGCAGAAGATGAAAATCAATTGAAAAAAAAAAATCAAAAGACTTAGATCGGATCATGGTGTAGAGTACTTCTCGAGTAATTTCGACTTATTCTGTAAGGAACCTGGGATTATTCATGAGACAATGATTTCCTATTCATCTCAATCTAACGGGTGGCCAAAAGGAATAATCGCACCCTGATTGACCTAGTTAATGCTACGTTAGACATTACGGGTTTATCTAAGGCATGGTGGGGAAGGTCTTATTGACTTCGTGTCATGTTCTAAATAGAGTTTCAACTAAGAATAAGGAGAAAATACCATATGAAGAATGAGAAGGGAGAAAACTATCACTTTCTTATTTGCACATTTAGGACGCTTCACGAAAGTCAATGTACCAATAACTAAAAAGCACAAGTGGATTGTATCTTTCTGGGATATACTCATCAGAGCATTGACTATAGGTTTTTAATAGTTAAATCTAAGGTATATGATATGCTAGTTGATACAATTATGGAGCTTAGTGATGCCACCTTCTTTGAGAACATATTTCCTATGAAGATCTTAAAGTCCTCATATAACACTTCTTACAGGCGGATCACATGTTGCTATACATAATATTTATATTCAAACCTCTTAAATAATTTTTGAACCTATCACACCACTCAAGTATTCTAAGCAATCGTTCAAGCGTGTTCCTGAGACGGATTACAGGGAGGCTTCGAGAAGGAGTAAGAGACAAAGGACAATAAAAAATTTTGGTGATGATTTCACTGTGTACCTTATAGATGATACTCTCAAGTCAATTTTAGAAACTTATGTATCTCCAGATGTACTCCTTGAAGGAGGTTGTTTGTAGCAAGATGGATTCCATTCTCGCCAACGGGACTTGAGAAGTCACATATCAAACTTATAGTTGTAAACCTGTAGGTTGTAAGTGAGTGTTCAAGAAGAAGCTTAGGCCTGAGGTACTATCGAAAAGTATAAGGCTCGGCTTGTGGTCAAGGGTTATATCCAAAAAGAAGGTGAAGATTTCTTTGATACTTATTCACCTGTCGCTCGATTGACCACGATAAGAGTACTACTTTCCTTGACAGGCTCACATGGTCTTATCGTTCACCAGATGGACGTTTAGATAATTTTTCTTGATGGAGAGTTAGATGAGGAAATTTATATAGATCAGCCTGATAGGTTTGTAGTAGAAGGTTAGGAGGATAATTTATGTAAGTTGCTAAAATCTTTGTATGGTCTTAAACAAGCATCTAAGCAATGACATGAGAAGTTCGATAGAACATTAACATCTGTGGGTTTTGTTGTTAATAAAACTAGTAGATGTGTGTATTATAGCCATGGTGGGGGTGAGTGAGTTATTTTGTGTCTATATGTTGATGACATCCTGATTTTTGGAATAAATCTTGATGTGATTAATAAGGTCAAATCATATATGTCTAGAAATTTTAATATGAAAGATCTGGGAGAGACTGATGTGAATTTAAACATTAAGTTGATTAGATGTAAGAATGGAATTACACTTTCGCAATCCTATTATATGGAAAAAGATCTTGAGCTGGTTTGGCTGCATGGACAACAAGATTGCTGTAACACCTTATGATCCTAGCTTAATACTTCGAAAGAATAAAAGAATTGCTAGGGATCATAACTAAGACACTTCCAAATAATTGGATCACTCGTATAGCTAGTTAGTGCTACAAGGTCTGACATCTCATTTGCTGTGAGCAAATTGAGATAGTTTACTTCTAACCTGGGTGATGATCATTGGCATGCGCTTGATCAAGTAATGCTACTTGCTAGGTACTATGAATTTTAAATTTCACTATATTATGTATCCATCAGTACTGTAGGGTTATAGTGATTCAAATTGGATATCAAATATTGATGATATAAAGGCCACAAGTGAATATATATTTACTCTTAGTGGTGCTGCTGTTTTACAGAGGTCTTATAAACAGACCATATTGACGAGGTCAACCATAGAAGCAGAACTCACAGCGTTAGACACAACCACTGTTGAGGTAGAATGGCTGCGTGAGCTCTTGATGGATTTGCCAGTGGTCAAAAAACCGATACCGACTATCCTTATGAATTGTGATATCATATAGTTAATGTCAAAGTGAACAATTCTAAGGACAATATAAAATCATCAAGACATGTAAAGAGAAGATTGAAATCCGTCAAAAAATTGAGAAACTCCAGAGTGATAGTGTTGGATTATATACAAATAGCTAAAAATCTAGCAGATCAATTTACAAAGGGACTATCACAAAATATGATAGATAATGCATTAAAGGAGATGGGTATGAGACCATATGAGTTATACAATAATGGTAAACCAACCTATGTGATCGAAGATCCTGTGAATTAGGATCTGAGAAGAACAAGCTATAGGTTAAATGAAGGAGAGTATCACACAACCCACTCGGGTAAAGATGCAAGACTCTTAAAATTTGTAAGGTAGGTTTGCTATTGTCTTAATGTGTTCTGTTAGCTTTAATTAGCGAAGATGCTAACCTATAGGGCATTTTTGGAAGACATGACTATATAAGTCTGACTGTTGATCGTTGTCTATGAGACTTGTGTGTTCTCTAATAAACTTCTGAAGATGGAGTATGACTTATATGCTCCACCCATAGGGTAGCCTACTGACAGTCTAGTATCAATTATGACTTTAAGTAAAACGTTTTTCACAAGACTTGCAATTCAAAGCTTAATCCATTATCCAAGTTGTGAATAAGTGTAGCTTGATGCTCTAGGTGGATGTTCAACTTAAGAATCTTCACTGAAACACTGGTATATCAAATAGTATTGAGAAAAAGACAAATCTTCGTGGGACTTTGAGATCTGGTGGGGGATTGTTAGAATATACGAGTTTAAACTATTATACTTGTATAATTCCAAATAAATCTCAAAGGTCCAAGCATGTGAGAGATGTGTGTATTCTTTAGTCTCACCTTGCTAATGAAAGTAGATAGAGGCCAACTTAAATGGGTTTTTCTCCTCCATCCACTTAGCATGTGTGGATAAGATGACTAGAAGAACGAACGCGCTCGCTCGCCTCGCCAGGCCATGGTCGGAGCCAGGGCGCGAGTGAAGGGCACGGGCGCACGACACCTGTGTGAATGGTTCATCGAAATCGTGTTCAGTTGCTTGTGCATGTTCGGCCTCCTTTTACGGTTTACTTCTTTTTGCTGCGTGGGCAAACGGATAAATATATAGAGTCGTGTTGGTCAAGACTCTGATCATGGTGGTGTAACTGTTTTCGATCGTGGTGCGTCTCAACCGCGCGACTCTCTCTCTATATATCTGTCAGCCGCCGCACAAAATATAGGCACGAGTTGCATACACATAATTAGGGTTTTGTCATTCTCTTTGTTGCATCGTCGCACGTAGTCTACTCCATATCGTTGCGTCGGCGTGCACCGACAAACAGGAGAGCAGGTCTCCTGAACCTGTCGCCCTTGGGATGTTGCACCGGGAGAGGGTCGTCACACGTAGTCTATTCCATCACGTTGCGTCATTGTGCATCGACAAACAGGAGAGCAAGTCTGCAGAACCTATCGCCCTTGGGATCTTGCACTGGGAGAGGGTGAATAAGGTTTTTAGGAAGCGCTTGTCGCGGCTGCTCACGATTTGCTTTATCTACATCATCACAATCTACTTCGACTAATTCGTCTTTGTCATCGCGTACTAGATCGCATTACGATGGCCTCTGCATCGATTACTTCATCTCCGTTGTCGTCTATTGCATCGTACATCGACATCACGAGGACGTCTGCATCTCATATCACCATTGTCTATGTACGTAAATCCTACTCGAGTACCTAATCGAATACATTTGCCGGTCAAGTAACTAGTCAAGGACATACTCTAGTTGAGGTTTGTTGGAATAGTCAAATCCTATTCGAGACTATTCGAATTCAGTCAAGGCTAGTCAGAGCTACTCGGAACATAGTCGATGTTGATTTTTGTATTTATTCTTGTTCGTGCTATATTAAAAATTAAATTAAATCTAAAAGTACTATTATTTCCAACCGTTCAAATCACACCCATTTGGGAAAAGCCCACCCCAACTTGGACCAAAACCGATGATCCCATCAAAGCAGTAGCAGAACAGGAAGTACCGACTGCCGAACGGTCCGACCGTCGCTCATCAGGTGACTCAGTAGGACGGCGGCTGGCGGACGACTCCTAACGCGCGGGGCAGAAGCAACTTCGCGTGCAGCAAACGTGTCACAAGAGCAGCATTGTCAATGCCTACGCCTTCGGGCAAGAGAGACAAGGAGGCCTGCATCCAAGAGCTATGAAATGAGACATGTAAATAGAAGCGGATTCCTTCATAACATGGTTTGTGAAGACAACATTGGCTGATTCTTGCGTCAACCTGATAAATAGTCCGAACTAAGCGTCTGAACTCGACCTAAATAGTCAGATGAATCACTGTGAATGCACTGGGATGGCATTGAACCACAAAGAGAGCTCACCCATAACCTAACATTTCGAGGAGCTGTACACACAGATTCTAAATCATCAGGCCAAGCTCCACTGCTTTCATCGTCTTCTTGGTTTCTTGAAGGCCTTCGATCTTTTAGAATGAGAATCGTCCTCCACCTCTTCCTCATCATCTCCCACCTTTCTCCGGTTCTTGCGGCCACCAGATTCCTTCATTTTCTACAATGACAGACCGATACAAATTCGTGAACAAGTTGTCATATAATCATACAAGTGAAGAGACATGACCGTGCCATGAACTGTAAGAGGCAGGTAGCCATCCTTTGGCACGGATTTGCTACCAGCAGGAATGGCACAACAATCACACTTAGAATTGATACTGATATCGGAGGGCATACCGTTAGTGCCATTCTCTTGGCATCGGATATGCGCTCCTTAAGTATCATGACTTCACCTTTGTCTACCGTACGCTGGTCTATTTTCTTGCCTGCAAAATATAGTTTATAAGAGCCCAGCTATGGAAAGACAGCATTCCAGTAATGCATGCAAATTTCAAAAAAAAAAAAGGAGGTAGAGCTTAAAAAAAAAAAGGAGGTAGAGCGGGCAAGAAGGAAAACTATTACTACCAAGGAGCTGCTCAATCAGCACAAACCACTGGGCTTCATACTGATTCACCAAAGATACAGCATATCCTGATCGCCCTGCACGTGCAGTCCTACCCACGCGATGAACATAATCCTACATGTGGTGCAGCTTAAGATTTAAGATAAAATACAAATGTGAACTTCTGACTGTAAGATGTTGAAAACAAAATCACTACATTGGTCCTACTGAAACAAACAGACAATACCTTAGAGTTCATTGGAATATCATAATTGATGACTATATCGACTCCTTGAATGTCAAGACCACGACTTGCCACATCTGTGCAAACAAGGATTTTGCATTCTTTCGCTTTGAACCTGTTCAAAGCACCTAACCTCTTGTCCTGACAAAGAAAAATAAACAAAAACAATAAGATTCAGAGTATTATTGAAGGGAAGAAATAAACAAGACACTTCCATCTCGCAAAAGGATTAACTGAATGAAAGAATCATATAATTTTGCCTTATGTCTGACATTTAAGTCAACGAAAGTAAACCTGACTCATTTGGCCACTGATAGACATAGCTTTAAAGCCAAGATTCCTTAGCATGAGAGCAAGGAGCATTGTAGATTCACAGGTGCGCACAAAGATCATGATCATGCTCTCTAGCATCTCACTCTCGTTCAGAACATGAACAAGATAGCAATCCTAAAATTCACATAACAAAAGGCAGATCAGAGAAAAACTGTGGGAAAAGGTACACTGCTGTCATGGTGAACAATATAGAATTCAATTTGTGTGCACATAACACATGTTGAATTAGTTAATCACATGCAATACAATAGCATCATCACAGCCATCATTTTTCGTAGCTGCTTCTTAAGTGTATTGGGGAAAGTTCAAACACAGACATGCAACTGAACAAGAATCGATACATCAAAATGATGCATAATAGTCTCTTGAATAAGAATGATAAAACATATGAATGACAATAAATGTGGACAAAAAAAAAGAGTAGACACTACATATGAATTACACAAAGGTTACAAAGTGATATGATTGCAGCATAAATAAGTACATGTACAGTAGTCCATGACAGCACAAAACTCTTGAGGGCACAGATTTAGATCACATGAACTGAAGAGAATCATTTATGCAGCAAGAACAAAAACAACAAGCACAAGGGTTAGATGGATCAAATAAGAGGCACAAGAACTGACCTTGTAATCTGAAGGAACAAAATAAAACTCTTGTTTAAGCGTGTCTACTGTAGAATATTTGGAGGATGCTTCAACCTGATCCCCAAAAAAAGAGTTGTGATCACAACTTAAGAATAAGAAAGAACACCAAGATCTAGCTTATTAAATGCTTTAAAGGCAAAGATAGAATGTCACCTTAGCAGGATTCCTGAGACAAGCTCGTTGTAGTTTATTTACCTAAGTTATTGCAAAGGAAACTTCAGTTAGTCAAACAAAACACATAAAATGCAAAGTCGTCATGCACTGTTTAGAAAATTAGTCCATGATCATGCAAACTAATAGTACTGAAAAAAATTACGCTAGGAAAGACAGACTTACATGAGATACCAGAAAATAAAGCATGACATCATTTGCGAGAACAAATTTGGTACTATTGATAATTAGTGCTTTCAGTTCTCCAATTCAGAGGTCCAACGAATTAATCCCTCAGGTAAAAAATACTTACGTTTTGGACATGAAACGGTCCCAATGTGTACCTTTAACCACTATGCTCACTGTAGTTCATGTCTGCGCACACCTCACAAGTTGTAACTCACAGTGTTTCGGATTGTAACTTACAGTGTTATCTTCTCGTATTGCAATTATGCATTTATGGATGTGAAGTTATAACTCACAGTGTTTCAAGTTGTAACTGGGGGATGTGCGCAGTGCGAATAACAAGTTGTAACTCACAGTATTCCAAGTTGTAACTGGGGGATGTGCGCAGTGCGAATAACAAGTTGTAACTTACAGTGTTAGCTTCTCGTGTTGCAAATATACATTTCTAGACATGAAGTTGTAACTGATCTACTTAACAAGCTGTAACTCACAGTGTTTCGGGTTGTAACTGGGGGATATGCGCAGTGCAAATAGCAACTGCGCACAAGCGCAGAATAGCCTCGCCGTATGTATATATATATATATATATATATATATATATATATATATATATATATATATATATATATATATATGAAAGTTATTTTTTCACGACGAGTCTACACATCATTTTCATGTTTCCAAACTAAGTGTTTTAAAAGTGATTGATAGTCAAAGTTTCAAAAGTTTGACCGCACCTTGTCCAAAAGGTCAAGTATTTGTGACCGAAGAGAGTAAGTATTTTCAGCTCATAAATAAACAAGTACGATACTATCCACAAACCTTTTTGGTCATTGTAGCTGAAAAAAGGAAAGTTCTCCTCTCTTTAGGGATCTCTTTTAGAATGTCATCGAGGGCTTTCTCAAACTCCACATTAAGTAATTTATCAGCTTCATCCAGTACCTAGAAAAACAAAAGATATACGTAAAAAGAAGTTAAAGTTTAAACATGTTCATATTATTGTTCCAAATTGTAAGGTATGCTGCAAGATGTAAGGAAATAGTTGACAGGCAAGGTACAGAACTGTGTATTCAGCACATGGCTATGATCCATCAAGCATGAAGTATAAGCTAAAATAAAACTTTATGCCAAGAACTTCAAATGAAATAGGTAAGCATATAAAAAATTCAGAGACTCAAATGTGAAAATCGGTAGCATTTCAATAGGACAACATGTTCTGCCATTTAAATGTATCCAGCAAGAAATTCAAAACTGACTTTGGGGCTGTTTATTTAGATACAAAAGGATTCAGAGAAAACTTCACGTAATCAAAAGGAAAATAGATATTATTCAGTTGGACAGTTGGACAGTTGGAATAGCACGCAAGGACTACGCCGTCTTGGAAATACAGTTTCTCAGGTGGATAAAAGAAGGTTTTGTTAAAGGCCACTTTTTGTATGGTATACATTAGTGCAAATCAATAACACAATCAATAGAATGAGCCTAATAACAAACAGCAAAAAAAGAGAAAATACATACCAAGTACTTGATTTTCTTAAGGCTGAAACCTTTTGTATCTGTCAAATGGTCCAAAAGACGGCCAGGAGTTCCAACCTAAATTTTGAAAGAAATGTTACATAGAACAAGATGAGTCAAGATGAAGAGAAACATTATGTGACATCAAATTAACTTAACAGCATATAGACTGACATTATATTTGCTATTCGGATTTCGGATATCTAAAAGAAAACTCGGATATCGGATCAGATCTCAAATAGTAGTATCGGATATCGGATTCGGACGTAGCGAGCCGTGTATCTGTCAGATATCGGATACCCAAGAATAAAATTGGATATATCCAAAGACTATCTGACAACTATCCAAGCCTATCTTTCGAATCTTATAACTTTTTTATAAGGAGTTGGATGGAGACGATCTTTATATGAAAATTGTAGCTCTCGACGAGATCTACAAGTTTGTAGTTGATATTTTTTTATTTGAAGTAATTAATATGTTCAAATAATTAATAGAATTTTCAGCCAGCATATTGGGCACTCATAACTTCCCCGATTCGCTCTAGCATAACTCTTTTCATGTGAGTATATTGTTGATTTGTTTACTAGACCTCTAATGTAGTTGAGTTTTGGATACATGGAATGGTTGAACAATCATAATATATGCGATATATATGGTTGTTGATTTTATATCTGACACCATCCTTGTCTGACTCTGATTCCCATGAAAAAATATGAGATAGGAGGATCAGCGATATCCATCTGTATCCGATCCGATTACACCCCTAATCTTGCAGTTCTGCAGCACTGAAGGTCTACACTAAAAAATCTTTAGCTTGGAATGGAAATGAGAAATTCATGGAATCTACAATACCCACCACAATATGTGGACGTTTTGCAATGGATAACACTTGCTGCATCCGATCCACTCCTCCAACAAGCTGGTGAAAGAATAAAATGTCAACTGAAAGAAAGCAACCCACAAAAACCTAACAATAACCATAAGACTTGTATTTGAGCAGATATGGCATGAATGCATTATCGCCAAGGAACATCCAAATGCTTCTAATCTAATAATAGCAGCACATCACATGTTCAAAGTATCATGAGCAGAAAGTAATGATGATTATAAAGTAGTGAAATGAGCCTTGTTGTGGTGGAAGGGGAAAAATATATAGCTCCATTGAAATGGAATCGAACTCGTAAAACAATAGCAGGAAATTTAAAACCTAGATATAACTATGGTCCACTATGCTTCACCCTTTACAGACACGACCATGCTTCAGATAAGAAGGTTATAAGATGCATATGTATTGACTTGCAGCAGCCACGATTTAATGCATTACGCTCGATACCATTTTTTTCTACTTGCTACAATGCTGGACATACGATCGGCAAAAAAGGGAACAATTAAACACATTGGCATGCACAGATACCACTTACCACGGAGCAACGCAAGCCAATAGCTGACCCGAGCGCCTCAAACTGCTCCGCAATCTGAATCGCGAGCTCCCTGAGCCACAACAGTCGCATCATCAGAATCCACAGACACTCGAAACAAGAGATTGCTACATCGTCTCCAAAGGCAGGAATAGAACAAACAAACCGACCTCGTTGGCGACAGCACGCAAGCAAAGAAAGGATGTTGGACGTCGCGTTTCTCGAGCAGCTCCTGCAGGATAGGAAGCGCGAACGCGCCCGTCTTCCCCGACCCTGTCTGCGCCAGCGCTATCAGGTCCTTCCCTGAGCATAGCAAACCCCAGTTCAGAGCTTGCGATAGTAATTACCAGACACACGGCGGGCGATGCCCTGGATGATTGATAATACTACCTTGGAGGGCGTAGGGGATGGCCTCTGACTGGATCCTTGTGGGCTCCTTCCACCCCATGGCGTCGCACGCCTCCACCAGCTCCGCGCAGATGCCGAGCTCCGCGAACGTCGACGCCTGACGCGCCGGCTCCTCCTGCCTCTCGCCAGCCCCCTCGACCACGTCCTCCTTCGCCATGGCCTCTTCGCGGGAGAGAGCTGCCTTTGCGGGTGCGCGTGAGTGCTGAGCGGCGGATGTGCGAGCGGGCGGCGGCCGGGAACGAGCCGTGCGGTGTCGCGGGTTTTACGGCTGGTTGGGGCGCGCAGGGGAAACGCACACAGCCGCTGCGCTGCGACGGCGGGGGCAGAAAACCCTAGCGAACTGGCCTAGCCCATAAAGACGATGGGTTGCGGAATGACAACAACTGATTGGGCCGATCCATAGTATGTTTGGGCCTAATTGAGTTGCGTTGGCAGGCTAAGTGGTTGAGAGAGATGGGCTTCTAGCCCATCCAATTAAGCAGTTGTAGCTGTTGGATCCCTAGCGGCCTAGCCTCCGCTTGCCTTGCCTGCTGGATAAGAAATCGAATGTTTCGTTATCTTGCTCGCTACATCGGTGCTGATCCATAGTATGTTTTTTAAGATTTACTTCACCAGCTGGGGCGAGCTGAAACCGCTCTTCGATGCTGAAAATGCTAGTCTTGCTGAGCAAGACAAGGCGAATTGGATGGGAAGCCAACCAAACACTGTGTCTGCTACCGTCGGCCCTTGCTGAACTTTGCTGGTAGTGGTAGCCACGGGTGAACCTTGCTTCCAGATCTATGGTTGATGTCTGCCATGGCAATGCTGTTTGTGTAGATAGTGTTTGGTTCCTTAAATGAGATGGTACATGTATGGATGATTCTGGATGTGCTCATGGTCTGTGTGCTTAGTTGCATAAACTGTATCATCTCATTCAAGACAAAATGATACAAATTCTAAAAATATTCTCTCAATATCATGTACCATCTCAATCAGAAAAATTGGGCGAACTACCACATTAGATTTTGTCAACTCTACTAATTACTTGTGGTTAGTGATAATTAGTGAATATCGGTAGTTATTAAGGATTTTTAGTTAAACATTATATTAGGATGATCCCTGATAATGAACTAGGATATATACCAGATGACAAGCGTGTTGATCTATATTTTTACTGGATGTATATTGAACTGTATCCAAGAACACAAGAATATATCTAGGTTCAAACCTCCTGGGGATAATAACACTACGTCTTACATATTGTCTTGTGAGTTGGATAAACTTGGTGTAGCAAACATATTTTTGGAAGATTGTAGCGACCATATTTAAAGCATGTATATGATTTTGGTGATTAATGATAATATAGTAAATTGGACTAATATATTTATCAAGTATATATTTTAGTAGGTCTCATGGATTCAATACATGAAAAAGTCATCAATTTCGGAACGAAGATTGATCAAATTGGAGAAGTCCTAGAGAAATTGTACATGTTGGAAGGTCCGACGCAGAGGAGACTGTACACCGGAGCATTTCAGCTCATGGCAACTGTACATGTCGGAATATCCGGCGCATGAAGCCAGTACACGCTGGAGTGTTTTTGACAATAGGTAGAAAAGCTGAAACACGCCAAATAGTTTAGTGATATGGAATAGAATATGCCGAACTATTTCTTACAGAGAAGGTTGCAAGTGTTGAAGAGTGAAGATCAACATGTCGGATTGTCCAACGCACTGATAATATACATAGCAGAGTATTTTGTGCAGAGAAGAAAGTGGCTCGGTTGGCAGAAGCAGTCTACACGCCAGATGGTCCAACGATGAAGCTAGTGAACACGCCGAAATTTCTGATGTACACAAAAGGTTTTAGTAGAGATCCAACGCCTAGTTTTTGGAAGATGTACACGCCGGATGGTCATGTGAGTACAATATTGTTTACACCGAATCATCCGACGTGTACAGTAGAGTTAAGCCATTGGGGCAACGGCTAGTCCGTGGAGTTTAGGCTATTTATGTCCCTCCACTCAGCCATTTGAAGGCGCCAAGAAATCTCATACACACTAGGAAAGATATCCAAACCATCAAAGTGCTTAAAAATGATCATCTAAAGCGATTTAGCACAAGATTAGTGAGTGACTAGTGTTTATAGGCCTAGATAGAGTTAGTGCTAGGTGTTGCTATCTATAGTGGGAATTAATGAGTGATTCTACATTGTACCAAGTGATACGTCGGCACCTTAGAGTCTTAGTGACTCACCGGCACCTTGAGCGGGAGTTGCACAAGTTTGTTGACCCTCTGAATTAGTGTAGAGCGGTGGTAAGAAGCGTGTATGGGGATGCAGAGACCCTTACTTTGGTGGCTTAATCTCCAAAGAGTGACGTGAAGTAACCAGAAGAGAAGCTAATGGTGGGACCTCGCCTTGGTGCCTTGGTGGCTCAAGAGCTGTAACCAGAATAGTCTTGATGATCAAAAGTATATCTTTGGTGGAGCTCTAACATGAACTTGGGATAGCATTCATGTCATCGATACCATAAAATAAAAATTCCTTGTACCGAGTTTGCTCTCTCTACCCTATTTACATTTCTGTATTTACATACTTGCAATTTAACTTCCTAGATAGGTTGCAATCTCTTTTAAGCCGTAGAGTAGACTCACTAGATAAACCTACAACACATTTAGATTGAAATTGATATATGTTTATATTGTAATTTTTTTGAGATAATTAGTTTATAAGTGTCAAAATTCAGCGGAAATCTTTCTCGTGGTCTAACCGGACTCAACCGCGGTCTGACCACCAGGTGGACAGCCACGTAGGCTTGCCATGTGAACTTTTTGCGGTCTGATCGCCAGCGCACAGAAGCTCACTTAAGTGGCCGATCGCCTCTCTCACTCATTCTCTCTCTCTCTCTCTCTCATTTGCCTCTCTCTCACTCACTCTATCACTCCAACAAACTAGAGAGAGAGCTCCAAATCAATGTGTCGACGGCCGAAGATCGAAGGTGGGGGACTCCCACAAGCTTTCCAAAGGATTTCCCCGAGCTTCTTCCCCCTTTCCTCCTCGTCGGAGGGGTTTTCTCACCGTTTCTTTCTCTGGTAGTTTATTCACCCTGCGGGAGTCAAGTCGGTGGATGAAGCTTCCCTGGAGGATTCCGATCCAATACAAAGTTCCTATATGCTGAGGTAAATATCTCCCTACCATTTTCCCATCATTTCATAGCCCTAGGCGATTGTCGTTTCGATTTTTGCCACGAAACCCTGGTGAATACTAGGTCTAGATCTTATTTTGGGGGTTTTACGTGTTCGAACCGTGCATGTCGTCCGAACAATCATATAATACATTTTGGCCGCCACTAGGGCCGGTAGGGTCTGGCAGTCTGACCACCACTAGAGTCGGTCTGACCATCAGTAGGTCGGTTCAAAATATCTGAATTTAGGAGTCAGATCACCGTTAGGGCTAGTCTGATCGTTGGTCGGCAGTCTAAGCGTCACCATGCCTTCAGTCTGAACGCTAGGGCCCTAAACTCTCTACACGCTCGCGGTCTGACCCCCACTTGCATGTCGGTCTGACCCCCATCCATTCAAGGCTGTGTGTACTTAAATTACCTTGTCTAGGGTTTTAAACTTTGGAACCCTAATCATTTGGTGGTCTTTTACAAATGTTTTCGAAATACGACGCTCTAATATTATCCAAGCATGCATCATTTACATATTTTTCCATCTTTCATTTTATATATGCAATGTGTTCTTGATTCGTTTAAAGAGTGTTGCAACAACGGTCCAAGCGAGTGAAGGCGACGCCGAGCTATCAGAGTTTTATGAGTGTTGTGTGGACAGTATCAGGCAACCGCTAGAACAGCAAGACAAGCATATAAGAATATTGCACCTTGTTTGAATTGAATGGAGTCTAAATTGATAATTTGTCACTTATGTACGTTTGCATGTTTAGCAAGCCGATGTCAGGCTTATATGGGTAGAATCTATATTGATTTGTGTTACCTCTACCTTGAGTTATTGATCATCCATATCCTTGTAGCCTTGATCACATGGTTAATGTCTAACTTACAAATTATTCGAAATGCTTATCAATACATAGATCCTCGGTAGAAGATGTGCAATAGTTCAACCATTATTCGCGAGCTTAGGGCTTACTTACTGTTCACAATTACAATGATAATGATGTGGGACCTATGAGATATGAGATGAGGTGAGATATGGGTGGTGCTAGGTGTTGGTTGGGAGTGGAATCCGGATGCCATAGATCGCTTGCATCGTTTAAGCACCGTCCATCAGTGCCATTGACTTTATCACTTTCTGTACAACCATATATTCGGATAATGGACAAATGAGTTAAGTATCATACGCCGTGCTAAAGCTTGTCGTGTGCCCATATGATGCATAAGAAAAATAAAGGAGAAGCAAGGTGGCGAGGAGTCGGAGGTGTCCGGGACACGCTTGCGGTAACCCTGGTGCCATTAGAGCATGTGCAAGTAGGTATTTTCCGGTATGAGAAAGGTTATCTCCGGGGCCAAGAGGATGGATCCGGATCATGTGGGTAAAGTTATACCCCCTGCAGGGTGTAAGAACAATTCAAATTGTCGTGCTCTTGGTCATGAGCATGCTTCTGTCAATCCACATCGGTGGTAGAGTTTTCGAATTTGGGGATATGACATAGTATGTTGGGTTTGGTTGTTGAGGGTTATTGATTATATGATATGGTTCGTTTTACATGTATGTGCAGGTTGATGTTGCAAGATAGATATGTTTTTAGTTAAGTATAGATGCTCACATATAGATATTAGGTTGCTTATGCTTATAAATTCACTTAACCTTATGGCATACTCCTTGCTAATGACTTAAATGCATAATCCTTGAAGTCAGGTTATTATATGTACCTATTATGGATTAAGTCTTGCGAATACCTTCGTACTCACGTTGCTCTTTTAAGTTCTGCTGGTGAAGAGGAGCTCATGTTTGGCTACTTCATATCCGCTAATGGAAATGGCGGGAATGAGTAGTATAAACTACTCGTGCGATGTGCTTTTGGGTGGAGCCTAAGGACATACGGCTTCACCTAGCTTTTGGTGTTGTTAGGTGTTCCATTTCCGCTACGTAGTTTTTCTATTTTTTATTGTAAATTATGTAAATAGTTGAATGCTTAAGAACTTGTAATATAATTTAATTACTTATTTTTTCTTAACCTTTGTTGTGATGCCATATGTTAGAAATGCATGGGTTCCGATCTTGTACATAAAACATGTGTCAGGACTATTTGGATGGTATTCCGACTAATCATCATGGTTGTGATGAAGCAAACGATCGTCCTGATAATTAATTGAAATATTATTTGGACGGCTCCTCACACAGAGGAAAAGATGCATAAACAAACAGACAGTGTCAAATCCTGTAGTAGATATACTCTTGATGGAGATAACTACCCCTAACCTATCATAACATCGGATAGAAATGTATGCATTACTCTGGTCGTTCTGCACGCCTTATACCATTACCAAACGTCGTCACACTCACTCGTCAAACCATCATGTAATATTAAATACTACGAGATAAGTCACTATAAATCCACGCCGCCCCCACGACAATGCCCTGCCAAAAGCAAAGTCTGGAGAAGCAAAATATATACTCATATACTCGAGTGGATAATATTAAATAAGACTTGACTGGTTAGGTGAGGACATGCCTTGTGGGTAGCAAGGGATTTTGCTTTGTGATCAGGGGGCTAGTCGTACGAGCCTCGCCCTGATCGTGCGATGCGACTGCGATCTTGACCATACTTGCTGTCGGCTGACACTTGGTGGCGCGGAATATATCTCGTAAGCATCTACTTACCTGTTACACCAACATATTTATTACAATTAGATGTTATAACCATAACTAATTATTATTATGGATATTTAGTGATGATTATTGACAACTTAAGTTATGATCAACTGAAATTAGTAACGATTAGTACTAATTAGCATATTTTGTTGATAATAACAAATATAAAAATATTATTTTTAGAATAATTAAATTATATATAGACATATTATATGGTTTTTAAGCAGCTAAATATGTTATCGTATCATCTAATACATTAAAAAAAATATTATCATATTATTATATACATCTAACAAAATAACATATTTATACCATCTCATACAAAATCATTCCATCTGTCTATAACAATCTCATCTCATTTAACTTCCACAATCGATGTACATCTCAACTCTACCCAAACACCCGCCCGTGTAATATGCTCGGGCCAATAGGAGACTCGTTCGCCGGACAAATCTTCTGAACTCTCAACCGTTTAGTTCGAACCTGTGGCTCAGCTCAAAGAAATGGCCAGCATCCAACATCGTCCGTACGAAGCGGCAAGCCACGCAGGGTCAAGGGCACAGTCTCAGGCCACCGCGCCTGCGGGATAGGGTCCGTACCACGGCTTCACTTACCATTGGGCGGCCAGCACTGCCGTTGCTGCACAAATTACTCACATGATGCTTAGCTATGCTGCCTTTACTGCTTCGTCTCCATCTCCCTCGCCCTTTTGCCATCTCGCCAGAAAGCTGCCTTTTCGCTTTTCATCAGCCCGCTGCCTGCCGGCACGTACCGCCGTGCCACTGCCGACGCGGCACTGTCTCGCGTGCCGATGCATGCCATGGAGCCCAGGAAGGCGAGCAACTGCAAGCGAGGAGCAGCGGACTTGACTTCCCAGGGTAAGAGAGAGGGGACATCGTGCCCTGTAGAGTCCGGATGCAGCTTATTAATGGCGGCATGGAGGAAGGAGGTGTACACACATGGGTGACTTCATGCACGTACGCCGAATCATACACCAATGGGCCGGCCGGCCGGCGCTCGTGTCGTGCGTCCGTGCGCGTACTGCAGCCGCATTGATAACAGAATCCGGTACGTCTTCTGATTGACATTGCTCGCCGCGCGTGTGCGTTCATGGCTGCTTTGGTTGCTGCTATGAGAAAGATTTATCTGACCGGATGGATGCTGGACCTCTGTTCGTGCTCTGTTTGGTTGACGTTTGAGATGGTGTCGGACTCAAACATGGAACTCGGACTTAGGTGCTTGTTTTCAGTTGTCTAATGGCTCGCAGCAAGCCTGAGCAACAGGATTACTTCATTTACCACCTCTCACTGAGAGGCTCTCAGACATATAGCAGCAACCAAAAGGAGGAGAACGTTATGCGTGAACAGGCAAAATCAATCATAAACTCAGAAAGTAGTCAGACAAGCAAAATGCTCAGGCAAATAAGCAAGAGCAGCAACCAAACAAGCCCTACCGTGCCTGCCTGATCAACCCGGACAGCCGCTGCCTCTGCGATCCTCGCCGTGCCCGCGAGCCGGAAGAGCGCGATGCGTTGCACGGTCTTTCCTGCTCCCCGGTGCTCCAGCCGCGCGCTCCCCCCTGCTGCGTGCGTAAGCCCTGCGCTGGTGGGTAAAAGTAACCTCACCGTACGACGCATCGATCGACAGGAGCACGATGAACCGGCAGGTTCAGCAACGGCCCTACGGGTATAGCTACACGCATGGGCCGCGGCACGGTAGCTAGCTGGAGGGGCAGCACGCCGAGAATGATTCTGCGACGCGGAAGCCGCGGCGCGCACCAGAAGCAGAATCGGGGCAAAAGCTTTCGCATCAACCTCAATGATGGCCTGGGCATTGTTGACCAGCAGAGCCAGAGCCAAACCGTGCGTAGGCCTGCACCGCACTGCCCGGCCCGACGCGATCGTACTAGATACGGTACACGGCAACGACACCCGATGAGGCAAAGCCTGCCCCACTCCCAAACAGAAACAGAGGCTGCAGCAGCAACAGCAAGGACACGGCGACCAAGGGATGGGCATGCCGTGCAGAGATATCGATGCGGCCAGAAAGTAAGCCAAAAACTAAAATTAGACGGAATAGATAACATAGCGTTGTATTTCTAATTTTATATTTGTATTTGCCACTTATTTAAAAAACCGATTTTCGATATAACATACGTAAAAAAACACGGGTTTGACTATATTAGCCCATATTCAGTACCTCAAATATCAAAAATCAGCTATGTTCGATACATGAGGCGTCGAATATGTGTTATATTACCATATTCGGAGTATCGTGTGTCGAATATGGTATGTACCGGTTACGGACACTTTGATGCTGTCATTTTATGCCAGAAAGTGATTTGTCCCGTAACACTTCGTGTTTCTTATTTTATGTCGGGATCGACTACATCACGTAATGTCCACCGACAGAGACAAAAAGATGTGTGTTGTCATTTTATGTTTGAAGCTCTGTCATATGGTCACTTCATGTCTAAAGATAGAGTCCGGATGGAGGTGTTGTCATTTTATGCTTAAAGCTCCTGTCATTTCTTGTCAAAAGTCTGAGTCAAAATATAGGTATGAACATATGTCATGGTTTAAGGCTAAATACATTAATGTTAGCAATTGCAAACTATCGATAAAATTAGAAATTATTTGCTAATTTAAATGTACATATCAAAATTTCTAATTCACCATATAGTCTCAAAGGTTGTGAGCAGCCTTAACACTTAACACTTAGCCATGTTTGAAGATGCACAACTTAAAATATAGTAGTGGCAATATTTCCACTTGTATCATTGATCTCAAGATGTATAGTACATAGCTGTTGATTATCTAGATCATCTCAAGATGACGGTGGAAAATAGCGACGTAAACTAGTGAAAGAATGTCAGTTGTGCCAGTCCATGCTAACAGGGTAAGAAAGTTGTCATTGTCGAGGTGGTGATTGGAAGTTGTGAGGATGGGTAGAAGCAAATCATGGTAAGAGCACATCATATTTCCTTGTTGGTCGTATGTCATATTGATGTGGTACGTGAACGTCCTCTTGCAGTGTTATTTGAACCTTCTCAAGTATTGCTCCTGAAACATCGAGGCATCGGTGGCATGAAATCATCGTCCTCATCATTTTCTAGTTGAATAACAAAGGATACCCTTGTACCCCTTAGGTTCGCTGATATTCGTCTTCTATGCGAAACAGGCATCATACTCCTGCTGAAGAGCATATACATCACTAAGAAGTTTGTGATTTCTTTGTTGATTAACTCGGTGTCTTCCGGAAACACCTAACGCAAAAGAAGAGCATTCAAATCAATGGAAAATAGATAAGCAGGGTGACCAAATAGAAAATAACGAACCTAAATGTGGAATGCATACTGGTCGAACAACATCGCGATCATTCTTTGCCTCATAGAGAAACCTAGTACAGAATGATGGTCGGCTAGTTCCCACACCCTAAGATACATTTGGCGTCGCTTATGCAAAAGGGTCCTAAGATCGTCGGTGGTTACATATTAGAGTGGAGCGGTTAATGCGGAACAAAAGGGTCTTGCATGCAATTTGGACACGACTTGGATTAGGTTGTTCTCCTTAAAGGGATTATCTTTCCTTCCACGCACAACCTGCAATGAGGCATTTAATGCTATATCGATTATTGTAGGTATTCATGAAAAGTTTGTACTAGAAGATCCCGCCATAGATTTATTGCTCCTTGACTACAACATTCTGGCTCCGCATCAAAGCACAAATCCCTCATTATTTAAAAACATTAAATAATTATTAAATATCATAATTAATATGTAACCATGCTTAATAAATAAGTAATAAATAAAGTTATATGCCATAATTACTTGACAAATATTAAATAAATTAAAAATAATTATATTACTAATACAGTGAATAAGACATTAGAGATGACTATGAAAATAAAATAAATAATATATGTGTCATGAACAAGTACAAGTGCACTGTCTACTTAACGACGCCGTCGCCACACGTGATCCCTAAGAGTGTAAGTGTCTGGCGGGTATGTGGCCCTCATCCCAGCAGCTCACGCTGGTCTCTGCCACATGTGCCCTTGCTCGTCATCGTCATCGTCATGCCCTGTTGGACCCCCACCGAACGTGTTTCCAGACCCGCTAACTCGGCCATGCATGTACTATGATAAAGGATCCTCATGCGGAAGTATGGACGCTTGTAGTACTTGCTCCGATGGAGTCTGGTGTGCCGAAGTCTCATCATGTTGGTACCACTGCGAACCTTCAGGTGCATCGGGATATTAGAGGTATTGGCCGCTTAGAAGCTCAGCAAAGCTATCGGGCTGTATTGCAGCAGCCCAGTCAAAATCATGTGGGTCGCTTTAGTTAGGCGTCTGCTGCATGGAGTCAAAGACGTCCTCGTGATGAGTCGATACACTAAGGCACCTATGTGCACTCCTCGGCTTCAGCACCGAAACGTGACACATGATGCTTCGCAGTCGAAGGTGCCTCTCGCGACTGTGCCCGAACGGGTTCATCACGAGCATTAGACGAGCGCCAGCTGTGGGAGGCACGGGACGGGTCCATAGCTGGTAGGTCGTACCCCCTCGAACGCGGGGCACAAACACCTAAACCACATAACGCGGACAGCAAGAGAGACCCTCTTGTCCTCATGTATTCTCAGAGAGGGTTCCGATCCCTTCGCGTTGATGACCCGTTTGCTTCCTCACAAGCTTGCTCCGCATATGTATGCATTTCATATGATACTTCGGTCTGTATAAGATGATGGTCATGCCATTAATACATAGATTTAACTAATAAAAATCGTTAGAAGTACCGCATCACTTACCACAACATGAAGAAGACAAACATGATCCTCAGAGAAGGGTTTGGGGCCGGCTCTACAAGTCCACTGAGTAAGGTGGCACACGTGAGCGAACAGTACCACGAAAGGTACTCCCAACATGTGCCGTCGTCGTATTGTCCAGCATGAATGATGACATCCATCACGGCTAACTTCGTCCACCTGTTTATATGCTTGGCATTAATAGATGACTAGTCTTGCATGCCTGCGGTCCCCTGTGCGCTCCTCCTGTACGTGACATAAAAAATTATAATTTTTCAACATGGATCACCTAATGTAATAATAGTACGTACAATAACACACTTACTCATGCGCCCATCCAACATCTCGTGGGGTAGGTACTATTCAGATAAACTAAATACTCTAATTTACCAACTTAATATAATTTAACAAATGCAATTTAACAGATTAAATAATCTACTTACTCTAATTACTATTATTAATCTAAGTATTAGTTACATACATAATCTATATATCTAATTAATCAACTTAATATAATTTATCAAATCTAATGGAATGGTTTAAACAATCTACTTACCTTAACTATTATTACTAATCTTTATTAATTACCTATATAATTTAAGTACTTACTATAATTGATCTCGTGTTGCTGCTATTCCTCTCCTCGTGCTGCTACTACTCCTCTCCTTGCGATGCTGCTCCTCCTCGCCTCGCGCTGCGCTGTTGCTCCTCACCTCGTGCTCCGCTGCTCGCCTCTGCTGCTCCTCCTCACTCCTCATTTTGTAGTAGGCTGCAGGCGACGCACCGACAGCAACAAAACGACGTGCAAAAGAAAGCAACATGCATGCATGCTGGCCATTCGCGCAAAAAACAAAGCACCAAAGCGACGGTGATGTGACAAAAGTAGGACGTGACCGCACGGCAGCCGGTACACGAGGTGCCGAGTACATCTGATTTTTGGCATATGAGGTGTCGAATATGGGCTACAGTACCATATTCAGCACCTCGTGTGTCGAATATGGTCAGGCACATTTTTTTCGACGTACTATGTACCGAAAATCAGTTTTCGGTAAATGAGATGCCGAATACGGATGCTAAAGTTGTAAATATGATGATATATTGTCTATTTCAGCAAATACGGTCACATCTGTTGTCTAATTTTGGGCTTTATGCCAGAAAGTTACACTGCATTGCATGCAGCCACGGAATCCAGCTCTAGCAGTAGCAGGATTACAATATGTGTATTTATATAGCGTACACGGCACACAGATGCATGTATCATATCTTAACCTGCACAACCGAGAATAGCAATCGGAGGGCATGAATAGACGTTTTATCAAAATCATTCGAATTGGATGATCTTTTTCTTTGTTTCACCAAAAATACTTCAAACTCAAATGAAAGCAAAATCTGATTAGAAGTTACAATAAAGAACGCAAATAAAACCATAGTTCTCATAGCTGTATATGAACCCTAGGTTTTATTAAAACCAATTCTACGAGTCATACCCATAAAAGATTTCAACTTGAAGGAAGAAATACTTTGATCTAAAAAGATACACACCGGGGGAAACACTCCAAGTTGATGGTTTAGAGGCCCAAGAATTTAATATCCAATTATGTACATTTATACACGAATTTTATACCTCTAGAAACGAGAAGAATGACTCCAACAAGATGAAAAATTTTAGCATAAGCATAAAAACGAAGGGAAAATTTGCTGCAGTACCCAACTAAAGTGTGGTTTTTACTGTAAGATACGATTATATATATATATATATATATATATATATATATATATATATATATATATATGTTGATTGACACTCTAGAAGTGTGGATATTTTCTAGAAGATATCACGAACATTAAAATATTAATATCCGCTCTTAAACTAGATCAAATATCATTTTTGCCCTTAGGCCCGTATGTCAGATTTATCTTCTACGTCCTACTCCCTTTTCTCTTATCCTTTCCTCATCCCCTCCGAAATGTTCTTCTCGCATGGCGGAGGGTTGACTGTCGCGAGCTCGAGCCAAACGGACACAGGCATAGTATCCATGGAGCGTGGGGAGGGGGGCGGAGGGGGGATCTTTGCGGCCTCGGCTAGGTTGGGGATGGCTCAGAGCGGCCAGTTGACGGGTAATGCTCACAGCGGCCATGGATTGATGGGGAGCTAAGCCATAGCTCGGTCAAAGGAGGGCAGCAACGCGTCGAGCACACGAAGGAGAACTTATCCTGGGGGATTTTGGCCGATAGGCTCTATCAGAGCACGATCGACGATGGTGAGGCAAGACGACGGAGCGAGGTCACATGGCGGAGGGTTGGCTGTTGTCAAGCTCGAGCCAAACGACCACGGGCATTAGCATCCATGGAGTGTGAGGAGGCTCTTCGTGGCCTCGGCTTTGTCAGGGATGGCTCAAAGCGGCCGGTCGACGGTGAGGCGGCTCACGACAGCCATGGAGGTCGACGGATGGAGAAATGGCTAGTGCGACTCGATGGGCTGCAGAACCAGAACGATGTAGGGTCAAGGGGATGCGCCAAGGGGTGAGGAGGATGTGGGAGAGAGGGATTGGATGTTGGCTCACCGTGGAGGACGAATTTGGTGGCAGAGCATGCGGTCCTTTGGCCAGAGGTGGAGAAGAAAGGCCGTGGCGTGGCATCTTCTAGTGGGGAGAGGGAAAATTGATGGCGACCAAGGCTTAAAGGGCTCCTGAAGATCTCCTCTGTAGTAGGTTGACGGCGGAAGAGCCTTGGAAGGCGGTGGCGAGCTCGATTGACAAAGAGGGCGTGGGCGAGCACCTTGAGCACGCAGAGGGAGTCAGCATCGACGGCAGCTGGAGCACAGTCCGGCCGGACAACAACGTGACACAAGGTGGTGTCAGGAACGAGGTGACGCAAGCCTTCAGACGGATGCGCTCAGCACCAGCAGCAAGAACACACACAGTAGAGCTTGGCCACTTGGCGACGGCACCACCTTGGCGTGACACAAGGCTCGGCCACCGAGTCGCAAGCCGACCATAGGGCGACAGGAGGTCGGCCGGGCTGTAGCCTCTAGGGCAGGCGGTAGCGCATCAAGGGCGGCGGCAGCTCATGCTAGGGCGGTGATGGCTCTTAGGCAGGGGGGCGACGGTGGAGAGATGGCAATGGGGAACAAGATGGTGATGGCTCTCGGGTAGGGCAGAGGTGGAGAGATGGCAATGGGGAACAAGACGAGAGGGGCCACGCGGTGAGCTGGGGGCATTCAACGTCATTTACAAAAATTTCTTACCCAAATCACAGGATATAGTATTTTAATGGCTAGAGTGTGTTCCAATAAATAACCACATTTTAGTAGTGTCTGACAACATACATTAAAAAATCATATCATGTGGCAAAAGCCACACTTTAGTTGTGTACTGTAGAAAATTTTGCCAAACGAAAATCACAACCGGAAACTGAAAAACTTGCAAACTTGTCAATGAACCAATAGAGAAAAACTTGAAGGAGGTGAATACAAATATGAGAAGAAAAACAAACGTCATTACTTTCAAAGACCAACCCTATTTTAGACAAATTATAAATATTTTTTCTCACAAAGCTCTCACTTAATATATGTGTTTAAGCACTCATCATCCTCTCCTCGAAACCCTAGCACAGGATTCTCATATAGATAGTTCAAGGGGCTTAAGTGGCTGGATTCCTATAGCTCCATCCCTCTATCTATACGCGTAGGTTCTTTGACCCTTAAGTTTCTTAGCTTTTTTTCAAAATACCACTCTCTTGTAGTATACTCTTACCTACCACTGAGGGTATTTTGGTCCATTTTCTCCTCTATTCATTGGACGCTCGTGGCGCCTCCATGACTTAACTTCATCTCGATGCAAGCTTCACGATGATGTCACGTGCACTCCACCCTTCCACGGTTTTGAGACCAAACCATAAAACCGTCTTACACGCTTCTCAAAGTGTGACTCGCATATGCTTGCTTTGACCCTAAGCATGCATCATAATGTCAACGCGTGTACTTCGTCTTACGATTTTGACCACCGACAAGTCTCTCCCGCTCCCGATCCCTTAGGTCGCCTTATCACTTGCACCGGCATCCATTTCGTTTGACTTTGTCACTATATCATCTTCATCTTTCCTTTCATGATTTGTTTGACCACGATGTGCACAAATAGGATCTCCATTGACTTTGTCCGGCCTCCTTGATCGTCTGGCACCAAGCACCCCGCTTGGCCCTGATCATCCCACCGTCACCTGTCAAGTTACATCCATCACCTACACATCATAAGATAAGTAAACACATATCTCCAATTCCATTATAGATTAGTCCATAATCAAAATCTTTAGTTCAAGCATATCTCAGAGAAATCGTGAATGTCGAATGGTTCGGCATTGTCACCTCTTCAACCAGATCATCTGGCGTGTGCAAACCGTCAAGCCAACAACTTCTGCAACCTCTCTGTACTAAATGCTTCGGCGTGCACAATTCCAATTGTTGGACTATCCGGCGTATGTAACTCCTCTGAATCAGTAATCTTGAAACCTCTCTACAAGAATTACTCTGGCGAAGCATCCAGCGTTCAATACTTTCATCATTGGATCATCCGGTATTCAAAGCTTTATTTCCTTAGAAAACTTCTTCTCTGCAAGAATTTATCCGATGTTCGCAAGGATACATCGCGACGTTCATTAGGATACATTGCCGGACCATCTGGTGTGCTGATCTTTTGAGCTAATCCAACGTGCTTAATGTCTCATCGCCAGACCATCTAGTGTGCATAACCTTTTCTGCACCGGACCTTTCGACATTGTAAATCTCCCGAGACAAAGTCAAAACTCTCGATTATATTTCTTTCCAACTTTGATTAATCATGATTATCATTGCAGTGCATATACATGATCAAGCAATCCAAAAAATATCAAACCAAATACACACAAATTTATCAATCTCTCATCACATATGAACAAAATTACATTTCAACTTAGTTTCTCATAACCCATCACTCACTGCAAGCTCTAAAAAAAAAGACAAAAATACTCCTAAACTGTTGTGCTCTTCACCTTTCTGCTGGTTGTGGCAGCCAAGTAAACAACAGTCAAGTTACAATGGAGGTCTCATCAGATCTTAGCTCAGTGAGCCTACCCTGCATAGACCACTGCATGCAGCCGTTGCCATGGGCGCGGCCCCTGTCATGCTTGGTCCCCTAGCTTAGCTCATGTCCGCATCTCCTCTGATGACCATCCTCTGTCCGTCCGTCGTTGCCGCTACGAGTTGCCCGTGCTCGGGTGCCGTCGGCGTCAGCAGTAGGCGAAGATCTGGTGCACCACCGTCGCCACCTCGTCCGCCGTCGCCACCTCGCACCCTTCCTCCATCTGCACGTCTCAGAATTTCAGAGACACCGCAATTAGCTTCGTATATTATAACACGACCACAATTAGCTTCGTATATTATAACACGATGAAACACATGCTGTCATATTGAGCTGTTGTTTTGTTTGTTCGATCCAATAATTTGGTTGTGTTGTCCTTCCAGATTCTAAGGACAAGAAAGAAGAATAAAGTGAAGAAAGCTAAGCGCTAATTGTCCTTCCAGAAAGAAGAAGGCCGTGCTTGAGCCGTTGCCTGTACCCCGCACCGGACTTCAGTGCGATGAAGTTACGGTGACTTCAAATCTTTGTGAACTGTTAAATCTTAAATAGATGTATAAGATTTGGTGTTACAGTATTTTACGAAAATCGGATAGTATCCGACTGCAAATCATTATAGCATATCTCACATTTGGTTCCCCGGGCTCATAACAGTCCATCTGCATAGTCCAAACGTCCGCAACAGAAACGAATGAAAACCACTGCGCTTTGAGATACCCCACGCAACACTCCGGGAGTAAAAACAAATCCATTCGCTTTCTGCACCCATCATGCATCATGATTCGTGCATGGAGCGCAGCCTTAGAAAATTTCTCTGCCTCCATGTATGTTAATCTCTCTCTCTCTCTCTCTCTCTCTCTCTCTCTCTCTCTCTCTCTCTCTCTCTCTCTCTCTCTCTCTCTCTCTCTCTCTCTCTCTCTCTCTGTGTGTGCAAGAAACCATGCATGCTAATATCATCGCTTACTACTTCGTAAATCCAGTTAGAGATGGGTGACAAGGGTACTAGGTTATTTCTTCGAAATTAGCAGTCTAAAATCTCTTCGTTTTGAGAAACCGGCTCTAAGATAACGTTCTGAGTTCTGACGCATCAACTGGAACCATGTAGGCTATAGCAATGAGCAGCGACAGTCCGAGTCATGGAAATGCGTTTTTTAGGTACAGCGATGTTTAATTTTTTAAAACGAAATGCAAATTACTTAGCGAATTTAAAACAGGTAGAACTTACAAACTATAGTCGATGTACTCTTAACAAAAGCAAGAACATGTCTAAAAAAGCAATAACTTTAATCGTTAATGGTACTGTTTGCAGCAGTCAATGAGTCAAATGCATGATGAGAAAAACGAGGGAGTACGTAGTTCGAAGGAAACATGACAAGTACGTAGATTGATGTGATATTTTGCTGACCTTAAGGTTGAAACAGTACACGACGGCGTCATGTCCAACGGAGGTGACGGCGAGGTGCAAGACCGCGAGCCGGAGGTCCTCCATGGCGGCGACCGCGCGCACGAGCCGCCCGGGCCACCGCCTCCCCGCGACGCGCACGCGCACGTGGCCCCCCACCGCGGCCATCGCCTCCACGTTCACGCCGCCGCAGCCGCGCGCCTCCGAGTAGCTCGTGTACTGCGGCGACACGAACAAGCCGTCAGACGCGGCCGAGGCCGCCGAAGCCACCACGCCGGCCCCGCGACGCGCGGCCGCCGCCGCCTGCAGCGCCAGCAGCTGCTGCTCGAGCTGCTTCACGTAGTCGATCGCTCCCCCCACAACCGTTGCCTGATCACCCTGCATTGCATTTTAGTTGAAATTGCATGGTCAGAAATGCAGCATTGTATCATACGGATGTTTCATATTTGCATGGCTGCGCATGGCTTACGCGGGGAATGTAGCTGGAGGGGATGAGGGAGCGGAGGTAGGCGAGCTGGTCGTTCATGAGGCGGCGTCGGTTGCGCTCCACTGCAATGTGCGTCATCCGCTGGCTCTCAGCCTCCTCCGGCTTCTTGCACTTCTTCGCCATCGGCGCGGCGCGCTGCCTCGGCCGCTTCCTCTTCCTCTCCGCCCTGGTCGCCGGCGCAGACGTCACAGGGACCGCCGCCACCTGCGTGACGCAGCTCTCGAGCAGGTCGAGGTCGGCGGCGGCGCACGCGAAGGCGCTCCTCTTGCGCCCGTCGGCGTTCTCCGCCATGCCGCCCTGGAGCAGCGCCAAGAAGGGCATATGCGCCGCAGCGCTGGCGCTGGTGCTGGCCACCTGCTGGTCCACCCCCTGTTCCATTACCGCCACCGTCGCCATGTCATCGCCGATGCAAGAAGAACCAGCAGCAGAGCAAGGCAGGCGCATCAGCAACAGCAAGCAGCAGCAACGGCAACGCCATAAAATAGACACAAGGACTGCTGCTCCAACGAACGCACAGCAGCACGCATTGAATGGTGCGCGCGCGCGAGCCTCTAAAACAGCAGTCCCCTGGCTATAGCTTACCAGCGAGGAGGCGATGGGCCCTTGCAGTTGCATCCTCTCCATTAGAGCGAGTATGCACAGTGGTAGCAATAACTGCACTAACGAGTAACGAGCCCTGAGGCAGCAGCAACACCCTCGCTCCCTCCCTCCTCCGCCTAGCTCCTCTTCTTCCCTCCTGCAATTGAAGAGCAGTAGCAGCAGCTGCTGCTAGCTAGGGCAATAAATATATATGGTACCACACCAGCACTACCCGACTCCGCTACTAGTAGCAAATCAAAGGTATTAGCAGCAGCAGCACTGTGTAGTATTATGGAACAGGGAATCTTAAGAGAGGGTGAGAGCTAGGAGAGGAGACGAGAGGGGTGGATATGGAGATGTGTTTATTTTAATTAGAGATTATAAAAAACAGTTTATAGATTTTGAATTGTATTATCTATAAAAACTAATAAAATCTGAATTACTTAGCTTGTTACTATGTGAAGACTGAATTATTACAAGCTAAATTATAATTTGAAATGTTTATTTTAGTTTGTAGATTATGAATCAGTTGTCTTCGCCGTAGGGGAGGGGGAGGGGTGGCAGTCGCGGCAGATTTGCAGATTTGTCGGGCCCGAGGAGCGGGGCAGGGGAGCGTGGAGTCTCGGCGGCCTCCCCGGGCGCCGTGTTTCTCTGGCTGCTCCTGCTGTATGTCCTCAGCTTTCTCACCGTATACGTATAGCCAGGCTGCAGGGATCAGGGTCAGGATACGCCCTGAGATATCCATACTCCTGTACAGGCTGTGTATCTTGGCATGCCGCCGATGTGCATGCATGGCATGAGAGCACTGCACCGTACACGTACTGCACATCACTAGACCACCGATGCATATGCCAGGTCGCGTAATTTTCGGAGGGATCGATCCGTCGGGGCTCTGCCCTGTGCTGCTGCGAGAACGTTCTTCACTTCTACGCCGGTAAAGTGGTACATGCACGTGAGTACGTGTACTAGCTAGTGTTTATATATATAGTGGCGCGGCTAGTGCTGCCTCACTCCTGGTGTTAACATGCTAGGGATAAGTTGGCAACGTTGCATCCTAAAATCGAATTCGAATTAATACGGTGCATCAGAGTATATTTCTCATCCTGGTAAAATCAGAGTTTAGCCAGGAGCGATGCATGGTAATCGTATATTTCCGGAAAAGGCTGCACGGTGGCCATCTTTTGATTGCTATAATGCTATGTACATTTTGCAGTATCAAGTTTGCATGATATCTAAGCCCAAACAGAGAGTGGGCCAGTGCGTGAGTGGGTACTGTAGCATTATGGACTGTAGTGTTAGGATTTTAGTTCTGTATTCTGAGTTGAAAGGTAGTTGAACTAATTTAAATAGCCGGTCACTAAAAATATAATAACTCTGGTTCAAACTTTTTACGTGAAGCGATGATGAAAGCTTAAGCGGGTTATTATGTAGGTGTGACTCACTTAACGTTTAAGTGAGCCTAATCTGTTTTTTAGTTCAGAACATTACAAATGGTATCAAAGCCGACCTTCGCGATTTTACGGGTGCGCGTGGGTCAGGGGCGTGGACATATGACCCATAGGAGCGTGGGCCTTGGGTGTTCACACGGCATGGCACATGTGTCGGCACTGGGCACATGGATGTGGCAAAGAGGGTCGATCTTATATATTTGTCCCGTAACGGTAAGTTAGTTCAACGCTTGATGAGGACGTTGAGTTTTGAAGGGGAGAGTGTGTGATATCCCAACCCAATATAGAGTGGCTCAATGGGTCGGTGTGTGCACGTGAGTATTGTAGGTTTGCGACACTGTAGCATCGGGACTTTAGTCTCATGCCATGATATGAAGGAGAGTTGAACCAATTTAAATATACAAACACTAAAAACATAATAACCCTGGTTCAAACCTTTATGCAAAGTAAGGACGAAAGCGTAAACGGGTTATTATATAGGTATGGTTCACTCAATGTGTGAGTGGGTCTAAACCGTTTTTCGAGCTCGGGATGTTACAAGTGACTAGTTAAATACCCGTGTGTTGACATGGGAGTCAAAAATTTATATAAGATAATATAGTTGACTAAATATGACACGACAAGTTGCAACGGTTATCTTACACCATACGAAATTCATGTTCTAGAACCAACATATCCACTAATTTATCGAACAAAGCAATATGAAACATACATATCGTACCACATAAAAACTCTATACATCTGAAGAATATATCTGTACTACCATACATAAACAGTGACTAAGGAAAATTTGGCAATCGGCAGGCTGAATAGCTAAACAAATTACAGGCTTGCTCTCCTGGAAAACTGAGGTCATAGTGTTCTAAAGTTTTATAAAGCAGTGAAAAAATATCAAAACACAAAGATGCAAAAAGATTGCAATACATTAACAGAGAAACAAAACCATTTTGAACTATTAGTTCATGCAAGCAGGATCAGAAAAAAAAACAAATTCATTAATATTATAGTTCTGATGACAATCGCTAATAGTTTCAGGTTTGTAAAGAACCACAGCAATACGAACCAATTATAGTTCTATGTAACCATATAATGTCTGAGCTCAAAAGCAACACATGCACACACATATACCTCTAGCTTTTTCACATTTGCTATGTATTATTTTGCTTGTGTTTTTGTCTGCAGTACACAATGAATATATTCAGAGTTTATTGCATAAGACCATACATGTTGATAAGCATGGCTTAATCGTAAGTGAACTAAACTACCCCATGAGTTGCATAAATGAAAGCAGTAAACTAAAAGCATATAAATGATAACATAATATTACCATTACTTGAGCATCACACACACACACCCATACTTGTAACGACGAAGAATTACCTGAGCCTGTGCTTGTTGCAGGATGCAAAGATGCTGCTGCTGGTCTCCCAGATGTCCTTGGAGAAGTTATTAGCGGTTGTCTATGCATATTTGGATAATATAAGATAACAAAAAAAATTAGCAATATTTCTAAAAGATCAAGTTGAGGCCAAATATGTGATGATGTCTCCTTGGCGCAGTTTAGAAGAAAATTAAAAAATTGTCAAGCGACCGACAGTATATATTTCCCAATGGCTATACCGGCTACATAAACAATATTTGACTGAACTATTCAATCTAGCGTTCTGTTGGAACGGACTTTGCTTGTGAGCATGCTTGATAGTCGAAGGTATGCAACGGCACTCCCAATAAATGTTTTTACCACCTCAACTTTTTGAGAAACAACCATTTCCCTTATTGAACCAAATCCAACTGAATCAAAAATACATATATATCAGTAACAAGACATGCAAAAATACAAAGGAAAATATCATAAGGCCATCTCCAACAGATACTTAAAAATTCATCTCCTATAACACTATTACAACATCCTATAACATTATTACAATACTTTTTATTTTTTTTATCTCCAACAGCTACCATATTTCCTACTTTCTTCTCATTACTCCGGACCCACATTCAACCTATATGAACAGTGTTACGGTTGCTACAGTTTTGGCAAATTTGGAGTATCAAATTCTCTCTCTTCAATGTAGTAGTATTGTAGCACTGAATACAGCACTTGTTGGAGAGAAAATTCGAGTACTACAGTGTTTTTGGAGTTGGCCTAAGGAAATGAAATCGCATGAGTAACATAGCGCCTACATAGATGTTGGTCAGGTGCTGCTGCGCTGTTCACCTACCGCTTGCTAGCTTACTGGACACTACCAATGTGCATCCTAGCAGCTGCCTGCTAGTGCTATGCAGGCCTCCATATTTTGTGCCACCGCCACCATCCAATCTGCCCTCACACACAAAGGCATTGTCCGCAGCGATCCACCCACCTAGAATTGAAATGCAATGGCGCTAGTCTTTCAGCCTTACAACGCGGTCGTCAACCGGACTGGAGAGGCAACGTCCTCGCCAATGCTACAAAATCAAGCAAATTAACACACAAGAATTGACGCAAAAAGGGAAATATTAGCACCCAAGAATTCCAGCAGTAAAAAAGAAGGGAGGGGGTGCGGTGGTGTTGTGGTTAGGCCAGACCTGAGAGGGGAACGAGGCCACCTGGCACCGGGAGGGGAAGGGGGCGGGGCGAGTGGTTGGCGATGAAGAATGGTGACGGTGGGGAGGAGCGATGGAGACGGGGAGGGGATGGGGCGCAGTTGTGGGGAGGGGAGGAGTTGGATAGGAGGGCAGTGCGGGATTAGGGCGGTTGGAGATAATAGATGAGCTGGACATGGGGATGGGAGCAAAGGAATCAGACCCGAAGCGGGGGATTCAGGATGAGCGTGGTATTCATATGATATAGGTGGACACAGGATATATTAGAGTTTTTTTAAGTAATAGATATGAATACACAATGCATATACGAATGCGTTCAATACATATATGATGAGTGTGATAGATATGAAGCAAGACAAGAGCTTTCTGTGCCATGTCCGTACGTGTACACGGAAGCATGTTAAGATAGACAACGATGGATGAAACGAAGTTGACACTCGTGTTTCAACAGCGCGGGAAGAGGATTCAAGCCCAGGACTGCATGGACCAACAACATCACGAGATGCGCCACACGGCAGGTTCCTCTTGGCTCGTTTCCTTGTTCTAGCCAGCACTCGACCTCGTGACACAGCCGGACGCCGGGAACTCGCATGATCGTTTGATCAGATCAGATGGAGCCGCGAGCAAGCATAGATTCTGCGTGCGACGACACGCTACGGATCGGAGAGGCAGGGCGAGCACAAGTGCGCGGAGACGGAAAGGGCGAAGACTTTTGGTAGATGGGACAGCGGGCCGGCGAGAGGCTGATACCGAGCGCACCTGAAGAAACGGGTGCTCGCCACCGGAATAGAAATATGGCGCCGGCGACGCGCGCGCTCCGCTTGGTGTTTTCGCAGCTTGAGTCGGAGATCGGTTGCTTCAGCCGCAGGATACGATGGGTACTGATTGATTCCAGAAAGGCACGTCAGCACGTGTAGCTAGATGCATAGCGCCTGAATGACAATGAGCGGGCCAGCAACACATAGCGCCTGAATGACAATGAGCGGGCCAGCAACGAAATTGAATGCAATTCAATTTTGCGCGAGATGTACATATTTACCAGCTGAAACTATATTTGATACGGCCGGGTTGTGAGCTCGTGCTCCTTGAACCACTCAGACCATGCTGCTGCATCATGCAGTCGTATGGTGCCGTGAATACATGGATCCTACCCACTACGATTACAGCCGTAAAACCTAGTCGAGCTTCACGGAAATTCACTCGAAACAAAACCATCCCCTCCCCTCCCTCGGCGTCCGGGCAGGACAAGATGTTGGGAACAGCAGTGGGCTCAGCAGCGGATCCCTCGCATTCGCATTATTGGCGAATACGAGATGAGCCAAGCTTGGGCCGTTTCTGGTCTGGATCTCCTTAGAGGCAGACAAATCAACCCTTTTCCTCCACCCGGCCTTTTCCCGTCGTCTTCATCTTGCTCACACGTTCTCTGCCATGCCGTAGCAGTAACTTCTTTTCACCGTGCACTGAGCACCGTTCAGATAGTACATCTTGTATCTCAGTGTTGAGGCTAAAAAAGCCCATAGCCGGTAAAAAAACCCATCCCATTCTCAACTTGGTGTCGTAGACCAGAGAACTGCGCATGTCCATGTTGTAGACAATAAGTGAAGAAGAGTACTACCTCTGATTTTATTAGTATTTTTGTATACCAAGTTGAAAAGTGGTGAAAGCCGCATTTTGGCAACCACAAAAAGTAAAAAGCGAGGGAGTAATATATGCTGGTCCATATTTAACTATTTATTATTTTTATTATGTGTTAATTTGGTCTCTCACTGATATATAGGGTTACCTGAATCACTAACAGTGGATCAGGTGACAATTTGTTACCACTTACACACTTTACACACGCACACCTACACACCTTTCTAAAACACACGCTGCATCTACAACATATACTCACCCACATCTATTAAAGAGATTCACAAAATCTCATGCTTCACTAGCGATGGGCATATTCTTCTCTTATACGGCTTTTTTTTACCGCTGGGAGCATAGTACCTAAGGTAGGTAGGATACTATTTCTATTATTTTTTAATATCATTTTAGCTTCTAGCACATACAACAATATGGCAATCTATACTTCCTATCTTTGATATGTCAACCCTCTAGATTACTCTCATCTTTAATTAATAGCGTACAAACCACCCAATCCTCCGTACTCATTCAATCCAATTCTCTTCATTCCGAAATAAGTGTAGTTTTAGATATCTACACGATTCCCAAAATATTTAACTACTCCATCTCGTTATAAATACTTGTCATTTTGACCAAGATTCGGTCATAATTTTAAAACTTTCACCGTTAATAGCTTCCAAAATATTTAATTTAAAAACATAAAAATCACACGTGTAGATTTGTCTTAAAAATACTTTCATAATATTATATTTTTATTAGATAGTATAACTATATTATAATAAAGATAATAGTCAAAGTTGCGCGTCGAAAACCGCAAAAAGTAAAAAGCGAAAAGTATTTATGACTAAAGGGAGTACTATTTTTTTAATATATTGATAAAATATATAAAAACATACAATTATGAAAATATTTTTTGAGACAAATATACACGTGTCATTTTTAAGTATTCAAACTCAATATATAAAAAGTAATTTGAAGTTAAAATTTAAAATAGTTAACTACACGTAACCTAAAACAACATTTATTTTTTGGATTGGATGGAGTAGCTTTTAATAAGGACTCTTTAGAAAAACTCCATGTATAAAGCCTCAGAGCCTAAAACGACATCTATTTAAAAATAAAAATAAAAATTTCTAAAGAAAGGTCTTGTTTTCCCACTGCACTTTATGGGCATTCCGGATAGATTCCCCGCTTTTTCTTTCCTTCTGACCGAGTAGCGAGCACACGGTTACAATCTTCCACCTCAGCTTTACTTACTCCTACGTCCCATCGCTGTAAATCTAGCTATCAGTGTAGCAGCATCGCCCATTACTCCTGGCAGGTTCAACTTAACCAGCTTGATGCATGGCCAGTTCAAAGACGCCAAGAAAGCTCGTAGCTTGAAGCCCGCCTGAACTAAGCATCTCATGTCTAATCACACCGGAGAAAAGATTTCAGAGTTGAGAAATCTGGACGCCGGGAGTGAGTGTAGAGACGACGACGTAGCGTTCAGTGGATGTCCAATGAATGCATGCTAGTTTCCAGCTGAAGGCGTAAACAATTGCAAGTTTGTAACGCTACCGACCTGACTGCGAGTAGAAACAAGCTCAGGGACACGTGAGCGTAAGTACAGGTCCAAGTAGAAGTATATATATGTAGAGGCGTACAGAAGGTCGAGACGACGACGACCGACCGTGCATGCATACACACAGAGCTTCATCAGTCCCCCTCAGAGGTAGCATTCCCAATGAACAATGAAGTGGCAGCAGCAACATGCTAAACCACAGATGAGCGAGGAAGCGAAGGGCAGAAAGGTGCCAGCCGTTGCATGCGTGCTCTCCCCCAGCACGCTATCGCAGTTGCCATGCTGTGACACGCACGGGCAGGCAGGCGGGCAGAGAGATGGGATTACACTTCCAATTGTAAAAACTTGCCTTTCATCCTCCATATTTTACAGGTAAAAATTATTTGACTTGGCTACTGGCCGGAGCACAGTCCATTTACCATACGCTTTTGTCAGCTGTCACGTTGCCTTCAGCCAGACACAGATGCAGACATGGGAGCCCAAAGGCTGGAATGATGCTGCATGAGGAGGGGGGACGAGCATTTGGATGCACGCAACGCGGCCGGGAAATAATTGGAGAGATTTGTTTTGGTTGCCGGGATCTGGTGACCGATACAGCCAGCCAGCCATGCATGCCACTCCAGGTACCAAACGGTACTGCCCAGTTTTGATTTGGCTGAGGTGTGCCTGGTCCGGTGAAAATCTCCTGGCAGCTATAGGAACATGCTGGGACTGGTAATAGCAGGACGAGTCTTCTCACTGTTACTCGTACAAGCTTGCAACCAATGTTGTTGCTACCTGCATCAGGCTGCGTCTTCGCTGCGGAACTATGCAACAAACACGAGAGCTAAAAGCAAATGGCACATGAAAAGCCGAGCAAGTGGACACACAAGAGAAAAGCCCTGCTCCGTCCTTTTACCCAACAGAGCGACAGAGATGGTCGTGGTACCACTTACCAGACTCACCCATGCCCCAAAACACGGCCGCTCCACGCGCTGCAGCCACAAATACACAAGACAGAACTTGTTTCTTCACTGGGATGACTCTTCTGCAGTAAAAATGTAAACGGAGCTCCTGGCAACTTACCACCAAGCGTACAACTGTGAAAATGAGATAAATCTGCTCACCATGGTGTGTGGCCGGCACCATTGCGAGATAAGCAGGCAGGAAGGCAGAAAACTCAAATTGGAAACCATCCACGTAGAAGGAATGATTTTCACATGCTATTCTTCTGCAAATAGTTTCCATACATCATAGTTCGAAACAAAAATCACTTCAAAGTCGAAACTTGATAGAATAAAAATCATACAGTTAGAGAAACGTTTGAAACGATTTCTATTTACAGGTTCACATATTGCATACACAAATATATACAAGTTCAAGGTCATTTCAACTTTTTATGAGACGACCGTAAAGCTTACAAAAGGGAGGGAAGATGGACCATATGATGTTCTGCAACTATAAACATTACAAAAGTCCATGACATCAGACGTTCACCGATCCACAAAACAACTCCTAGAAAAAGTATGGAGGACTAATCCTGCGCGAGAACGAAACAAAGCTTTGCCATGACGCAAATAACTAAATCTTTCAGTCCTTGTGCAAAGATGTTTCCCAAGTAATAAATTAGTTCTGAACTGATTTCTGCTGTTGTCCGGCAACCTGAGCACTCCAGATATGACTCTTCAAATTAGCTATGTACCTATGGATGCGCTGCTGATTGGATGGTGAAAGGGAGAAGGGTGGATTTAGTGGCAAAATAGGTGCTTCCTGCAATATAAATGTGAGCAAGATGATAGCTTTTGAGTATAGCGCCATCGATCTATTTTGGTGACCCAAAACTTCATTTGCCTGAAATGAATAAGTAAAAAAAGTCAATTGCTTGTTCACATATGATGAATTAGTGAAACCCTGTTTCTCCTGCTTGACATATCCATTTATACCTGATAGATTCTACTGAAAATGCTACAGAATGGAGAACTGAGGTCAGGTAGCAGGGAGTGGCAGGGTTTATGACTGGTGCAGTTCCATAAAAGAGCAAGCTATGGCTGGTAATGGGCGTCTTTGCTTGTTTGCGGAACAAGCTTTGCTCTTAGAGAAATGTAAAACAAGAATAGTAATTTCTGACCCTAGTTATTGACAGTAATTTCCTACTGGCAGCCATTAAAGGAAGCATGCCTGGAACTAGAGGTGACAAACAACAAACAACTGCTTGGACAACCAGTAGTATATCTTGAGCGTTGATACACTATTACTTCATTGAATGGCTTTACTGATACACATTGATGATGAACTATCCGTAGGTTACATCATTGCACAACCATGAATTATTTGGTTGAGGCTACATGGTTACATAATGGAAATCATATGCTTGGCCCATCCATGGCTATTATTAGGGGATGCTTCCAAACCGTTCTCCCTCCAAAAGAAGAAAAGAAAAAGAAAACACTATGCATAACTTTTTTTGTTCAAACTATATGTACATGCATCCATGATGTGCATATAGAAATATAGGTTTCCACAGAAACCATCGAAGAAAGCCAGACAGTAATACTTACAGCACCACTTTTCCCATATTCTAAAGCCGTTTGGAATATGATATCCATTGCATCTGGCATCTCGGTGTTATCTGGAAAAGAATGTTGGTTATAACTAAGAAGCAATACTAAATAGCGACAAGATACCGGTGTTCCTAACCATTGTTCTCCCGCAATCGATGCGATATCTTCTCTGCACGATCATATGCTTTCATGAACCCACTTTCAACCCAGGAACAAACAGAAACCGGCCTAGTGAAATCCAATCCTTGTGCTACATTCAGAGATGAGCGATCACTCTTAGGCAGGAAATGTTCTTGACCAGATTTAGAGAAATTTCCATCATCTGATGCATCCTTGAATAAGCTACATGCATCAAGTGCCTCTTTCCAGATAGCTAATAATACAAGTTCGATTGATAATGCCTCCAGGTCCAGCCCTTTAAAAAGCTACATAACACAGAAGAGCAAAGATACATATAAGAAAAGAAGGGGATTATCATATCCTAGTTGCCAAACGTAATACCATTGCTATGACCATTTAAAAGAGCTTTTGTGTGGCATTGTTGTGTTTAAATTTAGAAGTGACTTAACATTGCAACAAAGAATTCTGTTTAATTTCAATATAGCAAAAAAACTCCACAGGATGAAATTTGAGGAAAGAATACTGCCAAGAACAGCATGGCTTGCTGGGGGAGTGACATAAAAGATGTGTTACTGCTGAAGTGCCCAGCAATATTAACTAAGAAAAACAAGATCATCATCTTTTTGGAAGGTCTCAACTTTGACATTACATGAAAAAACTGTGAATTCTAAGCACGACCTAAATTACTCAGATTGAACTGTAAAAGCATGCGCCTCACAGGAGAATTATTAACTGTAAAATCACACTAAGAATGAAGATAAATATCATGTTTAAGGGTCATCGTGCTATTTTCTAGTACAGCAGTAGTAGTACCTTCTCCTGAGCAAGTTCCGTAAGAACAAAAACATATTGATTCAGAATGTGAAGCCTCATATGATAATCAGGCGGTTTCCCTCGTCTATCCTCTGCAGTGGAGGACTCCTGGGAAATAGACACCGGAGTACATCCATGGTTTTGTACAGCAATAACTCTACGGATCAAGTCTCTGTTTTGATTCTGAACAGACCCTTTGCCAGTTGACCTATCATAGCCAGCAGTTCTTGTACCTGCATCATCCTTTCTTGACTTCTCGAGGGAAGACAACATCTCCATGGAAGTACAGTTTACCGGAACTAGTACATATTCTCGCTCAATCCACTCCCATGAATCAAATACTGAAAAAACGTACAAAATTAGCGCCTAAGCAGAAGACACGATATGATTTATAGATGGAGTGAAATGTACTTTTTGAATCCACACTTTCAGATTTTGGTTTGAGGACAACAGAAGAGGTGGTCTGGCATGTATCCCTTAAATCAACAGCACGATGAGACTCACCGATAAGTTCATGTTTCCTGAAATGGCATAATCAGCAAGCTTCACCACGGAAGAAAATATAGCATGATAAAGCCAAATTGTTGCACAAATGAGTAGTTATTCCCATTTTATAGAAGTACATAATGCACTACAAGCTTCAACACGGGAGGAAATACAAACTATAAAATTAAAACTACTCCAAAACAAAACAGAAAAGATCTAGGAAGGACTGCTAGCCTGTTGCAAAAACATACAGAAAAATCTAGAAAAAAACTGCAGGACTGTTGCACATATGAGTAGCTATGAGCATTCCAAAAAAAATCATTGAACAAATATCAGGGATGAACTACATATGTGCAGCAAAATTCTTAGAAAAAAATCATGTGGGGACAAGAACAGAAAAAAAAGAAGTTAGTGCATACATGTATTGTACTATTGTATGCGTTGTTTATGATTATGATTAGTGTTTGTCTTTCTTTCTATTTTGTTCTCTCCATAACAACTTTTTTTTTGGGTAAACATTTCAGCTGGATGTAAGTAAGGATTGCTTCATATATGCGCAGCAGGGTATTGCTAAGCTAAAACTGCAGGATTCAGTATGAAAACAAAGTAGATGATGCAACAATGCCATATGGATGAACACAAGCACCAGAGTGAAGGAGTGACCTTGTTGTTGCCAAAAACTTGTGATTGAAGAATTCCTCAAAGTTTATTCTCTTCTCTGCAAAACCAAAAGACTAAACAGATCAACACCAACAGATGACCTATCAAATTGAGGTCACTCACAAAAAAGAAGGAACTTGAGCCAAATAAAATTACTGCATAGAATAAATCAGTTAGAGCAAGCCTGCATTGCACAAAAAAGGAAAGTGGAACAGCAGACCCACTTGGATCACGGTGAAGGAGCCTTCTGCACAGGTTGATGCAATCTGGACATAAATCAGCTTCAATTTCTGAAGGAAAATTAACTTCATCGGAAGCCAGGATGTTTTGGCGCAGCTGTATTCAGAAAACAGCGGGCAAGCACCAGTTTTAGCTGACACATGTGGTTGTATGCATATATACATCTAGTTATACAAAACAAGAGTAGCAAACCTGGTAATAGTTACTCCCAGAAAATGGCAACTTCCCTGTGACTAGCTGGAAAAGAATGACCCCAACACTCCACAAGTCTGACTGCAAAGTTTTTTCAATAAGAGATTATTGCCCAGTAGTTTTAATTTTTCAAATCCACGAATTTAATGCAGAATAATGAGGCAACCTTTGCATCATAGTCCTTCCCTTGCCAAATTTCTGGGGCCATATACAATGGCGACCCACATATTGTGGCAGCTAAATTTTCATGCATCAGAGACCTGAAACCACTCCAGAAAATGTTGCAATACATTGATCACTTACAAGAAGCTCAGAGTAAATACAGTATTCGGAAACAAATATGTAGAGGATAAAAGTGAGTGAGTATGGGCATCATGTCATTGTGAACTCAAAAAAGATAACAGCTATAAATAACCTGATGCTATCAAGTCATTCAGTAGAGGGGAAAAATGTCCTGGATATATAGGCAACGATGGGGCAGATAATGCTCTCACCTGGCAAACCCAAAATCACCAATTTTCAATATAATGACATCACCATTAGTTGATAGGAGAAGGTTCTGCACGTTTCACTGCTTGATCAGCACGGAGTAAATAATGCATCTCGATAGCATAAGACGGTAATAAACCATAGTGCATCTCAAAAGCATAAGACGGTAATAAACCATAGTGCATCTCGAAAGAATAAGACGGTACTTACGATGTGCTATTGTGTACTTTCACTAATCATATGTTGCTGAAAGCATGACTAAACAGAACAATCCTATGTGTGGTTCGACATTTGATGGAACTGAAATTGATTGGGGCTAACCCATTTAAGCCAAGCTTAGTAGCTAATTTATCTTTTATTAATTCAGTTGCTATGTGTGGAACTTGCACAAGCAGCTATAATAAACGTCTTTAGCTCCACACTCTTATTAGTCTTAGTTTGGAGTTGGCACACAAACATAGACATCCCAGACACCGATCAGGGTAATCAGGAGTAACATCCACCCATGAACACAAAAAGGAAAAAAAAATCAAGCCCAAACTAACTACGAAAACCCAATAAAATGAAAAAAAAAATGACCCTGAAATAAAACCTGCGGCTTGAGGTCCCGGTGCACGATGTTCCTTCCCCTCAGCACCTTGAGCCCTTCCGCTACGCATCCGAAACAACAGAGTAACGCAGAAGAGACGCATAAAAAACAAGGTCCAGTAATTTTTATTTTTCAAAAACTCGAAGCCCGATTAAGACCATACCGAGCTGCCGCATCAAGTCCTTGGCAGTGGTCTCCGGCAGCCGCCCGTGCTTGTTCAAAAAGGAATCGAGGTCGCCTCCATCGCAGTACTCCAGCACCAGGTTCAGCACCTTCCCCCTCTGCGGCGAAAACCACACGGCATTTTAATCTCGTGAAATAATTAACCAAGCCGCTTCGAGTTCGATCGCGATCGGGATCATGGCGGACGCGTAGGGGGGTTAAGGGGATTGCGTACGTCGATGGTGTCGAGGAGGCGGAGGATGTTGGGGTGGTCTATGCTACTGAGGATCTCCCTCTCCTTGAGGATGCCATCGTGGACGCGCTTGTCGACGAGCCCGCAGTCGATCTCCTTCACCGCCACGCGCGCGCCGGTGCGCCGGTGCACGGCGCGGAACACCTTGGCGAAAGAGCCCTTCCCCACCATCCTCTGCAGCTCGTACTCCCCCACCACCCGCTGATTCGCCACCGCCTTCGGCCTCGCCTCCCCCTCTTCCTCCATCGCCTCTGCGGAGCTCGCCGCCGCAGCCGTCGCCGGCGAGTTCCCTGGGGTTTCGTTCGAGTTTGAGCGAGCGTGTACGGGTAGTTTGGATTAAGGGGCCCGCGTGGTGGATTTGTCCTCGGGTTATCTACACCGGTCCCACGCGTCAGTCACCTGGAATCGATCGTTTTCCAGATATCTTCGCTTAAATCCACCTCGGTTCTTTGTACCCAACCCACTGACGGCGGAATCGCATACCTCGTGGGGCCCATGGTCAGTGTGTTGTGTAGGTGAAGTACCTGGTTTTCGTTTTCTTAGCCGGTGCTGGGCCGGGCCACAGGAGGTGTCGGTGTGGGCCTGAGTGTGGGGTACGGGTGCACCTTTCTATTTTTTTCTTTCTAATTTAGTAATTTTAGATGTTTGTTTGAAAAAATAGCAACTATAACCGGCCTGAAAATTGCTAAATTTTCAAACGGTCGTCTAAAATTTTTCAAATGTTGCGGTGCGGTGAGGGGAGTCGGGTTCGCGTGCACCTTTGCTCTTTGTTCTTTGGAAGTGGTTGGAAGGCTAGGACTTCGGAGATGCTTGGGCCGTCAAAAAGGTGTGATGTGGCCTACTGAATTTGGTCACCTTTTGTGGTTGACAAGCTCTCTTTTTTTTTGCAGAATTTTATCTTTTTGATCTGGATTTAGAGCCGAATGTTCTTTTGTGCCACTCCGGAGCCGAATATTAATGTCAACTTTCTATGCTAACTTTAAGAATTTGATGTTGTCTGGGTCGAGATTTGTCTCCTCCTTTTTATATAATGGATAATGGAAAACAAGTTTTCAGCCTCTACACTATACAGCGTGCACAGCCTGATTTGTCTCCTCTTTTTGTCAATCATGCTTTGCAAGTTGTTGTTATTTGTTTTCAGATAAACAAGATGCTTCTATCAATGACTTGGGTAAAAAGAACTCATGAATTATGATACGCGTGAATTTCTTGGAGCAAATATATATATTGGACGTACACTTTGGTTTTCAAATTATTAGGACAGCTGTAAGCTATTTCTCCGTCAAGCAGTAGCTCTTCTAAGAGCATCTCTGCAAACTAGCTAAATTTAACTTTCTATATCTTCATTTGGTTTCCACTTCATAAGATTTCATCTCCATATTTATATACACCACAGTAAACTGATCAAATCTCACTTTCCATATCTTATGTACCTATATTTTATTCGTATCCAATTTATTTGTAACAGCTTTTTTTTTTGCAATGGCTATAATTTCAATGATTATAGTGTAAGCAGTAGCAGCACGCGCTAAACATTAAGATTATCTATGTAACTTATGGTTTTCAATAATTTTAGAAATTAGTATATTAATTTATACGAATTTTCATAATTTTTTTCTGATTTTTGGGAATTAAATTTATGCCCTACAAATTCAAGCGAAATACAAAAGTAGTCAAATTTGGAAAAAATTTATTTGAAATTTGTAAGAGATTTTTAGTTGAAATCAGTTAAATTGGGTTATATGTTATTTATTCAACAAGCACAAAAATCAGTGTGATTTTAGAAGCTTCAGAAATTTACCTTTTAAATTTATAAAAGAGGGAGAAAAGAATAAATTTTTGAAGCATTTGGCAACTTGCTTCTTCTCTCCTTCCACCAACGTGCACATGAGCGTATAGCGAGGGATAGCTACATTTGCCACATTGAAGGGAGGGATAGCGGCTTTATAGTGATGACGACCTCGTCTCCCGGCCATTGGCGGCGATTGTCGCGCTGCTCAAGAAGAGCGAGCAGGAGGTGGACGACGAGTACGTGCGGTCCTACATCGACTTCCAGGTGCTGCACCGCGGCGAGGGGCGGCACGGCGAGCCCGCGCGACGCTGTGAGCATGTTCACGGACTGGCAGCAGCTCAGCCACGGAGAGGTGGACTTCGGGTGGGGCGGCCCCAACGTCGTGCTGCCGCTCTCGTGGAGGATCCTCGGGAGCGCGGAGCCGTGCTTCTTGCTGCCCTACGGCGCCGCCGACGAGAGGCGGCGGTGAGGGTTCAAGGCGTTCGTCGTTGTGCAGCGCTGACGGGATTCAGAGATGAGATGGAAGAGCTGCTGTTGCAATAGCAGCAGAGTTCAGTGGGAAAACTGCGAATTGTTACAGATAAAACAAGCTGAATTATCCGCACAATAAATAACCCTAGTGCATAATGAACATTCGTAAAAAAATGATCCAAAATTATGATTACTATTTTATCCTATTTAAATACAATTATTTATAAATTTGCCACTCATTCTATTTTACAATAGTGCCTCTATAATACTATGATATCTATAGATGATACTATAATAAAAAAACGATAAGAAATATTATTAGATTGGTCTAAACCATTTCATAAAAAATTGGATGATCTATATTAATTATTGTCTCCTGTAAAAATTCTCTGAAGCTAAGGTCAACAAGCAGTAACTTGCTTCCTAATAACTAATTGGATAATCTCAAACTTACCGATGGCCTCTGAACATGTTGTTGGACAGTGCGTTATTGAGCTGAGATTCAATCAAGATATTTCTGAAATTTCAGATGCCAAAAACCATAAAGATAGTAATTTCTTTGTGAGAGGAACATGAAGAAAAACCATTAAAACATTAAAAAAATAAAAAACCATTCGTAAAAGTAATGAAAACTAAGAAAAAATTCAGTTGAAAATGACCTTAGAGTACAGTAGCATTGCTCACTTGAGCCACCCTTGTCAGAGAGGGCGAGAGCCAAGAAGCCTTCACTCCGCTGAACTGTGTCACTGTGCTCAGTGCAGGTGATGTGACGTTGAATGTAAATTTGGGGAAGGAAAGGCAGGTTCTTCTCCGGGAAAAGTGTCGCCTTTTGTTCACTGTCAGTAGGCTCACTGTCCTTCTCATGTGCTCCGGTATTTGTTCATTTGTTGCGGTGAGATATTGTCCGATTTTGAAAGGGGCGTTTGTTGAACGAACCTAACGTATTCGATTCTCTTTCATATGGCAAACATTGTATGAAGCGGCTAGGTTCAGGTTCAACAACCAACAATGGTTTATCCAAAGCAGGTCGATATTATTACCGCTGCTTTTCGAACTTGGGCTGTACAAGAAAGCTGACTAAATCTGTTGTTGCAAAACTTAAGCATACGCCGTATTTGGAAAGAGTAGCTCCGATGCATCTTTATCAAAGTTATATCGCAATGTACCGCTGACGTCTTGGTAAATTGAAATAAGCATCTATTGTCAGATCATCGTATTCGTACGAAATGAATCGTACTGATCCATAGGAACTGAATGCGAGGAAAGGTGTATAAGATGACAATGTTCTATGCGGCCAATGTATAGAACCATACTATATTCTACATGTTATTATATTTTACATATTGTGATTAGATATCGTCTTGGATATTCTGATATGATTTCTTTCCTCTTGACAACAAATGGGGGCGTGGATAAGATACTAGAAGATTGTCATTCCCTTCCCTTTCCCACCAACACAAACTGATCTCTTATCCATTAAAGGTGATATTTGTTTTATTAAATAGATGTGGAAAAAAACCTACGAGTAGTTTTGGTATAAACCCACTAAAACTCTAAATATAGAATTTCACAACACTTTCATTGGGCAAATACTACGATCAATTCTTGCCTCATTAAAACTCCAAAAACTCAATGAGAAAAATGAAGAAAGAGTACATAGCTACATTAATTCATTGCACTTGTTGGCTTATTAAAAATCTTACATGAGAAAGATCCGAAAAACTCATCAAGAGAAAAGGAGTACAACAATATCTTCAAAACTATTGACGATCAGTAAAGTAAATTATGCAAATACATATTTAAAGTAGTGATACCTAACCATCAGCTGCGCGTATCGAAGAAGATGACATGAGATTTTATACAGGTATAAACCTCTCTTTAAATATAATGGATTTGTCTAGATTTAGTTGCTAATAAAACCAAACTACTAAACCAGCATACTAGATGGTGATTGTCTTGCTAAAACAAAGGTAAAAAACCCTACATGGATTAATTGATCTGCAGGTTCTACCACAACCATCCGAATCTATCTATGGAGGAATTCAGTGGGGGATCAAGAAATGACATACCTTGATTGCAATGATAAAGCGTGCAATAACATATTGTGATTAGACTTCATCTTGGATCCTTGATCCGAATTTCCTCCTCCCGACAGAAGATGAGGGCATAGAGAAGATGGTAGAAGATCACCCGCTCTCTCACGTTCCCATCGAACATTATAGGGAAGAAGCACGCAATAAACAACTTACTTAAGTAAAACTAATCTCTTATCCATTAAAGGTATATCAATTTCATTATTTAGATAGTTGTGAAAACCCCTAGAAGACTAGGAGTAGGAGTAGTTTAGGTATAAGCGCATTAGGGTCTATCTGGTTCACAGAATCGGTTCTTATTCTCCTTAGAATTAGCCCGAGTTGAATCAAACGGGTTGGTGCTCCCTGTTTCTGGAGGAAAATGTTTCTCTTTTTGGCCTGAAAATGAAAACAAACGAAGTGCGGTTTCTCCAGAGAAACGGGTGCAAAGGTTTCAACCTCCCCTTTGAATTACAACATATTTGCTCGTAATTGCCACACGGATAAGTTTCAAACTTTGCCCATTGTGAACTGTGCTCGCCTGCACCAGTCAATGAGTCCTCAGTGATGGGGTCACTAAGGCGAGGTGCTCGAGATGAAGAGCTCGACCTTAATGACAAGTGCCAGGAGACACTAAATCTGGTCCTTGTTGTTGAGGCACTTGAGACGAGGAGCTCGACCTTGGCAACGAGTGCTAGGAGACGTCAGATCTAGCCCTCCTCATCCATCCCCCGCCTAGGACAACACACAGATTTGACCTAAGTGCCTTGTCTACATATGATGTCCTTGCGCTCGTCGTTTTTTATTTCTATTTGTGAAAATTCATATGCAAGAATGATATATGTGATGCATTATGTGATTTTTTGTGTGTACAGAACGGACATGTAAACTTTCGTGATTATTAGGCAATTTTACAGGTGTATCTAAATTGTATAGTTAGCAAACCTGAATTGTATAATTATTGGGCAATTTGCTCCAATGTTGCTATAGAAAAAAAAACCAAATCAATCAACACAGGACCAAAGTGATCAATTACACAATCATTCTCTTTTAAAAGAAAATTGCACAGTCACCCTCTCTTAAAAAAATTGATTACAAACAACTAGCCTAACAATTTTTAAAAATAATTTTGATTCACCAGATGAATGTATCTTACAGAATACGAAACCCAAACATTCATAACCGAATCTGAATAATTGCCAAAAGGGGTTAAAAAAGTATAGGCTCACAGCACCACAAGCAAGTCCCGAAAAACATGTCGAGGCAGCCAACCTTGGGTTAATCCCACAGATCGCATGATCATTAGACCATCTCTAATCATATTTTCTTTATTTCGTTTCTTTTTCGATTTCCTTCCTCGTTTATATTCTTTTTATTTTCTCTTATCTCCAACAGTTTATCTTCGAGAAGAATCACGAAGGGAAATAAGAGAGAATCCCGTCCTGAAGGGAATGATATGAAAATCTCTTCGTGACGAGAATCATAAAGAAAAACCGTTAAAGCGCTGAAGTAAACGAAAATAACTTTGCAACGGAATTTTCACCCGCAACGTGATCTTACTGCTGGCTCGCCGTGGCTTTGCTCGTGCCTGCCCAGGGGCGAGTGACTCTGACACGCCGCACAGATGAGTCATCACACAATCCGCCCGCATCGACAGCCGCGGCTCGCGTTATCCATCCCCCAAACGCACCACTGCAGTTTGGCCCGGCACGACAAGTAACAAACGCCTCAGTCCAAGACCTGTGGGCGCAGCAGGCCCCAGCCCATGTGCCTCACCTCGCGATCGGCCCTAGGCCCGATCCACCACACTAGATCCTGGCCTGCACTCGTGGCCCGCGTGTCAGCGTCCGTTAATTGGGCAGGCTCCCCGTGTGCTGCATCCGTCCTTAAGGCCATCTCCAGCAGTTACCTCAAAATTTTATCCTCAAAAAATACTATTACAGCATCTCCTATTTTTTTCATCTCCAACATCTACCCTATTTCCTTCCTTCTACTACTCTTTTCCTGCCTCTAGACCCACGGTTAGCCTCTATAAACAGTACTACTACAATATTTTCCTCCTCCAAATCCACCACGGCACTGTAAACAGTATTGTTACGTACTACTACAGTAGCTGAAGACCAATTTCCAGTGTTACAGACCTCTGCGGGGTACTGTAGCAGTGCTGGAGATGCCCTAAGCCCTTTCATCTCCCTCGCTCCCCCCCAACATCCAATCACTTTCGTCGAGTCTCTCTCGCCTCACATCAATCAGAGCTGGGACTGGGAGAGCACACGAGGGCGGAGATAGGAGGGAGGGATCAGAGCGGGAGAGTGAAGAGAAAGAGTAGCGTCCCTCGATACACCGTCGAATCGAGCCGGACCCCATCCCCTCCGCCCCCCCATATCGGAATCGGAACCCAGCATCGCCATCCCCCCTCCGCTTTCCACTCCATTCCATTTCCCAGCACCTCGCCTCGCTTTTGCGTGATTCGTACGGTTTATCACCGCCTCTTTCTCTTCCACTCTCTCTCTCTCTCTCTCGCTTCGCCTGCCGCCGCACCGCACCGCACCAGCGACGGCCCCAAGTGGTAGCGACATTCGTCTTCGCCTCTTCCTGAGATTCTTATTCGTATTCTTCTCCTGCTGCCGCTGATTGATTAGTGGAGGAGTAGTTGTCTGTAACTATCGTTGTTGGTGCTGCGGTCGCAGCTCCTCCGCGGGGAGATGGCGGGAGGAGGCGGTGATGGTGGCGGCGGTGAGCACGCGGCGGCGTCGTACTGGTACGACGCGTGCGAGGACGGCAGCTCGCTGCTCTGCGGCATCGACTTCGCCGCGTCCGCTGACTTCGACCCGGGCCTCATACCCGCCATCGATTGCGGCGCGGACGACGGCTTCGTCGCTGAGATCGATCGGATACTCGAGAGCATTAACGCCGAGAGCGCCCTAGCGCCCCCGCCTGCGCCAGCACCTGTGGTTCCGCCGCCGCCGCCGCCGCCGCAGTTGCAGGAGGCGTTTGCTGCTGCGGTCAACAATGCCGTGGCGGTGGTGGACGCGGCGCAGAGGAGCCAGGGCGTGGAGGCGAGGAAGGAGCCGAGGAGGGAGTCACTGGTCGCCGCGGCCAATGGTGGCAGCGGCGGGGAGTGGAGGGACGGGAAGCGCCAGCGTCTCACTGCGGGTGGTGCCGGGGGACCACGGCAGGACTGGCGACGGCGTCCGATGCCCTCGCTGCCGCCCCCCTCGCGTGTGTGGGAGGACCGGCGTGGGAGGCGGGAGTACGAGAGACCTCGCAAACGCGACCGCGACAGTCACTCGGGCCGTGATCACCACCGGCGCGAGGCCCGGGGTTTCTGGGAGCGTGACCGCGGCGGCAAGATGGTGTTCCGCCATGGCTTATGGGAGGTTGATGTGGACCGCGAGGGAAAGCGTGCCAGGACGCAGGATGGAGGTGCTGTGGAGAATAAGGGGGAGGCCGACAGGATGGGGTCCTCGCAGATGGAGAAGCCTGTCACTGAGGAGCAGGCGAGACAGTACCAACTCGAGGTGCTTGAGCAAGCAAAGAGCAGGAACACAATTGCCTTCCTCGAAACTGGTGCAGGGAAGACTCTCATTGCTGTGCTGCTCATCAAAAGCGTGTGTGAAAAAATGCTCAAGGAGAACAAGAAAATGCTTGCTATATTCTTGGTGCCTAAGGTGCCTCTTGTGTATCAGGTACAGATAAGAGTTAGCCTTCAGTAGTTAAGGTTGTAAGATTTGTTGATACAAATATAATTTAGCTTGGTGGAATCGCAGCAAGCTGAAGTGATACGTGATAGGACTGGTTATCGGGTTGGGCATTACTGCGGGGAGATGGGGCAAGATTTCTGGGATGCTAGAAAGTGGCAACGTGAGTTTGAGTCAAAACAGGTAAATTCCTTTGCATGTCGTTCTTTAGTTTCAGTCTGTTTTCATAACCGTTCGAACAAAAAAACTATGAAAATGTCATATACAATGTCTCATGCATGGCCAGGTTCTGAGCTAACCTGTGATCAGACTTAGGAAAATTATAGTTTTCACTAAGTTGTCCTTTTAACTGGTTGGTAGCAAAGGCAATTGCAGGGGAAGCCCCAGTATCTCTTTACAGATTATGAATTATAATAATAAGATCTTGCTCTAGATGTAATTTTCTTTCTTGCTATTGCTTTGGCAATTTTTATATTATGTTTCTCAAACGAATTCTTTTCTAAATTTGAGTGAAATAATGCAAATATGTCGTCTAACAGCTATAGTTCTTGCACTAATTCAACAGATATTGAAGAGGTTTTTTTAGGTCCTTGGAAAGGTACCAAGAGGTACCAAAATTATAACTTGGGAGGTACCACAATTTGGTACCTGAGGTACCAAAAACCAAGTTCTTGGTACCTTTCCAAGGATGGAAAAAACCTCTTAGAGTATGGATACTATGGCTAAATGGGGGTTTTGCTTCTTTTTTTCCCATTGTCGCTGATCTTTTTTGAATTTTCAGTCTTTCAGATTTAACGTGGTGAGTACAGTCCTACCAGCTGTTTTCTAGTTTTTCTCTCTGTATTTTACCTTAATATAGTAAAGCAGGATCCTCTGAGACAATCATATGGATGGTATTAATATAATTTTGCTATTTATGATACATATAATGTTCACTGGCTTCTGTAAAAAAACTGTAGAAAATGTTTTATACATACATCATCTTTTTACCAAATTGACTTGTGCATTTTTGGTTTGTGATCAATACCTTTCTTAAGTGGTGATGATGGTATGAATTTAAGGATCATGGTACAAATTTCTAGCCCTTGAGGTCACTATTTATAATGCATCGCCTAGGCGATAAGGCGCTCTGTGAGTCCTGGGTGTTGTGGGCGCCTTACCAAAAGCAGTGAGAGAGGTGGGAGAGGGAGGGAGAAGAGAGGAAGAGCGATGGAAGATAGAACAGCGGCGCCGGAGGAAAGGGGGCAGCGGCGAAAGTGGAGGAACAGGGGTGACAACGGCAGCAAAGGTGAGAGGAGATTGGGAGATGCAGCAAGGTGAGATGAGATGAGGTGCTGCCTCATTTAGGGTTTGTGCCTCTACTATTGGGCTGATTGCGCCGGCCTACTTGCACTCTCTCCTTATTAGGCTGATTGGGCCGCGGAGTCTCTGTCTCCTCTTTCTACCTTCTCTTGTTGCTTTTTCCTCCTCCCTGCTGCTGTTTCTTAGGATGTGTATGGCATCGCCTATGCATTGGGAAGGGGGTGGGTCACCACGCCTCGCCTTACCGCTTTAATAGCATTGCTTGAAGTAACGAGGTCCTTTAGTCTCACCAGTTGCTTTTACATAATAATATAAGATTTTGTACTTGTATTGTATAGTAAGTCAATAGTCCAGTTGTCCTTTTCATGCTATAGTTTCAATACGATGTTTGCTATTCGGTTACTTATCCATGTCTCATGCAGGTACTAGTTATGACAGCTCAAATTTTGTTGAACATCCTCAGACACAGTATTATTAAAATGGATTCAATACATCTTTTGATTTTAGATGAGTGCCATCATGCAGTGAAAAAGCACCCATATTCTCTAGTGATGTCAGAATTTTATCACACAACTCCAAAGGATAAGAGGCCCGCTGTTTTTGGCATGACAGCTTCACCTGTTAACTTGAAGGGTATGGCTCTGCTCAGTGTATCCTTTCTATTCCATGTCCATTTTTCTTGTCAATTCCTGTCTCATGTTTAGATTGACTACTGCCATTGCTTTCTATTATGTGTACGTTTTTCTGATGCTCCTTAATACTATTATCTGGATAGGAGTGACTAGTCAAGAGGATTGTGCTATCAAGATACGAAATCTTGAGAGTAAACTGGATTCTGTAGTATGTACTATCAAAGATCGAAAAGAGCTTGAGAAACATGTCCCCATGCCTTTGGAAGTCATTGTCCAATATGACAAAGCAGCCACTCTTTGGTCCTTGCATGAACAAATCAAACAAATGGAGGCTGCAGTTGAAGAAGCTGCACTTTCTAGTTCTAAAAGAACTAAGTGGCAGTTCATGGGAGCTAGGGATGCTGGTTCTAGAGATGAGCTGCGCCTTGTCTATGGTGTTTCTGAACGTACAGAAAGTGATGGTGCAGCTAATTTGATCCAGAAATTGAGGGCTATAAATTATGCTTTAGGTGAACTAGGACAGTGGTGTGCTTATAAGGTACTGGCTTTACATTTAACAGTGCACTAGTGCCTTGCTAACTGTCTTGTTTTTAACTGCTCTTTTGTACCTGATTTCAGGTCGCACAATCCTTTTTGACAGCATTACAAAATGATGAAAGAGCTAACTATCAGGTTGATGTCAAGTTTCAAGAGTCACATTTGAAGAAGGTCGTTGATTTGGTACACTGCCAGTTGACTGAAGGGGCTGCAATAAAAAGTGAGAGCAATGATGTTGAAATGCATAATGCTCAAAACCACAAGCCAAATGAACTTGAGGAGGGGGAACTGCCTGATAGTCATGGTATTAATGGTCTTTTGTTTTGTAAAATGTGACATGCAGTCATCCCTATCTTTTCGCTCTTAACCTTTTCCTTATAAATTTGCCAACTTTCTTCATTCTATCATTTAACATCCATATTTCTTTATTTTTTTATCCGTTATCTGACTCGATCCTCAGTCTCACTTCTAATGCTGTCTTTTTTCATCAGCTGTTTCTGTAGGTGAACATGTAGATGAAGTCATTGGTGCTGCGGTGGCAGATGGGAAAGTTACTCCTCGGGTGCAGGCTTTAATCAAAATACTTCTCAAGTATCAGCATACTGAGGATTTTCGTGCTATAATCTTTGTGGAGCGAGTGGTTACAGCATTAGTTCTTCCTAAGGTGAAGACTATGTTGTTCTTTTTCCATATACGTCGATCTATTGCTTGCCTTTGAGCCGTTTATGAATTCCTCTGATTTGTTTTCCTTTTGCCACATCATAGGTCTTTGCCGAGCTTCCATCATTAGGCTTTATCCGGTGTGCGAGCTTGATAGGTCATAATAATAATCAAGAGATGCGGTCATGCCAAATGCAGGATACAATTGCGAGATTTCGTGATGGCCGTGTATGTTTCTATTCATGACAGAATTCTACCTAAATTTCAGTTGGGGGGCGGGGGCACCTTTCTGTTGTAGGCTCAATGCTAGCTAGGCTTAACTGTGTGCAATCCTATGCAATTAGATTTGCGAAATTTTGTGATGGCCGTGTATGTTTCTACTCATAACATAATTGTATATTTCTATTTACTAATACTTTTTTGCTCTTTTACATATATAAAATATCCTCTGTTTTTGACTCTCATCCCTAGCCTACTCCAGCTTGCTTCGGACAAAAGGTGTCGGTGAATCAGGAACCAGGGGTCCCCGAATCCCGAGGCCAGGCCAGCAATCCGCCACGTGGTGCCATCCCGCGGGGTCACCTCCGCGAGGTAAAAAAGACTAAGTCCCGGGAAAGGGCGCTCGGGGCCACAGTCAGTGGTCCCCGAGTACCCAGGTTCCCCTATGATCTGTGAAGACTAAGTGACGGGAAGAAAGTGCTCGGGGAGGTAAACGGTAACCCCCGAGCACCTGAGTCCCCCGACGACCAGGAGAATCAAGTACCGGGAGGGGTGTGCCCGGGGCTGCGAGCAGTAGCCCCCCCGGGCACTCGAGTACCCCGAGGGCCCACTGAAGGAAGTTTCGGGAGAGAGTGCTCGGGGCTGCAAGCCGCGGCCCCCGAGCACTCGGTTCCTCGAGGATCTGTACAAGCATGCCCGGGAGAGTGCTCGGGGAGGTGAACAGTAGCCTCCGAGCATTCGGTTCCCCGAGGACTAAGGAAGGGCGTTCCCGGGAGAGAGTGCTCGGGGAGGTGAACAGTGACCCCCGAGCACTCGGTTCCCCGACGACCCAGGAAGCCCCCTGACAGTGGCCCCCACAGGGGTCCAGTGATGAGGTGTCAGCAGGTGAAAGGTCCGAGGCCGCATTTAAGAGCGCGCGTGGCCTGTCACCTCCAACTGCTCCCGCCACGCTCGGTGTCAGTTCCTGCCGTATTCTGGCAGAAGGGCGTGGGGACATTAAATGCACGGGTCCCATCCCGTGCTATCCGGCGCGCCTCGGGATAACGTCGCAAGGGCCGAGGCGTTCCGTCTGCCGCGCTGCTGTGGCAGGAGAACAAGACAGGACTAGCACGTCGGGCCGCTCTGCGGCTGCCCGATGGGCCCTCTCCACGGCGCCCGTTGCCAGTGCCATTATAGCGACTGATGACCGGGCGCGGGGCGCGTTTTCAACCCTCAGTCACTTCGCACAGAGGTTATGATGACGCTCTTTCCATTTATGGTGCCTTGGAACTCGTGCTCTCCCATTCGGGGCACGCTACTGTCGGCGGGTATTTAAAGCAGCCGGCAGCACGGACAAAGACAATCGCTGAAGAAGTGAATATCTCTCGGCAAGCTCTGCACGGTTGAAGCAGTTAAGGAAGTAGAGAAGATCGGAAAGTCTAAGAGCACCCAAAGCCAACAGATACACACAGACCGAAGAACAAGGAGCCCCAGGCTCTAGAATAGACAGACATTCTTGTAACCAGCAACATCCTTGAGGGACATTCTCAGGGCATTTATAGCATCCATACAGGAGTAGGGTGTTACGCCTCCGTGCGGCCCGAACCTGTCTAAACCCCCAGTGCATTTACTTCATTCCGCACTAGATCATTCCACCCCGCTAGCCATCGCATTCATATTCATTTATTTCTCCGGCAAACATATTCAGAATCATCTCCCGGCCGAATCTCTAAAAAGGGGTCTCTCAGGATTCCTGCGACAGGAGTTAACCCTCCGACAAAAGGCTATTCAATTTTTTTTTTCATGGGATCTACCTATCTGTTGTAGGTCCAATGGTAACTAGGTTTAACTATGTGCAATGCCTATGCAGTTGTATTTTAGAGGAATATATTGTAGTTGATTTGTGCGTATAATACTTCATACTTGACCTGCTATCAAAAATCATTGTCGTTTTGGCTTGCAGGTTACGCTGTTAGTTGCAACTAGTGTTGCAGAGGAAGGGCTTGATATTCGACAATGCAATGTTGTCATTCGCTTTGACCTTGCAAAGACTGTCTTGGCTTACATACAGTCTCGGGGTCGTGCGAGAAAGCCTGGATCTGACTACATATTGATGCTTGAAAGGTACTTGTGTGTCACCTAAATGGTTAAGACAGTTGAAATATGCTCAGCTTAAACCCATCTTATAAAATGAGTGCACCAGGGGCAATTTGTCACATGAAGCTTTCTTGAGGAATGCTCGGAATAGTGAGGAGACACTGAGAAAAGAAGCTATTGAAAGAACTGATCTCAGTCATCTTGATGGTACTTCTATATTGAGCCCTGTTGATGCATCACCGGATTCTATGTATCAGGTCGAATCAACAGGTGCAGTTGTCAGTTTGAACTCTGCAGTTGGACTCATACATTTTTACTGTTCACAGCTTCCGAGCGACAGGTACATACCTCCTTATGATTCTTGTAGTATACTATCTCATTCGATTATAAGTCATAGGTTCATCCTTAGTTTCCTACTCCCAGATACTCAATTCTTCGTCCAGAATTCATTATGCAAAAGCATGACAAGCCAGGGGGTTCAGCAGAATATTCTTGCAAGCTTCAACTCCCTTGTAATGCTCCATTTGAGAAGCTTGAAGGTCCTATATGCAGCTCCATACGTCTGGCACAACAAGTAATGACAGTTCTATTGGATTGAAATATTAAATTGAGTTGTGTGACCTACATTTTGTCCATCACTAACTTGAATCATGCTTGGTTCTTGTTGTGCAGGCTGTTTGTTTAGCTGCTTGTAAGAAGCTACATGAGATGGGTGCCTTCACAGATATGCTTTTACCTGATAGAGGAAGTGGGGAAGGGGAAAAGACTGAACAGAATGACGAAGGTGATCCACTCCCTGGGACAGCACGCCATAGAGAGTTCTATCCTGAAGGTGTTGCTGAAATTCTGCAGGTGAGTGTTTGCTTTATCAGTCACTTATCTCCAAGCTTGAATATCTGGTCTTAATGGTGCATTGCACTTTCCAGTACTACTTTTGGTTTCTGAATTAGTTTCTTGCAGTCTCATTTCAATGGATTTGTTTATCACAGGGAGAATGGATTTTATCTGGACGAGATAGTTTCCAAAGCTCTCAATTTATTAAGTTATATATGTACTCTGTGAACTGTGTGGACATTGGGAGTTCAAAGGACCCTTTCGTTACACAACTTTCAAATTTTGCTCTTATTTTTGGCAATGAGCTGGATGCAGAGGTAAATTTGTTATCTGGTTATTATGCAACTTGACAAAACAAATGTTATAGTCTATAATGTTTTGATCTTTCAGGTTTTATCGATGACGATGGATCTCTTTGTTGCTAGGACAATGATAACAAAGGCATCTCTCGTATTCCGTGGACCAATTGAAATTACAGAAAGTCAGGTTGACCTGCTGGCACATGTGAAGAATCATCATTCACTTCCATAGTTTTACATTAATGTAGCTAATACCTGCTTTTGTTACTCCAGCTGGTCCTACTGAAGAGCTTTCATGTTAGGCTCATGAGCATAATACTTGATGTTGATGTTGATCCCTCGACTACACCTTGGGATCCAGCAAAGGCATACCTTTTTGTTCCTGTCGGGGCTGAGAAGTGTATGGATGTTTTAAGAGAGATCGATTGGACCTTAGTCAATAGCATTGTGAACTCTGATGCCTGGAACAACCCTCTTCAGAGGGCACGCCCAGATGTCTATCTAGGCACCAATGAAAGGTCACTTGGTGGAGATAGGAGGGAGTATGGGTTTGGGAAATTGCGCCATGGAACTGCTTTTGGACAGAAGTCCCATCCTACTTATGGTATTAGAGGAGCCATTGCTGAATTTGATGTTGTCAAAGCATCTGGATTAGTTGCTACTCGTGACAGAGGTCATTTTAATGATTATCAAAACCATGGAAAGTTGTTCATGGCAGATTCATGTTGGGATGCTAAAGATCTTGCTGGAATGGTTGTAACTGCTGCCCACTCTGGAAAGAGGTTCTATGTTGACAGTATTTGCTATAACATGAATGCAGAGAATTCATTTCCCAGAAAGGAGGGCTACCTGGGTCCATTGGAGTACAGCTCTTATGCTGATTACTACAAGCAGAAGTAAGATACTGTTTTGTTGAATGCTGAAAACAGGAGTACCCTTCCAGTTCTGATTGTTCTTCCTTCTACTTTTCTGGCTAAACAGCTTTATAGCAGCACATTGTGATTCTTTGTGTTTTTGTTCCTCAGGTATGGTGTGGAGTTAATTTATATGAAACAGCCTCTTATACAGGCACGTGGTGTTTCATATTGCAAAAATCTACTTTCTCCTCGATTTGAGCATTCTGAAGGTAAAGCTATGCAGTTTCTTTTGTGATATTTCATTTAGTTTGTTTCACCCAGTTACTCTTCACTGAAGTTTTGGTCCTTAAGCCCCATCCAGGACATGAGCTCTGGAATCAATTTAACAAGGAAATGTTAATTTAGTGCTTAATACAATTATAAATGGGTATTCTTGTATGATGGAATGTATGCTACTATTGTTGCAGCTAGAGATGGTGAATTCTCGGAGAACCTTGACAAAACATACTATGTATATTTGCCACCTGAACTGTGCCTTGTGCATCCCCTTCCTGGATCACTGGTTCGTGGAGCTCAGAGGTTACCCTCAATAATGAGAAGAGTGGAGAGCATGCTGCTTGCAATTCAATTGAAGGATATAATCGGTTATCCTGTTCCTGCAACTAAGGTACACATGCACAACTCAAATCTGCAATTTTTAGGGGGAACTTCATCCCTGGTATAGTTTTGTTGTAATAAATGAGAGACACTATATCCTTTTTATAATACACTCGCTACCTTCTAGTGAGATGCCAAATACCTCATGAAATCCATGTTGAGGGGCCAGAATGCACCTCTACTTGTGGCTTCTAGCCTTGGTGGTTCCTGGCTGTTAGCAATAAAAAATGGTCAAATAAACCAGGTTATACTCAATTCACATACTATTAAGGGGCAATTTGCTGGGTACCATCACAAAAATTAAAAAATGCCATCGGTGTGGGGGCCCATATGTCATCCTCACAGCCGATGGTATTTTTTAATATGGGCACTTTTGTGATAGTATCCACCTAATTTTGCCTACTATTAATGCTAGTTTTAGAGATGACAAGAGGTGTTATATGCAGAGGAGTAAATTTAAGGTCCGTGTCTTTCCAAAAGATTATTCTAGGGATACCGTAGGTCATGAGTAAAATGTGTGTTGGTTTTGCCCTTTTTTTTTTCCTTCCTTGGTCTTTTTCCTGGTGTACCGAAAATTTTCTGAACAGACCATAAACCTGTTCTCTATTCTCTTGGACTCATAGTGCAAGAGCTAAATGATTTTCCTAAATAAATTAGAGATTGTGCATGTTGATTAATAGCATTTTTTTGTGGCTCATGGCAGATATTAGAAGCCTTGACTGCTGCATCATGCCAGGAAACATTCTGCTATGAAAGAGCAGAGCTGCTGGGTGATGCATACCTGAAATGGGTTGTGAGTAGATTCCTTTTCCTAAAATATCCTCAAAAGCACGAGGGACAGCTTACAAGGATGCGGCAGCAGATGGTTAGTAACATGATTCTGTACCAATATGCTCTGAATAAAAGCCTCCAATCTTATATCCAAGCAGATCGGTTTGCTCCATCAAGATGGGCAGCTCCCGGAGTGTTACCTGTATTTGATGAAGAAACCAGAGATTCTGAACAATCCATCTTTGATGAGGAATCAACTCCTAGTACTGAATTACAAAAGGATCCTTATGATGACTATGCAGATAGCATCCAAGAGGACGGTGAAATTGTGGGAGATTCTAGCTGCTATCGAGTTCTATCAAGCAAAACATTAGCAGATGTCGTGGAAGCACTTATTGGTGTCTATTATGTAGCAGGAGGGAAAATTGCTGCAAACCACCTGATGAAGTGGGTTGGGATTCATGCAGAGTTGGATCCTCAGGAGATCCTTCCTTCGAAGCCATATAACATACCTGAGAGCATAACAAAAAGCATCAATTTTGACACATTAGAAGGTGCATTGGGTATCAAATTTCAGACTAAAGGCTTACTTGTTGAGTCTATAACACATGCATCAAGGCCATCATCTGGTGTTTCCTGCTACCAGCGTTTGGAGTTTGTTGGTGATGCTGTGTTGGATCATCTCATTACGAAACATTTGTTTTTTACATATACTGACCTTCCACCTGGCCGCTTGACTGACTTGAGAGCTGCAGCTGTTAATAATGAGAACTTTGCAAGGGTTGCAGTTAAGCATAAGCTGCATGTACATCTTCGCCATGGATCATCTGCGTTGGAGACACAGGTAAGTCATTCATTATCTATGTAGTATTGAACCATTGTTGTGTGTGTTGTGGAACGGGTTGGCTATGCTAGTCTTTAAAAAAAAATTCTACCATATTCACCTAGTAAATCATGCAAGTAGGAGATTATAGATCGTTACTACTTGACTGCAGCGAAAGAAGAGTTGGTGTAGACCGATCTAACGTCGTGTGCGTCAAACTCCTCGAGCAGCTTCTCGATCAAATCTGCAATCAGTCCCGCGCAGGTGGTCACGCTCCTCGACCAATTCCTCAAACAGGTCTGTTATGTCCTCGACCAACTCTGAGCATGTGGTTGTACTTTTCGACCAAGCGAGCAGGTATGTTGACCAGCCGAGTAGATCCTTGACCAGCCGGACAGAAGAGTCACAATCTTTATGCTGAGGAGATTAACGTTGCAATAACAGCAACACCTCTACGGTCTCCACACATACTGGGTAGGATCGCCGAGTGCTGATGTGCTAGCACCGCGCGTGTGGCTAGGTTTTGGGAGATCGTGTGGAGGGTTACGGTTAGGGTTTCAGAGTAGCTCACCTCTACATACCTCACCTCACGCCTCTCTTTATATAGAGCTCGCTAATGGGCTTCCATGTTGGAAGCCACTCTAACACCTCATGAATCACAATCCAATCAAACCTATATATGAATTTGTTTTGTTCCAAGTATGCGATCTGTTAGATTCATGTACAAACGGTTACGACATAGAAACACTTTCCAAATCGAAGTCAATAGCGGTCCCAAGCAGGACATGTTGACTTCCGAGTATACACAAAGATCATATTGGCTGAACTTTGATATACACATGCATTGATCCTTTCGTCTCGTGATATTAGTTAAGCTCAAGGCGAGATACGTGTCACCTTTGTGATAACTCGATCATTTACTCAATCAAGTAGTGGATTATCATGATTAACTCTTTAATAATATTGGCATGTCAATGCACTCTCTCAATCCAACTACCTCGAGGGGTTCAGAGATATCTCTCCCGTTATCAAGGAGGGACAAATTCCATTTTGATCACTCACACCCCACGACATGTTTGATGATAAATTCGAAAACTATCTTTATGACTACTTAGTTACGGAATAGCGTTTGACCGCCCCAAAATATATCACTACACATTCTAGAAATCAACGACGATATCAGGTCTAAGGATCTTGCATATACACAATTTGAGATAACAACTAATGGCACTTCATAAATAATAATTTCAGCAGTATCTCAAGATATGTCTATCTAACATCATATTCTTCAACATAAATGTCTACATTATTGATCTGGTATCTTTATATCTATAATCTGTAAAACATGATCATCAATTAATACATGTGCTGGTCTTATAATCATCACAATGATACGTGACCAAAGATCAATTTAGAATAACATCATGATACAAACAAAGAGTTCCACGAACAAGTCACATACTTGCTAATCAATGTAAATAATAGTCATTTTTTGCAATAATACATTATTCAAAAGTATATAAACATAGATGTGATACAATTATCTCTATAATTACCTCTAGGGTATATCACCTTCAATGTGCCCATATGATGTAATGGTTGGACTGGAGTTCTGTTATCTGTAACTTCTTTCCATTTTCTCGGGGAAGTGCTGACTATTTCTTTTAATCCTCTGAAGATTCGGGAGTTTGCAAAGGATGTCCAGGAGGAGCTTTTGAAACCAGGATTCAATTCTTTCGGGCTTGGGGATTGTAAGGCTCCTAAGGCTCTAGGTGACATTGTTGAATCTATTGCTGGTGCGATATTCCTGGATAGTGGGTACGATACCTCCGTAGTCTGGAAGGTAATCTTTTTTGGACCCTTTGAAGCGAAATTATGTTCATCCTCATTTGAAAGCTCTGAAGTTTTCTTTATTTTTTTACTATTTTATGCCAGGTTTTCCAGCCTCTCATTGATCCCATGGTAACACCGGACACCCTTCCGATGCACCCTGTAAGGGAGCTCCAAGAGCGCTGCCAGCAGCATGCTGAAGGCTTAGAATACAAAGCATCCCGAATAGGCAATATAGCTACTGTTGAAGTCTTTATTGATGGCGTTCAGATTGGTGTAGCTCAGAACCCACAGAAGAAGATGGCACAGAAGTTGGCGGCGAGAAATGCACTTGTTATCTTGAAGGAGAAGGAAACGGCAGCAAAAAAAGAAACCGAAAAGGAAGGCGAGAAGAAAAACGGTTCTCAGATGTTCACTAGGCAGACCCTGAACGACATCTGCTTGAGAAGGCAATGGCCAATGCCACAATACAGGTGCATAAACGAGGGCGGCCCTGCCCATGCTAAAAGATTTGTTTATGCGGTAAGGGTGAACACATCGGACAGTGGATGGACTGACGAGTGCATTGGAGAGCCAATGCCGAGTGTGAAGAAGTCTAAGGACTCTGCCGCCATTCTTCTCCTTGAGCTTTTAAATCGAAATTACTCTTACAAGCCTGACGGCAAATAGTGTTAGTTGATGTTCTTGGTGGCGGTAGTGGTGTTGTTGAGGCATTTGGCGTTCGGCATTCTTATACCCATTCAGTGCTTTTCAGCTCAGGCAAATAAAAACATAAGTAGAGCTGAGGAGTGAGATTAGAAGATTATTTTGTTGAGGCAGCTGGTTGTTAGGAATTTACTGGTGATGCATCATAAATAGGAGATACAAATTACAATAGAAGAAAGGATAGGTTGATAATAGGATATTGGAGGCCTCGTATTCGATTGTATTACGTGTAGTAATATACATAGGATATTGGAGATTGTATTACGTGTATTGGAGGCCTCGTAATATTCGAGATAGTGGTATCTAATATCGTTCTCATGTATTTATTCAGTCCTGCATGGATTCAATGGTTACAATATCTCGCATTCCTTGTAGTAACATACACACGCTCAAAGATGTCGTCACTGAGCTGGCATTTGAATAGAATGGCCATGATACCTGTGAAGCGAATTAAATCTGTCAACTCCATTCTGAGACTCTCAGCCATGAACATACTGAAATGAGAATTCGATAAACAACTTGAAGATGACACTAATCTGGAAGCTGACATGATGCAACGTCCATGAGGTGAACAAACAGAACATCTTATGCGAATCCACAAAAATGAACAACGACACACTTGGCATGATTCCACCGGGTGTTTTCTGAAGATGAAGCAACCAGCGACGAAGTGCGTATTGTTATCAGGCCGTGAGCTCCATGATGGCGCTGACGATGTCGCCGTCGTGCGCCTTGAGAGCCTTGACGGCCTTGGCCCGCGACACGCTGGCCTGCGTCATGACGAGGTCGATGTCGCGGGGCTCTATCCCGGCCTCGTCGACCTCCTCCTCCTCGTCGGCCGGCGCGGCTGCGGCCGCGTCCTGCTTGGCCATCACCTTGCTGAGGTCTTGCATCCTAAACTGCTGCGCGGCCTGGGCCTGCAGCTGGGAGCTCAGGTCCTCGATCTTGGCCTCGCCGAATATCACGTACGTCTCCGACGTCGGGCTCTTGAAGACGTCAGGCTTTGACACCACGAACAATATCTGAAGCAAACAGGTTTCTGTAATATGACTTCGGCTGACAAGAATTGCACGAAGAAATTAAGAAGAAACTTTTCTTTATTCTGACTCACATTCTTGGCTCTTTTGATGGTTATCCTGCTGACGCCGGTGACGGGTTTCATTCCGAGCTTCATCATGGCCTTGCGGCTCTTCTTCTCGCTCCGGCTCTGCTTGGAGCCCTCGGTTGCCCCTGCACCTAGTTCACCTACACGGCCACAGAAACCCCAAGTCAGATTCCCCATCTGGCAGGTGGTGCAAATATATTGCAACGTTACAAATAGCTACTCAAACAACGGAACCTTAATTAACACTGTTGCATGCTACTAGCTCTTACTGCCCCAAGATAAGAGAAGCTTCAACTTGGTGAAGGCAAAATCGTATAAGCTAGGGCCAAGAAGATGAGTGTGTTACCGTCATCAGCGTCGTCCTCATCCTCATCCTCATCCTCATCGCCATCATCTTCGTCCTCCCTGATGTCCTCGACGACCGGCGCCTCGTCCTCCGCCTTGGGCGTGGCCTCCTCGCTCTCCACGGGAGCCGCCGCCTCGCTGTTCTCCACCTCCGCCGCCGGAACTTGCTCGCTAACCATGCTGGCTGGGCCGCGCCTGACGGAGCACGGGGTTACGGTGGTGCAGCGGCTTGCGGTGCTTATGCACGAAGACGGTGGTGGCCTCAGGATAAGGAGAGGGGGGAGTGAGTGAGTGCCGCGACCGAGGGCGTGGCCCCAGGCCTTATCTATGCGCACCCTGCTCGGTCCTTGAAATACCGGATGGTTGGTATTTGAAACAACGACCGCTGGTCGTACTCTATCAGGTACATTACGTGTAGGTTCCACTGCACTTCAACTGCGTGCGCACACGAGTACACGGCACATGAAACATACATTCACGCACGGAAATGAATCGATAGTAATCTTGTTCCCGTGCATGACGCAGGCGCGCACACCATCGGGCGGGCGCACGGCACGGCGTTCAGCGACCGGCGCGGCGGACCCGAGCCTAGACCCGGCGTTCCTGGCGCGGCTGCAGCACGCGTGCCTCGCTGCCACCGGGGGCAGCGTCGACCCGGGCCTCGTGCTGCCCATGGAGCCGCGCACGCCCTACGTCCTCGACACGCTCTACTACTGGGGCGTCTTCGCCTCCGACCAGGCGCTGCTGTCCAGCGCGCCCACCGTCGCACAGGTCAGGCAGAGCGCATACGGCGGGTGCCCGTGGAAGCTCAAGTTCGCCGCCTCCATGGTCAAGATGGGAGCAGATCCAGGTCCTCACCGGCAGCGGCGGCCAGATCAGGGCCAAGTGCAGCGCTTGACACTGAATCAACATGACAGCATTGGCTCCTCTGAATTTCGTCGTGTTATTCTGCTTGTGGAAATTATTTATGACGGGGGGTCGGGAGCTAACTTGCTCCCTCTGTTGAGTGTTAGTACTTAGCACCATGTTTGCTTGTCTTATTAATGTGATGTTGTGTGGGGTGACAATAAACAAGACTAGAACAGAGTGATCTACAGGGACAGAGACATGATTGGATGATAGGAGGCGAGTAGAGACAAATTATTGGTTCTATAAGCTATTAAATTATTTATTGTAAAAAATATAATTTTCTTTTAATATTAGTTAATCTATTTTTCATTCTTTAGAAAAATAAAATACATTTGTTGCTATGAATTCATGTTCCACGATCAGTTTAAAACATTTTTTCATATTTATCCATTCAACGTCCTGATATATATCTATTCAACGTTCTGATATTACCTTTACCTCTGTTAATTCAATATGAGTCTACCATAGAAGTTAGTAAGTTACTAATTTTTTTTTATAACTGAAAATAACCAGAGCTCGTATTAATAAAGATTAAAGTAATAGAACATAAATCATGACTATTAGGTGACTATTTTTCTGAATTTTTCTAATCGACGTACCTGGCCGTTGGATTCCAATCGAACGTACGATGTCTTTTCTTCAACCTCTGTCATTGCTCTCCTTTCTCTCTCTTCTCTACGCAGCAGATCGGTGTGACGAACCCCCGTACTGCCTCGCCTCCCCCGTCTCCGGCGGCTCCCCGACACTGGATCCGTGACCGTTGTCCCCTCCATGCTAACCTGTCTACAACGGGCTGTTGCTTCGCCTCCCTCGCTGCTGGCACCGCCCACCGCAGGTCTTTCGCCACCGCGGTCGACGCTGCCCCGCCCAAAGCCATCCCTATGAGCCCAGCCCTCACCCAATCTCCGAACCATAAACCTTACCAGTGACAATGGAGGCAGCGACGGCGAATGATCACTGGCATACAATCGACTAGGTATACTTCCATTGGTGGATGATCTCCTGTTGCATCAGAGTAACTTAAGGAACGATTTCCTTGTTGGAATTAGCCGGGATTTTGTAGAGCGAATCAAGGCAAGAAGAAAGAAACCTATAGTTGCAGAGGCCGCACATGGCGCGTCCAATTCTTCCAATCACGACCCCGCCCGGAGCTTCCCCTCTGGATCAATGGACGAAGCGATTCCACGAAGCCGAGCGGCTCGTGGACGACGTCGCCGAGCGGATCGCCGAGAGGGACTCCGTGCCGCCTTCGTTGCCGCGAGTGCTGCAGCGCTGACTGCCGAGATCCGGAGGAAGGTGACCATCCTGGGGAGCAGGTTCGACATGCTGCAGGAGGACTTGTCTGATCTCCTAAAGAAGCAAAACATGTTAGTGTCGCAATATTTCTCTTTATTAATTGATAAAAAGAAGATTTTTCAGAAGAAAAAAACGATAGCAAGAAGGTTAACAAGTCGATTTCACGTGCACTGCAGAAGCTTGAAAGAGTTGGGCAAGCTAGCCAAGAAGCTCTCTGCTCTGAGCTCCAAGGCGAAGGAGGTGGGCGGGCAGTTCACGACGAGGCACTCCTAGAACATGTGAATTGATCTGACATCATGTGGTTCTACTTGCAAGCAACTATACAGCTGTATGCACCAAGCATTTATAACTAAAAACCTAAGTTGATGAGAAAATATGAGCAATTCAGGTATATTTCAACACTCACTTCTAGTATAAGGCTTACTCATACATCAATCGTGGAAATATGAGTCGTTTGCAATTTTATATTTATTGTGCATGTCGGTACTCGAACTCATGATATCATATTGAGCTATATGCACCAAAAGTTACACCAAAAAACCTAAAGTGGTGGAAAAAGGTAAGCAAATCACTAATACTTCAACATCAACTCCTGCTTAATTTGGTTCAGAACCTGTTTGAATCTCAAGCAAATTCTTTCTCCTGCTGCATCTTCAGGAATAACTTGTGTGGATCGAGCGAGAAGTGCACAAATATAGATGTAGATAGCACTGCCGGCATGGACAACCGTGAGATGGTCGACTTGCAGAGGAAGGTCATGGAAGGTAAGACTCTGCTCTTTTTTATTTCTTTTCTTTTTGGTAGTACCTGCATTAGTACTGAAATTGCTTGTAGATGTTTATGTCTATGCTAAAGTGAACTCCTTATCTATGGTCCAGAGCAAGATGAGAAATTGGACATTCTGGAGGAGACCATTGCTAGCACAAAGCACATTGCGCTAGCGATTAACGAGGAGCAATCTGCAAACTAGGCTAATTGTAAGTGTCAGTTGCAGACTTCTCCTTTCAGAATTACCTGGTTCTGAAACACTTTTACATGAATGCTGCAGGAGGACTTGGATTAGGGGGTCGAAGACACAAGCAACCAGCTACAGGTATCTCATTTACCTGACAATTTACATCCGTTCCATAGCCAAACTGCTAAACAATTGTCTCCACCAAGATAGCTGACATCTCATCACGGCCATGTTTCTTTTTCTTTTCTTTTCTTTTTTGAGGAATCACGGCCATGTTTGTGCAGACCTATATGTGTCGCGATTCGTAACATGTTTCTTCATATTTGTGTACTTGCAGCGAGCGCAGAAGATCCTGAAATTTCTGAACACGCGCATGAGGAAAGGCGGTTCTTGCTGGGACATTCTCTTGTCGGTCATCGCCGTTGTAATATGTGTTGCAGTAATCTGGGCTCTGATAATGATCAAACACTAGTGGCAGAAAGATCTTAAAATAAGTTACTGTAGGTATGAAGTTTCAGCTTTGTACAGTCCAAGAGACATACTTTCTAGGTTGCTCAAACATTGCCAACCGAAATCTTGTGTCTTTTTACGTATTCATGTATAATTTGTATATACCCGTACAAAGATAGAAACCAAATCTTAATTTGGGCCCTAGTGATTCTATAAACATCTATGCGTTTCTTACTATAAACAAGTAATTCACAGCCCTAAGATTTCATATAGTTGAAGAGAGTATTGCATTGTCATATGGCACTGGAGAACGGCAGAAAATAGAACTCATGGGGGTGGACGGTATTTGAAATACCGACCACTCGGACGCCATTGGCCATGTCTCTTCAATTGCGTGCTCCGTGCGCGTGATCCTAGACCGAGCGACCTCCACTTGCTGTATACTCCTACGTGCTAGTTACTTAGGAGCAACTGGCTGCAGGTACGTAGAGTGAGACTGTGACAGAACGTACCAGCACGCCGGCGCAAGAGACGACACCGAAGCAGGCCTGGTCCAGCCGCGTCTTGGCGCTGTCGATGACCTCGAAGCCGCGCAGGCTCGTATTCGGGGGCGCGTCCTTCTCCGCCTGGTTGCCCGGCGTCGAGTGCAGAGCAGCACGGACCGCAGTCAACGTCCGCAGCCAGAAGAAAGCAGTCAACCGCGAGTTCGCTGCATCGTCAGGGGCTCTTATCGGCGTCAATGGCGTCCACGGAGGTGGGGTGCCGGGTGGTCGGTACTTGAAAAAACGACCACCGTGGTCAACTGGCAACTGCAGATGGCGCCGGCGCAGCCTTAGCCTAGCTCGTACACCATGATGCTCACCGCATCTGCCCGACGATCCTCCCGCGACTCCGATCCTGTGTTTGGCTGACGGCAATGGCTTCGGCCACGTGCTTTTTGCCTGCGCGCAGAAAGAATGCAGCCGTGGCGAGATGTATAACGACGGCAGTAGCGTCACTTCACATGTTGGCTGCATGCATGTGAATCGCGATGGCCAGACAGGCCCGGAGGAGCTTGATGACAGAATTGGAAATTTAATTTGCTATGATTCTATCTTCTCCTTCCTGGGGATGAGAGGGGGAAGGGAGAAGCAGGCCTCGAAGAAAAGGAGCCGCGTTTGACTCGAGAATCCCTGAGCCCGCCACACACAACGCTGAACAGCACACTAGACTCACGCTAGTGCTGAACTGAAAATACTTACGGGAATCAACCACCCTACTAGCCAGAGATGATTTTTTTTAGAAAATTTAATTTTCCCACTATTCAATTAGGTGATTTTTTTAGATCTAGATGATAGCATTGTTGCACCATATTTTTTCTTAGGATTTTTCATGATTATTTAAATAGTGTCTTAACTTTTAAAATCATTGTTACGTGGCATTTTTTTGGATTTTTTAACCAAACGGACGCGTATATTTGTAATTTTCGGATTTAAGAAATATAAGAATAAAAAGGGTCTGGGCTCTTGATGGTCATGGACCCACTGAAACAGTAAAGGGCCGTAGGGCCGTAAAAGCGGGCCCATACCGCGCGAAATCAAAAGGCCCAGGAAGACCCTCGCGAAGCCCTAGCGCCTCAATATAAAACCTGTCCGCGCCGCCCCTGGCAAACCCTTGCAGCCCCGGCGCGTCCACCACCACACACTCGCTCAGGAGGAGCAGAGAGAGGGAGCCGATAGGAGGCGGCGGCGGAGATGGTTTCCCTCAAGCTGCAGAAGCGGCTCGCCGCGAGCGTGCTCAAGTGCGGCAAGGGCAAGGTCTGGCTCGACCCCAATGAGGTCAGCGAGATCTCCATGGCGAACTCCCGTGAGAACCCCACCTCCCCCCTTTACCCCCCGTCTCCTTCTGGGTTTGATGATGTATCGTCTTCCTGAGCGCTTGCGTGTGGCGATGCCTTCAGATCTGGTTCTAGGCCGCCGATATGCGGGGAGTTGCAGTTCTAAACGTGTTCGCGCGGCAGTCCTTAGAGAGCTTTCATTGTTAGGCTAGAACCCAGAGTATATGCTATATTAGGAATCGTGCCCGTGTTTTTGGTAGAGTGCTGTAAAGTGATGTGGTTATAGCGGTGTGTGCAGAATGGGACTAGAATTAATGCTTGCGTCCTGCAATTATCAAGGTTGCTTAGATTGTTAGGAGGGCAGTTGTTCTCCAGGAAAAAGTGCAGGAATTGGTACTTCTGGAGTCACTAGTGTCCTTTAATTTCTGTTTGCGATGGGACCGTGTTTTGTGTAAACCTTAGATTAATCATTATAGCTGTGCCCCGTAACTTGCGGTATGTTTCTTTTAAAAGGATGGCGATCAATTGTAGTTACTCTTTGTGAAAGTCCTTAGGGACATCTATGTGAAGTTGTGGTAGCACGTGGTATGCATGGTTGTTACGGCGGCGTGGCGTGGCGAGACGCGGCGACCCACCACCTTCATAACTTTACAGCGACATGGCGCGTGGCGTGATGACGCCATACACACGTGATGAATACACACATTATAGTCTATAATATTAGCAAATTATAGTCTAGTCTACAAAACAGCTTGAGCTTGTTGCTACTGGCCTACTGCTAGTCTACATAACAGAGCTTGAGCTTACTTAGTGCTAGTGCCTACGGCTAAATGCTATGTGCATGTGCGACTAGTCCAACAGGTCAGAGGGAAGCAGCAGCCACCAGACCAACCCAAATACTCTCACGTATAAGAGAGTAGTAGTAGTGCACAGTGTAGGGAGTGGGAGGCACCCATGCCTTGTGAACAGTGCCACTGCTAGCCCATGCCTTGTTGTCCCCCTCCTCCCTCCACACTCACGCTTTCACACAGACCACAGATAGAGTGATAGGCGACAGCAGTCCCTTCTCCATCCCATTTCTCTTGTTTGACATGAGCACGACCACATCAGCTCTCTCTCTCTCTCTCCATGCGACCATAAGGCAACTCCTGGGCGACGGCTGCTGGAGGTCTGCGCCGGCCACTGGGGATGGAGAGGCGGCGGTCAGCGGCAGACGGCTACCGGCGACGGCTGCTGCAGATCTGGACTCTGGAGAGCAGCAGATGACGACCACTGGCTGTTGGGAGGGGAGGTCTGCACCGGCCACCGGGGATGGAGTGGCTGCGGTCGGCGGCAGAAGGCTACCAGCTCGCGCCATACCCACTTGCGCCGTGGCGTTGGCGTGGCGAGAGCCAGAAAACCGCCACGCCGATATGGCGACTCTATGGCGTCGCTATACCGACGCCATGGCAACTATGGTGGTATGTAATTTAGGAGTTTGTTGGTTACCTAGGTACTTTAACGCTACCATTCAAATGATATGACTCTCTGGAACTGCAAATCGGTTAAGTCTTATATTCCTTGGCTTTGCTAGTTTAAGCTAAAGCATGTCAGTGATCAATTTGTTCCACGCCACCATTTGTAATGCAGATTGGTCAGGCGTTCATGTGATGGAGGATTGCCCTAGGCTTTGAATCCAAAATTGAAGTTTCCTGTTCTACAGATGTTTTATATGCAACACCTAAACTGAATGATCTTCCTTGAAGAGGTGGTAGTAGGGCCATCCAAGACCCATCATTCAAATAGATGTTTTTTGAGAACCTTGTTTATTTATCTTGTTCTGTGTCCAAATGTTTCCAAGACATTAGCTGGTAGTCGATGAATGCACTAATGATAGATCAGTATCGACCATGTTGTTTATATAATAGATGTATTGATGTTGCTAGCATGTTCCTCTTTTTTATGCACCGAATGCCCTGATTGCTAATGTAATGTTTTTGGTTCTTTGAGCTTGCAGGTCAGAACATCCGGAAGTTGGTTAAGGATGGGTTCATCATCAAGAAGCCCCAGAAGATCCACTCTAGGTCTCGTGCACGGAGAGCCCATGAGGCCAAGCAGAAGGGGCGTCACTCAGGATATGGTATATTGGTGCACCAAAGTTCACTCATTCTGTGATAAAATCTGTGACTTTGGATGTTTAGCTTCTTTGTTTTCTCAGGTAAGCGTAGGGGTACTAGGGAGGCTAGGCTCCCAACCAAGGTCCTGTGGATGAGGAGGATGCGTGTGCTCAGGCGTTTGCTGCGTAAGTACCGTGAGGCCAAGAAGATTGACAAGCACATGTACCATGACATGTACATGAAGGTCAAGGGTAACGCATTCAAGAACAAGCGGGTGCTCATGGAAAGCATCCACAAGTCCAAGGCTGAGAAGGCAAGAGAGAAGACACTTTCCGATCAGTTTGAGGCTAAGCGCGCTAAGAGCAAGGCAAGCCGTGAAAGAAAGATTGCCAGGAGGGAGGAGAGATTGGCTCAGGTGAGATGTGTTTTACAGTATCAGAATTAGTTTCTTATTCTTGGAATGAGCTAATGCTTGATGATGGTCGTCTTCTTGTCACAATATTGTTGCGGCACATGGATAATACAAGGTGATATGGTGTATATTTGTGAAGTAGAGTACATACTACTGTCAGGGAGTTACTTAAGTCATCATTTATGTGCAAGTTATCAAAGTCAAAATAAGATTTCTTAGTCAAATAAGGAGACTTCCATTTGTATGACATTATTTTTTATGTGTGGTCTGATCTTTTATTGTTTTAATTAGGGCCCAAGGGAACCGGTTGCACCAGCAGCAGCTCCTGCTCAAACTGCAGCGTAATCATCTATCTTAAAACTGCCCTCTTGAAAATTACAACCTTAGGTTCATGTTCAGTTAACTGATATTTTGCAACCTACCAATGTTGTAGGGCGCTGAAGAAAGCAAAGAAATGAATACCTGACGGGTGAGCATTTTGTTTTTTGCCAAGTGAAACCAGTCAAAGTGTTAGCAGAATTTTGAAGTACGGACCGTTTTGTTCAGTGCTTAAGTATCTCCAATTCTGATACCTTTAATGTTATGTTTGGTGCTACTGGATGTAGTGTGAAGTCTCTTTCAAAAAGGATGGTGATATCTTTACTGTTTTAGAGTGGTTCTGCATTTGTGATCGATGACATGTAGGTTTGCTGGCGTTTGACTGCCTCTATTGAGAAATCTCTATTCGTTGTGGGTCAATGTGAAGGGCCCGGTTCTTATCTGTCATTTGAAGTCTGCCGTTCTCTCCGTGTTCGTTTCCTACTTTGTTAGAGTTGGTTGTGTCCATTTTTGCTATCTGCAGCTAGCTGTGATAGGGTTTTCTGAATCACTGCTATGTGGTTGCTAAATTATGCCATGGTTAAATCCAAGCAGTCAGAGAGGTTAATGTTAGTATGCGTACGCGAGAGCAGTCAGAAACGCAGTTTTAAGAAGCCTGACGCCAACTACAGCAGGATACTTTTACAATCCTTTGCCTGGTAAAGTCTGTCTCCTGCAATTGGAAGGTACTTAATGATCCTCAGCCTGCAAAAAGAAACTCCGATTTATGCCGCTGGTTTTCTTTTGCTGGTAATTTATTGCGATAATCTTTTTTAGCATGGTCGTGCCGGTCTGTGGGTAAGACATGTTTTCTTTTGGTTGGAAGGGACAAGATGTCCTTATATCTATATATCCTAATTGGCGAACTTAATTCCAATAAATTATTCATCGTGTTGGCGTTTGGTAACATGTGTAAATGTAAAAATTTTCATTGGAACAGGTTCATCGTCAAAATAAAAATAGTGTGCATTCTTTCCTGTGATTTCTACAGACAAGTCTCTTAAATTTAAATTAAATGCATGGTAGTCTGTCTAATTTGTTTCTGTAGAAAATTGCCTGTTTACATAACTGGTATGGGCGACATTACTCATTTATGAAAGGAAACTGGCACGCTAATTTTAGCTTCGTCTTGACTTTTGCCACACTTAACCTTCAGAGGCGCGTACTGAAGTTGCTAAATAATGAAAGGACTATTTTAGTTTTGGTTTAGGCTGGCAGATGGCACCAGTGCAACCATAGGCGGTTCCGGACGCGCGCATCTCTCCTCGTACAACGTGATGCGCTCACGGCAGCCACACGATGCTCCGCCGGCGACTCCTGTGTTTGGCCGACGGCGATGGCTTCGGTACGCGCTCACGTGCATGCAGAGCGCAGCGCCGAGATGGATAACGACGGCAGTAACGTCACTTCACACACGTGGAGCATGCATGTGAATCGCGATGCCAAGACAGACCTGGGGGAGCTTGATGGTGTTGCAGCCGTCGAAGACGCGGTGACCGGCCGGTGGTGAACTCGTCCTCTCCAGCGTTTCAACATGGTACACCTGTTTCTACAAGCACGGCTACGGCATGCGCCGCCAAACAGCGAACCACCACATGTAAGACATGCCCTGCAAAACTAGCTACCTCGACGCCATCACCGGCTGCACCGCATGCGCGGTGTCATTTGTATAACCTTTCGAGGATTAGTCTCTAGAACTCCTCCATGTTCGGTCCAGCGCAACGGACAATTAGCTAGGGTCGATGCCTTGACCGATCAAGAAGCAACCGCTGCAGCAGCATTTTTAATTCTCGCAAGCACGGCACGGTTCAACGAAGTTGGAAACCCCAACCTCCGGTAATCAATCAGCACACTCACACGCGGCCACCATTAGGGAAGGAGTGTCTCCCCAACGGACACACATCCATTCCTATTGTATATAATCAATTCATGAATCAATGAATCGAAAAAAACCGAACGAATTCTCGAGTTCAATCTCTGTCTATCTTCAATCTATACTCAATACTAGCAAGCCGTATCTTTGTAGACTCGATGATGATCCGGAACAGGCACAGAACAAACACTTGCAAGCCCTGGTTTGCCGGCTACTTGTGTGTACTCACCGCGCCAACTACGGCTAAAATGCCTCAAAATCCTGGCCATGTTTCTAGCTCTACAGGGGCTTCACGTGGCTGTCTGCACGCCTTTCTGTGCACGCCTGTCAGTGACTAGTTGATTTAAGGATACATTACATTAGTAGTACACCACGTACAGGGACAATTTATGTCCACTTGTTTAGTAATTAGCAATGCATCGGCTTGCTAACTAGCTCTCGCCATTTGTGACTTTGCGTCCTATAAATTTGACCGCATTGTGCGAATCTTTGACGTATTAGTCCTCAGTTCGTCTATCTAGGTTAAGATCATGGCATTGGCAGTAGTAGGTGCAGTAGTCGTGGCAATGCTCTGCAGCTTATGCAGTGGAGGTGCACACGCGCAGCTGCTGCAGGTAGGGTTCTATGACCAGTCGTGCCCCCAGGCCGAGGTGATTGTGAGGGACGAGGTCGGCAAGGCCGTCAGCGCCAACCCCGGCCTCGCCGCGGGCCTTGTCCGCCTGCACTTCCACGACTGCTTCGTCAAGGTCTCGACTGTTTTCAAGTTCGAAATACTCGGAAGTTTAGCTTGCAATGCCCTCTCGTGTGAAAGTGGGAGCGGTGAAGTGAACAATTACTCGATGCTTTTTGTCAGGGCTGCGATGCGTCGGTCCTGCTGGATTCCACGGCCAACAACACGGCGGAGAAGGACTCCATCCCGAACAAGAGCCTCAGGGGGTTCGAGGTGATCGACGGCGCGAAGCAGCGGCTGGAGGGAGCGTGCCCGGGAGTGGTCTAGTGCGCGGACCTACTCGCGTTCGCCGCAAGAGACAGCGTCGTGCTGGTACGTCAAAAAAGTTGCTCATTTTCTCTTGGCAGGCTCCGTTCTCAGTCTTCGGCCCTCTTGTTTTACTACCTGTGATCGAACGGCAGACCGGCGGTAGCCCGTACAGAGTTCCGGCCGGGCGGAGGGACGGAAACGTCTCCGTGGCATCCGGTGCACTGTCAAACCTGCCTCCTCCGACCGCAAATGTGGCCCAACTCACGCAAATTTTCGAGACGAATGGGCTCTCCCAGGACGAGATGGTCACGCTTTCAGGTACTCCTACTTACTCACAAGTAGCCCAAGTAGACTTGAATGGCCACAAAGTGACCTTACAGACTGCACAACAAATGCCTCAACATTATTTTCTCTTGATGAATTGTCCTGCGTTGCTCTGATCAGGGGCCCACACGATCGGCGTATCGCACTGCAGCTCGTTCAGCTCACGGCTCTACCACAACAACTCAAGCACGAGCCAGGAGCCGGCCCTGGATGCGGCGCTGGCGTCGCAGCTGGCGCAGGCGTGCCCGCCGGGGAGCGACAACACGGTGCCCATGGACGCCGGCAGCCCCGGCACGTTCGACACCAGCTACTTCCAGAACCTGCTTGCCAACCGCGGCCTCCTCACCTCCGATCAGACCCTGACCACGGACAACGCCACCGCCGCGCTCGTGGCGCAGAACGCCTACAACATGTACCTGTTCGTCACCAGGTTCGGCGACGCCATGGTCAAGATGGGCGCCATTCAGGTGCTCACCGGCAGCGACGGCCAAATACGGACAAACTGCAGGGCTGTGAACTAGGCATCAATTTTTTTTTTTACTCTAATGCATGCATATGCATTTTTTGTCTACAACGAAGCGGGACGAGACATGCAAGATCACTGGTCGTCGAAGTTGATTATAAAATAAGAACATTTAGCGGCGGTCCCTAACGCATTGTTTGGTTACAACGGGAAACTTTGTGGTTTTCTATAGCTGCTGTTTGATTTGGCTGATGGATGGATTGGTCACGCCACGCTGCCTACCTCGGCAATGACAATCTAATGCATAATTAACACTGAACCGGGCAACAAATGACAATTAGCATGAGCCCGAGCCTTTCTTCGAGCTAATGCTAGTTTTTGCCCATAACGTTGAGGCCGAAAAGAAGCAAAAGCTTGCGATGCAACAAAAGCGAATCCAACTTCGCAACGCAAGCCAACGAAATGGAGAGTTAGTGGTTGGCCAGAGCATGAGATAAGGCTTTCTTCATAAAAGATGAACGTGACCTCTTTCTTCTTCTTCTTCTTCTTTTCTGAAAAGAAAACAAAAATGGTAATGGATGAACGTGAGCTCTACAAACTGATTGGAAGTATAACGTGCCATTTTGCGTGTAAATTGACAAGAAGAATATTACTGTATCTCAACTATAGCACTTACTTTTTTTTCTTTTTTTCAGCAGAGCAGCCAAGCTAGAAGCTTCCTCTGAGCTGTGGCATGGTTCGATCCTACTCCTGCAATTGCGATCAAACCGACAGCAGTCCATGATATACTGATCGATTGGCGATTAATAGCATGGAATGGATTCCTAACGCGACTTATGCTTCTACCGAACACGACCTGCATGTGCAGCCACCGCTCACCCGGGAGTAGCCCCCTGGAACATGGACCCTGGTAGGTAGCAGTCAGCAATGTTTTTTTCCTTTCAAAAAAGAAGAAAAAAAAGTTCAGTAATTTGGAAGTTTTAACTTTATGATTTTACTGTGCTTCAGTGTTGTAACATTGTTAAGTTTTAACTGTATGTTCCTTCCTCCTGCTCTGCAGTGAGCCGGTGATTCAGCATTCAAAGATCAAGTATCAGTAACTTCACCAACAAACTGCACAAACCAGCAGCCCCCTACTTTACATTCTTCTTTTCGGTAAAGTTTTGCAAGAATCTAATCCAAACGCAGTGGACTTGTGGCGCTTCGCCTTAAAAAAATTAGCGCAGCTCAAGAAAGTTTCTCCTCCTTAACGTGGAAGCAACTCGAATCTTGCCTTTCTTTTTCTGAAGCCAGAATCTGGATTGAGTTGTCCGCCCCTAACTAACCTCACTGCACTGGTGCTACTTTTATTCACTTCTTTTGTTAAATACCAGCGAAATCTTGCTTTAGTCATGCGAGCTAAGGAAAGGTTCGAGTCCATGTAAGATGAAACCAGCAGGAGTCAAATGAAGCAATCAAGCATGCATGCGCTCCACTGCATGTTCGGTGCCCGTGGATTCAGTACGCGTAACCAAGCTGGCATGATTGCGCATCTCGCGTTGCTGACGCTCTTTGCGTAGGGGACGCAACTAATGAAGAAATGATAGCTCATAAGCACAGACATTGAGTACGCTTCGTACTTCTTTTTAAGGAAAACAACGGTAGGGTTATCCACCTAAATTTTTCTCATTACAAAAATAGAAGAGCCATACATAATAAAAAATATTACCACAAGGTGAACGGAGTTACAATAAAGACAGGAAAGGGGAGGGGTTTGGGATGCTGAGAAACCAAATAGAAAAGTGTTTTGATTTGTTTGTGATGAGACATTAATAACTGTTAATATATTTTAAACTTGGGTAGCATAGGTTTGTAGATGCTTATTTTTATTTTTGTTTAATTTGAATTGATGGTGTTTGGAATTAGCGAATTCTTCTCTATACGTAGAAAAATTACACACACCGAAAGTTCGAGTGTGAACATCGGATGTTCTGGTGTTCACTGGAAGTTCCGGTGTGGACAGTGTGTATTCGTAGTACTACTTTTTGTAGAGAGTAATTTTTTGGATAAAATTGAAGATCAATAAACCGGAAGGTCCGGTAAGTATGGTGGCTATACCAGAGCATATCATCGGAGCATTTTCAGTGCTGAAGCAGAAATGAAAGCTAACATTGGATGGTCCGGTGATGAACTTTGAAAGCGTCAGAGTATTTTCTGCACAGAGAAGATTTTTGGTGTCAAGTTTGATTATGTACGCTAGATAGTCCGATGCTATAATTGTAAACACCGAAGAATGCATCGGACTTTTTGTTGCAGAGAGGTTACAAGAGGGTGGTTCGGTGAATTAGCACATACCGATTTATCCGGTGATGGATATGAGATCATCGAAAGCTTTCACCGAAACTTTTCTTGTAGAGAGCAAAAATTTCCTGAAATAGATAGTGTTACACTCACCGGATGGTCCGATGTTCAGGAGCAGAACACACCAGAATATACGGTGTTCACGTTTTCTGCATGATATGCTATGAGTTGAAGTTTTTGATTTAATTCTAACATAGAGATGTTTTGGAGTGTGGAGAAATATGTTTATATGTTTCAAGGTGTTCATGTGACAGATGCAACTTGGTGATCGACGATGGGTGATCGGGGCTAAGCGGGTGTTTAGTACCGGACGATCAAGAAGGGCCAGACGGAGTCAAGGATGATCTTAGTTGTACATATGAAGGTATAGTAAAGTATGAAATGAAGGATGAAGATGATGTGTTGACAAAATCTAGCAAATAGGATACCGATGCAAGTGACAAGGCAGCCCGAGGGATTAGAAGCAGAAGAGACTTATCGGCCGTCAAGATCGCAAGATGAAGGACACGCGTCATCATCGTAGATTGCTTCAGGTGGAAGTAAGTAGTGACTAGTCACACTTTGAGAAGCGTACTAGGGTTTCGTGGTTTGGCCTCAAAACCGTGGGAGGACTGGAGGAGTACGTGGCACCATCACGAAGCTTGCGTCAAGGCGCAACTAAGATGCTGCGACCGTCCGATGAATAGAGAAGAAAATAGACTAATATCCTCGGTGGTAGTTAGAAGTGTGCTACAAGAGAGAAATATTTGGTAAAAAAACTAAGAACTTGGAGATCAAGTTTACTAGGTCTGTAAATAGAGAGTAGAGCTATGGGAGAGGAGGTACCAGCTATTTGAGTCCCTTTTGTGCCACCCATCTGAGAGCATTGTGCTAGAGTTTTAATGGAGAGGAGGATGAGTGCTTAGTCTATGTAATAAGTGAGAGTTTTAAGAGGAAAATCTTTGTAATCCGTCTAAATTATGGTAGATCTCTTTGAGTAATGAAGTTTATTTTGTTTTATATTCTTGAATTCATCTCCTTCTAATTTCCCTCTCTTGGTTCTCTTGCCTTGTGTGCAAGTTTTTTCTTTCTGTTTTGATATTCATTTTTGTTTTTGGCTGAAATTTCAGCATATTGTGAGGTCATTCTTCTTGTTGCTAGAGGCATAAAATTAGGATACACACGCTTATATGATGGAGTATTGAATTCCCTTACCTCTAGACAAGCAACTTGGAGAGTTTCGTTACTCGGTGTTCATCTTTTCTTATTTCTTTGCTAGTTGTGATCTTTCGAGTGCTAAGATACATGTATTAATCTTAAATGGAAACTATAGATCATATTAAATTTTCTCTATTTTATCTTCTTAAATTTTCTCTCGATTTTTACTTCTGTTTGAGTTTTGAGGTGCGTTGGGTGATCTAAATAGGAGAAGACTATCGATTTTGTAATAAATTTATTGAGTCATCTATTTACCCCCCATATAGTTGCTAATCTCATTCCTACAATTGGTATCAGAGTCGGTTTGATCACTTATTGACCTTAACTAGTTTTGTGATCCGTAGGCGATATGGAGAGAAGTAGGAAGATTCTGTTGTTTGATGGCCGTGATTTTTCGTACTAGAAGGTGCACGTGAAGGCTTATCTTCTAAATCAAGGAAGCGCAATATGGAAAGTAGTTGATTCCAACTATGAGACTGTACTACTCGTACAACTCAGATTCAAATCGAACAGTATGAGGCTAATAACAATGCTACAAATATTTTGTTCACTAGCGTGAGTCGGAATGAGTTTGACAGGGTCCAACACCTCCGTACTGCCCGGGAAATCTAGAATACTCTGAGTATCTTTTATGAAGACACTAATCAGATTAAGGCTAGATGCCAAAGCACATACAACCAAGAATACCAAATATTTGTACAAGACCTCTAAAAGTCTTTGGATACGATGTTTGCTCACTTTGATGGGATTACTAACAACCTTCGATCAACTGGTGTTTTTCCCTATTCTAACCACGAGAGAGTGGTCAAGATTCTCTATGCTCTTGGCCGTAGCATATTGGATGATGGGGCAAGGGTGGTTGGGCAGGAGAGGGTGTCGAATAGAGCCATCTATTATGATCAGTCGCTGCAACACATCAACGACAATGAGGAAGAGGTATGAAGAAAGGGGGTCACCTTGTCGTAGCCCCTGTTTGCATTGGATCCACCACCCAGGTACACCATTCAAGAGGATGATAGTTTGACTTGTTTCCAATAGGTGATGGACCTACCAACACCATTGGTCACTAAAGCCACAAGTTTTGAGGATCAGATCAAACGTGGACCATTCGACGCAAAGGCCTTTATGAAATCCAGATTGAGGGCTATGGTGGGTACCTTTCGCTTCTGACAACATTAGACAAGCTCCGCGACAAGGATAAAGCTCTTAGTGATATTGCGTCCCTTGATAAATCTGGTCTGGGAGTTAGGCAGGAGGGACGTGATTATTGATTGGAGGTGAGTCATGAGAGCCTTATTCAGAAGATTTGGAGCGAAGTTCTGCAGCGAGATAGGATGAAATCCATCGGCAGTGGTCATGTCATCTTTCTTCGGAAGGAGAACCATGTAAGATTGAATGACGCTTTACAGATTGATAGTCCCTGTGTGGAATTCATTGAACAAGTGCCTGATGTCAGCCTTGACCAGTGCCTAGAAAGATTTGAAGAAACTGAGGCTGAACTCATCTGGGTCAGCGTTGCTGTCCACCCACATATGCCACAAGGCCTGATAGATTTTGTTGTTTGAGAAAGGGGCATGGAGATGGGCGAGGGAGCTAATTTCTGGGTAAAGCTCGGAGAGGTCGAAGTCCCAGTAGGTTTGCGATGAGGTCCCCAGAAGCGAAGAGTAAAAGTCGCCTAAGATCTTTTCCTTCCCGGAATGGCTGTAGACCGGCACCCTGGTCATGGATAACTTTGATCTGGTTCTTCCGTAGTTGGGCCGAGGCATTGGTGTGGAAAAAGCCTGTATTGTCATCGCCAAACTTGCAAAGTTTGAGGTGATAGCATTGACACCTGTAGATGAAGAGATTCTTGTTTTGTGTCGATAATTATTCCTTGACCATATCCTAAGAAGCGATTCAGCCCGGTAGAGGGGTAGTACGGTACGTACTGAAGCAACCAAAACATTTACAGATTGAGTGCAAACTGATGAGTTCGTCCACATACATCACAAGGGATGGCATAGGTGGCTTGCAGTGATGATGAGCTTCCAAAGTGAAGTGATACTGTGCTAGAGTTGAGAACTTCTCTGGTCTATTGCTAGCTTAAAGCATCTCCAACAGCCCCATTATCCTCCACGCCATCCGAGCGAATAGCCAAAACCATCGAAAAACGGTCTCCAATAGTCTCATCATCGTCTACGCCATTTTGCCGGACGCACTATCCCAATCCTTCCGCACGCCAAGTCTGGCGTATCTCCCCCCACGCTATCCTCCAACCGTCGCTCGCTCCAATGCGCTCCCTCCACCATCCGGCTTCCACAGCTTCGCCCAAGCGTCGTTCACCAGGACCCGTTGTCTCTCGTTCCATCTAAGGGCCGCCATCCCCTGTGCCCCCAACCCTGCAGTGTCCCCCCACCGCCCTCTGCGCCGGCCAGCCGACCAAGCCTCGATCCAGATCCAGGTATTCCTTTCTTTCCCCTGCTGCAACCGGGCCTCCTCTCTTAGTACTTTGATGTTTTTCAGCAGATGGAAACCAAAAGCCTGAATCGTTTTTTACAGATCTATCGCATGCATCATATTGTTTCGCACCTGCCTTTTATCGCCTCGATCATATCCCAAAAGGGCCCATCTCTCCTCCACTAACAATGGCCCCTACCACATGGTAAGGAATGCCAGATGCCACCCCACCTTGCCCTATAAAACCACTTCGATGGAGTCCCACCGCTTCTTGCCATCGTTAGCCCAGAAGCATAGCATAGCATAGCGCCGAGGGAAAAAGTCTGGCCTTTTGCAGCCGCAGCCGCGGGATTAGCGCTTAAGCAAGAACCGAACCATCCATCCAGGCAGGCAGGGGAGCCGGTGGGAGATGGAAGCGAGAGGAAGCAGAGCTGGGATGCGGATGCGGCTGCGGCTGCAGTTGCAGGTCGCTTTCGTGTCGGTACTGCTGATGGCGACGGCGGGGACGTCGCGGGGGCAGCTGCAGGTGGGGTACTACGACACGCTGTGCCCGGCGGCGGAGATCATCGTGCAGGAGGAGGTCAGCAAGGCGGTGTCAGGGAGCCCTGCCGTCGCCGCCGGCCTCGTCCGCCTGCACTTCCACGACTGCTTCGTCAGGGTCAGTACTCAGTACAGGAATTCCCGGCTCCATTGATGCATGGCAGCTGCTTCGATTCACCTAGTATGCTAGAGTACCTTGCGTTGCCTCCTATGTTACTCCATGTGCATTGAGACGGTGCTGGGTAGCGTCGTGTGATCCGATGCAACGTGATGCCACTGCGGGGATGTGCTTCGCTCGCATTTGGAGCACCTTGCTCTGCTTCCTCTGTTCCCGAGTAGATTCTTTCTTACAGCAACGAAGCACAGGTGGGGAACGCAAGCATGGTAGATGCACGGGCATGGCTGCACCTGCACGCGTGGGGTGTTTGAATTTTGACAGCCTGTTGGCATCGCATGCGCGATTTAGTACTACTTGCAGTGAAGGCCACTGGAACAGCTCATTTTTACTGCTTTCTTCTGGCTGCGGACGTTGACTGCAGGGCTGCGACGCGTCCGTGCTGCTGGACTCGACGCCGGGCAACCAGGCGGAGAAGGACGCGCCCCCGAACACGAGCCTGCGCGGCTTCGAGGTCATCGACAGCGCCAAGACGCGGCTGGAGCAGGCCTGCTTCGGCGTCGTCTCCTGCGCCGACGTGCTGGCGTTCGCGGCCAGGGACGCCCTCGCCCTGGTACGTTCTGCTCTCAGTCTCACTCTACCTACCTGCAGCCAGTTGCTACTTCGGTTCACACGTTCAGTAACAATAGAACAACTCCTAAGTAACTACTCTACCACGTAGTGGAGGTCGCTCGGTCTAGGATCACGCGCACAGCGCACGCAATTGAAGAGGCATGGCCGACTCGTCGGTGGTTTCAGGATGCGAGCCTTTTCCATCGATCGCAAATCTTTCACAAAAAGCAAGCCCTGCACTGAATGATGCTGCTGCACGTACGTTGCAATCGGCATTCAGATGGAGGAATCCGGCTTTGGGCATGGTTGCGTTCCAAAGCAACGCATGCACAGCCTTCATGGGGCCCGTCGACACCCGTGCAACGGCAGGGCAGGGCACTTGGCAGAGCTATCCTGTTCTTTAGGTACACGTCAGGCTGTTACCGCACGGGCCCACCGGTCGGTGTCCGTGACAGCTTTTTAATCACATGATCGTGTCGCGCTCGAAGGTTTTGGGAGCAGGAAGAAAGCCTGCTTCCTTTCCCTAATCTTCTTTTAGATGTGGCAAAGGAAGCGAAGAAAGGTACTCCAGTTTACAGTTATACAAACTTGTTCGATCAGTTCACTGCTAGAGAAAAATGTCGTAAAGCTCGCTTTCTGCAAGCCTTCGGCCTGAAAGTTTCTTAGAAATCCTATGGCTCGTGTGTTGGCCAACGCCAAACATTCTCTTCTCCCAAAGCTTAGGCGCCGATCTCCATGGACAAAGCCATGTTATTCAGCATAGGGGTTGTTCAGATACCAAGGCAGCTGCCTTCAAGGCTCCATTTTGGGCATTCTTATGGAGGGGCTGGCCTTCTTTCTTTCTTTCTTTCCCCAGACGTACGCTTGCAGCAACGGTGCAGTCATTTGCGAGTTGGAGTGTTTATAAACAGTGGCGTTCGGACATGGTCAGCTGATGGAACAATCAATGTGTTGTGTTCAGATGCCGTTAGGGAGATTTGGATACATTATTGGTCATACGACCGTTGCAGTTCTATCATGTTCGTAAACTATTTTAAAGGGTGTCTTCAGCTGTTATGGCTGGGTCCTATATCTGGTCAAATACATTCTGAAATAGTGGTACTTGCCAATGATACTATTAAGTCAACTAATAATAGAATAAGCATGTTGATCACTCACTGGTTGTCTAGTTGAGCATGTGACTGTCGCTGCAATCTCATCTATTATCTTAATATTTGAGGAGAAAAAAGCCCACTCAAATAAGGATCTAGATCATTTATTGTTATGAATATCTAACGGTCTAGATTAAACCAAAGAGTTCATATCAAATACGATTAATAAATAGGTAAATTCAAAATCAAAATATATGAAAATAGCAGTTTGATTTTCATATGGTTTAGGAAGCCAAACATCTAAATAAAGAGTTCAAATAAAATAAACTAAATAATAATTGAAATTGGGGTTAGAATAGAAAAAAAAAGATCCATATCAAATATAGTTTTTGAAAAAAAAATCAAATTATTATAAAATCAAATACCTAAATAAAGAGTCCATGTAAAATATAATTAATCAATAGCTAAAATTCATAATAAAAAATAATGAAAAATTCAAATTTTTTACTAAAATAATATATGAAGAAACACCGTGTAGCTCAAGATTATCACATCAAGCAGACAACAGACAAGACACAACACGGATGCAGGTCAAACATATTTTGATTTTTGTTGGGATGCATACACCTGACACACAATTATGGCAGTTGATTAAAATATACATGAATATAACCAATACATGTATACGATTCGGGTATAAGTTTGAAACATAAATAATTTTCTCTTTCACTAATATAATTTTTATTTTTTTTAATTTTATGCATTTTATAACTAAATGACACTAAATTTGTAAAAAAGCTAAATAAATTAATTTTTAATTAAATATTTTCATGATAAAATATTGTAACGAGCCTAGAGCCTAGACATGTTATTAGCGTGGGTCTTCTTGCTAGTTCTACTAATTGGACCAGTTTCTAGTGCCTAGTTCGTAAGCACCTGATGAAATTAACGCCACCTAATTTCGTTTCAGTGAGCGTAGGAAAGAAAAAATTCCATTTTTTTCCAGGGAAATTTTTTTTGGTTACAGGCTCAGAGCTGGAAACAGAGTATGACTTTTCACATGAAAAGGACATAAGCAGCGATTCAAAACACCATCAAAAGCTGGCGGTTCGGTGTCCATTTATCATGATCAATCAGCAAATCAGCAAGATCCGGTGAGGAAAGAGTGAAAGCTACGATCGAGGAGGTTTTGGTCATCGAGTGGAGCTCGTCAGAATATGTTCACGGACTCTTCGTTTACGTGGATCCGTCGCACCCCCATGTGGCCGGCACTCTGAATCTGTGATGCACATGCCACCAGTTTGTCTCCATGCATGCCTCCAGTTGAGCCATGTCCTTCCCTTGTCACCAACCATGTGACTAGTCCCTGTCCTTGCTGAGTTTGCACTCGCCACTCGCCACGTTTGATACAGTGACAAGGGAGAAGCTACCCGTGCTGCTGTCACCCCTGAAAGTTTCTGTTTGCATTGATCTGTATGTATCATCTGGTGGCCCGTCAATAGGTGTTCCTGACGACTGCGTCTAATACTCTAGTATGGGCGTGCGTAAACATTTGAGTAGCAGTAGAATGGTATGTATGGAGTGCCGATTTTAACACAACAGCCGTCACATCTGCAGGTCTTGATTGAACGAACGAATTGATCCAAGTGTTTGTTTGTTTGTTTGTGTGATGGTGCAGGTTGGTGGCAACGCGTACCAGGTGCCAGCCGGGCGAAGAGACGGCAACGTCTCGGTGGCGCAGGAGACCAACGGGAACCTGCCTCCCCCGACCGCGAACGTGAACCAGCTCAACCAGATCTTCGGCTCCAAGGGCCTCACCCAGGCCGACATGGTCGCCCTCTCAGGTAAATTGGCTGCACGCGGAGAAGCCGCCGTTTTGCTCACTTTTTTGTTTTGTTTTGTTTTGTTTTGACCGTGGAACGCGGCTGGTTCCGCATGCAGGCGCGCACACGATCGGGAATGCGCACTGCAGCTCCTTCACCAACCGGCTCTACTCGTACGGGGCGAACGCGGGGCAGGACCCGAGCATGGACCCCAGCTACCTGGCGGCGCTGACGCAGCAGTGCCCGCAGCAGCAGGGGAGCGCAGCCGGCGCTCAGATGGTGGCGATGGACCCCGTCACCCCCACCGCCTTTGACACCAACTACTACGCCAACGTCGTTGCCAACCGCGGCCTGCTCAGCTCCGACCAGGCGCTCCTCAGCGACCCGACCACCGCCGCGCAGGTCGTCGGGTACACCAACAGCCCCGACTCGTTCCAGGCCGACTTCGCCGCCGCCATGGTCAAGATGGGCGCCATCGGCGTGCTCACCGGCAGCAGCGGCACCATCCGGACCAACTGCAGGGTGGCCAACTGATGATCCATCCATCCATCCATCGGTGACGGTCGATCGTGCTGGCCTGGGACTCGATAAGTTGGGTGCGGTGATTAAAATGTACGTACGACGTAGAGTGGTGGTCCGATGATTCGATTCTGTCCATCTGTAGTTCTGTACGTTCTAGGTAGCTTAGATCGTGCATCTTTTTCTTTTTACATTTTTACTCTTTTTATACTTTTTTGTGGCTGTGGTATAGCTGTATTTATTCTTATATGTAGCCATGGAGTCGGAGATCAACAAGTGTATATCTAAGGATCGTGACGATACTGCTCAATAAAAAAGCTACTGCAGACAGTCGTTAACTCGCTACTAACTCTGCATGTGTTCCAGTATCTCAAGCGAAGTCACGAAGGTACGGAAATTCACGATCAGAAGTGGTACAGAGGCACGAAATTAAACCAACCCAGATCTGGAACTCCAATTTGTTGTTAATTGGAGTCGCCGAAGAAGCGAGATCTTCAAGTGAGTTCGTCTCAACTCTCAACTCCACCGCGCCCCATCGATCGATAATATTTTTAAAATAATATTAATTTAATGAAAAATCACTAAAATAGTATATATTTTTGGAAAATTGTAAAAAATAGTATCCTGTCGGCAATTGATTTGCCAGCATGCGCTTTATTCCCGACAGGCTCCCTCTGTGTCTCACCACTTGTTGGCACGTCAATTGCTGTCAGTTGCGGCGATTGATTTGCCAAAAGAGTACTATTTTTTAATTTTCTGATAACGCATGCTATTTTTAATTTTCCATTAAATTAATATTTTTTTAAAAAAATCGATCGATCGAAGCTGTGGTCTCTGCGGTGACCCGGCTGGAGACGGTCCGATGGGCCACAGTGCGATTGGTGGGCCAGAAGGAGAGACTTTGGGCATTCTATTGGGCTGAGGCACGCGCCCAATGGGCTCCTCAACATCCTGCATGCACTGGGCTCTCAATTGGGCCGGCCACCTTACGAACTGGGCTCGTAGCTCTTTCCATAAAAGAGCCCATCAGCGGGGGACTATCAAGTCGTCGGGCACAGAGGATCACAGACGCCACGTATATCTTTCCTACCGCCCCAGCCGTCCATGGTCGACCCACATGCATGCATGCAGCACGCTTGAGTGGAAAAGGCTGGACTGACTGGTCCAGGCGCACAGTTACGCGATTACTGTGCAGCGTGGAGTGGCACAGTAGCCGCTACACCAGTGTAGCGTAGTACCATGATCTCTCTTTCTATGTATGTATGCACGCGTGATTCATGAGTAACATGTCGCCGGCCAGCACGATCGCAGCAGCGGCGGCGGCGGGCCGGTAAAAGCGTCGTCGCCTAGCGCGCGATCGGTGGCGGTGGTGGTGGAGACCGAAGGAAGTTCGTGTTCCAGGACCATTCTCCTCTCGCAATCGATCTGGTCGGTTGAACACACCACAAACAGTGGCACGGTGCACAATTTCCTGTTCAGAGATCTTCTTGTGAGTGTTCCTGTCTCCTTCCGGCTGTTCATGCGTTCTCGAGTCTGGAAGGATCTTTAAGTGCGATTATTGCGTGGCTGATTGATTAACCAGCTAAGTATGCGACAAATGTATGCATGCTCGATACTTTTGGACCTGAATATGTGAAAGTACGTACCTGTCGATATCAATCGATCGACCAGTCACGTATTGGCTCCTACGGCAAGTTAGTCATGATCAAGACAGGCCGGGTAGATCGAGGTTGCGTCTCGCTCTTCTCCACTACCACACGAGCACCAATATATCATATGTGGATGCATGCCTCTGGCTCTCCGTGTGGGCTCAAGTTAACCTGAAAGCTCCATGCGTGGAAACCCCGCGTGCACCTGCTGAAAATTCCAAGAGATTGCCGTCGTATGTGCTTGCGTCGTTGCGTCCCGCGCGCTGATCCTCGATCGAATTTCTTGCACCCTCCAGTGTCTCCATCGATCCGTCTCACCCTTTTTGACCGGACCTAAATCATTTTACACAGCACTGGGTTTATATGAGAATCATCTGGACTGGACAGAGCTGCCCATGGATGTGGAGTGCTCTCTAATCTGTACGCTTGCATTGTGCATTTCAGCTTTCCGCTCACACCCTGCATAGTGGAACCAGTGAACAGTAAACTAATAAAGCGATAAGATTCCGCGTGTTGCATGCATGAACCTCTTTTGGCTTTTGCAAACCGCCTGTGTGTATGGCGCCTGCACAACTCTGAAGTGCCGGTTGCCAGCAGCAGCGACACACATTTTGCAGCAGGCCCCCGCCAAGCATCGATCCCTCAGCGCCTCTCTCTCTCTCTCTCTCTCTCTCTCTCTCTCAAAGTCGTCGTCCCCCCGGTCTAGCTAGCTAGCTTCTCTTTGCTTACTCTCTTTTCCATCGTTTGTTCCCGTCTTTTCGATGAGACGTCCCTGTACAGTACAGGGCAGGCTCCGGCGGACTGGATCCTCTACATTAACAATGGTTAGTGTAGACGATAGCTGGCTGTACAGTAAAACGAGCTTCGATGAACTGTGGAGAGGGTTTTATACTTTTATGCTGTAACATTTTATTTGTAGTGATTGATCCGATCGTTGCTGATTGGATAGTCGAGATTTGCCACTACTACAGATGGTGTAGATCCTCAGCTTTGACTCCTTCACAATGCGGCTCCAGCGGATTCGCTTGCACGGAACCCAAGGGAAGCCGATCGAGATGGTCGTCCCATCCAGGTGACGTGTCTGCACTTGCTCGTAGCTTGTAGGCCTGAGAGAGAGCCCGACCTGACCACCCTTCTGATGATGAGCTCCATGCTACAAAAGCTGGCTATGTTGTGTCGCAAAACAGCTAGTCAGCTACCGGCATGGCGCTGGCAGATTTCAGTTGCACGGGTTAGGCTTGGGCCTTGGCTATGTAGCTAGGTTCTAGGTGTGGGCGCCTGCCTAAAATGAGCAATCAGCTTCTGCAAGTGGAGTACTTTATTCAATTTGGGAGCTGCAGCAATCAACCAAAAAGTTGATTATGATGGTTATTTTTCCTTAATCGCGATGGGTACCTGTCGTCAACTGGATTAGTACTTGTGCAACTAATCCCCCCCCCCCCCCTCTCTCTCTTTGCAACAGACAATATGTGTACATCGATCTAGATCCATTGTCCAGCCACAAATTCATAAATTCTTTTAAAAAAAATCATAAATTCTTTCTGCTGGCTATACTGCGCAATGGGAGGATCAAATGAAATGAAATACGTGCCTCACCTATCATCAAAGAATCCAGTGATCCACCACGGATCACTCTAGCTTGCACACACATGGAGTTGGTTCTCATTGTTCGATGGTACTTTGCCACGTATATTCGCAATCCCCGGATACATATTCACATATAAAAAAAGAAAAGAAAAGAAAAGAAAAAGAAAAAAAGACCAGGCTGGCCTTTTGACTGCCGGGCCAGCCCGGCAGCCCTTTCCCTTTTCCCCACCAAGCCGGCCCAGTCCACCTGCCCCTCTCCTTATCCACTCGGGCGAGCCGAGGGAGGGGGCGTTGTTCCTCTTCCTCCCTCCCTCGCGCCGCCTCTCTCTCGCGCCGTGCCCCCTCTCTCCCTCGCGCTGCCTCTCTTGCGCTGTGCCTCGCGCGTGCTCAAGCCACGCGCGCCCCCCTCTCTCCTGCATCGCGCCCCTCTCCTCGCCCCTCTCTGCTCCATGGGCTGAGGCGCCTGAGCGCGCCGCCCCGGCTGCGCCTCTTGCCTTTCTCCTCTTTGGACCCGCACGTACTGCTCATCCTCTTACCCACTATCTCTATCTGGAGTTTGATTTGGTGTTTGTTGGTCACGGTCTATGATTCCCTAACCGAATTTGGAGGAGTCCGAGCTTATCTTCTCCGGCTTGAGGGGGACCGGTTGCCTATATAAAAGGCAAGGGAGGGTGCCCAACCGAGGGGGGAACAGAGGGGGAGAATTGACGAAGCCCTACTGCATCGACGCTTTGTCTCTACACCGACCCATCGCCGTCAATCTGCCACCAACACATCATCATCGCTGTTGATCGTCATGGCCGACCTGAGCTCCTCCGTTCTCGTTGCCGCTCCGCAAGGTAAGCCCTGGCCGTGACTTCCTCCCTTCTGCTCTATGATGCCGGCCATCGAGCCGTGCGTGTGCCTGAGTGCCATGCTGTTATGCTGTTTACGCTTGTCCCCAGCCTTCGTGCTACGATGCTCTTTGCTAGTGTGATGTTGCTGTCGGTCTGTGCTGCCTTGCTGCTGTGCTACTGACTTCCTCACCGTTGGCCAATGATGATAAAACTGAGGCCCGACTGCCGCGTTTCTCTCTATTTGTGATGTGTCATGCCGTTGATGCTGCCTCTCTGTGATGACCGGCCTTTGTGCCATGGATACTGAGATCAGACCGTGCGCTATAAGAATCTCCGGGTTCCAGCCATGCGTCATCGAAATTTCGTACTCCGGCCATGTGCTAGTGAAGATCGGGCTCTGGCCGCGAGTCATGATAGCCTTACCGTCGTGCCGTGCGGAATCTCTGTTGCCGTCGGGCTGTGCTACTGCTGCTCGTCTTTCTGTTGCCAACTGTAGCTGTTGTGAGCATGTATGTTGGCATAATGTTGTCGATTGCTGGTGGATGAGGCATCGGCATGGTTGGCTGCCTGATAATGTTATATGCCTGCTTGATATCATATTCTTGGCAAGGATAAAGTTGTTTGTGGCTCACTCTATATGGAGCCCTCACGCTGCTGTTATTGGTCCTGTGGTGATGGTAGTGTTGATCTCCCTCGGTTGTTGGCTGTTCTGTGACTTGAACATGTTTGCTTGCTGGTTACCTCTTCCTTTGGTGATCAAATACTCATGTTAACTATCTTCTCACTGCATGACAATTCTTGCTATTATCAGTTGATGATGGTTAAAATTGGGCCTGTATCATGGATGGCCAGCGATTGAAAATTATTCTCTTCGTCACCTATTAGAGAGGGGGCTGTTTGTGATCACCCTGCCTCTGTGGCATAGTGCCTGTGTAGATCGCCTATGTGGCTATCGGATCACAAATAACAGAGTGCCATTGCGGCAGGAGCCTTCGTGGCCCAACTGTGATAACCCTCGCCTTTGTGGCTATGCCTGTGTGGCTTTCACCTTCGTGTCATGTTGCCTTCAAAGACGGCCGATGATGACAAGTTCGAGGCCCCGAAGAGGGAGTTAGTGAGTCAAGCACGACGTCGGAGCTCTTGGTGGTGGCCATACTACCGCTTCCGGTAGAAGCTACATGTCGTGCCATGCTCCTAGCTCACCTCTTCGTAGAACATACACAATTCTGAGACCTACGTGGTCGATGATGACCCGGGATATATAAACAGTCCAAAAGCTCATGCTAGACTGTTATTCCCGTTCTCTACCTTTTTTTATTGCTACCGCTTATTTTGCTTGGTCTTTGTTGCGTGTGACTACAGCCTTGCAGACTCGGAGACGACCTTTACACAACGACCACCAGTGCAGCTTAAGCGGAGGTAGCCCGAAGACGGGCGTAATTAACCGAAGAGCTTCACGAAGCCCTGGTAACCAAGACAAAGCAATCGCCAAATCATGAATATAGTCAAATAGCTTGTGCGTTGTGGAGTAAAACTTTGTAATCGAAATATGTACTTTATGAATTCAATATGAATAAATAAAGTTTATAATTTCATTGCATTGTGTTATGTCTCTTGTATACTCTGTATACTATCACGTCCGCAAATATTACATACACAATTTCAAATACATAATTCCAACACGCAGCGTTTTGAATCCACGAAACACTCATCTTTTTCCTTCCAAGGACACAATGGCCGGGTAAACTACATGCAGCAACCAAAGAAACAAAAAAAAGGTAAGAGAAAGAAAGAAGGCAACGAAGCGTGCAGAGTTTTTGATAGACCATAGCTTTTCGATTGGTGAGCCTAATCTTTGGTCACTGACGCGTCGTCCCAAAACCTAAACGGGCCACCGCTGCAGTGGCGCGAGATGATGCCAGAGATCACATTCCGTTCTGCTCGTTGGCCTGCAGTGCACAGTTTTGTCTTGAGTACAGACCTCGCATACCAGTGTCCTCACCTGCTCACTGCCATGTGTGTCCAGATGAACAATTGGTCCCACGAAGTAGTTGCTACTCCAGCTCAGCGAAGTTAATGGCGTCACAGGTGAGCAGGGAATGAGAGCCGGTGCCGACACTGCTGCCACCACTGCCAATGCACGCATACTAGTGCCTGCAGAATGGGACCCACTCCAAGGACATAGCTCGGGCCTCCGCAATAATTTCTGCCTAATTTTATCTCACTCAAGCCCGTACCTTGAAGTGTCTGTTTGAAAGAGAGTTGATTATCTACAAATCTAAAAAAATTTAAGCTAGAGCTGTGAAAAAATTAAGAGTTTTTATTAAAATATTTTATTCTTATTTTAAACTGAAAATAAATATTTAAATAACTTCATTTTACCTTATAAACTCTAAATCAGATATGGATCTCGGATCCAAAGCTCTAATAAACAAGATCTAAATTGTTAATTGTTGATTACTTAAACTCATTTTAGATCATCATTAGCCCAAACAACAGACACACGTAATTGCAGAAGCGTGAGTACATATCGGCATTCGGAGATGTCATCAGATAAAGGATGAGGAGCGTGATGTAGGTGTAGCTGTGTGTGATGGTGATGGTTGATATTGTGCAGACCGTCGGTGACGTTGTCACCGGCATGATGGAGGTGATGTAGATGTTGCCGACTTGATGCAATCGCTGGCAAGTCGAAGCAGGTCGCTGGCGCAGTGAAGAGGGTCGTGGGTGACATTAGTGGCGGCCTTCAGTCTGCTGCAACACCCTAATTTGATCGGCAGATCGTGCATATGTTTGGGAGAAGCTAATCCTAACGAGATCGATGCCCCCGTGCGGTGCCGGCTCCCCCTCATCTATATAGGCGCAGCACGAAACGGGACCACAACCATAGTTGGTTGGTTGCACCACCGATCACAACGCTAGGTGGAACGAGACTCCCCCCTTTTATCGGTGTTAGTTAGGATTTGTTAGGGAGAGGGGTCTAAGATCACATCCAACATTCCCTCTCTTGATTATAAGGTTAACATCATAAGCTCACTCTTAATGAAACAACACACCAATGCAAAGTGTTACATTGGCCAATGAAATACCACTGAAACTCAACTTCCTAGAGTATATCACTCCATATCGAAATAGAAAATCGTTATTCCTAATAGGAGTTGGTTTGCATTATAGTCTTCTTAATCTAAAAGCATAGGCTTTCCAATAACCCTATACCGACAACATGATCACGAAAGATATGCATTGGTAAGCCTTCAGTGAGCAAATCCGCAAGCATTTACTTAATACTTGTATGCTTAGCACTTATTATTTGATCCTAGATTCTATCTTTCATAACATGATACTTAATGTCGATGTGTTTGACAGCACCACTCGACTTGTTGTTACTTGTATAGAAAATTATGAGTTAATTATTGTAGTATAATGTAAGTGGCTTTGAAATACTATCAACCACTCTTAATCCCTAGATAAAGTTCTTTACCATGCAGACTACTCGGTAGCCTCATAACATGCTACAAACTCAGCTTGCATCGTTGACGAAGCCGTAAGTGTCAATTTGGAGCTTTTCTACGAGATAGCTCCTCAGGCGAGGATGAAGATATAACCTGACGCGGATTTCTTAGTATCCACACATCTTACAAAGTCTGCATCTGAATAGCCAACAACTTCGTGGTTATTAGATTTTTTAAATATGAGCATCTAGTTCTTAGTGACTTGCAAATAGCGCATGACTTTCTTAACAGTTTTCTAGTGGTCCGATCCTAGATTTGACTGATATATGCCAATCATCCCGATCACGAAAGCTAACTTAGGGCACGCACGTACTTGAGCATATATAATGCTTCCGACAGCTGAAGCATAAGGAACCGACTTCATTTGATTAGTTTCATATTGGTTCCTCATGCATTGAAATGTCCGAAACTTGTCGCCCTTAACAATAGGAGCAAGCGTGGCAGAGCACTTATGCATATTGAATATGAATATTGTGTTGTAGGGATGGCAAATCCACTCGCTAGTCGCAAGCGGACGTGACAATATTTAGAAAGTGATGGACCATCTAACATGGAGCAATCAAGAAGCGAGGTAATTCAAAAAAAATTAGATGTGCATTTTGAAATATTGTACGGTTATCGTTTTATTGGTTTTTTTATTGATTGCTAAAATATAATGATAATTATAAATTTTTAGATGGACCAGACATGGATGTACAAGTCTAACCGTCACGGCCTAGAGTTCTTTCATTGTGTGTGTACGACGGAATTTTGCCGTATTTTGTGTGTAATTCCCTCACATTAATCCATATATACACACACAAAAAAAAGAGAAAAAAAGAGTCAGGCAAGCCCTTTTCTTTAAGGCAGCCCGAGCCGGCCCAGCCTCTTCCCTTCCTCCTCTCTCGGCCGGCTCCACCCGTTGCCTCTTGCCTTATCCCCCAATCACGCCTGCCCTAGGTGCTCGGGGCCTCTGTGCTTCTTCCCCCTCTCCCGAGCGCACCACCTCCACTCTCCAAGTGCGCCATGTCTCTCCCTCCTGCCTCACCATGCTCGGGCTTAGCCTCGCCACGCCGCCTCTCAGACGGCTCTGCCGCTCCGTTCTCTCCTCCCCTCCTCTTCTCTGCTCTTTGGGCCTTGGCACCCGAAGCGCGCCTCCTCTCCGCCCCCGAGCTGCTCGCCCTGCCTTATTCTCTTCCCTGTGCTTATCCCGTCCCCTAACCACCTCAATCCGTATTCTCCGCGATGGAACCTCCTTGTCGCTGGCTATAAAGGCATGAGGGGTGCTCGTAGAGAAGAGGAGGCTGGATCTACGAGATAGATAGAGAGAGAGAGAAGAGAGAGAGAGAAGAGATACAGGGAGGAGAGCTCTTCCTCCTTTTCAATCCACCACTTTGCCATCGCATTTTGCCTTGCCGGAGTGCTACGACCGTTGTTCTTGACGGTGGGTCATTGCAATAGCTACCCCTCCCCTCCTTTTTGCTGCTACAAGGGTCGCCGGCCCTCCTGCCATGCGCGTTGTGATGCCGGCCAGTGCTTCGGCGCCGCGCCCGTGCTATACAGGTGTTTGAGCTGGCCCTTGCACCACGTCCTTAGATTTGGGCTGTGATTTAACTAATGAGCAACAACTAAGAAGCGACAGTCAGCATCTAAGAAGTCGGCATCTCCTCTGCCTAATGATTTAACTGGTGAGGAAACTAGAAGGAAAGTGAGCGTCGATGTCACTGCACACTTCAAACATACTGAGCCAGAGAAGAGTGATATTGATCCAGCAACGATCGTCAAGTTTCTTCAAACTTTAACAAGACTTGTGGACCAACCGCTAAAATCTAACTACACGCGCATCATGGGAAAGAAATAGTTTGAGGAAAGCATTGATCGAGAAGGTAAAACAACAAAGAGCTCTAGAATAACAAGAAGAATTAGAAAGAAATTTTCTAATTGATGCTAAAATGACAAAAGAAACACTTTATGATGAGTCCAAGATTGAAAAGGCACAAACTAAATGACAATTTAAGCTTGGCAAACCATTGATTGAGTCCCTGTTTGAGCTAACAACACAAATGTGAAGATTCCATACCTGGTACTTGGAACAATCGAAGGGTGGTAGAGAAATGTTCGTGTTCCAATACATACATTGTGATTTCCTCCACAGGGACGGTGAAGTCTGGATTCATTTTGACGAAATGTATCGACTCTACCACCAAGATGCCCTTGGCATTCAACTCATAAGTTTGTAGACTCTGGAAGTATCTTACATGTATAATTTATAGTATAAATTCTTGTACCATTATATTGAATGTTTTAACTTTTTATGTATGCAAAATGGAGATACATATATGCGGAAAAAAAAGGCATCATTGAAGTAGGATTCCTCAACCCAATAAAAATAAATCAGACGATGGCCACCACCTTGCCACAGGGAACCAAGGATTATGCACTTGAATTTATTCAAACATACCAATTAAAAAATACATACCTTTACCTTAAAACTTTGAGTATGTGTTTCCCTCCATATTTGTACTACTCTTTTTGAGCATCACGACGTTAGGACTTAGGACTAATTAGCTACGGTGGCATATGTGTAGATTTTATTGTGCACTCTTTGTCATCCAGACTGACTATAGCGGTATCGTTGTCCTCGATAGAAAAAGAAATCCAGTAACCGAATATCAACCTGTCATAGACTATCTACAAAGGTAAACTAATCATTCATTAACGCTTTAGTAAACTTCAAATTGATTAAATCTAAGTCTAGTTACGATCAATAATCACATATGTACAGGGTGTATGTGCGCTACATCAAGAGGAAAGGACGTCACTTTCTGTTCTAGAAGTAATAGAAGATCGTAACAAACTTTCCTTGTAGGCTTCAGGCCTAGGGTAACAATTTATGTTGCTAGTATGTATGTGACTTCATGTATGGATGGACCGAAAACAATTATAGCACCATTACAAAAGCTGAGGTAAGTGGTATACATATTGATGATTAATTTTAGGTTCCTACTCGTGTTCAAATAGATTGATTTCTTCATTTCTGGTAATTGCAGGACCTCGAGCTAGGAACAGGTATCCTCATGCCACAGAGAATCAATACAATTCAGGAACAACTCTGTGGGTTCATCACTGACCAAGTCATTCCAGAGTCCGGGTGGTACTATGTTTTCAAATGGTGCTATTCGCATGTCGTCCCTTCAATTAGCCCATGGAGTTCGTTGCTTGATTCTTCTCAAGGCAAAAAACGTTGTTCAGGGTCTTCGGTCAACAAGAATAATTGAATGGCATCGTTTCTTACCCTTTTGTTGCATACTTCTGTTAATTATGAACTTTTATTATAACTTGTATTAGTTATGATCTCTAGTCAATGACATGTGAAACAATATGGTTACATATACATGAATGAGACGAGATGTGAATGAATTATATACGTGATATTATATGTGCTGAGATAATTATATGTGCATGTGAAACTTGAATATATGTTTATCTTGCTGTATGTGACCTTATTTGTGCTGCAGTCGGTAACAACTAGATTATGTACAGGGAGGAAGGCCATCAGTGCTGGCTCATGATAAAAAATCGGCATTGATACGGAGACTATCAGTGCCAGCTTGTAAAAAAACTTGCACTGATAGTTGAGTATCAGTGTCGGTTACTTATTATGAAACAACACTGATGGTCTCAATATCAGTGCTGGTTTTTTTATGAGCTGGCACTGATACTCATTATCAGTGCTGGTTAATAAACCGACACTGATAGTCTGTGCCTATCAGTACCGAGTAATCAGTGTCGGTTCAAAAATCGCTACTGATGATGTTTTTGAGCTAGCGTTGATGACTATTTCTATAACAGTGCGCTCTCAGACGATGTGTGCTCGAAAGTGCTATGATAAGAAATAGGCTTGATTGCTAGGCACAAGTAGCTTTGTTTGACTAACTTGATGGATATAGATATATATCATGTGCATTTTAGGTATATTTGATACATGCATGTTGTCTGCATGTATATGTCGTAGAAAAATGTTTCCAATGGAGCACGTTTGGATTCTCAGGGGTCTTGGTTGCATGGGCGGCAAATGAGCACATCATGATGCGATGGAGACTACAGAGGCCGGAACATTATTGTTGATCTTGAAATAAAGCTTTCTTCATCTTAAAAAAGATGCGATGAAGACCAACCGAAAGTAACTAGACAGAGTACAAAGCACATGAATGTATAGTAGGAAATTGTGTAAACATATACATAACTCGTCTTTGCATCGATTTTAACCTACCACACACAAATAGTAAGTACTGAAGGGACTCTCAAGATATGCTGTGGATGGATAAAGAGTGAAGACAGTTCTTTCTTTATCCGCTCTCACCTTTAACTTTTTTTGTTCTCCTTTCTATTTGGCAGCTCCCTATCTCCGTACTGTCGAAGCTTAACTTTGGCAGTTCGTAAATGCACAGACTCTTAGGTCCTATAGGAGCTATTCGCTCCTGGATGCATCATCTGTTATGTACTTCAGTTTGATGAAACGGATGGCTCCGGTGCACCGGTAATTTTCGTTTTTGAACCCGGTGCATACGTGTTCCCCATACTTAGATAAGATCAGACCCGAAGTTTCTAGCAACTAAAAATAATAAACAGCTCACATTCGTCCAAGCATCACCCTGCTCTCAACTCCATATCTCCAATTCTCCCTCAAGAGCATCAGACCACAATATGCTATGGTCCATGGCCTCCACCTCCCTATCTCCCACAACCTCGCCTCTCTCTCTCTCTCTCTCTCTCTCTCTCTCTCTCTCTCTCTCTCTCTCTCTCTCTCTCTCTCCCCCGTTGCACACGCTCAAGGAAGGTTGTGGGGCCGTAAGACCTTGCGGTGAAGAGGCTAGAGCTCCCTCGATTTAGCGTCATCGTGGCTAGGGCTCGTTGGGTTTAGCAAGATCGAGACCTCAACAAGGCAGTGTCGTGGACATCATCTCCAGTCGAGTGCAGTTTGCTCTTGTGCTCTACTCCAGGCCCCTTCCTCCCTGCGCACTCCCGATGAAGGCTGAGGTGTGATAGCGAACTCAAGAGAGCGATGGTCACTTGCATGAAGATGTCGTAGCGGCCTCGATTTGTCGCCGTCGTGGCCCGAGCTTGCTAGATTTTACTAGATGGAGACCCAGCAAGGCAGTTTTGTAACTTGTCTCTCCATTTGTTGCAACTGATCTCTTCAGGTATTGCAAGCTTGTTATCGGATAGTTGCATTTGTAACTACTTTCCAATTCTAGTTTTTAGATGATGCGTTTATACTTTAAGAATATTGCAGTTACCCCTTTTAAACATTGCAGGCTTATGATTCTTGTAAAATTGTTTGATTGAGTGTTTCCATAGCTAGTTTTAAATGTTGCTAGTTTTTTGGATGTTGCAATATATGTTTTGAGATGTTGCAACAACAATTGTTGGATGTTGCAATTTTTGTGTGGCTGATGTTATGATTTAGGGCTAGGAAACCTGATTTTATAGGATCTGAGACTTTTTCTATACCATTTTTACAGTAGGGTTGGTCAAAGAGTGAAACTCATTTAAGATCTAATGCGACGAGCTCAAGGTCAAGTAACCATATACGTGTTGCACGAAAATATTGTATGAAACAAGTCGTAATATTACGATGGGAATTTTTCTACTGGATCGGATATATGCAATGAGCTATTTTGATACATTTCTTTTAATGTTGCAAACAATCATTCTGATATTATAGTGTTATTTTTATATTGCAATGGACCATTAAAACGTCCGATGGATCGGACGTCCGTAGCAGCTCCCTTCATGGTTTGTACCAAAACTAAAGCGCTTTTTGAGCTAATCGTACTACGACCTATGGTCCACCTTTCAGCAAGGCCACATATATGCTAGCTCCTGCCAACAATAGGAACACCACGTGCACTGTAAAATCCTGTAAGTGAGCGAAGCGCTGCTGTACCCGACCATCTACAGGTCGCATGAAAGAGATGTATGAGATTATGATTGGCGCGCGATCACATCACATGGAGCTAGCGCATCACCACCGGCGGCCCGAGAGGTACGCCCGCGCGATCTGCTGGTAGCGGTAGCGTGCATGCATGCGTCGTCGCAGTGGAGCGCACGGCGGGATGGGCGCGCGGCACCGTCGATCGTACGCGCGCCGGCCAGACGCAAGCTGCTAGGCGTGCAAGATGGATCTCGTGATCGATCGTTCTTAGCCGCTGAGCTGCTAGTAGCTACAGGGAGAGCCCCACAATAACTTAGTGTGTACAGTCAGTGGCAGATCTAAAGTCAAGAAATAGAGGCCCTCTCTGCTCTTGTTTCTCCTCCTCCTCCTTTTCTTATCTTCTTTCTCTTCCATGTCTAAAAATTATAGACTTAGGGGCTCTCAAGTGTAGTAGTGTTGTGGTACTCTGAAGCTTTAAGCAATATAAGCCATAGCTAGCGTGCTAGCTCCCCATTTTCTAGCAGCTAGCTCATAGAATGGTCCATGCAGGCTCCATATAGCGATCGAACGATAAAGACACCACCAGCAAGCATGGCACGGAATTTCCACCCTCCTCCCCATGGTCTGCTAATTGGTGATCATGAACCAGCTAAACTGGATCCTTTACGACCAGAAAGCATCAGCTAGTGCGGACCTAGCTAGCTCCAAACTAGTTTTTTCTTCTTTCTCTAGGCCTCGTTTTGAAATAGTTTCATGGGAGCAAGAAATTGAATGGTTTCACGTGAAATTCCTATATCTAAAGGGTTCTAACCCCTGCTAATTCCTAAATGGAAGTTGCACCGATGTAGAAATATTTTTCCCAACAACACGCCATACCGAATTTAAAGGACTGGACTATTCAAAGTACATAGGAAAAATCCAGGAAACGAGAGGCAGATCCGCATTCAAATTGTGATAACAATATATGCATCAATTCACATTTAGAAAAAGGCAAATTAAAACGTGCAGATGGTTAGTAAGTCGTTGTCTTGCTCATGGACAGTACATGGGCTAGCTAGCTAGGTTATGTTTGCCTACATGTTCACACTTCAGTTTCAAGACATTGATGGAAGAAGATCCCAAGCTCAAGGAAAAGGACACTTCCCATTTTGATATTAAGTTCTTCATAATAGCTCATGACATATAAAGATGCTAGATACCGAACAATCATGCTATCATGTCTCATAAGTAAAAACATGAGTGCATGTCTATGCATTCCAATATGTTTGTGAGGAGAGAAACAATTAATACCGATCCCTACGTACTGATGAATGCATTCTTCTCTTTCCTAGTTCCTTTAGAATTTTAGGATAATTCCCCAATATCATTTCTTAAAGATCTTTCCTAATTCCTAACACATACAACCAATGTTACCCGTCGATCTCCACTTGTTTTTAGTAAATCAAAAACTCATTTTAATATATAGATTATTCTTGTGTAGTGTTCCATGTTGGCTGCTTTTTTGGGCGAAGATCTGGTACTTTTATTAAGGTACACACGCATGACTAAAAGTATTTGCATTATGTTCATATATGAGCCCACCGGTTTCATTGTCAATAAAAAATGCAAAATAATCAACCAAAAAGAAAGATCTTCGTTGTCTACAATTGAGGCAAAGCAACTTCGTATGTACATGCATGGAATGGTCTTCTCAATGAAAACGCATGTCATTCTAACTCTTACTGCAAAAAAAATAAGTGATAAATAAAAGATCACCTAAAAGAACACCTTTAGCATAATATGTACAATACTATACATAATAGAGACGTTAACGATTTGAATCATTGCTTCTTTGTTCATAATAGAACCTAAGTACACTACTTCTATGTGTGTTGATACTCTAATTGTCATTTTCTATTTACACGAATCAAACTTTGATCATTACCTTTAACTAAGAATTTTATAAGAAATTAGTTATGTGCATTATATTGTCAATGTAATTTCTACAACAAAACTAAAAACACTAATTGTGTTTTTAGTTACTAAACATTTCAAATTTTTAATGATCAAAATTTGAATAATTGAAGTAAAATGATAGCGTTATTTGTGAACAAATGTAGATCTGATATCTAGAGTATCATCAGACTGTACCAACACTATACGAAAAACACGACTTCACCTTACACTTTTCTAGATAGTTTTTTCCCTTGAAATGAGACGATGATATATATAATTGAGACTATTTCAGAGCTTACGAAAATAAATAATTAACCTAATCAAATGAATCTCTTATGCTAAATATTAAAAAATGAGTTCAGGAAGAGCAAATAATTAAGAAGTTCGAAACAAAGCGATCGATGAACCCTAACTTGAAGATCGATGCAACTAGGATATACTTCTCATCCTTATCTCTTAAATTAAAAGACACTAGATATTATAGCAGTTATAACTCAAAACAGTCGTTGTATGTAAGCTAGGACCTAATATATTTGTGCATAACAAACTGACTAGATCTTGCAAGACTAAATACCATAAGATGCATTAACCATAGGTTAATTATTACTTGTAATGTGTAAGGAAAGAATATCCATGCTGATTTTTCAAGTACATACAAGCTAGAAACAAACTGACAGTTACCAATCAGTTAGTTGATAATTTTACATAAACACACAAGCGGCTTAGTTTGGGCAAAACATGAGCTACATGCTATATGAATGCTCCTTTTTACACAATGCGATATGACAACCAGAAGCGCCACTTTCATTACAAAGTACTAGCTAGGAGTTCCAAAAGAACCATGCATGTGCGATTAAATCTTGATTCTTGAAAAACCAAGGCATGGCCCAAAAGGAATTGAAGGATGAACAGTCTGCTTCAGACTGGCCACACACAAAATAATTGTGTGAATATATAATAAAGCATCTCCGATTACTATTGATTTTTTATCTTGATCCCATGTGTAAGTGGAGTACTACAACTCTATCACTGTATCAACCCCATGCAAGCATGGTCTTGCTGAGTTCTGACTTCTGATATGTATCAGAGTGATTTTTCCATTACTCTCAATAGTAAGATGGAGTACGTTAAAGGCGAAGTACACAACATCAAAGCTGCTGCTATATTAATTTCATATACTGTAAAAATTCTGACAAGGCATGGGGTCCCTGGATTACTATCAAAGAGATCAGAACTAACTATCGGCAAATCTCTACAGGATCTAGGGATCAGCTAACCCAGCATTAAGGCCTAATAATAAGAGAGACTGAGCATGGCAGATCCTGCTCATGCATGGGTAAAGCAGAAATGCTCTCATCTCCTATCAATGAGAAGCCAGACCAAATTAGTACTGTGCACTGCCAATAATACTATTACACTTGTGTCCCACAAAATTAAGTTTTTCTATTGCCTCATGCAATGCGCAACCATGTTTAGTACTGTGCACTACTATACAATGCGGTCTGCAATTTTGCAGTGTGCATCCGCATGCTTATAGAGATTTCTTCTCTCTTCCATACTCTGACACCAAAAACTGAGTCCAACAGGAAAGGATCTCTCCTATATACTTTTAAATGCACCGTTTTTTTTTTCTTTTTAGCCTTGCTTGCAGAAAGGCATGATACCATCAAATCTCTCTATGGTATGCATGCCTGATGAATACCTCACCCACACAGTTGACAGAACTGCTGGTGCAGAAGGAACACCAGCAACAGAAGCAGCAGGGAAAGGATGGCACAAGAGACAAATGCGCAAACCAAATCAAGAAGTGGAACAGTGGGTGGGTGCAGAGAGAGAGAGAGAGAGAGAGAGAGAGAGAGTTGCTTAGCTTACGAATGTAGAGTGTGCAGCATGCGTCGGATAGGAGAAGGATTTAGGATCTGACCTCCAGTCTCAGCTCCCACATTTTAAAGACACCTGCAGCTTTGGAAGGAGAGCCCCAATTGACCTGTTCAAACAGCAGCAAGAACAATCCATGTGCACAATACATGCATGCAGTACAGTAGAACACACTTGTTATCCCCAAGAGTTGATAAACTCTATATCATGCAGTGCATAATATTTGTTATCATATGTGGGGAGCACACTTGTCATGGTAATACGCAATTAGATTTCAGAATTGCAGTAAATCAATTCTTCTTCGATCTAATATATAGTATTAGTTTCCAGACATCAGAGGAGGAGCTATATAAAACCAAGCTAATTATAATTAGGCACACAGGGAAATCAAAAGCAAATCGAAGCAAGAAATTAACCATCAACAAGATTTTTTTTTGCTGTTGCTTCGTCCTTATTTTTTCTTGTTTCCCCTCACACTGCAATTGCTAAAGGAAATTAAGAGAGATGAGCTATATACGGATTACGAAGATTGCTAGGTGCTCCGCCTTTCACCGGCGGCCGCCGCCGCCTCCTCCTTTCTTGACTTCTGATCCTCTCCGGACGACCCTTTGTGCAGTCAGTGGCGGCAGAAGTGGCTGGGAAGTAGTGGTGGTAGATCGTACGACCACGACCACCGCCTTCACAAGTCAAGATTCAAGGAGCACCTCGCTTTCCCGGAGGAGGACGACGATGACGGCAGCGAGGGCGGCTGCAGTATCCGGGCCCGCGTCGACGGCGCCGTTCTCCGGCCGCCGTTTTCGTCCTCGGAGCCCGCGCAGTCGAGGTTCACCCCGAACAGCCGCACCCGCTTCGAGGCCGACGACGCCACCGAGGGCGGCTCGGCGTGCCCTGGCGTTGTCGGTATCCGCACGGGTACCGACTCCAGCACCACCGTGGCCTGCTGATGCTGCTGGTGCGGCCGGTAGAAGAGCAGCTGCCTGCTGCTGGGCTCGTTGACGTCGTACGCGACGTGCCGGCAGTGGGAGTCGTAGAGAGAGGAGGGCGAGGGCGGCAGGCGGAGAACCGTCCTGGTGCCGACCGCGGTCGGGTGCGCGTGCGCCCATGGCGCGAAGGGGACGGACGGGAGCGGTAGGCGGTGGTACTGCACGGGCGGGTCGGGTCGCCGGCGCCAGTCGATGAAGAGCCTGCCTCTCGCCGCTTCGCCGACGCCGCGTCCGAAGGAGACGGTGTCCCCCGCGTCGAGGCGCTTCTCCTTGACGAATCGGCTCCAGCCCTTGGTCATGACGTAGCTCTGGCTGCTGTTCCAGTAGGAGTAGCGGAAGCGCCAGGGCTTGCCGGTGCGGTCCTCGAAGCTGAGCAGGAGGTCCTTCTCGTTGGCCGCCGCGTCCAGCGGGAAGTACTTCTCCGCGTGCTGCTTCGGGATCACCAGCCGGTTCAGCTTCCCAACGTCGCTCGGCGTCACCACCTTGTCGAACATGTGCTCCTTCTCCACCGCCTCCGCCTGCCCGTCGGCGCGCTCCACTCTTTCGCCGCCGTCCGAACGGATCGGGCCGGCGCTGAACTCCATCTCCAGCGATCGAGGTCGAGGTAGGTAGACGCCGATCGATTGCTCCTGCCTCCTCCCTTCCTCCCTCCCGCCCAGCTGGCTGGAGCCTTGACCTTTGACCAGCAGTATACTATGCGCTTATGGTATATATGCTACTGGATGCCCCTACCAGTGATGTGCTGTTAATATTGATAGTATAGGACTTTGGGGCTTGTTTTATATTAGCAGATGGCTTAGGATTTGAAATTTAGAATTGCAGGGTTTCTTGGTTCTTGGCTTTGTGGCTACTGGTGAATTGAAATGAATTAGCTAGCTAGGGATGAACTGGATTGAAGGGTTTGTGTGCTATCTTGTGCTGTGGGATTATGCAGGCCTCAACTCAAATCAAGGGAGGGATGGGGAGCAAGAGGAGGAGGAAGGAGAAGAACAAGGATAGAGGGAGGGAGGAAGAAGAAGTGGCTGGCTAGGAGATGTGATGAGTGGCACCAGTACTATGAAGGTTCCTGGTGTGGGGAGGAAAAGGGGAAGGGAGAGGACGGACGGATGCTTGCTTTTGGTTTGCAACCAAAGGTAATTAAATTGGCCCAGCTAGCTACTCCCTGTGTTTATACGTGTTGTTGTTGTACGCCGATAAGCATGGGAAGAAAATTTTATAAGATTCAGTATCGAAAGATATCTATAGTACCTTGATTTATATCGTCTTTCTTTAATTCAACGGTTAATATATATAACTGAAAGAAAGAAGACACGTGATATACATAAAAAGAAATTTTTTTGTGAGACTGAGTTCCATAAAATTTTCTTCGGTAAGTATGTGTATGCTTGTGACCACCCTCTCTCTTTATGTATGTATGTATGAGGTGAGGTGTAAGGAGAGGGGGGAGTGAGGAGGAAACGGTGGGCACAAGACAAGTAGTTTGCTTTTTAAAGGGAAGAGATGTGTGAGAGAGAGAGGAAGAGAGGGGTGAGAAGGTGGGCCCCACGAATTATTTTGTTGAGCTCATGTGAGCTTGTCCTTCTCATGCTATAGGCGGATGAGCCTTTCTGTGAGTTTAGGCAGACGATGAGCTCTAAAATATCAGTTGTTGCCTGCAAATTTTAAACATGTTATTGATAGGTAGCAAATAATAATTCTATTTTATGCGTATGCTACAGCTTTGTATATACTATACGTGTGATTTATATCATGTATTTCTATTTGATATCTAGTAAACAAAAGTTTCAGTTAATTCGTAGGGGAGAAATATGTATGTATGCCGAGTTTGCTAACTGTACCAGGACAATTTTGCATCGCTCACTAAGTTGAGTCGTAGCATTATTCCATCTGGTTTGCAGTTTTGTCTATGTTCTGGTTCAGGGTTACATTAAACATGGCTGACTCAAGTCAAACCAGCATTATCACTTCAAATTTCGTTGCACTTTCAGGTGAGGCAACAACATATATTTCGTCTTTCAATCAGGTAACCCCGCCATATTAATAAATTAGACAGGTCCATTTCAGGAGGCTGATATGATGCAGATCCCATCTTGTCTAATCTTCGTTGCCTGGTTCTTATCACATACGTTCAGTGCAAACAACTCTTGTTACGCAAATTTCTGCGCCTGAAAACTGTGTAATATTCTTTTATTTTCTTCATAGTTCAATTCGACGCGATCGTACTACAAATCTCTGCAGCATCGTCCCCGGCCTGTTGCTGGTCGCAAGATATGTACGTACTGTAACAATAGAATGTTGCTTATTGACCTAAATCTTAAAAAAATATTCAGAAAATCAAAACTAAAACACGTATACATCCAGATAGAATATTTGCAACGTGAATCTGTAGCAGTTTTTAATTAGGCCAAACTACTGGCCCTGAAATCATTTCATGCTATCTGTTTGGCATTAGAAATTTCATTGGCAGCAGCCCCTGCAAGGTCAGCGAGTACCGTGGCAGGACAGAGAAGATGACGAGAGAGAGAGAGAGAGAGAGAGAGAGAGAGAGAGCTCAGCATAGGGCCGTCGGCATGGCTGCTGGTCTCTGATTCGGCCCCTGCAGGAGTGAGAAGAGGCGCCTATTTTATGTGCGCACGCATACACATGTGGTGCATACAATAGGGTACAATCTGCAGCTACTTACCGGTAGACCGACATACTTTTATATGGTGCACACATGCATGTTGTTGGGTGTTAACTGGCCGCAGGAGGAAGGCGGATGGTGATGTATATGGCCAGTGGCTATATTTTTTGGGGTTTTATGTGTGGGAGAATAAGAGGCGGTCTTAAGGTTAGTTGGCCTGTTAGGCTCATGGAAAAAGGGACTTTCTTGTCTAAGTTTGTTGTGTGAGTTGAAGAGGTATTTCTTTTTCTTTGAATTGCAACCTACTGGCTTCAGCTCAATGTGGACATTTAGTCTATGTACACTATTATATAAACATTTTTTATTATCCTTGTATCACTCTCGGTTCAGATATAACCAATAGTTATAATGTATTACTTGGTTGTTGTTAAGAAACTTTCACTTGTGTTCAACACTGCTGGACGATCGAAAATAACGTGAGTTCCAACGAAGGAATAGCTGGGGATAGAGAAAAAAAAAGACACCATCCAGGTACTGCACATGCAACAAAAGTTCTTTTTTCTAAATGCCATTTTTTTTTTTACTATCCAAATTTCATTTGTTTCGGCCAAGGCAGCTAACCAGCCATGACGGTTAGTATTATGGTCGGACAGTTTCTCTTGCTGCTCATGGCTTTTAGTGCACAAGTCGTCATCTGCAGCACTTATATGGAAACGAGACAGATCGTTTGTCACTGCTTGAATTCAAGAAGTAAACATCTTTTATTGCCCTCCGATCACTATTGGTTGAGATATAACGGGTAATGATCACTACCGATTCTTATGAAAAATTTATAAAAAAAGATAAAAATAATTAATATTATCAGTTCGTGTTAAGAACCGACACTAAATATGAATCGATAGTGAAAATAGATTTTTTTTACTATCGATTTATGTTATGAATCGGTAGTAATACGGAGAGGGTATCACTGCCTGTTTTTGTAACCGGAAGTGATAATGGTTGATATTATGTCTTCAGAAATTTATAACTTTTGCATACATAGTTGGATGCAGATATATTTTATATAAAAATTGTAGCTCTCGATGAGGTCTATAACTTTGTAGTTGATAATATTTTCATTTGAAACTATCTATTTGCCTAGATAATCATCCGAATATTTTTGGTAAGAAAAGTCAAAAGAATAAATTACCCTATAGCCATTAGCTAAAATTGCGAGGTAAAATGGTAAATAAGCTTTTGTGTGAGGGTGAGATCGCGGGTTCGACTCCCACAAATTGCATGTGTTCGTAATTTGCTATATTCATTGGTTTGATTCCCACAAAAGCTACTGGGGGTTTGTCACAAAAGCAAAAAAGAAATATTTTTTTTATCCCAAAAACATCAGATTTAGGACTGACTATCACTATTAGTTTATATCACAAACCGTTAGTGACAACTCTACTACCGACTAATCGATATGGGTTCCAAAACCAATAGTAATGTCAGTTTGGAACCGACAGTGATTATCTTTTTTAGTATTAGTATTTTTACGATAGATTATAGTTACATAATTTCTTATGATGCTTATGTTTCTGGCTATGCTTAATGTATATTTTTCTGGCTCGAAGGGAGTTAACATGCCCTGGCCATAAAGTTGGTGTGCGCATAATTTGCTATATTTGTTGGTTTGACTCTCACAAAAATCGTCGCGGGTTAGTCACAAAAGCAAAGCTGCGGGGGTTCGTCGAGTGAAAAAAAATTCGATCCAAAAGATATTAGATTTGAGACCAACTATCATTGTCAGGTCGTAATACAAACCAACAGTGATAAATATATTACCGCTGATTCCAAAACTAACAGTGATATTACTAAGTATTACTGTCGACTAATCACTATCTGTTGAAAATTGTCCATTTTTTTCATCAGTTTAAGCTTTGGGTGAACTGATTAGTGCATGCAGCTCAATATGGTAGCGGGGTCAGATGTCTCGAGTTCGAGTCCTAGCGAACACAATTAAACAAAAATTGCAGCCGACTCTTATTTCCACGTCTGATGCCTGAGAAAGTCTCCACGTGAGGGGAAGTGTTGAAATATAGGTGAATTATCCATCTTTTTTCATCAATTAAGGTTTTTGGGTGAACTGATTGGTGCATGCAACTCAATATTTGTCGGTTCTAAAACCTGCAGTGATGTCAGTTTATTAATGATATTAATGACATTTTCTGTAGTTGTAACATCCCGAGTTTTAGCATATAGCATATAGCAAATTTCACTCCAATTTAAAAAAATTCTAACCAATATAAAATCAAGGAATTACATATTAAATATATATACATACATATATATATATATATATATATATATATATATATATATATATATATATTCAAATATACTAATTTGGCTAAGTATTCCAAAGAGCAGCAAATTAATTTCTAAATTAATCCTTGCAATAAATTGAATCATCTGCATTTTGGTTTATTTGTTTTTATAATTCTTTGAGTGGAGATTTGAATTTGAATGTCTCTCAAATTCAAATCTATTCTTAGAATCTTTCAGTGGAAATCCAAATTTAATTCAAAGCTTTTGAATTCAAACCAATTCCAAATCTCAGAGCTTCATATCCAAAACATAATTCAAATATCCTTATTTGAATTTATGACAAAACCACAACCAATTCCAAATCCAAATTCAATTTAATGCCAAACCATTTTTCTTTTTTCTCTTTCTCTTTCTTTTCTCTCCGGGCCCAATCCCTTCTTTCTTCTCGGGCTATTCACCTTCTCCTTTTCGCCTTGCGTAGCACAAACGAAGCAACAAGCCGGCCCGACAGCTCTCCCCCTCCATTCTTTCGCACGTGGGCTACGCGCCCGCAAAGCCCAACTCGGGTGTGCTGAGCAGACAGGCGCACCGGACCATCGATGCCGATTCTCTCTTCCTCATGCTTGCCAACCCATGCGTCAGCCATATGACGATTCACCCCGCTCTTCCCTACGTGCCACGAGGACAACAGCCGACCGTTGTCTCCCTCCTCCAGCGCACACTCGCATTGCCCGAACAGCGCTACCGCGGTCGGCGCATTCAAGGCGACGATGACTTCAGCGTCCACTCTTCCCCCCTCTCTTCGCTCTCTCTCCTCTCTCGCTGCTCTCACTACCACCTCACGAGCCAGTTGCCTGCCACCACGACTTCAGCACCCATCGTACTCAGTGGCCGATGGCCACACTATTGCATCACGCAAATTAAGGTGGGTGCCACCTCACCGCCGTCTTGTTCACCGACACACCAAGCAACCCATCTCCTCGTGCCCCCTCACTTCTATAAATTGAGGAATCAACCATCATTTTTTCTCTTTTTCTCCAAATCCGTCGTCGCCTGAATTCGCCGCCATCGCTGCAAGCCACCCCTCATGACACCGGCACCCAAGGAACGAGGAGCTAATTGTCATCTCTAGCGCAGCACGAGCTACTCTTCACCTTCGTGCGCATGGCTGTCCCCAAACCGTGGTGGTATGGTTGCCACTAGGTACCCATCACCCATACCCGCAATTGTTGGGGAGGGTATGGGTTACCCATTTTGATATGTGTTATGTAGGGTATTAGAGGGTAATACCTAGTTTACCTGCACCTACTCAAAAATAATATATCTAGTTTACCCATACATTCTCAGAAACAATATATCCCCTCTGCCTTGCTTCTCTCTACCATAATTTTTTTGGTGACCTGCTTAATAACTCTAGTGATCCCCTTTCTCTCACTTCCACTCTCTCTTGGTCTCTCCCAAGAACTCTCTTCACCAGCGGTCTCTCTCTCTCTCTCTCTCTCTCTCTCTCTCTCTCTCTCTCCACCGGTGCCCTCTCTCCCTCCACCACATATCTAACTAACTTCAAATTCGCGTGCCTAGATTCTGATCTCCTCAATGAGCTATCCCATCAGTACCTTAGAGAGGGCGATGAGTGTGCTCTCAAGCTTGTACTCCTCCTTAAGCAACTCGGCCAGCTCAAGGATGAGGCTGCCGATCGCCCTTGTCACCAGATCCATGCTGGATTGGTCCGTCCTTCTAGCTTGCTCTCAAGATTAATTACTCCATGAATCCATCATCTTGCTTGCTATGTGGATAGCAGCATGCATTAATGATTCTTCCACCTCCCGACTCGGCCGCGTGTGCTTGGAATGTCGCCACCACTGACTAAACAACCATCGTTGTTACCTCCACAACCCAAGTGAGCCAACTGGGTAATCCCATCGCCATCACCTCCCCATCTCATTGGCATTACTTCCAAGCCGTGGAGGTGCCCGCACGCAGTCGGTCCGTCGCACGCGGCACGCGGTGGCCAAACTCACATGCTCGTGTGCTAAGTTCCCCTCTACCCATTACCCATTGGGCATACCCAGATTTTATTGGGTATGGGTAACATTCTCTTGAATGGGCATGGTTAGTTTTGGGTTTGGGTATGGGCTACCCAAACCATCTCTAATGACAACCATATGTGGAGGACTGGAGCACGGAGTGCAGGCCGCACTGCCGCCGTGATCTCATCGCCAGCCGCCTTCTCACCCCTTCTAGCCTACAGCGAGGTTCCACACGCCCTCATCTTTCCTTTGCGCCCTTCATTTTTCCTTTAGCCCCACGTTGGCGCACCTCTCTACGGTAACCAAATGCTGCCACACCTCAACTGCACACCGTTGGTCGGTCCATGGCCACACCCTCAGCCTTTGAACCTCCTGGATGGACTCCACACGTCACACCGCACCTATAGTAGCCCTTAGCCGGTCGAGTCCCCATCTCATTCCTCTCCTCCGTCGACGATCGAGCCGCCGCTAGTATAACAGGTTTGCTAGCCAACGTAGATCCATGATCACAGTTTTCCTTGCTAGCCCGCCTCCTCTAAACTAGTTCTGGCGAGCTCTCCGGTGAAGCATCATTGTGAACTGCTTATTGGTCTCCACCGCTACTCCACCCCATCCCAGCGAGCCCACAAATGCGCAAGTCACGTGTGCACGCCTCGTAGGCCTTCCAGCCATGTTTGCACGTCCTAGTTGTGTAGGCCACGCCTCGGCCCATTAGATGGGCCAGCCTATTGGCGCAGCCCACTTGAGGCTGCAGGACGACCTTGCCCAAGCCCACGATGGCCGCGTGTTGTATTCTTAATTCTGGGCTAGCCTACCTACTGTGCACCTAGGCCTGAGCCCAGTCCAGCCCAGCGAAGCCAGTGGGACCCACTATCACTATACAGTAGGGCCACAGGGCACTGTTTAGTGGGCCTACATAACTATTCAGTGGAACCCACTTATTGTCCCACCTATAAATAGCGTCATTTCATAATTCTTGATTTCATTTTTTATTAAATCTTCAGGGAGTCATAACTTCTCCGTTCTAACATCGATTCTGACGATTCTTTCACCTAAATTCATCTAAATTTGAGTTCTACCTTTCTATCATACTTTGATATCCATTAGGGATAATTTGTTATTCCATTTAGTGTTATTTGATTCTTCTCTAATATAGGTTGTTGTTGATCGTTATTGCATTTACAAAACCGAAGGATTTCGCAGAGAACCCCAAAGATCATCCTGACTTCGACCAAGGATTAGAAGAAGACATAAGAGAAGGCAATTTCTATCTCCTTGATAATTTTGAGCCTATGTTATGTAATAATCTAAGTGATCAACTTAAAACCTAACTTATTATTGCATGTGCTATGTATTGTGCTAATTCAACAATTGCCATGCCTTAAGGTCTTATCCAAAATATATATCACCATACGATTTACCTAGTCATTATCTATATTAATATCCGAAGCCGAAACAAACACACCCTTAGGATAGAATACATTCTCTCCAGAGATATCACTTATGGAATACATATCTTTGGAGATGTCGCTTCACTGAATAATCATTTTAACTCATGTGTCATGAATCTTTGATGAATGAGGAATCCTTGATAAGCGTGCAAGATATGGCGGGTGATGTGTAAAATGAGTGAAAATTATTTTGGTGGGGTAAGTAGAGTAGTCTTCTGGTCGAGGATGCTCTTGGGGCTTGAGTTATCTATATGGTATTCATTGCCAACTGAAGATGCATGTCCCAATTATATAAGTACTAAATAATTACGCCGTCATGCTAAGTCACCCTAGTGCAGCCATATGTTCTGAATGGATAGGACTTGAGTTTTCTATCTTTCAACCAAGCTAGACTTCTACTAGGAGGGTCAGATGAGCAACAAGGACTCCAAGCATCTGTTAGGTGCATCGCGGTGATGTTATTTACCCAGACTCTTTACGAAAGTCTCGGTGGTACCCTGGCACCTAATATGAGATCTGAAGCACTTGAAGTATCTCGTAGTATAGTCCGGCAAGGAAATGTGATTGCAGTGTCTCGATATGATTCACTCCCCTGCTTGCAACGGTTGGAGGCTGAGCATATTATGTTGTTACGGTCTACAACCTCTGTAGAGTGTAAATCTATTCGAATAGTCGTGTCCACGGTCATAGACATGCAAAAGCAATGGCCACGCTTTGGTTAGATTCAGGGGCACGTGTATCTTTGATAAGTGAGTGTGTGGACTAGATGTCCGTGTGGGGAGGTTGCTAGCTGACTTTGGGTAGTAGTTATGTTGTGCTTTTGACGGCCATTAGCCTAGTTTTGTAATATACAGTATAGTTTGAGGACCCTTTTAAATTATGTAACCATAATACTTTTATGTATAATGTATGATTGTGATATCATAATTGTTCTACTATGTGTATCTGCTATTTGATCTAGGGACTGATATGTGAGGCATAGTAGATACCAGGAATAGTATCTTACAGTAGTAGTGATATTTTTATCATAGATTATAGTTACATAATTTTAGATGATGTTTACTTATGTCTTTGGCGATGCTTAACATATATTTTGCTGGCTATAAGGGAGCAAGCATGCCCTGGCGTAAGTAGGTGTCGCAAATGGACTCTAAATGAATTTTGGATCCATTGATTCATTTAGTACAAAATAATCATGTTATTATAAATCATCTAGACGCAAAATGATCATCAGTGTTGGCTCAACAACGCCATCAATGGTGGTTTTTTTAACCGGCACTGATTACTCAGCACTGGTAATTCATATCTCTGCTGGTTATAATCAGTATTAGTGTCAGACCCTTGTTAGGAACTATCACTCATATTGGCACTATCAATGCCAACTCTTATTACCAACCATCACAGATACATATTACATGGCCCAAATAAAGCTCGCCTTTTAGAAACAAAAATGATTTCAGCTTATGCAGAAAACTTAACTGAAGTTCTAGTTCAAGCAGCTTGCTCACAGCATTTACATTATTCGATATACGTATTTACATGATACAATATTTTTCAAATCATTTAATAAAAGAAGATAGACAAGATGGATAGATCGATTAAACTAAGTGACCTAATTGGACAAGATACAGAGAACAAGCTAACACGTATATACTTTCCCAGTTCCAGCCTGCCCAAAGGCGAAGACAGTGCAGCTATAGCCTTCGAGGACATCATTGACAATTGGTTCAACAACATGCTCATATATGGAACTTTGCTGAGATTTTGGTCCAAAGAACTAGGACAAAACAGTGAGTGCAGTAGAAACCACATGAGCTGACTATACGTAAAATATACAAAATAGAATTTACATGTACATTGTGTCAAATACCAAAGCATATAGAAATCGCAAATTCTGGAAATAACATAAATCACAATGTACAAATTTAGAAGAGTTTCAACATATTAAGATACAAGGATGTATTATACCATACTCTCTAAGTTGAATAGGATTGTAGATGATTTTAAGGCTTGACAATCTTGAACACACCATAGATCCAAACTACCAAAGCTTAACTAGCTTATGCAATTATGTTAATCTTTTGAAGACGAACTCAATATGGACCTTGAAAGTTTTCGAAGTTGACGATGTTGAGACAACCAGTAAGCAAGTGTTACTAAATATTAGTATTCCTAACCAAATCGGTTGTCACTGAACTAAATTGAAAAGAAAAGTAAAGCAACTGCATAGTAGCAAGAAAATCGTAGATTAATACACCGAAATCCATCCATGCTAGCAAGAAGCACAAATCAAACCCACATCATCATAAGGGACAACAAGGTTCACCAGCTGTTAGTGGGCAGAAGAGGAGAATGCTATCAACCGCCTTGGATCCCGCTTGGTCCTTGACGAGTGGGCGAAGCTTGACAAGCCCATCAAGGACGCAGGACCCCCCTGCCGGATCTAGGACGCCGCTACCCCCTTTTCCCTTCATCCACTGATCTAGGCAACGTGGATCTGCAACCACTATGGACGACGACCTCGCCCCTGAGCCATTGTGGAAGATGATGACCTCGGCCCCAATCCGATGGCGTAGGGAGGATCAGGAGGCCATGGTGGCGTTCTTCTCGACCTGCTTCTTGGTGGAAGACACCGTCATGGACAACAAGAGGAGAGTTTGAGAGAGGGAGGAGACAAAGGGGATCGAAGTGAGGGCAACCTCAATGGCGGTGTGCTCGGCCTGGCAGCGATTCGGCCTGGGGAGAGAGGAGATGAGAGGAGGAGACAAAGGGGATCAGAGTGAGAGAGAATATGAGGAGAGAGGGGCGCATGGTGCAGAGGAGATAGGAGAGAGTCGAATGTGAGGCTTGCGAGCTAAAAGCTTATTGAAGTGAAATTTTGGGTCCGAGCCCTATTTCAGTGCTGGTCCATATTTATGAACTGGTACTGAAGTATTAGTGTCGGTTGATAACTAGAACTCGTATTGATAATAAGTATCAGTACCGGTTTAACTCAGCTCAATAGTTGATCAAGCTTAAAATATTACGAATTGTCACTGATACTTTATCAATACCAATTTATATCTAATCGGTACTGATAGAACAGTACAAATAATCTATTATATTGTAGTGTCTAAGTTTAGAGAGAAATTAAGTAGCAATTAGAATGGTCAGAGACGGACGAATCCCAACATCCCTTTGCTCTCTTGCCACTTCGATCTCCAGCTCAAGTTGATGGTCTGAAACCAATTGCATATATCCCAACTCCCAAGAGATCTTTCGGCGCCGAGCTCCTTGCGGATTGGTTGAGCACATTTTGTTGACCCGTGTGGACAGCAGCACGGGTGTCTACTGCATGTACAGTAGAGTGCATGTGGGTTTAGCCAAAGAGCGTATGGAGTAAGATAATCTGGCCTTTTTCTGACAAACTTGCTGCCCCCCTTCAATCCCCTCGCACGCGATACAAGAGATTCCACGCGCAGTGAACGGGTGTGCCCACTCGCATGGTACTCCTACCTCTCAAAATAGATGATATTTAAAATTAAATATAATTATTAAGATAAATAATAAAATATTCATCTTACTTTTTTAATATTATTTATTACATGGAAAATGAAACTTGTAAGAAGGAAGAATTTACTTAATAAAGAGGATAAGATTGAAAAATTTATGCTAAAATTATGTTAAAATTATAAACATCACGCATTTTGAATATTATAAAAAGAGATCAAAACATCATTTATTTTGAAACCAAGGAAGAAGTATATGTTGAGGAAAAATATGAATTTTTGATGTTTGCGTGGGTCTTTTTCTCTTGTGGACTGATTGGCCTATTGGCCTTTGGCGCTGCTCTGGCCCATGCGGCTAGAGTACATGTTCTGTTGTTTGGTTCAGCTAGGGTACATAGAAAAAGAACGAGCCTAGGGAGAGAGAGGAGGCGGCAGCAACATGTGACACTATGTAAAAAATCAGCAAAGAAGACATCACATTAGTGACGGCTGCTCAACACGTGTCACTAATGTCCTATTAATGACGGGTCCAATAAGACGCGTCTAGAGAGAGGGAGGAGGTGACAGCAGCATGTGACACTACGTAATAGAGAAAAAGAACGGGTCTAGGGAGAGGGAGGAGCGGCAGCAGCATGTGGCACAACATAAGAAACCAGCAAAGGAGACATCATATTAGTGACGGTTGCTCAACACGCGTCACTAATATCCTATTAGTGATAGATCCAATAAGGACACATCACCAATATCCCTTCTGATCAGGACCACATATAGATCCATCACTAATGAGTGGTCAATAGTGACTGGTCGTAACATGACCTCTCACTGATGATAGTAGTAATGGGTCAAATTGTGACCCGTCACTGATGACTAGGTCATCAGTGACGGGTCATCCTAAGCTAGTCATTAGTGACGAGTCAAGTTATGATCCATCGCTAATGATAAGGTTAGTAGTGACGGGTCATCCTAGGTTAGCCATTAGTGACGGGTCAAGTTGTGACCCGTTACTAATGATAAGGTCATCAGTGATGGGTCGTTCTAGGTCAGACATTACTGACAGGTCACAACTTGACCCGTTATTAATGATTCACTCATTAGTAACAGGTCGTCCTATGTCAGTCATTAGCAACGGGTCAACTTGTAATCCGTCACTAATGACCAACTCCAGTCACTAATGACGGTATTAGCAAATATTTTTTCTTTTTATTTTATTTTTTTCTTATTTTTTCTCACCTCGGCAACACTAGAATAGGAATTATTATACATTTCTGCTCAAGTTTGATGTAAGCTGTGGCGGTTATGGACACAAACGCATGTTCCAAAAACGGTGCAGAAACTTTTGGGGGCGAGACTCAATCTTCTAAGTCGTTTTTTGGCCTAAAAAAATTCTCTGGATTCAACAAAGTCAGGGAAAAACTGATGTAACTTTTTTTTAGATATCCGTAGAGTTAAAAAAGTTGAAATTAGAGTCTGTATGCAAAAGTTATACCCGTTTTACCGAATGCACTCTGTGTCACCTATCAAATTATAACCCTTGACAAAACTTGACAAAATTAGTCATTAGTGATGGATCATGGTTATGACGCATCACTAATGGTCTTTGGCAAAGAATGTTAAAAGGATTAAATATCCAGTTTGTCGGAGAGTGAACTCCTGTCGCAGGGATCCCGAGAGACCCCTTTTTAGAGATTCGGCCGGGGGGATGATCCTGGAAAAACTTGTTTGGGAAATAAGCGGGAGCGGAAATAAATGTGATGGCCGGCGGGAGACGATCACCCTAATGCAAGAAAAAGTGGGTACGCCGGGTTTTAGACAGGTTCGGGCCGCACGGAGGCGTAACACCCTACTCCTGTATGAACACTATATTTATCCTTGAAGGGAATTCTTCAAGGAGGTATCTGGTTCTAAGGGGAGAGCTGTTTACAAAGAGCTTGAGGCTCTTATGTTCTAGCTTAACTTGAGCTGGTTCGAGTGTCTGTCGATCTATCTTTGGCCTGGTTCGTCGGAGATTGTTGGTCGTCTGGTGGTCGAAGGCCTTTTTTTCCTCGCTTTTAGTGTTCTCCATCCTTTCCTTTTATAGGCGCGCCGACCCCAACATATCCTGAATGGGAAAGAGGGGACGCGAATGCCAAGGTGCCACGGAGAAAGGCGTAATCATTTCATTTTGGCGAAGTGACAGGGGCGGTGGAGAAATGCGGCGCGCATTCGACCACCAGCCGCTGCGGAAGCCTCGGGGCGCCCTAAAAGGGGCCCACCGGTCAGCCTCAGAGGTGCCCAGTGCGCCCACCCTGTCTTGTTCTTCTGCCAGGGCAGGGTGGCAGGCGGAGTGCTTCGATTCTGGCAACGTTATCCCGAGGCACCTGGATGAAACGGGACGGGACCCGTGCATTTAATGGACCCACGGCCCCCTGCTAGTGCATGGCAGGGTCTGACACTGGGGCGTGGGCAGCTGAGGATGTCAGGATGTCAGGATGTCAGACCGCGCGTGCCTATTAAATGCGGCATTGGGCCTTTGACTGGATGACACCCTGACGACGGGACCCTTCGGGTCGTTGAATGATCTTGCGCGAACCTTCGGGGCACCGAGTCCTCGGGGGCTGCCACGTGCAGCCCCGAGCACTCTCTCCCGAGCACTGCGGTGGGACCTTCGGGGCACCGAGTCCTCGGGGGCTGCCACGTGCAGCCCCGAGCACTCTCTCCCGAGCACTTTGGTGGGGCCTTCGGGGCACCGGGTCCTCGGGGGCTGCCACGTGCAGCCCCGAGCACTCTCTCCCGAGCACTTCGGTCTTAGTATTTGGACCCTGCAGATCATCGGGGAACTGGGGTGCTCGGGAACCAGAGGCGGCGGCCCCGAGCACCTTCTCCCGGGATTTAGCTTTTTCTTACCTCGCAGGGTGGTGACATGTGGTGGATAGCCGGCCTGGCCTCGGGACTTAGGGACCCCTGGTTCTGAATACACCGACAGTAGCCCCCGGGCCCGTTGGTAGCCGATGGGACGGAGACTGCGAATGGGCCCTTCGTCGCAACCGAGGCCAAGGCTAGCGCGGACGCCATGTGGCAAGCTTTCGAGAGGTGGCCCTTGCGGACCTAGACCTTAAGTACGTTCCAACGGGAAAATGAGTGGACGCGTGTCCACACAACTTCCGAAGGGTATGATAACCATACGGGCGGCACGCGCGGTCGCCGCGCAGATCGAGGAAAATACGCCTGGCAACCGCTGACATCGCGCGAGCGGCGGGAGATTCGTCTGACAGTTGCGTCGATCGAGGCGACGCTTCGCCGAGCGAACCGTCTGGGGCGGCAGTTTTCGAATTTTGAGATATAAAAAGGGGGAACGGATCGGTCCGTTTCCCCTTTTTACGCTCTCTTGCACTTGCGCTCCTGCCTTCTTGGTGCTCCGAGGCCCTCAGGAAAATCCCAGGCGACCGGAGGATTCTCCCTTCTCTCTCTTTTCCACCAAAAAACACCTTCCACCCTGTTGAGATGACGAGGGTTGGAGGAGGACGCCGGGATAGGACTTCGGACAGCATCTTGCCGGAGTCTCGTCTGAGGAACGAGGAGGCGGCGGATAAGATTAGGAAGCTGTTGGTACCGGAGGGTCAGGAAGGTGCCGTGGTGGTGAGGCCGGCGACTCTGACGCCGGCGACGACCGTCCCTGGGCGGACCGTTCTCTTCACCTCTTTCGTGGCGGCGGGGCTAGTGCCGCCGTTCTCCGCCTTCTTTCTGCAAGTTTTGGAGACGTACGGCATACAAATGGCGCACCTAAGCCCTAATTCCGTCGTGGCGTTGGCGGTCTTCGCGCATCTCTGCGAAATGTTCGTGGGGGTGATGCCGTCGGTGACGCTGCTTCGCCATTTCTTCGTTCTCCGGCCGGTGGGGAAGAAGAGGGGGCACTCCACGGCGGACGTCGCGGGGTGCTGCAACCTTCGGCTCCGGGAAGGCCTGGGGGATCATTACATTCCCCAGGTGCTGCGCAGCAAGTGGGAGGAGTGGCGGCGGGACTGGTTCTTCGTCGACATCGACCCCCACGAGCGCCTCGAATTGCCAGAGAGGGCGGCGGAACCTCGGCGATCGACGTGGGAGGCGCCGCCGCCAGAAGACGCGAGGCTGAAGCCGGTGCTGGAGCGCATCTTGGAGCTGCGCGAGTCCGGGCTGACCTCAGTCATGGTGGTTGTGGACTTTCTGCGTCGTCGGTTGGCACCCTTGCGAGAGCGGGCCCGACCAAGCTGGTTCTACACCGGGCCGGAGGACATCACCAGGACCCAGATTGGCGCGAGCTGGGATTTGGGGCAGGCGGAGCTGCGGGGGATGACCCGAGTGATCACCGGGACGGAGGACATGAGCCGGGCGGAGCTCCCGTGGCCGGAGATGGCGCTCTGCGCCAATCTCAACCGGGTGGCCATCATGGCGGGGCTGCCGGAGTTCGATGCCCAGGGGCCCGTGGACCGGCCACGAAGCCGGAGTCCCGAGGCCTCCGACCTCCCCGGCCTGGAGGAACTTCTTGGCGAGGAGGTCGCTGGTAGTTCGGCGCGGGCTGGCGACGGGGCCGCCGCAAGCAGCGGTCGCCGTGCCGGAGAGGAGGGCGCCACTGAAGTTGTTGAAGAGTTGGCACCGGGAGATCGGGGAAAGCGACCCCGGGCCTTGATCCTAGTGCCGGATTCTCCGCCGTCGCCGACGGCAGCGGCGGCATTTCCGGTGCTGGAGCCGCGCCTGGTGCGGATGGGGCCTGCATCGGCGCCTGCGACCTGCACGGCGGAGACCGAGACCCGTCCAACGGCACCCGAGGCTCGCACGACGGCGCCCGTGGCCTGCGTAGTGGCTCAGCCGAGCCCCCAGCGGAAGAGGCGGCGGGAGGAGTCCGGACCGGCGGCACCGGACCTGGACATCAGGCTCCCAGCGGCCAAATGGCGGTATCGGTGAGTCTTCTTTCTTGCTTTTCCATGGGCATTTTCGGCCCGAACTAAGTTTTGACAACTTTTACTTGTCTCTCGCAGGCCAGCTGCAGGCGCTGCTGTGACGGAGAGAGAGCAGGCGCCGGAGCCAGAGCCGAGCCTGCCTGCTGCGACGGTGGAGGCCGGCATAGGATCGGCGGAGGTGCCAATCGATGTGGCGGCCCCTGGGAGAGAGGCGGAGGTGGCAGCCGAAAGAAGGGTGCCGGCGGAACCTACCCCGGGCGCGGAGAGCCCGGGGCGGATAACGGTGGAGGCGGATGTTCTGCCGGGGCCGGTGGACAGGGCGGCCGACGCGGGAACGCGGCCGCCGTCCGAGACCTTGGCTCCGGCGGAGCCTACCCCGGGCAGGCAGAGCCCGGGGCGGATGGCGGTGCAAGGCCCTGCGGAGAGCTCGGCCCCCCTGGAGGCACTCTGCGGAGAAGCCTGGGCCCCACCGGTGCCCGGTCAGCCCGCCGATCTTTTCCTGGCCGCCATTGAAGGTGTTCAAGTAGCGGTTGGGCGGCTGGGCGCAGTGGTGAACGCCAAGGAGGGGGAGCTCGAGGCCGAGCGCGCCCGCCTGGCACTGGAGAAGGCGCAGCTGGCGGGCGCCCAGGAGGAGGCCCGTGCGGCAGCCGCGCGGGAGCAGAAGCTCCTAGAAGACATCCGCGCGGAAGCCGCGCGGGAACGAGAAACTCTGAAGACCGCGCGGGCAGAAGCCGCGCGGGAACGAGAAGACGCCGCCCGCTTGGCCGAGGCGTCGAGGCAGCAAGCTGCGGAGGCCCTTGCCAGGATGGGGCAGGCGCAGGAGAGGGAGGTGGCAGTCGCAGCCCGGGAGCAGGCTGCGGAGGAGCGGCAAGCCGAGCTGACCCGCCGGGAGGGCGCGGCCGAGAAGACGCGCGCCGACCTCCAGCGCTGGGAAGACGAACTCCGGAAGATCAGAGAAGAAATCAAGCGCTGGGAAGAGGAAGTCTCCATCCGGGAAGTAGACAACGAGCTGTCAGCGTCTGAACTCGGTGCCCGGGAGGATTCGGTGGTCCAGCAGGAGGAAGTGCTGGCCCGGCGGGAGAATGAGCTGAGTCGCCGAGAGGGCGAAGCTGCTGCTGCGGCGGCCGCCGCGGCTACCAGGGCGGAAGAGAATGCGAAGCACGAGGCGGAACTGGCCGCCCGTGAGCGTGCCTTGTCCGAGTTGGTGGCCAAGGCGAAGCAGGCTGCCGTCCCCGCCGCAGCTGGCGGTTCTTCTGGTCCGGCCAGGGACCAGGGACTCGAGGCACAGCTGCGAGCCGCCAAGGAGAAGCTCGAGACCGCCTTTGTCTCGCGGGTCAACCTTGAGCATATGCTGGAGGACATCCTCCGGCGGATGCGACGGGCCGTGGAGAAGGGTGGTCTCGGACGGCTTGTCGACGACAAGAAGGGCGACGGCCCCGCGCGACAAGTGTTGGGGCTGCAGCAGGTCTGCGAGCGCCTCGAGACCCTGCCCTGGGCAGTTCAGGAACTTGCCGCCCGGGAGGGACGTGGCTTGGCACGTGCCGTGGCCGAGCACGTCCTGGCCTGCTACCGAAGCAGGGACCCGAACTTCCCATTGGACGGCTTGTCGAGGCTGAGGAGGAGGCCGCCCGGGCAGCGGTTAGGAGTACCGCCTCCGTGGTGGCGGCCGGCTTCAGGCGAGAGGTGCCGCCGCCGCCAGCTCCCGGGGACGACTCGGAGGATTCAGCCGACGCCTCTGCCGCCGACTAGGCCTTCTGTGCCCTCTTTTCTTTTGTTGTAGATGTAGGAGTGAATATTAGGAGTGAACCCTTAGAAAACGCCTTGTATATGTCTTTTGAATATAATGGCAGCTTTTCCTTGGGCTCGCAACTCCAATTTCTCTGTGTGTTTGATGTTTCTTCTGGTGCTCTGCCTGGAAGTCCCGGGGAGTACTCAGTCGGGCCGTTCCCGACCTTCCCATCCCCGAGAAATGAAGTTGTTCCGGTCGCTGGCGTTGGCGCAGCCAGCCCTCAAGCTCTCGCGAGTCCGCACTGCCTAGGTTAAGAAACGAAGACACAGACTCCCTTGCCCGGGAGATAGATCGATCCTGCTCGGAACACGCCGTGCCTAATGAACACTTTTTCACTTTGCGACCACTCAGTTAGTAGAAGGGAGACGTGTGTGGGCGAGAATGTGACCAAGAGTCCTCGTGGTCCGGTGGTGCCCGGGCTTGAAACGGGCCGGACCGAGCACTGACAGCCTGCCCCCGAGACCTGAGCTCCGGACTACCCGAGTAGCTCGAGCGATAGGATTACCCAGGGTACCCGAGGACTCGGTAGTGCTCGGGGTCCATAAAAGCAGACCGAACACCACGACGACCACGAAGGGCTTCGGTCAGACATTATCGCAAACACGGTACTCCTTTCTACAAACCGCTATGTCGTTCTGGGAAAAAGTAGACACGCGGCAGGGTTTTTGCGTGCAAGGAGACCACCTCACCGAACAGATTAAAGCGCGAGAGCCCCCGAGAATGACTCGGGAACATAAATTTACTGAAAGCAGACTTGTCTAAATATAACCACTCACCGGACAGCTGTCGGCCTTCCGGCCAACCGATCCAGGAGGGGTGTGCTTCCGAGCTCGGGGGCCCGGGGACTTGATTCTTTCAACGGAGCGCCTGAGGGCCCAGAGGCATACGAGGCTCCTAGGGTCGGGTGGCCTCGACCACCCAAGCCTAAGTGGTAGGACCACCCGAAGACCCTTGGGGCCAACCAGAGACCAGGGCATTGAAGCCCTCGCGGCCGAACTGCTTGTGATTGCCAGCCTGTGACTTGAGAGAGAATATAGAATTTCTTTGTCTGGTGCGCTCTGTTTGTGCGGTACTTGCTATAGACTGCTCTCGTTTTTGACCCGAGACCTCTCGAATACCCAAGCCGGCGAACAAGAGCGGACAGAGGCATAACCTAGAGGTCCTATGGTTCGGTGGCGTCCGGGTATGACAGACCAGACCGAGCACCGACAGCCCGCTCCGAGGGCCCGAGCTCCGGACTACTCGAGCAACTCGAGCGATTGGATTACCCAGAGCACCCCGAAACTTGGTAGTGCCCGGGAGCCTGCCACGACACCGAACACCACAGCCTACCATGCCGGACGTAGGTCAGCGGCGACTGCTCGCATGCATACCGATCGGGATTCTTTTGTCAGCGGGAAAAAAGAGAGAGCGAACTTTTTCTCGCACAACCGAGCTCCTCACCAGACATATTAAACATACGGAATCCAGAAAAAGTATTTTGATATAGCGATTGCTTATTGAAAAACTTAATGTGCAATATTTACAAGGTTGGGTGACATCGACTTACCCCATGGGGCGAAGCCTTCAGACTGCTCGGGCGGGGAGAAACCCCCGGCCTTACTAACCTGAACCGCGAGCACGACCATCTACGGGTAGAAGCGTCGAAGATGCTCGATGTTCCACGGATTCGGGAGTGGCTGTCCTTCCTCCGTCGCCAACCTGAAAGAACCTGCCCGGGGGACCGCGATCACGGTGAAGGGACCTTCCCACACAGGGGACAACTTATTCATTCCTTCGCGCGACTGGATGCGTCGGAGAACTAGGTCCCCCACCTCGAGAGACCGGGCCCGGACATGGCGCAAATGATAACGCCGCAGACTCTGCTGGTACCGAGCCGCCCGGACAGCAGCACGCCGCCGGCGCTCCTCCAGGTAGTCTACGTCGTCGCGCCTTTGATGCTCCTGCTCACCCTCAGAGTATGCATGCACTCGAGGGGAGCCCAGAGTGAGCTCGGAGGGGAGGACTGCTTCGGCGCCGTAGACGAGGAAGAAAGGAGTTTCCCCGGTAGCGCGGCTTGGCGTAGTCCGATTGGCCCATAGCACGGCTGGCAGCTCGTCCACCCATCCCTTCCCGTGCTTAGCGAGCACGTTATAGGTCCGGGTTTTGAGGCCCTTCAGTATCTCCGCGTTGGCGCGCTCAACCTGCCCGTTACTCCGAGGATGAGCGACGGAAGCGAAGCAGAGCTTGATGCCGAGATCTTCGCAATAGTCGCCGAACAAGGCACTTGTGAACTGGGTGCCGTTGTCGGTGATGATTCGGTTCGGGACGCCAAAGCGGCTAGTGATGCCGCGGATAAACTGGAGCGCCGTGTTTTTGGTCACCCTGATGACTGGGACCGCCTCCGGCCACTTGGTGAATTTGTCGATAGCGACATATAGGTATGCATAGCCCCCGACTGCTCGGGGGAATGGACCCAGAATGTCCAAACCCCAGACCGCGAAAGGCCATGACAGGGGAATGGTATGGAGAGCCTGAGCTGGCTGGTGAATCTGCTTTGCATGGAACTGGCATGCCCTGCAGCGCCGAACCAGCTCGGAAGCATCCTGGAGAGCTGTAGGCCAGTAGAAACCTTGCCGGAAGGCTTTCCCGACCATCGTGCGGAACGATGAATGGCCACCGCACTCGCCCTCGTGGACCTCAGCGAGAAGATCGCCGCCTTCTGCCCGAGAGATGCATTTCAGGAGGATACCTCCTGCGCTACGTCGGTAGAGATCCCCATCCACAATGGCATAGCGTTTGGACTGCCGAGCAACCCTTTCGGCAGACGCCTCATCCTCGGGTAGGAACTTTTCTTTCAAGTACCCTCGGATGTCAGACATCCACGAGGCATCTTGAGAACATTCGGCGAGCACAGCGCACTCGTCGGACGGCGGCGCCCTGACGGGGCTTCCCACTGAGGGCACCGCCGGGGTCCCCTGAATTGAGTTCGAGGTTTCCCCTTCATCCTGTTCGGCAGGCAGGACGGAAGGCCGTGCGAGTCTTTCTTCAAAGACTCCGGCAGGGACGCGCGCATGTGATGAGGCCAGGCGAGAGAGCTCGTCGGCCGGAGCATTGTCGCGGCGAGAGATATGCCGCAATTCGAGGCCGTCGAAGCGTCTCTCGAGCTTTCTGACTGCAGCCACATACGCCGCCATTTGAGGATCCGTGCACTGGTACTCCTTGGACACCTGGTTGACGACCAGTTGGGAGTCCCCTTTGACCAGGAGGCGACAAATCCCGAGCCCCACCGCAGCTCGGAGGCCGGCGATGAGACCTTCATACTCCGCCATGTTGTTGGATGCGCGGAATTGCAACTGTACGACGTACCGGAGCTCTTCACCCGTTGGGGAGGTGAGAACCACTCCGGCCCCTGCGCCTTTCAGCGAGAGGGAGCCGTCGAAGTGCATGACCCAGTACCCGGGCGCGTCGTGCCCGGGATAGGCAGAAACCTCTTCTGGGACGACGCAGGGGACGGGCGTCCACTCTGCCAAGAAGTCGGAGAGTGCCTGGCTTTTAATTGCCTGGCGACTGACGAAGTGTAGGTCGAACTCCGCTAGCTCTACTGCCCATTTGACAACGCGCCCGGTGCCTTCCCGGTTCCGGAGAATGGGTCCCAGTGGATAAGTAGTAACCACCGAGACCTTGTGCGCCTGGAAGTAGTGGCGCAGCTTCCGGGAGGCGATGAGCACGGCATAGAGCAGCTTCTGAGCTTGGGGATACCTTGTCTTGGCCTCCCGGAGGACCTCGCTGACGAAGTACACCGGTCGCTGTACCCAGCGGGCCCGGATGGTGGCCCCACCCGGGGGGCTGCCACAGCCCCCAGGGTCGGCGGTATGGTCGGGGTTGGCCGGGCATTCGAGCTCGATTCCTTGGCTGGGAAGAGCAGTGTGCTCGGGCTCGACCCCTCGCTCCGGGGGAGCCACGAGGACAGGTGAGTGGTCGGGGGCCTCTGGGAGCTGGGACCCAGCACCCGGCCCTGAACACTCGTCTCGCTCCACCACCAATACTACGCTCACAACCTGAGGAGTGGCTGAAACGTAAAGCAGCAGGGGCTCACCTTGAGAGGGAGCCACCAACACGGGTGGCGAAGTAAGGTACTTCTTTAAGTCGCGGAAGGCCTGCTCGGCCTCCGGCGTCCAGTCAAAATGACCGGATTTCTTCAGAAGCTTGAAGAGGGGGAGCCCTCGTTCCCCGAGCTTGGAGATGAAGCGCCTGAGGGCGGCCATGCAGCCGGCGAGGCGCTGGACTTCCTTGAGTCGAACCGGGGGTCGCATCTGCTCGATGGCCCGGATCTTCTCTGGATTGACCTCGATCCCTCGGCCAGAGACCAAGAAACCAAGGAGCTTGCCCGCCGGCACCCCGAAGACACATTTCTCCGGGTTGAGCTTGAGGCGGGTAGAGCGGAGACTATTGAAAGTCTCGGCAAGGTCCTCGAGCAGGGTGGCGCGGTCTCGGGTTTTGACCACGAGATCGTCGATGTAGGCCTCGACGTTGCGGCCAACCTGCGAGTTAAGAGTGATACGAATGGCGCGCTGGAAGGATGATCCAGCGTTGCGCAGGCCGAAAGGCATTGACATGTAGCAATAAGTCCCCACCGGGGTAGTAAAAGCAGTTTTTTCCTCGTCCCCTACGGCCATGCGAATCTGGTGATACCCAGAGTTTGCATCTAGGAAGCACAAAAGATCACATCCCGCAGTTGAATCTACGATTTGATCAATGCGAGGTAAGGGGAAGGGATCTTTAGGACAAGCCTTGTTAAGGTCGGTGTAGTCCACGCACATGCGAAGCTTGCCGTTGGCCTTCGGGATGATGACTGGGTTTGCTAGCCAGTCGGGGTGGAGGACTTCTCGGATGAATCCGGCGTCGAGGAGCTTGCGGACCTGCTCGCGGATAAACTCCTGGCGCTCTGGCGCCTGCCGCCGGACCTTCTGCTTCACCGGGCGGGCGTCCGGACGCACAGCCAAGTGATGCTCGATCACCTCCCTAGGGATCCCGGGCATGTCGGACGGTTGCCAGGCAAACACGTCCACGTTAGCCCGGAGGAAGGCGACGAGCGCGCTTTCCTATTTGCTGCCCAGGTCGCTGCTGATTCGGACAACCTGGGTAGCGCCTTCGCCCACCTCGACCTCCTTCGTTGGAACAGAGGTGTCGGCGACGAGTCGGGGTCTGGATGAAGAGGGTCCCGGGCCCCCTGAAGAGCCATCAACCTCGGCCTGTGCTGAGACCAGAGCCATGTATGATTGTTCGGCGCAAGAGATGGCGCCGCGGGAGTCGGCGACCACGGAGATAGAGCCTGCGGGGCCGGGCATCTTAACCGTAAGGTATGCATAATGCACGGCCATCATGAACTTGGCAAGCGCCGGACGCCCGAGGATGGCGTTGTAGGGGAGAGGGAGCTCCGCAACATCGAAGAGGACGCACTCCGTGCGGAAGTTGTCCCGGCTCCCAAATGTGACAGGCAACTCAACCTGCCCGAGGGGTAGGGAATGCCCGGGAGTTACTCCACAGAAAGGGAGTGACGGCCTTAGACGTCGGGAAGATACTTGCAGCTTCTCAAAAGCCTCCTTGGAGAGGAGGTTGAGGCCGGCACCACCGTCGATCAGCACTCTGCCGACCTTAACATTGCAGATAGTGGGAGACACAACCAGAGGTAGCCGTCCCACGGCTGCAGTACTGACGGGGTGATCTGCCATGCTGAACGTGATCGGAGCATCCGACCACCTCAGGGGTCTTGTGGCCTCCTCGCTCGGGGTTGCCGAGCACACTTCGTGCCGCATGACCTTGATGCCACGGCGCGAGCAGGGTGTGTAAGCGCCCCCGTCGATGAAGGCAACCGCATGCTCGGGCTCCTGGAAACCGAGCTCGGCGTTGTTGGGGACGACCTCGGCATCGCCTCCTCCGTGGGACTCGTCGCGCTCCCTCTGGCGCTGCTCCACGAGTCCTTTGACCGTACGACACTCCGTGAGGTCGTGCCATCTGGTCAGGTGTATGGGACACCATTTACCTGGCTCGGGCCCCGCGGGAGCGGGGACCCTCGCTGGAATAGGAGCTCGGCCAGGGGCCGGGGCTCTCGCTGGAGCTGACGCCCTAGCCGGTGCCGAGGCCCTCGCGGGCACAGAGGCCCGAGGAGGAGCCCGAGCAGGGGCCCTGACGGGGCGCCGATCAACACCCGGCCGACGCTCTTGCCGGCGATCGGGCTCTTGCGGCTCCCTGTGAGCGGGGACTTGGGCTAGCTCAACGGGAGCGGCCTCGCGCTTCCTTCTCTTTTTCTTTTCCCGCTTATCAGAGCGGGAAGAACTTGGCTGGTCGGAAACGGGGCGAGGAGCATGCCATGCCCTGGCCTCCGCAGCCTTGGCGCACTTATCGGCCAGTGCGAAAAGCTCCGCAGGGGTCTCGATCTCGTGCGTACCTAGCTTCTCGAGCATCCGCTCATCACGGACGCCCTGCCGAAAAGCAACAATAACAGCATGGGGGGCCACTCGCGGAATAGTGTTGCGAACCTGGCTGAAACGCTGTATAAATCGCCGTAGCGTCTCCCCTTCCTGCTGTTGGACGGCGTGGAGGTCGCACTCCAGACCGGGACGTGCGAACGTGCCCTGAAAGTTGGCCACGAATTGGTGGCACAGGTCATCCCAGGAGCTGATAGATCCTGGGGGTAAGTTCATAAGCCAAGAGCGGGCGGAACCCCTCAAGGCAACATGAAAATAGTTTACCATCACCTTTTCGCTGCCTCCGGCCGCTTGGACGGCCGTCGTGTAGATCTGGAGGAACTCGACGGGGTCAATGGACCCGTCGTACTTCTCCGGCAGCTCGGGGCGGAACTTGGAAGGCCACCTCACCCGGCGGAGCTCGGTGGTGAAGGCACGGCAACCGGTGCCGTACCCCGCAGCACGAGCGGGGGTTCTTGGTGGTGAGAAGCGGCGAGCCGGGGATCCTCGGTGGTCATGCGCCGGGAGAGAGGAAGCCTGGTCCTCTGCCCCAACCCCCTGCCGGGTCTCCCGCTGACGCTCGAGAGTGACTCGGGCATCCTCGTGGCCCCTCCGCTCGTCAAGGTGCAAACGAAGGTCCCGGGCTCCGGACATGGCCAGGGGGACGGTACTCTGCCTGGAGACCCCTCGGCCCGTGCGGGTGTTGCCCGCTGAGGAGCCGGCTCTGGCGGCACCGTGCTGAGAAGTGGCGCGAGGACTCCCGGCCTGCACCTGGCGACGAGCAGTGCCGACCAAAGCGACGACGTCTTGCATCCACCGGCCTTCCGGAGTGTTTGGCGTGGCCTGAATGGGCGGGTGTCTGAGGAGAGCTTGTGCGGCAAGCAACGCGCTCCCTGGGCTGGCCTCACTGAAAGCGAGCCTGCACCGAGGCGACACCCGACGTGGTCCAGAGGCAGACCTGGCGGCCGGGGTCCCGACCACCTGCTGGGGGTCGGAAAGTACGTTGGCAGCGGCGGCGGCGCTGATGGGCCCAGCGCCTTGATCCCCTTGGGCGGGAAAAGCCGCACGCGTGGATGGCGGCTGCCGCGGGTACGCAGCAGCGACGGGGCTTTCTTCGTGGGGCAGCGTTCCGTTACTGGAAGTGGAGCCGGAACGCTGGAGACGGTGCCCACCTACCATCTTTTCCTGTGAAGAAAAAAGTGAAACAAACAATCCAGGGATATTCCCCCCTACCTGGCGCGCCCGCTGTCGGAGAGTGAACTCCTGTCGCAGGGATCCCGAGAGACCCCTTTTTAGAGATTCGGCCGGGGGGATGATCCTGGAAAAACTTGTTTGGGAAATAAGCGGGAGCGGAAATAAATGTGATGGCCGGCGGGAGATGATCACCCTAATGCAAGAAAAAGTGGGTACGCCGGGTTTTAGACAGGTTCGGGCCGCACGGAGGCGTAACACCCTACTCCTGTATGAACACTATATTTATCCTTGAAGGGAATTCTTCAAGGAGGTATCTGGTTCTAAGGGGAGAGCTGTTTACAAAGAGCTTGAGGCACTTATGTTCTAGCTTAACTTGAGCTGGTTCGAGTGTCTGTCGATCTATCTTTGGCCTGGTTCGTCGGAGATTGTTGGTCGTCTGGTGGTCGAAGGCCTTTTTTTCCTCGCTTTTAGTGTTCTCCATCCTTTCCTTTTATAGGCGCGCCGACCCCAACATATCCTGAATGGGAAAGAGGGGACGCGAATGCCAAGGTGCCACGGAGAAAGGCGTAATCATTTCATTTTGGCGAAGTGACAGGGGCGGTGGAGAAATGCGGCGCGCATTCGACCACCAGCCGCTGCGGAAGCCTCGGGGCGCCCTAAAAGGGGCCCACCGGTCAGCCTCAGAGGTGCCCAGTGCGCCCACCCTGTCTTGTTCTTCTGCCAGGGCAGGGTGGCAGGCGGAGTGCTTCGATTCTGGCAACGTTATCCCGAGGCACCTGGATGAAACGGGACGGGACCCGTGCATTTAATGGACCCACGGCCCCCTGCTAGTGCATGGCAGGGTCTGACACTGGGGCGTGGGCAGCTGAGGATGTCAGGATGTCAGGATGTCAGACCGCGCGTGCCTATTAAATGCGGCATTGGGCCTTTGACTGGATGACACCCTGACGACGGGACCCTTCGGGTCGTTGAATGATCTTGCGCGAACCTTCGGGGCACCGAGTCCTCGGGGGCTGCCACGTGCAGCCCCGAGCACTCTCTCCCGAGCACTGCGGTGGGACCTTCGGGGCACCGAGTCCTCGGGGGCTGCCACGTGCAGCCCCGAGCACTCTCTCCCGAGCACTTTGGTGGGGCCTTCGGGGCACCGGGTCCTCGGGGGCTGCCACGTGCAGCCCCGAGCACTCTCTCCCGAGCACTTCGGTCTTAGTATTTGGACCCTGCAGATCATCGGGGAACTGGGGTGCTCGGGAACCAGAGGCGGCGGCCCCGAGCACCTTCTCCCGGGATTTAGCTTTTTCTTACCTCGCAGGGTGGTGACATGTGGTGGATAGCCGGCCTGGCCTCGGGACTTAGGGACCCCTGGTTCTGAATACACCGACACAGTTTCTATCACAACTACGTGATAGCAGAGGTGGTAAGGTGGCTACACGTGTGAATAGGAGGTTGCGGGTTTGATTCCCATGGAACACAAACTTGAAAATAATGTGAAAAAAGCGGTGGCTTGTGAGGCATATGGGATGGACCTGCGTTGGAATGGCTCGGGTGAAAAAATATTTTTTGACTTTTTTGTGTCCAAAAAATACGAAAAATATTTATCAGTCATTAGTGATGGATCAAGATTATAATCGTCACTAATGTTCAGTCAATAGTGATAAGTCACGGTTACGACCCATCACTAATGACTGAATATTAGTGACGGGTCACGGTTATGACCCGTCACTAATAACTGAATATTAGTGACGAGTCATGGTTATGACTCGTTACTAATGACCTCATTAGTGACGCAATAAGAGTGATGTGTACAAGACCCATCACTAATGTCGGTTATCACCCGTCACTAATGACTTTTTTTCACGTAGTGTGGGAGCCGACGGCGGCGTAACCGCCCTCCCGGTTCCCTTCGGGAGACAGGTGGGGATGTATGGCGTCGTGGCTCCTATTTGTAGTCCCTCTCTCCTTTGCTTGTGCATCGGTTTTTTTGGAAATCCCCTCTAGGTGGTTGCTCCCTCACGGATTTCTCCTTTGGTTTTAGAATTCATCTCCTAAAATCACCCGATAGGAAGCTCGAGCCTTCAGCTTGGTGGTCTTGAACCATAAGAGATTGGTGGAGGTGCTATGTGCTTGGTGCTCATCGGAGTTGTGGTTGCTGAGGCTCGCCCTCACGCGTCGATGCGACGCGGCGAGGCCTTGTATCTCCGTCATCCCTCTCACCGGCGGCATCTGGCGTGTGGTTGGATTTCTAGGACAACGGCTATTGAGTCATGCCTTGCCTCGATTACCAACTCGTTCCAACGATTCTCCCTGTGAGTTTCCATATTCTTTTTGATCTGAACAATTTGGATGTATGGTTATAATGCTCAGTGATGATTGAATACATTGAAATTGGATTAGATAATTGAGTACAATAGATAAGATCTTGTTGTTTCTCTTATTACTAAAAGGCATAGGCAACAATTGGTGTTTGTGCTTTGTTTCTATATGATCGGTTCTGGTATACTGATTTTGAGATTTTGTTGTTTTCATCTTACTGCCTAATTGCATTGAAGGCATGGACATGAACTACTGTTATCTATGATTTTGGCTTAATCTATTATGGTTGATGTATGAAAGAGCAGTAGGTTTGATGGTTCTGTAAGTGTGGTTACAAACTCTTGTTGTTCTGTTGTGTTGCTAGTTTCTCGTTATACATGAGCTTATTTCTCTTCCAGTGTTTAATCACTTGATCAGTAACTCTGTCGAGGATATTGTAGTAATTCAGAGAATTGTTTATCAAGATCTTATCTAGCTGTGATCTCATTTTTCTTGTTCAATTTGTGATGTGTCTAAAAATCAGCTAGGGAGCATATCTTTATAGGTCTAGGGCCAATTGTTAAGAATCCTCCGAGAGCAAATTTGACATCACATCATGCTGTTCGGTACTGTTTTTGCATACATGTTGAATGATCTCTTTATTTTTGTGTTGGCACCTCATTCTTCTATGAACATGTATTTAATATATATGTTATGTTCTACTTTTGTTATGGTTTTTATAGAATATAAATATATATACTCCTATTATCACATATTTTGTAACAGTACATATGACCTCAACGCCGTGATGCAACCTGGAAAGGTACGTCGAGCCTGGGCAATTTTTCCTCTTTTTTTCTTCTTCTTTCAGTTCTACCAGTCGTCAGTACATCATGCCATTTGCACGAGTACTCATTAATTTTCAACAACTACCATTGTTGGGTGCTAATGTTACCTGATTAAAACAGACGAAAAATTCAGATCGGGAAATCAGGAAGCGTACGTCCAGCTACAGTTCTGCAAATTAATCTGAAATGATTCAGTTCAGACATGCATGATTGTGCGCTGATGGTCGGTTTATTTTGGATTACTCCATAGAAGACGGGTTGATCAAAAGTCCAGAAATCGAGGTTCGTCGGTTTCAGGTTCAGGCCAGGTAATCCAGCTTCAGATGAGGGTCAACTACAGCTAGGTAGCTACCGCAATTATTCGATCTGTACAGGGTGTGAATTAATCCTATTTTGAGCCAGGAAAATTGATCAGCTGGCTTTACTAGTTGGATAACATGCTTCAAGCTACTAGCTAGCAGGGAGCGCATGCTGTTTCCATGACCGACCGCGACTGGTTATCTAGTGGTGCATGCGTGCTTCTGACAGTGATACATATATCAGATCTGGAAAGATCGATTGGGGTGTGACACTGGTCTAGATACAGCGTACCCCGGCCCACTGATCCGTGCAGATTTCCGTTTGATACACCAATCAGAGGTAATTTTGGACTTTTGGGTATACATCAAGAGGCGATCACCATGAAGACCAGGGCATATAGCTGCCTAGAAGCATGCACACGCACACTCGCACGCATGATGCATGCGCATTGTCCATGCATTTCAAACTCACATCGACGTCTACTCTCTCTTCTACTACTTGCCAATGTAAAAAACTAATCATACATGCAGGGGCGTTCTACAATATATAGTTGAATCCATCAATTCAACAACTTGCATGGCACGAGCACAGGACTACTAGTCGACCGTCAACGTACAAGTCTTCCATGAATGGACAAAGTCAATGAGTAGTGGTATATTAATCAGTGCAATTTCTCTCACAAATCCGGGTCAATTTGGTTGCCCCACTTTTCATTGCATCGCTTCTGCTGCATTTCACTTCATGCCAAGTCGCTCTAGTTGAAACTTGAAACACCTCTTGGTGCAGTGGTGGAGTCATGAGGTTACAACTCCACCACTCTTTTTTTAGATAATGGAAAACAAGTTTCAGCCTCTGCACCATGTAGTCCACCTCTTGCTAGGCCATATACGATGTGCATACATACCCGTTGATCTGAACACCCTAGGTAGGTAGTAAGAACCTGCATTTGTACACATTGGGTAAGCTAGAGGCATAAATGTCACCCGTTCTAGGCCCCCAACACCCTGCAATCATACTGCTTAGACACAAGCATGCATACAGTTAAATAAGGGAGGAGAGAGGGTAAGGGGACCGAGGCAGCTGAAGATGGCCAGAGATGTCGATCGATAGGCCTGTTGCACACAATTGTCTGCATGCAGCAGTAACAAGCTGGGAATGCAGGCAGAGCAGAGAAAGTTGCAGGTGAGAATTGATGAAAGGATGCAGCCTTTTTCTGGCTAGTCATGAGATAAGAAGCTGCATGCAGGCCACAGCAGGGAGCCCAGGCCTCCAGAAAGAGAAGAGAAGCTAGAGAAGAGAAGAGAGAATGGCGAGCAGAGAGCTAGCTGTAGCCTGTGTATAGCTCTCTCCTCCCTTTCCATTGCACTTCATGGCCAAAAGGAGCACTTAGCTAGGTATCTGCATGGCCTCTGCTCCCCTTTGCCTTTCATGGTGTCTCATCTTATATACAAATGCAAGTCCTTGTGTACTTGTGTCCGTATCCATGCATGTATAGGCACAGCTATATGTATCTGTAAAAGCTTTGGCTTAATCCATAGCACTGGCAATCTATTTTGTTCACGCAGTATGGACAAATTAAAGCAAATACTAGTAATTCATGGCATGTGTTTATGACAGTTGACAGGGATGGCTTCTGTAAATCATTATGGATGCATCGACATATCTGTCAGCTAATAACCAGCAGAACACAAAGCATTTTGATCAATTAATTAAAATTTCTATCATGACTCATTAGTAATATTAGTTTGGGGATACAAAATGTGCATATATATATATATATATATGAAGCATATTTAGTACTTCGGCAGTTTGTATTCCACGTACGTATCTCATAATATAGGAAGTATCTTATGTGATAAATGATATGTACATGTAGCATATGAGTATATAAGATCATTTAAGTTGTATGCATACATTTTTAGGTGGTTTGTACATATCCTTTTGAGTATATTACATTTTATATATAAATATAAAGGTATTATCAAAATTTATTAAAATTGATAGACTTCTTTTCAAAATTTTCATGTAATTCACATTGAAATATCTTAAAATGAGTATATAAATATACTTATAGTGGTAAAAGAGTATATATAGTATATTTATATGGTATATCATAGTATGAAGTATGTACTCTCAGAAGTACAAACTAGTTTTGCTATATGTATATATATATATTGAAATATCGGTTGTTGCAAAGCATCACATCACCACCACGTCAGTGGCACATCATGGAGAACATATATAGATGGTTTTTGGATGGCCTTGTTTAACTAACTCGTTTTACCTCTTATACATCCTACACGCATGCCTAATCAGCTTTGCTTTTCCCACAGGCCAAGTGGCCCCAGGGCTTGCAAGGACACATACTACATATTCAGAGGCCCATACCCCTAACCTACTTCGCTACATATATCCATATATATCCCCACTACCCCTACTAGGGCAAAAATTTGAAGAAGAAGCTAGGATGAATCATCATTGAGAGATAACATGGCATCTGATACCCTTGAATCCTTCACACTATGTACCTATCCAGCTTTTCTCTCTTTAGTCTTTACATATGTAGGAGTTGAGTGCATATATCATCTATGAACGCTCCCCATCGCGCGGTCGATCTCTCTCCCCCCTGAGGAGGCACGCGAGAGAGCGATCGAGGGGTCCCGAGATGCGTGCCGTCACGATAGGGCTCGCCATGGCCCATGGCTGGAGGTTGTGCTGGGAGAGAGCTATGTGCAGTGGCATTTAGAGAGGCGAGGGGACCTCTTTCAGAGTGTGACCGGCGAATATAGTGAGTGAGGAGGGGGAGCAAGGGAAGGGTACGATACAGTGCGCATGCGTTATGCTGCGATCCAAGCATGGACAAGATATATATTGATTACTATTACTCTCTCTCACACACACAGTACGTACATAGGTATCTTTGGCTAATAGAGGGGTGTTGTTTTCTAGGGCATATGCATATGCCATGGACCACACCAATTATGCATCCAGAGGGTGTGGTGTGGGTGTGGCCCTCTCAACATCACCAAGGTAGGCCTTTGGGATTGGGCCCTAGCAAACCTAGCTGTTGTATATATCATGCATGCATGTATGGGTGGATGCGCATGCTAAAGATCCTTATGATAGGTAGATGTAATGTTCTCTCATATAGGCAGGAGGAAGCGGCATCTGTGCAGTGCCAGTGTGTGCATGGAAGTCTTTGATTGGCGCAAATCCTGGCTAGATCAAACCTCTATGGTATTACTGTAGCCAGATTGTCCTTTCGAAATAAAAACTGTAGCCAGATTAGTATTTCTTTTTTGCAAGAAAACGAATAAATGCACATATATACAGGCCTATTACATTTCAATTGAAATAACGAGATCAAGCATGTATTGTCTTTCGACAAACACGCATATAATAATGTAGGGGGACATGGCCAATATATATAGGCGATTAAATTAAATTATCACAGTGTTTTTCGTATTGAAAATCTGAATTCCCGATGAAGAAATAAAAATATGCTTGGATGGTCGTCCTTGCAATGAGGATACCTATCAAGGGTAGCCAGGGTGTGATGGCTCCTTGGAGGTGAAAGGTAAGCTAATAGGGGACCTCTCCTGGGCATTTGATTGATTGATTAACATTTGTGGTTTACCAAACTGGAGCCTAGTCAGTAATATAATCCCACTTGCAGGTTTTGCTTATGCACCATTCTCTTCAGATGAGATGGCATTGTCTTATGCATTAATGTCTTTAGCACTTATCTGCGTGTGATCCTACAGCTAGTTATTTGATGCATGGCTGCTGTTTGATAGTATGGTTTCTTGTTTAATAACTTGAATCTATTTCAGATGATATGCCAGCGGTCAGTCTGGCCCCTAGATGGTCATGCAGCTAGCTGGTCTCTTCTTGGTGACATCTCTCAATTGAGTGGCCAAGGGTGAGTAGCTTGGCCGATCCTTTTTACCCAATCAGCTGCCTCGATCTGGTTAGATGCATGAGTACTGAAAGCTATTTGCCAACCTTTTACTAGTTCCAATTCAATGTGTACTCCACAATATATTTTGAAAAGACTGTACTCCACAATATATGAACGCCCAAATTAAACCAAACACTGATAGCACTACTTATCTAGGCACACAATAATACTGTTCCATCAGGGATTTTTTCGTGAGTACTAGTTGAGAGAGTGAGAAAGTTAGCTGGGTCAATGATTTCTCCCTTCTCTTAGTAAGACAACAGAAAATTTCACAGAAATAAACAAAGCTAGCTGCCCGATGAAGAAGCTAGCTAAAGTGCGTAAAAGGAACAAAAAAAAAATCCCAACTAGTGATGGTAGTATTAATGAATATATATGCTGGACAAATGAAAGTAGACTTTTTAGGCAAATGAAAGCAATCCTTTTAGGTCAAATGTTTCATTATTTAACCAATGATTCTAATTTCGGACCTACCCGCATTGCAACAAGTAGCCAGCCACCATTTTCGTTCTCACATGTTGCAGAAGCTCCTTTTTAGCTAGTTGAGGAAGTTGTTGTGACAGTCGAATTTTGGTTTTTGGTTTTTATAATAAATTTTATACTCAAAAGTCAGAAAAGTCAGCCAGAAACTACTCCTCGGCTTTTAATTTATTTCAACCATAACCGCTTCATCAACCGGGCAAAAACCAACAAAAGTTAACCATTTGAACAGCTTCTGAATTTATTTAAGGAAAAACTGAAGAAAAAAACCAATCCAAATGGAGGATAAGCAGCTTGGCAGCTGCGCAGTCAGTGGGCCGTGTCCCATGCCTGCCAAAACCGTTGCGGTTGGTTCGCTTTCAGCACATCACATGCCTGGACGCTAATTCTCTCACGGCTGATCGATGGCTCACGTACAATCTGATGGTTGGTTGGGAATTAGATGCTCATGGCCGGTTGATTAAAAAGACTCGAGTGAAATAAGATGTCCTGAACGGACGATGAAGACAGAATTGCTTCGATGCACTTCCCAAAAGATCAAAAGTGATTAAGGATTTTTCACAGCAAAGAAACCTGAATGACCGATAGGCTGAACCTATTACGTACTGTCATAACTCGTGAGAAAAATATTCCTCATATTACCTCAAGGGAAATATCTGGGGAAGAAAAGGAGGAAAATATCTTAGCGCACCAAGGATAGAAAAGAAATGGGCCTCCATTTCTGTTAGCATCAATCTATGATTGTGGGCATGTTTACTCCAGGAAAACCACCGTACCAGTAGTGTTTCACTTTAGACCTCCTAAACGTTTCCTGAAACTAGCAATATCGTCGGGCCCACACATCAGTGTCACGTGAAAAAAGCTAGCCGCCTCCTCTTCCAATTACCCTGCACATCGTCGTCTGCATGCTTGATCAGTATTGCATCATGCCAGGGGACCACAATTCTGAAGGCGCTGCTGCTGCTGCTGCTTCTTCCTACTGCTGCCGCCTGTGCTGCAACTGGGATATGCTAGAAATCTACAAGAAACGGAAGCTCGCGCGGCACAGACGCACAGTGCTGCCTGCTGACTGTGGGCTGGAGATCACCAGCTGTCGCCACATCAATGTACTCTGTTTAATTGATTGGACTTCTGTTGCATCTGCCTCAGCTAGCTAGGAAACGAAGACCACACTGGCCTCACGTCCTGTTCATTTGTTCCTGTACACATAACTCCGCTACTGTTGCACTGTTTGCAACAGTGGCTGCCATGCATCCTCTGTGTAATCGCAGGCCATCCTTTCTCTCTGTCTCCTCTCCTCCTCTTCCTAACATGTAAACAGAAGCCAAGGCTTTCCTGTGTGTCGATCCTTTTACTATCTTTCCATAGAAACTGAGATTACCTCGTCTCTGAAACGAAAAACAGCAGGCAAAGACCTTCGGGGTGTGGCAATACAATGGAGAGCCTTCAGAACTAAGGATGTTACAGAGTACAGTATATGGACGCATTTGCTCGCACCATGCAGCAATACTCTCTTCAGAGATGCTATACCGAATCCTTAGTCGTCTTCAAACTAAGATTCGATTGCCAATTAAGACTTCAGCTGACGGCTCACTCCAACAAGATGTTGAACTGAAACTCAACCCATAATTTCCTCGCAACATCGCGCACATGTTTTAAAGTTGAACTGGAGAGCAGAACGACTCTTCGTCGATCGATCTCGCATGCTCTACCAGATTGGACCGGAACTGTGCCCACACCAGGTTGTAGCAAGCCTGAAACCTTTGGTCCTGAAATCTTGATGTGCGCTGAAGATATCTCATGTTCGTACCTTCCACGATTAATGGCACATGCATTTGGTACGGGACTGCGCGCGTGGTGCATGCATGCAAGTAGCAGCTAGATACGCAGCACTCTGCGCTGCACCTGCACCGGCATGCGGATAGCGACACCCAGCCCTCGATAGCACGCAGCCCTGATCGATCTGGGCAGGGATCACGAGGGAAGACGCAGGCTCGCCTGCGTTGGTACCCCGCGCGGCGTCGGCATATAGCTCGCGGAAATTGTGGTGTGCCACAAGTTGGGCCTTGATTCATGGAAGGCTGTCCTTTGGGCCTAAGCCGACAGCCATCTCAAGAAGATAGGGCCCGTAGATAAAGGGCCATAATAGCCCAGGGGCGAGTAGACGAGTGTACCACCATGGCTTTCATTTTATTATGGGCCTCTGCAGCTATGCAGGCCGGGTCCAGTTTCCTTGTTCCAATCTGTCTGAGATAGATAGATACACACGGGGTGACGGGGACCACGTCCACGTGGTAGGATCTTCGTCTCTTTATTCTGCACAAATATCAGTGACCTCTGTCTCTCTCTGACTCTGATCTGTCTCATCATCTCCTCTGAACAATTTCGTGGTTCCTTAAACTAAATATCTTAGAGTGTAGAAATTAATTATAAAACGGAACAATCGATGTATACAGTTTCGAGTATTCGATTGGAGTAATACCCTACGTCTTGTAAAGTATTGTTATTGTATATTGATGATCTCGAGTACAAATAATATGGCTAAATCTATTACAGAGAGTATATCAGATCTGATCTAATCTAACCTAAAAGGTAAAGTCACCAAGTACCTTCTCTGCTAGGGTCTTAGATGCTTGCCTCGAGTTCTCTCTTCCTATGTTTTCCTTATATGTTGTTCTCGTGTCTCCTCTCTCTCCCTCCTCCTAGCCTGTTCGCCTTATATAGGGGTGAGAGTATCGACTCATATCCAGTCGTGATCGATAGGGAGTTGTTTTCCTTAATGTCAAAGTAGATAGATCTATTTTGAGTACTAACCGCATCGAGTTAGATAACTAATTGAAACCTTCCTGATATGTACTTCCGTGATTCCGGATGTATCAGGTACCGCTGATTCGGTTCCGTGATATCTAAAATTTCTTAATACGCGTTGTACATACCTTGTTCGTATATGATATATTTCTTATGCACATATACCCCATAATTAGATATTCGGCAGTAGCCCCATAACTCTACTCAGGAGGAGAGGTTTCTGTAAGCGCCCACTCGAGTACCGCCAAGTTTAAGCTTGGTCGGGTAAAGTGGATCGTACGATGGAGGATGTCGTTCATGAGGGATTGAAATGTGGCTCGCATATTTGTGAGGCCGAACGGCATAATCAAGAATTCATAGTGGCCCTGATGCGTGCGAAAAGCCATCTTCTCGACATCTGATGAACTCATGCGAACTTGATGATAACCAGAGCAGAGATCAAGTTTTGTGAAGTATTTAGCACTGTATAACTCGTCCAAGAGCTCCTCAACCACCGGAATTGGAAATTTTTCCTTGACGATTAGCGCGTTGAGGGCGCGATAATCGACATAAAATCACCAAGATCCATCACGCTTTTTGACCAACAGAACCGATGAATAGAACGCTGACGTGCTAAGGCGAATGATGCCCTGCACCATCATGTATACACATTGCCTTTCCAGCTCGTCTTTCTGCAGCTGTAGATATCAGTATGGACGCACCACCACCGGTTGCGCACCTTGCAGCAAATGAATGCGGTGATCGTGTGCACGAGACCGGGGAAGACCACGCGGTTTGGCGAACACATCCGTGAACTCATGCAGCAGGCATTGTAAGAGATTATCTTGGTTATCCGTCATGTAGAGCTAATTGCCACCTAATCCTGGCACCTCGTACTAGGAGATTGGCCGCCCACGGAGATGGCACGACATCGTCAGCCGATCAAGTCCCACAGAATAGGTCCTAGCATGCGGAGCCACTGCGTGCCTAGAATTACATCATAGCCGCCCAGGGGCACGGCGTAGGAATCCACAATGAATTCCTCGCGGTCGATGGAGATGTGCATATCCTTGCAGACGCTGGATGCGTGGAGATGATCGCCATTCACCACCATCACACGCAAGACAACACGAGCGGCCTGGCAGCGAATGCCGAGCTGATGTGTGAGGTCGTCCCGGATAAAATTGTGTGATACGATCCAGAATCGACTAGCGCCGGCAGTGATACACCACCAATCAATACCCACAGCCGCACATTATTAGCCTGTTGCACACCAACCACCGCGTACAATGAGATGTGCGGCTCGGTCTGGTCTTCCTCGGATGCACCCCAATCCTCAGTATCCGGTGCCGAGTCATTGTACTCAATGAAGAAGAGATGAGCACACCGATGGCCACAGACGAATTTCTCATCACAATTGAAGCACAGGCCCTACCAGCGACGCTCTGCCATCTTAGAAGGTGTGAGACGACAGACTTGGCATGGCGTTGTGGTGTCGTTTGGGGCAGTAGCACCAGAAGATCTGGCATGTGTGGTTGTAGTAGCGTCGAAAAGGCCAACGTTTGTTGGTGAGGCGCGTTGTACTGACGGTGGCCGCGGTCCATCATACCGCAGCGCGTGGGATGCCTTCTTCTCGTAAGCATGGGCTAAACTCATGGCATCCTTGAGATCTCTTGGGTCCTGCAGCTCGACATCGATACATAGGTCGTCCGCGAGGCCGGACCTGAACAACTGATGCTCTTTCCATTCTGTCAAAGGATTCGCCCAGCTAAGAAGCGCCAAGAAGCGGCTTTGGTAATCTTCCACGGTGCCAGTTTGTCGAAGGTGGCGAAGTTCACCTAATGGATTGATGCGGATTGGCGTCCCAAAGGGTGTGTTGCATAAGATCTTGAACTCGTGCCAGGGTGGCTCACCACGACTGCGCTCGAGGTGGAAGTACCAATGATGGGCATTGCATCAGTGTTGATGTCGCTCACATCCACCCTGATATTTGTCACGCTGTTGTCGTACAGTTGCTAGTTGCTGCCTAGCTGCAGCCCTTGTGCGTAGACCTGTGGAGGGCACGTTCTGTCATCAGGGTGCAAAATTCATGCGCCGCCCAACACCGGAAAAGGCGCTGGCGATGGTGGCATCTGGGTGGCTACCGATAGCGCAGAATCACCTGTGAACGGAGTGTCTTCTAGACTCTTGCCTTTCTCCAAGACCGTCATCCGATCCATAAGACTCGACAAGATGGTTTTGATCTCGTCGAGGGAGTTGGTGACGTCCATGAAGCACGCATAAAAATGCTCTTCCTGCGCTTCGATCAGCGTCTCGACGTGTTTGTTCTCCGAACCTGAAGACATAGTCTCTGATACCAAGTTGTCACGGTCTTGTGGCAGCGACCGAATTGGATACGTGTGGGAGGTGGCCGGCCTGTCCTTTACTGGCTTCCTGCCCTTGATGAAGACGAAGATGACGCCGAGGGTGTCAACCTTGCCGGTGCAATTGATAGCAGCAGGGAGATGAGGAATAGAGAATTGGAGATGAGAATAAGATTGTTTATTGCTTGCCTGTTCCGAATAGAGGGCTGCTCTAGAAATAGAGTTCAGCGGGAGTCTAACAAATCCATACTGATTACAATTCGAATCTATCTTAATTATCCTACCATAACCAACTTGATTGTCTATCCTCCTCAATCTAAACGTACTTATTTATTTGAATACACATATGGTAACTTCAGCCGTCACTTGAGTTGCTGCCGGTCCTCGTCTCCTGCTATAAGTCCTGCCTATCATAAACACCCTGCTTTTTGCAGACTGCAGTGATCTTATGAGAGCTAACTTCAGCAGTAAGCAAGTATGTCTTGCTTCTCTATATTCCCAGTCACGTTCTCTCAGCTTTTGGGATATATACCGGTACTTTCACTCTTTAGAGATACAGCTCTTCCATAGTTCCAGTGCTTCTGAGTCCTGACACGCAGCTAGTAGAACTTATCTTCCTTCAAAAGCATCACCTTTTCCTCTTAAATCTGACTTTGCGTTCAGATCTGATTCCAGCAACTCACTGCATTCGTTTTTCAGAGAATGGGGTTACCACCAGAAAGCTTGGTAGAATTACTTACTCGGAAAGTATTGTCTCAAGGTATTCTCATTCTTTCATGAAACACACCTATCGTAGAAAGGACAAAACAGAGAATATTAGGAAAAGGATGGTGAAAACCTTACCAAGAAAGTACTAACTTTATCCCTATCCCCAGTTCAGAAAAATAGTACCTCCGTTTTTATACTTCGTTGAGGACATTAACAGTCTTCAATATATTCATTTATCATTACTTTTTCTAAATATTTGTCATCAAATGTTATTGAAAATATTACTATTTAAAAGTATTTTTCTAGGACCAATCTATTAATATCATTTTTATGTGATAAATCTCAATACTTCTGTGTATATTAATAGTTAAAGCTTTTAAAGTTTGATTATATGTATCCCTAAATGACATCCAGAACGGAGGAAGTAGCAAGATTATTGTTTACCACCTTTAGAGTACTTACTTCTACCAGTAACTACGCATGTGTTTCGCACATGTATAATTAATTAAGAATAGAGTAATCTGAAGAAATAAAAGAATATAGCATAACAAAAGAGATCATATAATTTTAAGAATGAGAAGAATGACGAGTACTTAGATATGAGTGTGGAGAGAACAATATCGTTCAGAGTTGGTCGTTCATAACAACGCTGTGAGAAAGATTAAGATGATGACCGATTTGTGAGGGGATGAAAATAATTCTCGTATAGTACTTGCTGTAAAGATAGCATGATAAAGACGACCTTCATGGTAGATGACGATGGAGTCGACGTGCGGATAGCGGTGCACCCTCTCCAGAAAGCCGACGCTATAGACGAAATATGGGAGGCGACACACCCTCTGGAGAAACCTGGCACTGCATGTGAAGTGTGAGAGGCAACGCACGCTCTGAAGAAACCTAGTGGTGAATGTATAAAATGTAAATATTGGATGTCTAGCCATGTAAGACAAATAATAAAAAATTGATGTTTTAATGTATAAAAGATAAATATTGGAAGTCAGAGATTGAATATATTTTGGAAAGAGAAATGGAGCCCAGTTTTATATGGCAACCATTTGATTAAGTCGGATATACAATAGAAATCGATTGGATCTGCAAAAAATTATGTATTTTATAAAATTATAGATGACAACGTCGACAACGACAACAACAAAAAGAAAAGAGCGGATAATTTTGGATTCCACCATCAGTATATCAGAATCTACCTTCCTTTTCCGTAACAATTTAACATCCTTAACAAGGAGCAACCTTCTCCATTACCTCACAATGCAAGTTCTAGTAAATCCAGCTCCATCATTGTAAGAGTCATCTAGCATTCTTTAGTTTGTAAATGACTAGCACCAAACTAAACTTTCTCTCTCTCTCTCTCTTTTTCTTTACGTAAAGCTGGAGCTTAAACAAGGTCCTCTGTAAGCACACAATCACCGGACCAGCTGCAAAGACGGTATATTATCTAGTCCTTTCCACAGCTTTCCATGTCACAGAGAACCATTCGTGCATGCATAAACAATCCAAATCTCATCATTTCGATTCAAATCCATATGCCATTTCAGACTTAGCTGAATACACTACCTCAAACTCAAAGTGTTAAGTGAGTGATGCACAATGATTATGGTGAGCAATACGCAACTAGGCATCGGTGGCTGGTACTTAAAGTTGACAATAGCATAATTCTTGCACTAAAAAGATCGCCGAAAAAGCGCCGCTCTACTGCGAGTTTTGTGAATAAATATCTAACTGAAGAAACATGAATGGGGTCCCTGATTAAATCAAGCCGAGACAGGACATGTCCGGGCCAGCTGCTCCTGCCCGCCGGAGCGCTGCCCTGATCAACGGAGCTGAGGACGAACACCTGTACGCACAAACGCACATGAACAGAGGAACACACAGAGCTATGGCGCGGCAAAAACCAACAGTTTTTTCTATCTTTTATTCAACTATAAATAGCAACAAACAAGTGCATGGCCATCAGGCCACGACGCCTGCTCTGCGTGCCACGCTCCTCCTCAAGCTGCGCCATCCCCCGACTCTCGAACCTGCCGCGCGACTCGGGCACCAATGACCGGTTCCCGCGTGAACACATGCACGCGTCGAACACTTACAGGACATGTCCAAATTCAAAACGTTGGGCTCAAATTCAAATCAAACTAACTCTAGCAAAGCAGTAAAGAGTTGATAATCAAGAGCACAAGAACAATGCCTGATTATTTGACAATCTTCCCTTAATTCTGGCGTTGTTCACTTGAGCTTGGTGACGCTAATCTACTCACAGAGCTCCTGGAACTTGATCTTCTTGAGCGGCTTCGTTAGTACATCCGCGAGCTACTCTTGTGTGCTCGCAAACTCTAAGCTGATTGCCCCGCTGTCAACACATTCACGAATTAAATGAAACTTCATATCAATGTGCTTACTCCTGTCATGGAGCATGGGGTTCCTATTGAGTGCAATTGCGGACATGTTGTCCATCTTGAGTTGTGGCGAGGATGACTTGTCGCCGAGCAGCCACCTGAGCCAGACGTCTTCGCACTCCACCGCTGCTCCCGTGATATACTATGCCTCGCACAATGACAAGGCAACCACGCGTTGCTTCTGCGATTGCCAAGTCACCGGGTTGCCGCCGAGGAAGAAGATGATCCCTGTCGTGCTCTTCCTGTCGTCCATGTCTCCCTCCATGTCACTGTCGCTGTAGCTGACGAGTCTGAGCTCAGTGTCGCGCCTTGTGTACGCCAACCCATAGTTGATTGTGCCCGCGACATACCTGAGCAGGTGCTTCGTCGCCACCATGTGCTCCTGCTTTGGGTCCTCCATGAACCGGATCAAATATCCCACGACGAGCATGAGATCAGGCCAGGTGTGCATCAGGTACCGTAGGCTACCGATGAGGCTGTGATACGTCGTCGCGTCGACCGCCGGTGTAGTACTCTTGTTTGACAGCTTCAACCTTGTCTCCATCGGCGTCGCGCACGGGTTGCAGCTGCTCATCCCCGCCTTCTCAAGCAACTTCTTGGCGTAGGCGGCTTGGCTGGGCTCGATGTCGTGCTGTCCCTGCTTCACCTCGATGCTGAGGTAATACGAAAGCATCCCCAAATCGCTCATCTGAAAGAGCGTCTTCATCTTCGACTTGAAGTCATCGATCTCGCCGGTGGACTCCCCCGTGATAATGAGATCATCGACGTAGATCCCCACCACCAGCCACGACCAGTTGACACTGCACGTGTACAGGCCGTGCTCACACTTGCTCCTGGCAAACCCGAGCATGTGCAAACTCGTGTCGAGTTTGGCGTTCCACTGTTGTGGAGCCTGCCGCAGCCCGTAGAGGGCCTTATGCAGCTTCAGTACCTTGCGCTCATGCCCGGCAACAACGAACCCAGGTGGTTGGGTGATGTAGACTTCCTCCACCAGCTCGCCATTGAGGAATGCCGACTTGACGTTCATGTGGTGCATTGGCCAGTTCCGATGAGCAGCCATGGCCAGCACCACACGCACTATCTCCATCCTTGCGACCGGCACAAACACCTCCTCGTAGTCGATCCCATGGCGCTGCATATATCCTTTGGCGATGAGGTATGCCCTGTGCTTGACGATGTCGTCGTGCTTGAGTTTGAACACCCACTTCAAGCCGATGGCGCGGTGCCCCTGAGGAAGGTCCACCAGCGACCACGTCTGGTTCTGCTTGATGGAGGCCATCTCCTCTAGCATTGCCATGCGTCACTCCTTGCTCTGCTTCACTGCCTCGACGGTAGCAGGTTCATCTCTGATTGCCACCAGCATCTCCTCGGCCAGCTCCCAATCAGTGAGTCCTGGTGGCGACGCTGCACCAATTTCATTGTCCACGGCACAGAACCTGAGAGGCGCGTCGTCGTGGTTGTCGTCTAGATCAAGTTCACCTGAGGAAGACGATACAAACTCGATCCCCAGTGCAGTTGGTGCAGGTGGTGTGCGGGGCTCAGACCCGCACGTGGGCATCGTCGCACTGGTTGGCATCACTGGTGGTGTTGCCATTGCTACTAGCGAAGTCATCATCATAGGTGAGTTGAACTTTAATTTTTTCTGGCAATGCCCCTTCTACTGAAAATAGACCGGTGCTCTCACCACACTATCACCGGACTATCTGGTGTAACACTTCTAACAATTTCTACAAACAACTATTTGGACAGAGCTCCAGGGAGGAGCTGAGACTGTCAGGAGACTTTTGGGTGGATCAGAGTAGACTATCAAAGGAGAGCAGCAATGCCTTGACCCATCCCTTCTTTGTCTAGAAAATTGAGATGGCTTTTAAACATATGAAGGGGGACTCTACCCCTGGACCCAATGGTTTCAGCTCTACCTTCTTCAAAGTCGTTTGGCAATGGGTGAAACATGACTTTATTGAGATGTTTAATGACCTCCATGCAGGGAAGCTTGATTTGAAGAGACTCAACAATGGGGTTATCACCCTAATTCCTATGGTTAAGGAGGTCAATACTATTAAACAATACAGGCACATATGTCTCCTGAATGTTGACTATAAAGGTTTTACTAAAGTTACCCCATTAGCCAAGAAGGTGACTGGGTCGAGCCAAACGACCTTTATAAAAGGGAGAAACATCTTAGAAGGGGTTATGATCTTACATGAAGTGATCCATAAGCTGAGAAGGACCAAGCATAAGGGTGTGCTAGTTAAAATTGATTTTGAAAAGGCATATGATAAGATTAAGTGGGCTTTCCTGGAAGAAGTCATGAATGATAAAGGATTCCCCTCAATCTGGACGAAATGGGTTATGTAGTCTGTCAAGGGAGACAGAGTTTGTATTAACATAAATGGTTAAACGGGGCCATACTTTAGTACTTACCAATGTCTGAGATAAGGGGTCCCTTGTCTGCAGCTATGTTCAATATTGCATCAGATGTTATGAATGCTTTAATGGCTAAATCATGTAATAAGGGCCTCATTCAAAGGGTGATTGGGCACCTGTTGCCTGGGGGGATCACTCACATCCAATATGTTGATGATGCCATTTTAATGGTGGATGGATCTAACAGTTCAATCCTTAATTTGAAGATCACTCTTTACTGTTTTGAGTGGTTATCTAGACTAAAGATCAATTTCCACAAGAGTGAGGTCTATGCTTTTGGAATGGATCAAGGAGATCAAGAGAATGTGGCCAATATGTTGAACTGTCAACTGGGCCACCACCCCTTAAAGTATTTGGGCATCCCTATTTTAGAGCCTAAGTTGGGGTTGGCTGCTTATTCTGGGATCCTTGCTAAAATGAGCAACAGACCTGACCCATGAAAAGGAAAAAAAACTGACCTCGGGGAGTAAATTGACCTTGACAAACTCATGTCTTACTAGCCTCCCCATATATACCATGGGTTTCTACCATCTTCATGTGGGTACTCATGGTAGGATGAACACCATTACAACAAGGTTTTTCTGGAAGGAGGCTAAAAATGTAAATAAATACCATATGACCAAATGGGAGGCCATTTGTCGGCCTAAAGACTATGGAGGTCTGGATATCTTGAACACCAAGATCATGAATGACTATTTGCTTGTCAAATGGATATGGAAAATCTATTATGGATCAAAAGAAACTTGGTGCCAGCTACTTAGAGCCAAATACATGCCGGATGGAAATTTCTTCACCTCCAAGCACAAAGGCACCTCTCAGTTTTGGTGGACTGAACAAAGTCAAAACATTTATTCCATTGGAGGGCATGTTACAAAGTCAACAATGGCATGAAAACTTTCTTCTAGAAAGACATTTGGCTGGGAGATACCCCCTTAAAAACCCAATACACTAACCTTTTCTGTATGTGTGCTAATCAAAATGTTGTGGTGGTTGAATGATGCGATGATGGGAGCTAGGACATTCAGTTTAATAGGAGCTTGAATGAAAGTGACATTTCACAGTGGGAGAATTTGTCTAGCAGATTGCAACAGGTTTATCCCAACGAGGGTGAGGATGATGTCCTATAGGTCTTAGATAAATCAAGGCAATTTACCACCAAATCCCGATATAGATTCCTCACCTTTGAGAGGGTTTTGAGCAGGGGGCTCAGAGGATCTGGCGTTGTAAACTCCCCCTTAGGATTAAAATCTTTTTATGGAAATACTACATGATAGGCTCCATGTTGCTACTTCTCTTAAAAAAATAGATGAAAAGGGAGTGAAAGATGCGCTCTGTATGGTAAACCAGAGACGATCGCCCATATCTTCTTTAGATGTGTGATCCCTCAGTGCATCTGGAGCGCTGTGCGAGAGATTTTTGGATGGAATGACTTCCCTTGCTTGGTACGACTTATGGGCAAGTTGGCTCCCGGGTATTCTCAAGAATTCTCAAATGTTGGGCTTATTTCTTTTTGTAGGATTGGTGTGGGTCTTATAGAGATCTAAGAACAAAATGGTGATCAAGAGTAAGTTTCGAAACAAGCCGCACGAACTTACGCATTGCTATATCGTTCGTGCAGAATTGGAGTACCCTCCTCAAAAAAGATGATAGGATCAAGGTGGACAGCACCACAACGGAGGCTAGGGAGTGGATGCGCCTTTTTACTCCGGTTGCGGGGCTGATGTTTGATGTTTGTGAACTCTAAGGTCCTTGGCTTCCCCTATATAATTGGATAGTTGAGCTCTCAAGTTTATTTTCTTTCATTTGTTATCTGTGCCTTAGTAGTTCTTCTGAACTTCTCTAGAGAGTTGGAGTCCCCAGCTTTTCTTTTGATTGTTTGTATCTGGTTCTCAGAACTCATGTTTAATTGGCTTTCAATATAAATCGAGATTTTTCTCCCTTAAAAAAAGTGGGCATAACGAGGACAAGCCCCTGGCCGAAGGAATTGGCAACTTGGGCCTATTATAATCAAATAATTTATCATTACGACAGACACTGTTCTTTGACAATTTGACTATTGATCACTTTTTTTAAGACAAAGGAAACAACATTCTGGCCTTTTGCATCCTATGATGCATACAGGCCTTGTTGGATTATTACATCAATCGCAGTCTATTGCTGAAAGCGAAGAAAAAAGGAAATATATTTTAGAGAGGTTATATAACATTATTCGACATATAAACTATGACTAAACCGCGAGCCATTCTTGGCAAAAAGCTCCATTGCTACTACCTCCAAATTCTAACAAGCTATTCTAATCACTTCCCTTTGGTCCTCCTTTTGTAGCAGTCTCTAAAATCTGAACTAATATGTGTTCCTAAAGAGTGCTGAAAAAAAAGATTATTGCTACTTTATTAAAGACCATATTATTGCGACATAACCAAATCGTCTAAAATAGAGCAGCTACCCCTAATTAGTATCAGTTTCTTTTTATTAACATCCATGTCACGTAAGCAACCATCTATAATATAATTCACATTTTTTGGCATGGTAATACCTAAAGCAATCTGAACAATTCTCCAAATCGACTTAACAAAGTGACTAGAAAAAATAAGTGTTCAAAACTCTCATTGTGGTTAAGAAACACCATTTGAAATTCCTATTTCATTTCCTTTTGATCAGATTATCTTTAATCAAAAGAACTCTTTCAGCTAAATATCACAAGAAAATTATAATTTGAGCGATATCTTAAGCTTTCAAAACCAACACGACTAAAAGGAAACGAATCGATGAATCAACCTATTATACGTTGTCTATTGATCACTTGATATGAACGTAGCTTATATAACTCTTAGATGCTCTAGGAGTGGAGTACGGCTCGATCTGAAAACATGCATATTTTCGCCGCATTAATTCTCGGCGCCGCATGTCAACTTGTCACTATGCTGATTGCGATTACGTGTAGCTCATTTCCTGGTCTAATCAAGCACTAGCTCACCCTGTGTAGGCAGATTATTTAACAGTAATTTGGACATCGAGGAATGAATTGATCCATCTTTTGCTAATCTAGCAGTGTCTTGTCAACTCAATTATGCAACAAAAGAATAGCTAGCTAACTAGAAAATAAATATTATAGGATCTTATCTATAAAGATTCTCACGTGATCTAATAGTTAAGTGAAAGAGGAAAAAGAAGAAGTGGATATGTGTCATCATATGAGAGAAAATCTTTGGTATGATAAGATAATATAGAATTTGCTTCATACCTAAGTAAAGCTGGAATTATTGTTGTATGAATACTGTTCTAGGTTGAAAGCTGGAATAATCGCAACCGCAAAACAGCATTATTCAGAAACCGACAGACAAGATCGAACTACATGCAATTCCTCTGGAAGCTACAGACTAGGTTAAGAGCACAAGAGCACATGCAAGATGCAACAGTGCTGCACGATGTGTGTACAAAAGCTTGGACAGAATAAAAACAAGGCATAATATCATCGAGGGAGGCATGACCGTTGGAACTCGTTCCGAAGAGAAGAAGATTTTTCAGAAACTTTTCCTGCTTTCCCCCAACCTGACATATATTTCTCCTTCAGACACTTTTCCTGCCTTCTGCGCCACTACTCAGTTAGTACTAGTCACTAAGCAAGCCGAGTTTTATTTAGGAGAAATCGGTCACTAAACACTAAACAAAACATGCAGTTAAATATTCCCTTGTCGCCTAAGCTTTACACAGGCAGTATCACTGAGTGATCAGAAGTCGAAGAGGAAAACAAGGATGATCCTCGCCATAGATTATTCACTGTTGCTGGCATTCATGTCTGTCATGATGAACACTAAAGCTCGACATGAACATCATTGTGCAGCTCATCTGCCTGCAACCAAACATCACTCGTAATCTCTCTTTTCTAGCTTAATCGGTAGCATTTCAGGTTTTAACAACACCAAAATTCGTGACAAAGCAGTAGTACCAATCCACAGCTGAGGTGGCAGAAGAGATGTACTGGACCGAGCAGCTGCTCCCTTGGCTGCTGGTTCTCTCTCACCGCCCCCCCCCCCCCCCCTTCCTCCCAGTCTCCCACATTTCAAGCATTGATACTAGGGGCAAAGGCTAGCGCACCTCTCCAAGATATCAACTAGACAACTACTCCCAAAAGCTCATAAACTACTGCACCGTGTAGGCATTAGGCAAGCGGCAGCGCGAGAATAAAAGCAGTAGCAGAGGCAGAGAGGCAAGAGGCACTCGAGTGTCCAGCCTGAGTGAGAGCAAGCCAGCATTTTTTAACCTTGCCGCGGCAGCAAGCTAGACAAGAGGCGTGCACGCCGTGGCCGGGACATCTCGGGCGACCAGCTTAGTTAACCTCCTCGGCTAAGGTTGCGGTGAACCTGCCGAGAGGGTAGCTAGCAACTTGCCCAAGCTTGTGGCGTGCTCTTCTTCCGCGCGAAAATCTGTATAAGTTGCTGCTCCCGTGAGCCGGCCATGTCGGTGTCCTCTGCCCTGTCGTCCTTCCTGTTCTGCTGCTTCTACCCCACCGGCGGCCATCGCCATGGTCACCGCGCCGGCGCGTACTACTACAGCAGCCACCCGACGAGCACCAACACCTTCTACTACCACGACGGGGGCCTCGCCGGCCGCAGGATGGGTCGGAGCAGACCGCTGTCGTTGCAGGTACGTACCGCCGTACCGGCTGTTTGCTCTGTTTCTTCAACGTGCTCTGTTCTTTCGTCAGACATGCATGTGAAAGACAGGGCAGAGTATATGCAAGTACAGCAACTTGGTTATGCGACTACGACTAGACATGTTCAGATTTATTCTCTGCCCACCACTAATGTTTTCGCAGTTTTCCTAACGCTAATCAGTAAGCATGCATTAGACAGCAGTAGTAATCTGCATGTGTAGTCGCAGTCGCATAACAAGTTTGTTGCAGTAGTAAACTACTATTATATCCTTCTTCTAGATGAATAAATATCTTTATTTCGGCGTCTGCATAAAGTATGCACCGAAGCATTCGTTATTACAATGTTTGAGCCTGTTGGCATATCCTACTGTTAATAGTGTTAAACATGATTGAAACAAACTGCTGGTATATCCTACCGATGAACTTTTATGTGAGCCTTTTCATTTCATCCCTTGTTTGTTTTTTCTCTCAAATATAATAAAGACATAAACTGAATCGTATGGATCGATCTGCATGCTCGTCAGACGGTGGAGCTGAAGGTCCGGATGTGCTGCTCGGGGTGCGAGCGGGTGGTGAAGCACGCGCTGACGAAGCTGCGGGGCGTGGACTCGGTGGAGGTGGAGGTGGAGATGGAGAAGGTGACGGTGACGGGGTACGTGGACCGGCACCGGGTGCTCAAGGAGGTGCGTCGCGCGGGGAAGAAGGCGGAGTTCTGGCCCAACCCTGACCTGCCGCTGCACTTCACGTCGGCCAAGGACTACTTCCGCGACGAGGAGTCCTACCGCCGCACCTACAACTACTACCGCCACGGCTACAACGGCGACAAGCACGGCCACCTCCCGGAGCCCCACCGCGGCGCCGACCCCGTCAGCAACATGTTCAACGACGACGACGTCAACGCCTGCTCCATCATGTAATGTAATCCAACGACCGATCGATCGATCGACATGCCATGGCAATGGCATGGCGTGCCTCCTCAAGAATCGATCGATCTAGCGTGCGTGGAGACTGGAGACCACCACGCGCGGGCGACGAGCTGGCTGGAGACCAGTGTGATCATTGTGTGTTCTTTCTAGTGCTCATCGGTGCCTGCCGGCAGCCGGCACTGCCCGGCCCAGGTTGTAGTAGTAGTAGCAGGTCAAGTCACAACAAGTATGCTCATGCATATTATGTAACAGTGGATGCTAAAGTTGCAATATGGAATGAGTAGCTGTGCCCTTTACGGGTTACACGAAGCCAGGGGTCTCTCTATCCACTCAATGGCCCGAGAGCCATGCGTGCCCTTATTCCTCCATTGTTCAGACAAGCCACAAGCCAATTGGATGCCATTATGCCAAGGCATCTCGCTGGCCGCCATAGCCAGACAGCCAGCTACTGCGAAAGGCGCTCGGCTTTTGCTACTTCTCTATAACTTTCGCGCGCGAGAGGGAGCTGAGAGGGTGCACTAGCTACTAGGTAGGTTTGGTCGTTGGCAATTGTGGCTGCTAGTCTGCTACTACACCAGTTAAATATATATGGTCGATAGTGCAGAGTCACAGAGTGCAGACTAGCTGCTCGAAAAGCCTGAGAACTGGGAAGGGTAGTGTTCTTGAAGTCTGTGGTAACTGCACCACTAACTTAGCGAAAATGCAGCCGGCAGCAATAGTAGGCTAGAATACTCTAATGCAGAATAGGGATCAGGTTTCTGGATTGATAGTTACAGTCATACGAACAGAGTTCATCTCCCAAAACAAAAGCAACTTTAAACTTGCTTATTATACAAAAAGAAGTCAAACACGTCCAGAATTCGCCAAATCAAAGTAATTTGCCAACATTTTTTCCGTTGATTCAAGACGTGTTGCTTTCAATATTTTTTCCACATTCAATTTTTTTTCAGTAGTGGTTCTCAACATTTTTAGTTGAGTCAACAATCAGATTCAACATTTTTTGGAAAAAGTGGATCCAACATTTCTTACACGGTACACCAACATTTCTTTTTTTTTCTTATTCTTTTCTTCCCTTTTGTGAGATCATGTGGGTTGAAAATTTGGTTTGGTGATAAAATTAGCAAAGCAAAGTGATTTAGTATTATGGCATATGTGGTGTGCATGTGTTGATTGGTATGCTCGTGGTAGCATAATAATATTTGCGATTTTAATATTTACAATACACTCGTGTGAGTGATGTTGTATGAATTGACATGAGTCAAGCTGGATAAACTTGTTCTCGAAATTGGTTATTTATTTTGTCCATACGTAGATGTGTCCTGAGGACTAATATGACAGTGATAGGGATTAAGTTTAGAGAGAAATCAAGGTAAAGACAGTTAAAAGATCACACGGGACGTTGCAACTGGAATAATGCATGTGAAGATGATCGCACATAAAAGTTAAAGGTTGGCATGGCCCATTGGAGTATGCTGTGCAGAGTGCTAGCCGTGGGCCAGCGGACAAAAGCGGAGCGACGGCCCATGGAGCTATGGCACAAGCGAGACCGAGTGGGCCGAGGTGCATGCGGGCGAGGCCAAGGCCAACGGCAAGCCCTGGTGGCCGACGGGAGGCTCAGGCGGGCTGCATCCGAGTAGGGCTCAGTTTGTGAAGCCGAGTCGACTACGGACAGGCCGAGTCTGGACTATGAAAAGAGCCATTGGTGCTGTTGGCCGAGCAGTAGGGAGTACGGACAGACGGAGACAAAATGCAGATAGAAAGGGTAGTAGCTATTGATCTAGATATCTGATTAAACTGAATTTTGTTGGATTAATTCTATAATTTTATCCAGTTTTTACTGTTAAAATTTTAAAACAATCGGACCTACAGATCTTTTTATACATCATTTTAGTGGCTTGACAGTAGCATGTATAGAATGTAATACATGATTAATTTGTATTTTTATTTAGGTAAATTAAATTTGAATTTAACTATCGTAATCATTTTTTAGGGCAAACATTCATCTCCTCTTATTGCATAATAGAGAGTAATCGATCCTAAATCTTTTCTTTTTTTCCCAACAATCAAATGTTCCTCATTTCCGTTCAATCTTATTGTTTCCCGGTGCGGGCACATAAAAACAATTAACTCAATTTGAATTTGTTTGCTTTGATTAACTTAGCTCTATTTTTCAACTAGCATGCCTATTTATTTTTTAACAGGGGCGGATAGAGTAAGGTCTCGGGATGTGCTCTAGTAGAAAAATAAAGAGAAAATAAACTATTTGATATTTAATAGCGACTGGTTCTACGAATCGCCATCGAATATATCTGATTTTCTTTTATGCTATCTACTCCCTCCATTTAGAAATAGTATGCGTATTTTTTTGAAAAAACATTTTTTTTATTCTTTAACTAAAATTAATCAAATTATAAGAATGTCTAGTATATAAAATTATAAAACTAGATTTATAATTCAAAATGATTTCACACTATATAAGTTTTGTAGCTATAAATAATATATTTTGTAAAAAAACCTTTATCAAAATCTAACTTCAAAGATTGAACCTAAAAAATATATACCTACTATTTATGAACAAATAGAATAATAGTGAGTTTCCTTTCTTTTATGTCATTGTCTTCGTTAGGCAACCTGTGGAACTCCATTAGACATTGTAAAATGACCATTTTGTTACTATTTTAGTATGTGAGTAATTTTCCTCAGTGCCAGTACTGACTAAATTTATGTTGCTATTATGCGGTAAACAAAACTACGAGAAATTGTCTTTCAACGCTTAGTTTAAAGTTTACATGAAATTGTCTCTCAACACTTAGTTTAAAATTTAAACTTGCTGTTTGAATGTATAATATATATTCAATTTATTTTCTCAACTTTAAGCTAAGCTTTGAAAGATAATTTTTTTAGTTTTTGTTTGTCACAAACTAACAACAGAAAATTGGTTAGTAATTCGTAATGGTACGAGGGAATTTACCCACATATTGAAATACGGGCAAAATGATCTCTACGTAACGTAGGTCTACATGCTGCCTAATGGATTCTATGGCATGGAAGGAAAAAAACTCGTTATTGATGGTATTTGATAGCGAATCGTAGAAGCAGCCGTTATTTACTAGTAGATAGTTCATTTTCTTATAAAAAAACAGAAGTACCTCCTTATCGTGGTCTCCGTCTGTCACCGAGTCATATGACACCTGCGACCTGCTCGTCGCCTCGTCGGTGCCTCCCTTTGAGTCGCCATCGCTGGAGATCCCTCTGCTAGGCTGCCGTAGGCACGATGTGAGTGAGACCCGTCGCCGCCTGCATCGTCCTTAGCGGCCCTCATGACCGCACACGACGCTCGCTGGAAAAGCGCCGACACCCGGAACTACGCCTCGATTGACCACATGCACCAGCGTTCCTCGACTGACCTGTCACTGCCCGCGCTCCGCCATACAACCACAAGCGTGGCCACCAGAGGCGCAGTTGCCACCACTGCCACCAGAGGTCCCTAACCGCCCTCGGTGCTGCATCAGATGAGCTTTTTTATTTTTATATTTTTCTATTAAATATTTAAATAAATAGATTTGATGGTAAAATTTACAAAAATAAATATTTAACGTCCTCTGAAAGGGCTATCACGATGGCACTACCATTCCTTATCGTCCTTTCAGAGAGCGAGTGGGGTCCACCTCGGCGCCCGCTGCCCGCCACCCTAACTGCTCTCTCAGAGAGTGGGTAGTGACTAACCGCCTTATGAGAGGGCGGGTAGCCTTTGCTCTGCCCACTGATAGGGCAGATAGTCTTGGTGAAATTTGTTTTTTTAATTTAACGTTTGTATAGTGTAATTTGAAAAATAATGCACATTTATTCGGTGAAAAATATTGAAAATTGATATTTTGGAAATTTTGAATGGAAACGGTAAAAAAGTAGACAAAACGGTATCACGGAGTAGTGATATTTTAGAAATGGTGGATCGCTGTAAATTTGTTGATATTTGTTTATGTATTTGATGTAAAATTGTATCAGTAATTTTTTAGTGACGTGTTGTTGTGAGGATACAACATCTTATTTTGTGAACAATTATAGATGTGAAGCACTCTTAGCATATTACCCGATATGAAGGTTACATACGGTGACAAACATTACATGAGATCCTAACCATGAAGACATAACGACAAAAAATAGTGATATGTACAGTGCGACTAAGATCAACCTAATAGCATACCGCTGCTAATCCTAACATATCTTAGGGAGTGAAAATATGACGAGTTACATTAGATGGTCTCTACTAAGTGCATCTAGGATATTTGTCATTTCTCAGGGCATCAAGGCCAGCCGCCTTAGCACGACATGCCCTCTCCTTCTTCCTTGCCCTCTCAGCTTTGCGGGCTTGAGCCACAGTATGGTCATACGCTGCATTCCTCATACGCTCCTCTTCCTGCCGCTTCAGCCATAGTTCCTCCTGCTATTGCTCGTACTCCCGGTGTGCGTACGCTTCTCTCCTCCACCGTATGCTCATGTCGACCCACCGCTTATGGTCTTCATTTTGCTTAATGTCGAGCCATTCAATGAAGTCACAAATAGATGGAGGAAACTGAAAAAATAAAACAAGATGATGAGATTAGTAAAACAGTGCGTGAAATTAGGAACAAAATGTGGAAAGTGCCACATGATTGATCTATATCGTTATACTGGTGGTACTCATACGGTCCATGTTGAGGCTTGTCGTATTTGTAGTTGGTACACATGAAGAAGCGTAGGTCATAGGTATAGGAGATGTCCTGGGACTCGCGAAGTCTACAAAGGTCGGCACAGAAGCACATCGGTTGTTCGACCCCCTGGGGATGAAAATCCCCCAATGTTTCTTGGGTGGGTTTGGTGGAGCTGAGAAAGATATTGCAGTTGAGAGAGCTGAGGAATGAGTGGTGTATCCATAGATAAAGGTGTGATTATTTATGGTGGCTAAGGGCTAGTGCATGGACCGAGTGCATGTGCTTGGTGAGGGGCTGGAGCATTGGATTCCCTGCTCAAAAATGGAAAAGTTGTAGCATTGATGCTGAGCAGAGATTCATGTGTCAACATACATGTGTTGTCATTTAATTTATGGTTAAAACTCTCCCGTGTGGTCACTTCTTGTTTATAGCCTTCGTCAGGACAGATGTGTTGTCATTTCATGGTTAAAGTTGAGTCGTGTAGTCACTTTGTGTCTACAGATTACGTCAGGATAGAGGTGTTGTCATTTCATGGTTAAAACTGATCGTGTGGTCATTTCGTGTCTAAAGCTAGACTCCCGAAAGATATGTCGTGTGGTCACTTCGTGTATAAGTAGCTTTGTAAGAAATGCTTTTCTAGCTCTATTGTGAACGGTTCATACAATACCGAGGACGATAGAAAGTAGCATGTGGTCACGTTGAATTAAGAAATGCAACTAGTGTGCGGTCACGTTGGATTAAAAAATACAGTTATGACATGATAAGTAGACCATAGAAAGTACACACGTCTGAATATGTAAGACTAGGTCGCTAATCGAAGATGCATCATGAAATGACAGCAGAAGGCCCAGCTCAACTGGGGGACATCATCAGGCTCCGTATCTACGATCCACTTCACGTACGGAACAAGGGTCCTCGACACCAGGTGGCCTTAGCCGCTGGTGAACATAACCTAGCCGAATAACCAAAGCAGGTAGGCCTCCAAGTGCCTCGATACCGAGTACAAGCTAGCCTCCGGGTGCATGTATGCAGGCTACAAGTAATGCAAATGACGATGAGTAAAATATCTTAAAACCCATAAAATAATTGGGAAGGTAAATTGTAAGGTACCTGAAATTGGAGGATCTACTTCTTCGTGGGCCTACGCGGATCCGACAAGAACTTGGGCATGTAGGCGGGTGTGTCGTCAGTCCGCTGAACAGGGGCGAACCGCTAATGCATGACGCTCATCCAGTCTCCATCCATGTCGATGACTCCAACGGCAGCTCCGCCGCAAGGTAAGCCTAACAGATAGGCTACGTCCTGCAACGTCGGAGCCATCTCGCCGCAGGGGAGGTAGAAAGTATGGGTCTCAGACCTCTATCGGTCAACCAGTGCAGCGATCAGCGAGCGGTCGAAATAGAATCGCCTCACCGCTGCCTCAGGGTTCTCTGTCGCTCGGGCCTCCACCAAACGACACAGTGGTAGGAGTCCAGATGCTGCCAACCTGCACCATTTGGAATATAAAGTAAATGTGGGGCATGCAATAAATAAATAAATTGGCACATATATAGTTAATTAGCGACATACAGGTGCTTTCAACGATCGTCAATCGTAAGTAGATCCCCAGGGTCACGTGGTCGGAAAGAAACCCCCTAACTCCGCTGGTGAACGGCAAACAAGAAGTTGTGATGCTTCTTATCCACTGCAGGGTCAAGAAACTCGGGGGTCGATAGGTGTATCATATCTTCATTAAAACTAAATATATATGAATATATTACAACATTAGACAAAAATAATATAAATTGGAACCAAATATACATTACAACCAAATACTTAAAAAAGTCATACGAGCTGACTTCTTGTCTCTTACCATTTTTTTTAACCATGTGAAATAGTTATCTTTCATGGTACTAGTTAGAAGCCATGTGAAAAAAGCTATGCGGCTATAACCGTGAGAAAAAGCAAGTATTCCTATGATTCCAAGTAGGAACGGAGCATAATATCCCATATGGTTCCAAACATGAGTAATATTTTTATAAGTGATATTCTTAGTTTCAAGTTTGGAGCTTGTCTTCGAAAATTCATAATATTTTTATACAAAGTTGGATGGAGACAATTTTTATATGAAAATGGTATCTCTCGATGATATCTATAACTTTGTAATTCATAATATTTTATTCGAAGTCATCTAAGTATCCAAATATAGCTCACAACTAATTTGGCATTCATAACTTATTGGCTCAACTCTTTTCATCGTGGTTCACTCATGGGGCTACCTAGCACTCCTATACTACATGAAAAAGGATAAAACTAGTAATGTAGTGAAATGATAATATGTATAATATTTAGGTACTAAAATATCATTAACATGTTGTATATATGAAACATTTAAGCTCTTCTCTGACTCAACTCGCACTAGAACAAAATAGGTCACCCGTGCCGCCCTATCTTTGCCGGTTAGGAACAAACCGGTACCGACAAAGTATCAATGTCGATTCATAACATTCTGAGCTCGTTCAACAATCGAGCCGAGTTGAACCAACACTGATACTCATTATCATTGCCGGTTCTAGTTACGAACCGGCACTGATACTTCAGTGCCGATTTGTAAACATGAATCATCACTGATATAGGGTTCAGACCCGAAATTTTATTTCAATGAACTTTTAGCTCGCAAGCCCTCACGTTCGCTCTCTACTATCTCCTATGTGTCGTGCACCTCTCTCTCTCTCTCTCTCTCTCTCTCTCTCTCTCTCTCTCTCTCTCTCTCTCTTTGATCCCCTTTCTCTCCTCCCTCTCTAGAACTCTCCTCCTCTCTCATCTTGTGCCCCTCTCTTCTCACTCTCTCGCTGCCAGGCTGAGCACGCCGCCGCCAAGGCCAAGCTGGCAATGCTGTAGGAGCCACCGCTAGATCTCAAGCTGTATGCGCTCGCCAACCTCAACTCCCTCGTCCACACCTTCTGGCTAGAGATCTCCACCAGTGTCCATGCCTTCTGTTGTTGATCCATGACAGGGCCACGATTCACTCAAATTTGGTAAAGGATTCGAGTTCTTGGAGGATCAAAGATGGGTTCTTTGGGTGGGATTTGTTGTTCTTAGGATGGAAATGTGGGATCTTGGCGCTAATTTAGGCGTTTCTTGGCACATGATTTAGGGTTTTGGATGTGGTCGTGGTGGTGGGTTTGTGCCATCGGGAGGTATGGCGGCTGTGGCGTGTGTGGAGAGGTCGACGAATGACATGCTAATTGACCCGAATTGGACTATGAACATCGAACTCTGCGACATCATGAACATGGATCCCAGGTCTGACCAAACTCTCTCTAACTTGTCTATGATGTTTTTGTTCTTTAATATGTATGGATCAGTGTTGATGTTGCATCGATTCAAAATTATTGCTGATTTGCTACTATATTCATCTTGGGAGATTAAGCAGGGTTCCGATGGCATTTTTAGCACATTGCCTTGGTTCCAGTGATTTAGTTGTGATTTCATTCATTATCCGTGGTGATGGAGGGGGAGCTCAGCGAGACGGTGGTGGAGATGGTGAACCAGCCCGGCACCACCACGCTCGTCGTCGGCCTGCATGACAAAAGCTTCCTCTACAATTGAGCGATCAGATTCGATAGAAGCAACCATTCGTTCTATGAATCCAATTTAGAGTTTAGACTTGTGTTTTGAGCCCTGAGCCTGCAAAGTGGTTCCTTCTGAATTATCCGCTTCGACAATGTCAGGCAAGTGCAGTGCATGAGCTTCATCACCTACAAGCCATCGGATTGCGAGTAGTCCGGTAGTGCCTAAGCACAACAACCAGCCTCAGTTTAAGTTGCTTCACCACAGTGAAGTAGCTAATGTCCATTACTCAATGGAGTACATAGGTCCAGTTTGTTTAGAGAGCTTTGGAGACTTTGATTTTCTTGTATATGTTTGTTTCTTTGTCCATCAGAGTGTTGTGTATGTGCTACATATGTGATGTCCCTTTTGTAGACAGTGTGCTAAGACTACTACAACTACAGTTATTGGGTGAACATGCCAGTGCAAGTGTTGGCTATACACAGAAATATTGTATCATGTAAATACATGTATCAAATAATGTAAATGCTATAAGCAAGCTGCATATGTATTGAAATCATTTTTATTTCTAAAATGCAAGTTTTTTAGCTCTATGATATGTATCAATGTCGGTTGGTATTAGGAACCGGCACTGATACTACCAGTTCTTAATACCAACTGGCACTGATGGTGCCAGTATCAATGACGGTTATCAGTGTCGAGTAATCAGTGCAAATCTATTGTCTAGAAAAAGGATCAGCTCTAATGCTAATAATTACATTATGAACAGGCACTAATGACCATTTATGTACTAGTGTCAGTTTCAATTTGGATGAAACATGAAATGATACAAACCTATTGGCTAGATAAAGGATCAGCTCTAATACAGTAATTACATTGTGAAATTATAATATATATATATGTATATATATATATATATATATATATATATATATATATATATATATATATAATAGTTAAGTTAGTTCAAGGTGAAATGATGAAGCATCGATTTGCTTGTTTGTAGTGAGATATTTAGAAATTCATAATATCACTACAGCAAAAACTCCCTTTAGAGGCACTTTGCTTAAGGCATTTTTATGGCATTTGCCACTGTAAATTAACATATTATATTATAGAGATATTTATGGCACTTTAGAACGTGTATCAAATGTAGAGACACTATTTGAGACGTTATGAACAAAGATTGTCTAGAATGGATTGTAGAGGCATTATTCAAGGCATTTTTAAAATTATCAATACAAAAATGGCGTATATGTTTTTTTTTTGATATTTTGTAATTGGTTGTATTTTATAGAGACGTTGTTTGATGCATTCTTTATTCTCTAGAGGCATATTTTTGACGTTTGACGCATCTTAAAAATAACTCATAAGAATAATACTCTGAATATATGCAAGTAGTAATGTGAGGCTGAGTTGGTTAGTAGAACATGTCTAGTGATTATTTATGCACGAGGTCTTGAGTTCGAGGATTGATTACTTCGAAACCATTGTATTATGAGAATATATTTTACACTACAATAAAAATTGTCTATAGCATTGCATAACTCCTATATACAAATGCCACTAATTTTTATAGAGATTATTTTGGAAGTACCACTACTATCCTAGAGTCGACGCATGGGATGATATTTATGTGGTAGTTTAGAAAATGAATATATAATCTCGATGATATCTAAAACTTTATAGTTGACAATCTTTTTATTTGAGATCATCTAGATGTTTAAATAATTATTGAAAAATTCGTGCAACAACAGTAAAGGAATACAATACCCCATCGCAATCAACAATATGTGTTGGGTGAGTTGTTTAGGTTAGTCCACACGGAACCAAAGAGGTAAAATGTTTGAGTCCTTGAAATCACATCAACGCGAAAAATTGTGTCACCATATAGATAGTTGACATGGGCTTCCTAGATGATTTTCCCTTCAATTTTTCAGCATTAAAATATTGATTTTTCTGGAAATAGTATCTCATGATTCCAGAATGGAACCGTTTTAGCTAAGTGTTATCACACGGCTCTCAACCCGTCAGAGATAATCAAGTGATTACCTGTGACCAACTATCTTTTACGGCTTCAAAATCATATGAGATAAGGATTTTCAAATCGTGTGAGATGAGTCTATGTGTGGTAATGCAAATTTAGAACCATGCGTTTGCAAGAATGGAGATGCGGCCTGCCTTCATTGACCACGAATAACTAATGCTAGCCCATCTTCTGAAATTACTTACTCGCTACTCCCTTTCAATTTTGAATTCGGCCGGCATGGATCGAGCTCAAATTAGCTCTCGCAGGTCGTAGTCGGTGGCACATGGCCTCATTATCCGTGTGTCTTTAGCTTCCTTGATTGATGGAGCCATACTGACCCCAGCTTGGAGCAATGGAATCCCCAGTAGAATTTGAGCCGGCTAATCAGTTTTTGTTTTTGTTTTCTTGTCGAATGAAACAACCAGCCCACACATACGACACACAAGAAGGTACTACACGAGTACATAGCCTTGTATTTGCACGTTAGCGTAGAAGCTACTGTTGATTAATCAGATCGCACCTAATTTAATTTGTTCTCTTGCATTGGCAGCCGCTAATTGGATAGCTAGTGATTATTCCTTAGCTTTCCCCTGTCCGGTTGATGCGCCAACGAAGTGGATTGCCACAGTTACACCTTTTCTAATCGACCAACCAGGCAATGCGACAATCTACACACCCATAGATTGTTGGCATGATTACATGAGTAAGTAATGCCACACTGCTGGTCAAAGTCGTATATACATAGAGTGGATCATTGCGTGATTGCATAATTACATGAACCTAACCCACTAATAATAGTAAGGGATAAGAATGATCAGAAGAAATGCAAGTTGGCCATTGAGCATTCTCTGCGTGCTTCGCGCCAACGAATTATTCGGCATCTTTGCCGGAGCAGCTATGTTTAGGCTGTGTTTGCATGCATCTTGTTGTCCGTTCAAAGGAGAGAGAGCAAAAGAAAGCTGATCGTGGAAATGTCTTTTTTGAAATTAAAAAAAAACCAATGTCATGTCTTTTGACTATCAGCAAACCAGGATAGGGCCCTGTGTTCCTGAACCTTGTTTCCTTTCACTTTTATACAAAACAATGTTTTTTTCTATATAACTAAAGTATAACTTCTACCTCACCAACTAAGTATGCACATGGTTATATTCATATCCACAAAACTCAAATGTAAGTGATCTAAACATACATCTATATTCTCAATCAACTGAGCTAAACTCAGTTACTAAACATTAGGAGATTCTTTTTAGGGCTCCAGCACGTTTGAACACATAGATTTCACATGAATTACTACGCGAATTCAAGGAAATTCCCGCGTTATCACTAGTCCTGACACGAACAAACTTGAGATCATTCTCTGAGGCAGTGACAAGCCGGGGGCAAAAATAAGGCATTTGCTTGCCTCGGGCATGATTCATTGATACTGGAGTACTGGACCAAAGAAGGCAGGAACCATTTTGATACATGTGTGGCTCTGCCTACTGGCCCATTCTTAACACATGTGTGTGCCGCTTTGGTTCTCCTGTCACGTCTCGTTAGGTCACCACTCGCTGCCTGTGCCTGACACGAATAATTTGTCCACCTCTCCAAGTTTTTCCTAGTACTAAATAGCCCATTGCTCAGGTTCAGATTCTACTCTCCACACGTGCATTTCCTGTCACACAGCTTGCACAATTGGCTGGATAAGTAAATATTTTCAGATACTATTTAACCACTAAGTACAGTGCAATAGTTATTTTATATCTGCAGGGGATCGATTCAGTAAATTTTGGTAAAAAAAAGGAAGTTTTGAATTTGCTTCGTTTGGCGAACCGGAAAGAGCAGTAACAGCAGAGATACGCTAGCCGACTTGCTGTGCTTCAGAAGTTCAGGTCATCTGCTGCGTGCAGACCGCGGCGCACGTAATCTGTTGCGTTTGCTTGCTGCAGTGGTAAAGGTGAACGTCTCGAGATGTAAATTTAACCTTCTTTTCTCTGCTTCCCTGCATGGAGACATTGGAGCAGGTAGATGCAGTTACATGATCAGTTGATCACCTGATAAAATTTTATTACTGTCGTTGATCAGCTATTTCCATTCTAGGAGAGGAGCAGCATTTTTGTACGCACTACAAATGAATGTTCGAGAGCTGCTAATTGTATTAATAAAACTAGTTTGATGGACAGACATGTTCGGTTAGTTAAAGAAAAACTGAGCAAAAATCACATACACAACAAGCAAATTGCTAAGCTAATTTAGACCCAAAGCACCACAGCAACGACCTAAACACATGACCAACCACTTAGCTAAAACTAGATCAGAAGTGGTCCACAACGCTGTAGAGCACAAGAAAGTCAGATCGAATCCCAGACAGCACCTTAAAGGAGGGTATAACGTCAAAGACGTCGCCATCACCAATTCAAAAATTAGAATTGGGTTTTCACCCAAATAACCTCTCAGAGTAGGTAGGGAACAACACAACACTACCTTCAAGGAGAATATAACGCTTAAGGGCATCGGCATCAACGACCGGAAGCTAAACAAGGCTTTCGCTTGGTGCTCCCTCACCTACCACGATCAAAGGGGACAAAATTCAGTCGTGCCAAAAGCACATCGCGGGCGCTAGTGATGCGCCGCCAATGACACAACCGTCTAACCCTTGAGTTATGCATAGTCCAAGAAGACATCGTCAAGTCGAAGAGCTCCCTGCATGCTAGATCTGGGGAATGACAGATTTGGCAAGGGGAGGAGCAAGTAAGATGTTGGAGAGGCCTAGACAAGGATGAGCGTTGCAAGAAGAGGACCGAAGTGCCAATGCCACCATCACCAAGCTGTCAAGCTCGTGGGCCAGATCAGGGAGAAAAGACCGATCTAGCAAAGGGGGAAGCTAAAGGGCATAGGGAGACCCGAACGACGACGAGCACCGTGCACTGAACACGCCACAACCGCCAAAGGCCACCTGCAGTGGCTACACTGACACTACATACACCAAATTGGCGAACGCTAGACCCAAGCCATCTAACACGCTGACGCATCAAGCATGGGCTAGACAATGCGAAGGATCACCATCGCATGAAACTTGAGAGAGAATAATAGAAGCAGTGGCACAATGAATCACAAGCTACACCATGATCGAAAGAAACCACAATGAGCATAAAATGCTAGGACCTCTGACTATCTAACATCTAAATGGAAAATGTGAGAGGCAGACCCGCATCTTGGCAATGATGAAGAATGAGTAGATCTGACCAACCACAAGCTTCACCATAGCATCACCACAAGCAGACTGCCATCAAGTGGAATCGACCAAACCGCCTCGAAGATCCCGTGAGTCTCCATCACGTGGATATTGATGGCCACAAGAAACATATGGTCGTCCCAAAGAAGAAAGTGGCTGCTCACCTGCGCGATCGCACTGAAACCTAATGGTGGCATGAAGAAATGGCCGCCATGCAGGGGTCTGCCCGTCTAATTCGTAAAATCACCCCCAAGCACAAGCAATGTGCCATAGCATGCACATGCACGACGACAAAAGTGCTCGCCCTCGAGATACTACCGTCACACCTACTCAGTGCATCCATGGCGCCCACCTCTTCAACATATTTAGTCAACAATAGGCCCACCCACGGCAACCATCGATGTCATGACAACTAAGGGTCAGGAGGAGAAGCTAGCGTTGCTCGTCAAGCATGTCAGCAACGACGACAACATCATGGATAAGGACCTCAAGGAGAACAAGCATGTCAGCAACGACGACAACATCATGGATAAGGACCTCAAGGAGAAGGGATTCAATGAGTTCCTTCTAAAGAAGCAGACATGCGGCGCCAATTGGAGTCTTGACACCCCCAAGCCTCACAAGGGCCTCTTGGCCAACCGCCTCACCACTAACAAGTCGGAGAAACCGGACGCCACACAGTCATTTACTGCGGTGGGCACCCAGGCCACGCCACAACTAACAATTTGTAAGATGCCCAACAAATACATTGATCTGCCCAATGCTTCTTGTTGTGTCCGTGAGCTAGGCGCATGGCTACAAGCCTGCAGAGCTGGCCTAGGGACTAGCAGCAACTCTTGAAGGCGTCCATATGGTGGCTGAAGAGTGGGACATAGACATCCAGGCTCCCGTCCCCGAAGAAGGACGACTATAAGGAACAGTGATATCCTAAGATGGGGGTGAATTAGGACACTTAAAATTAATAGTTCCAAAAATTTCACAAGATAAATATATATCAATTTCTATCTAAATATGATATAAGTTTATCTATTGTGTCTACTCTACCGCTCAAGAGGATTATAACATACTCTAGCAAGGTAAATTGTAAGTATATAAATGCAGAAACGCAAATAAGGTAGAGAGACAAGCTCAACATAAGATATTTTTATCCCGTGATATCGGTGGTACACAAGCCACCCCTAGTCCATATTGTAGCTCCACAAAGGATATGCTCTTGGTCATCAAGTCTCTTCCGATCACAACTCTTGAGCTACAAAAATCAAGATAAGATCTCAAGCACGATAAGCCACCGAGCCACCAAGGCAAGATCTCACCACTAATTTCTCTTCCGGTCACTTGTATGTCGTCTTTATTTTGAAGCTTTAGTCGCAAAGACAAGGGCCTCTATATCCCGACACAATTTTTTTCCTATTACTCCACACCAAGTTAGAGGGTCAACAAGTTAACGGCGAGTCACCACGGCTCCAAGGCGTCGGTGTACCTCTCGGTACATGGTTGGATCACTCCTTGATCTACTCTCTAGGTTGTCACACCTAGCAACACTTCTCTCTAGGTCTATAAGCACTAATCACTCTCTAATAGTGTACTTAATCGTCTTAGATGAACACTGTAAGCACTTTGATGGTTTGGATGCTTCTCAAGTGTATATAAACTTATCTGGACTCTAGCACCTTTAAATGACTGAGTGGGTGGGTACTTATAGCCTCAAACCCGCCAGCTAGTTGTTGCTCTAACAGCTCAACTTTGCTATGAGCATCGAATAGTCCGGTGTAGATATTTTGTACGAGCACCGGAACATCTGATGTGTACAACCTCAGAAACTA